>NC_134355.1:91099062-92299062 GCF_048569485.1 Anomaloglossus baeobatrachus | reverse complement strand
AAGGGGAATCTGTCAGCAGTTTTTTGCTATGTAAGCTGAAGACTGAATGCTGCAATGGCTTAAACATAGAATTCAGGGATACCTGTCTTGTCAAGGTTCGATCTGTTGTTTATTTGAAATGGTTGTTTAAGCAGCAGGACACAGCAGGGCTTTTCATTGCTCGGACTACAATGTCATGCGCATGGCAGTCCGGCACACCCCTTCCTCTGATTGACACCTAACTGTCAATGTACAATCTCTATAGAGAGCCTGGTGTGGGCAGGGGCAGCTCTCTCAGCTCTGCTGCATGACTAAATCTAAATTCTGGTTGTGTTAGAACAGCTGTACCCAGTAATCTAAGTGATACATCGTTGAATTCAGGATCTCTTTGCCTACATCTTGCTGCTCTGAGAGGAGGTAGCAAAACTTGCTGACAGATTCCCTTTAAAGGAGTTATTGTCACGGTCGTCTCTCTTTGGCAGGCTCAGGCCCAGGGTCTCTTATTACCATCTGAGACTCTACACATTAAATGTGTTTTTCCTTTGGCATGCACAGGGCTAATGTCAGTTTTCCTGCCAGCAGCAAGCTCTTTACCTTTCCTCACGTGTTTCCACTGATAACCACTCTCAACTTGGATAAATGCCCTCTGCTTCCTACAGAGGGTGCTGGTTATTCAGAATTCATTCTGCAGCTAGGCCAGGAGTGTGTAGGTTGTGTTTGAGCTGCTGTCTGTTGAAAGTTACCTGGTTGTTTGTAATGTTCTCCCTTTCTTTATTTACCTCCTCTTTACTGTTTGTGTCTCCCCTTGTGTGTTAGGTAGTGGTGTACTTTAGTCGGATTGCACCCCCTTTTTGTCTGTGTCCATTGTGGGGTTGTGACTACTGTTCTGGTCTGTATCTTGTCTGGTGGGTGTGGAGGGAGTTAGACCAGGGCCTGGACAGGAGATAGGGAGACGCTGGTGGCTCAGACCTCACTACCATCAAGCGTACCTCTGGTTTGAGAGTCAGCTCAGGGAGGGTCTCCTTAGGAGTCCCCATCCAGTTACTTCCTAGTCACTGGCATGACAGTTGTACAGTGAAGACAATTTATTGTCTGTCTACAGCATAGGTGATAACTTACTGATCAGTGGGTGGCACACTGCTGAGAATTAAATCTATGTGCAGATGTTTTAATTTTTTCCCTGACAACAAACTTTTCTGCCCATTAGAAAAAAAAGTGTTAGTCAGGCACGAAATTGCTGCTGCATTCATTCTCTATGAGGCTACTGGAAAAAGCCACGCTGCAGCCCCATAGGGAATGAATGACGCTCAGGTGGAGCAGGTGTACTGCCGCCCCATTTAGATAAAAGCTCCCAATTCTGCTCATCTGTGCTGGTCCTAGTGCTCAGACTGCTACAGATCTATGGATAGATGATAACATCTTCACTGTGCACCCCCTTTAAATCCATATATTGTTGACTAAAAATATGTTTGCAATTGGGTTTCAATAAAAATGTTTTTGCATTGTTTGCCTCTATGTTCCTGGCTGCAGATTGTGCTAACTGAGATTCATCAGTGAGCTCTGACGGGAGAGTTTGTCACTTACTTCATCCGAGATCCTCTCAAGTGATTTTTGACCACAGAGTCCACCTCAAACTTTCATGTGGTCATAAATCAGCTGGGACAAGCTCAGAAGAAGGAAGACAAGAATTATATTCTCCCCCATCACTATAATCTCACTGATGAATTCTCACTTACCCAAATCTGCAGAAAGCAATAGACAAAGGCAAAAGAAGGCAAACGGTACAACATTTATGAAACCTATATACCTTTAATGTAAAAAACTGCTATTGAAGGTGACAATGTCCTTTAAAATCTTTTTTAAAGTCCTCCGTAAATGCGTGATACAGCAGATAGGGCGATTTATCATAATATTTCTTGAAAAAGTGCTAGTTTTCTTTTTTTTCTAAAGTCATCTGTGGGTTATAATGCAGTGTGGGAGATGTGTCGTTCATCGTGACATCACGTCTGGAGATCACAGAGACAAACTCATCTGATCACATTATCCAGAGTCAATCTTTACCATTTGCCAGTAGTAACATATCACTGACGGGTTTACACAAGCTACTGCAACATTCAAATACACAACAGTAATTGTTACTTATGGGAGAACCTAAACATTTATTGCAAGGATATTCATAGACAACGGGCATTTATTTGCATAATGAAAACAACCAGTTATTTAATTTAAAAAAAATGATTAGACTATAACTGTTAATCATCTTAGATGTAGAAAATTACAAAGTACTTCTAAAACAATCAGCTTTGCAATTGTTTTTTTTTAAAAAAAAAACATTCTCTCTTGCTCAAAAACAGAGGGATTTTTCATTTTTCTTTTATTTCTCATATCCTTGGCTACTGTCACAATGTGACTGCAGGATAGCGACAAACAGGAGGCTTCAATACTGTTCCTCACGCTAGGGAGCCGTACGCTATCCCTGTCCTTAGGGTTACCCCTAATGGTGGAGATGCCTAAGGGGTACTTTGCACGTTGCGACATCGCTACTGCGATATCTTTGGGGTGAAATCGAAAGAGACGCACATCCGGCGCCGGTAACGACGTCGCAACGTGTAAAGCCTAGATGCACCGATAAACGATCGCAAAAACGTCGAAAATCAGTGATCTGTGCAGTGTCGGACATTTACATAATGTTGCACCAATAGGAGATACAATGTTGTTCCTCGTTCCTGCTGCAGCACACATCGCTGTGTGTGAAGCCGCAGGAGCGAGGAACATCTCCTACCTGCCTCCACCGGCTATGCGGAAGGAAGGAGGTGGGAGGGATGTTTATGTCCCACTCATCTCCACCCCTCCGATTCTATTGGCTGCCTGCCATGTGTTGTCGCTGTGACGCCACACGACCCGCCCCCTTAAGAAGGAGGCGGGTCGCCGGCCATAGCGACGTCGCAGGGCAGGTAAGTGCGTGTGAAGCTGCCGTAGCGATAATGTTCGCTACAGCAGTTATCACAAGATATCGCATGTTCCGACGGGGGCGGGGAATATCGCGCTCGGCATCGCTATCATCGGCTAGCGATGTCGCAGTGTGCAAAGTACCCCTTAGTCTTGTGCCTGGCCGTACTCCTGACGAAAGCTAATCTTTTTTTCTTTCCCCTCAGGGAAGAAAGGGGCAGTAGTGTGATGGAAACACAGATTTAGGCAGACAGGGAAAAACCAAAACTCAGACACATTGCAAACTCACAGGAATAAACAATAAGAAACTAAGGAGAAAAGCAATATAAGTAAGGCAGCAACAAAAGACAACAAGGGTTAACACTACAACTGCTCACAGCAATAATGCATAACAGCTACCAGTAAGCCTGGATCAAAAAACCTTTTCAGACAAGTAAAGACAAGCTATAGCTGGCACTACTGGAAGTGTCCTACCAGTAAATATAGGAGGAGAGTGAATATGACTGGCTTTCCCCTAGCATTTGACTAAAGGAGAGTAACAAACAGAGCAGCAGAGTTTAATTTTTGCTAGCTTGCCTTTGAACTACAAGTCTGTGGGTCAACGCCCGAGTGACCCTGCTCTGATCACAGAAATCAGAGAAGTTAAAATGCAGAGTGCAAAGAATCAGATACTGAAACCACAATGACAGTCAGCGATGCTTGCAAAAGCCTGTTTGTGACAGTTACTGGCCACCGCTGCTATCTATCTGTCAGGACCGGGAGGACGGATGGACCCAGGAGGTGGATCCACTGGACCGAGTATCCCACCGGGGGGCAGGGTACACGGCAGCCGGAGCACTGGCGTGGCAGGGACAGGTATAACCAGGTCAGCAGAGTCACAGAGTTCTTCAGGACGGTAAGGAAACAGGCACAGGTACCAGGGAGCAAAGACAAGAAGTCTACAGGACACGGCACCAGGGGGCCTGAACACCTAGCTCAAAAGACAAAGCTTCTAGACACGTTGATCAGGCAACGCCCCTATGGAAGGGCCAGTCTTATATATCCAGCACAGCCGTATGTCACATCCTGCTTCAGGTGTGCTGGGTCCATAAAACCAGGAGAGTGGGCGCGGCCTGGTCCTATACAGAGGCATGAGGCTAATACTCAGAGTCAGACTCATGAGACCAGGAGCAGGACACAGGAGAGCACGAGCGGGAGCGGCAGCCATGACCGGTGGACACGTGGAGTGGATCAGTGGGTAAGGAGCAGTGCAATGACGGTGAGGCCGGATCAGTGGGTACGGAGCGGTGGTGCGATGCAGGTGCGACTGGATCAGTGGGTACAGAGCGGTGGTGCAATGCAGGTACGACTGGATCAGTGGGTATGGAGCGGTGGTGCGATGCAGGAACCGGCTCAGTGGGTAAGGAGGGCTGCTGGGACACCGGGAGCGTGACAGTACCCCCCCCTTGAAGCCCCCCTCCCCGCGGCCGGGACATGTAGGCGCGCCGAAGAGGGGCAGCAACGTACTTCCGGGACAACCAGGACCGAGCCTCGGGACCGCAATCCACCCAATCGACCAGGAAGGACTGCCTACCCCGGACCGTTTTCATGGCCACTATGTCCCGTATCGGAGAACCCAAGTCAGCGGCAACGGAGGCAACGGATAGGGGAAGACAGTCAGAAGCAGGACTGGAGTCGTGGGCGACCGGTTCGGGCGTCTCGGACCGGGTACAGGATAGTGTGTCATCCTCAGTAGCAGGGGGCACCAAAGTCTCAAGTGCCAGGGATGGTGGAACGACGCTGGACTGCGTCGACTCTGCTTCTGGGTCCGGTGGCACCACAGGCACAAGTGCCAGGAGCTGTGGTACACCGCTGGACTGAGTCGTCGCCTCTTCTTCTTCCTGCGGCATAGCAGGCTCAGGTGACAGGGGCCGAGGAACGGGCTGTAGGCAGTGGTCATGACACAAGGACCCCCAGCGCGTAATAGCGCCAGAGTGCCAACTAATGGCAGGGTCATGGAGTTGAAGCCAGGGTAGGCCCAACAGGAGCTCAGGAGCCATCCTCGGGATCACATAGAAGGTGATGGTCTCAGTATGCAAAGGGACAACCTGGAGTCTCACTGGTTCAGTGGTATATCGGACAGGTTCGTATAGCAGTTTGCCGTCCACGGAGGCGAACCAGAGGGGCTTGGCAAGCGGGATCACAGGTATCTGGTATCGGTCCACTGCAGACTGGTGTATGAAATTAGCCGCTGCCCCAGAATCGATGTGGGCCTCTGCTGTGAACCTGGTCTTCTTCGTCGTCACCTGGACAGTCTGTGTAAGTGGAACGGAGGGGATTCCGGTGCCAAGGGTAGCGGTTCCCACCATCCCTTGGGCCTGGGGTCTACCAGGTTTCTCAGGGCATGTCCGAAGCATGTGTGACCCATCTCCACAATAGAAGCACAGGCCCAGGGCGAGCCGTTCTGCACGGCGTTGCTTGGCTTGGTTCAGTCGGTCAATTTGCATGGGTTCCGGAAACATGTCACAGGAAGGCAGGGGCAAAGGAGCGGTAGGCCTCTGCGGGGACAAGGCGTGACGGGGTGGTCGCTTCTCCCGGAATACCTCTTTGGTTCGCTCCTGGAAACGGAGGTCAATCCGGGTGGCTAAGGATATTAAAGCGTCCAAGGTGCGTGGAACGTCACGGCCAGCAAGCTCGTCTTTGACGCGGCCAGAGAGTCCTTCCCAAAAGGCCGCCGTCAAGGCCTCATTGTTCCAGCCCAGCTCAGAGGCGAGCGTGCGGAACTGGATGGCGTATTGGCCGACGGTCAGGGTCCCTTGGCGTAGCCGGAGGAGCGAAGAGGTCACTGTGGTGGTACGTCCGGGTTCATCGAATGTACTTCGGAAAGCGTGCAAGAATTCCCGGATGTTAGTGGTCATTGGATCCTCATTCTCCCACAGGGGGTTAATCCAGGCTAGAGCTTCGCCCTCCAAGTGTGACATCAGGAACGCCACTTTAGCCTGGTCTGAGACAAACAAATGAGGAAGCAACTTGAAATGCAGGGAGCACTGGTTCAAGAAGCCGCGGCAGGACTTGGGATCCCCTGCATAGCGAGGCGGAGCAGCGAGGCGAAGTTGCGAGGCCGTGGCGGAAACTGGTTCGGAGCCGGAGACTGGTTGCTGCGTGGACTCAGACGAGGCAGCGGTCTGCAGTGTATATAACCGGTGGTCCATGGACGCCAGGAATTTCAGCATCCGGTGTAAGGTGTCACGCTGTTGCACCAGTTCCTGGCGTAGTTCGGCCAGCTCAGATGTTTGTGCTCCAGCGGGATCCATGGCCTGATCAAACTGTCAGGACCGGGAGGACGGATGGACCCAGGAGGTGGATCCACTGGACCGAGTATCCCACCGGGGGGCAGGGTACACGGCAGCCGGAGCACTGGCGTGGCAGGGAGAGGTATAACCAGGTCAGCAGAGTCACAGAGTTCTTCAGGACGGTAAGGAAACAGGCACAGGTACCAGGGAGCAAAGACAAGAAGTCTACAGGACACGGCACCAGGGGGCCTGAACACCTAGCTCAAAAGACAAAGCTTCTAGACACGTTGATCAGGCAACGCCCCTATGGAAGGGCCAGTCTTATATATCCAGCACAGCCGTATGTCACATCCTGCTTCAGGTGTGCTGGGTCCATAAAACCAGGAGAGTGGGCGCGGCCTGGTCCTATACAGAGGCATGAGGCTAATACTCAGAGTCAGACTCATGAGACCAGGAGCAGGACACAGGAGAGCACGAGCGGGAGCGGCAGCCATGACCGGTGGACACGTGGAGTGGATCAGTGGGTAAGGAGCAGTGCAATGACGGTGAGGCCGGATCAGTGGGTACGGAGCGGTGGTGCGATGCAGGTGCGACTGGATCAGTGGGTACAGAGCGGTGGTGCAATGCAGGTACGACTGGATCAGTGGGTATGGAGCGGTGGTGCGATGCAGGAACCGGCTCAGTGGGTAAGGAGGGCTGCTGGGACACCGGGAGCGTGACACTATCAAAGGTAGCTGGTCTCCTTGGCTAGGAGTGTCATGCATACAATCTCTTTTCTATATAATTTATTATAGGTCACTGACCCAGACCTAACACTCTTATGTGGGGGACCACCAATTAACACAGTAACAACAGCGAAAAAAAAGGTACAAAACCCAATAATTAAAATTATGTTTTTTATTTAAATTAATTTAATACACATTATAATTAAAATAGAAAAATAAAGCGTCCATAAGGTAGGGTAATAATCACTGACTTGCAATACAATCATTTAAGTATTGTGTACAGTAATAATAGATCAGTATAAGATATCTATAGATGGAAGTAGTATGTATACTGAGTAATAAAAGGGCTGTTGTAAACAAGGTTAATAATTAATTTATTATCCTATTGTGAACAAAATGAACAAATTATGTTATAGCGAGATTATTAAGCGGGCTTTACACGCTACGATATCGTTAATGAATTATCGTCGGGGTCACGGTGTTTGTGACGCACATCCGGCGTCATTAACGATATCGCAGCATGTGACACTTATGAGCGACCTTAAACGATCGATAAAGCGATCAAAATCGTTTGCCGAGGAGAGGTCGTCCTGAAACAAAAAATCGTTCTCTGCTTATTAGTGATGTTGTTCGTCGTTCCTGCGGCAGCATAAATCGCTGTGTGACACCGCAGGAGCGAGGAACATCTCCTTACCTGCCTCCACCGGCAATGCGGAAGGAAGGAGGTGGGCGGCATGTTACATCCCGCTCATCTCCGCCCCTCCGCTTCTATTGGACGCTTGCCGCGTGACGTCGCTGTGACGCCGCACGAACAGCCCCCTTAGAAAGGAGGCGGTTTGCCGGCCAGAGTGACGTCGCAGGGCAGGTAAGTCCATGTGACGGGGTTAAGCGAGGTTGTGCTGCACGGGCAGCAATTTGCCCGTGTCGCACAACCGACGGGGGCGGGTACGATCGCTTGCGATCTCCCTAGCGAGATCGCAGCTTGTAAAGCCCGCTTTAGTATGTATTCCAACATTATTAAACCTCACTAGTGTGCCTATATGCTGTGCTATATCATAATTACTATAATAAACTGTCAATTATGCAGCCATAGTGTAGAATTGCCCAAACATAGTTACCAACATTACATACTCTCCATACATGCTAAGTGAAGAGATAGGGAATTTGCAGTATAGCAATGTAAGTATACACAGTATAACCAGTATAAGGTGCCCAAGCAAATTCTCCCAATATCCTCCAACTATTAGTAGACAATACAGACTCATAACAACAGTGGTGTACAGCCTCGCCGACCAGTCCCAGCACCAGCATCGGAGGAACCTTTAGTTTGGCCAGCAGTGTGACGATGCTACTAGTCTGTTCTGTCAATCATTCAGGAGTGCACCGCCCCCCTCCAAACAAAAAGATAGAAATGCATGTGAGTCGTGTTCTCCTAAGAATTATACAAACTCTTTAAGGAATATTTCAGCCAAAAGTTAAATGAATGGAATTGATATTTCTAACATTAGAAGGTAGCGCTTCACCCTGAATTATTATTATAACTTCTGATTTACTTATATATAACATTTTTTTATATATTTTTGGGTGGAACCCGGTTTCATCTTTATGGCTACACTATAAATGTGTCTTAGTGGACACTTTGGTTCCTCAAGGTCACAGATACTTTTATTGTCAACACAAATGACATAGATAATAAAATAATAACATTTATTGCTGTTTTACAGGAGCATTAATTATAGGCTTTTTTCCGTGTGAAGGAATATAATACGACAGTATATTTAGATGCTATAATATGGAGAATAAAACAGACTTTAATTTTCTTTTTTTTTCTTACTATTAATCTTAAAAAAAGCAATCGAATCTTAAAAAACATCCTATCTTTGTAGATATATGAAATCTGGCATTGTACATCTGTGATAGAGAACTGGAAGCCTATACTTAAATTAAGCTTTCTGCATCAGTGATACGCCAGTGAGCTTCTTAGTAAACTGTCAGGATCCATCTTTATGAATATTATTCTGCCTACAACATTACCGCCTGCACGGCTTTTAAATGCAGCACAGTTGACAATCTCAGTAAGTTGTCAGCCCATATATCAGTGTAGAAAAGACATTGGGGGAGGCTGTTACAGATAATACATCGGGGTCAAGGAGCTTTACATTATGACTCTGCTGCATCTTTTGTCAAGTTCACACTTGTTTCAAAACCCCCAAAGCCAGACCACAGGACATATCTGGATCGCAAACGGGAAATCCTACATCTGATCCTAAAGGATTCTTGAATCACTGGGTAAATGTTCTTTGTTTTGATTGATCTATCAAAGGGTTGTTCCACTACTTTTATATTGATGACTTAACCTATGGATATAAGATTCGTCCGGTAGTTCCACCAATCAGCTGGGCTCAGCTAGCTAGCTGGATATGGTAGCAATTAGCAAGCGGCTCTGCACGGCTTCACCAACTGCCGATTACTGCAGATTCACTTTTGTCCATTCAAACAGGGGTAGATGTGCAGTACCAGAAAACCACTTAGACCAGGGTTCCCCAACTCCAGTCCTCGAGGGCCGCCAACAGTGCATGTTTTCAGGATTTCCTTAGCATTGCATGGGTGTTGGAATCAACAACTGTGCAGGTGATTAAATTATCACATGTGCAATTCTAAGGAAATCCTGAAAACATGCACTGTTGGCGGCCCTCGAGGACTTGAGTTGGGGACCCATGACTTAGACAATACCTCTATAAAAATATAACTTTATTGATAAAATTAAAAAACGACACCATGTGTCTTAAATAGCAAATAGGACATGAACAATGTGCTAGTGAAAGATCAGATGAAAAACAGGATGGTGTGAGGGAAAATAACGATAGATCGATAGCTCGATGAGGCTTAGAGGGGACTAAATTGAATCCTCCACTTACCCTTCCTGTCAACAGGGGGTATCATAATTTTTAGGATACCCCCGCTCCGGGTGGCTGGCCCTCACTGTCCCTGTTATTCCCTGTTATTATTAGTTGTGGTTATTCTGTAGATTTGCAGTACCCCTGCCATGGCCATTGCACACCTATTGGACCTATATTATGCAGATCTGCAACTGCTAACATATGGTGGTGTCATACTACTATATATCAATGGATGGATAACATTACTAAAGTCTAAATCAGCAGTCCCCAACCTATGGCTCTGGAGCCACATGTGGTTTGCAGGCCCATGATGTGTCTACCAGCTTGGTGGATTAGCACCATGTCTAAAAACGTGTGAAGAGTAGGTCTCCATATGGTGACTTTTGTAGGAAGCACCACAAAGACGTGCAGATCTGGATGAGTATCTACTGGCCATTGAGGTTGAGACATGAATATGTTAAGCTGGAGATAGGATGATACTGCCAGATAGAGGGGTGCTTGAAACAGGATGTGATGGTGTGGTGGGAGTACTTGATGCAAGAATGCTAAATGGGGTGAAGTGGCAGCACCTAGATGTAAGTATGCTGCCCCAGTGTGATGTTTATGGGGACGTTTTGACTGTCACTATACAGGTATTGGGGGATTTGGATGAGGCTCACAACCATCTCTTATAGCTGAATGTGACTCTCAACGTAAAAAAGGTTAGTGACCACTGATCTAAACTGCTATTGCAAGGTGATAGACAGGCTGTCAAATTCCCCCTGAAGACACCATTTGTATTTGTGTAATGTTTGTATTTCTGCAATGTTTTCCTGTGGTAACAAGTGTTAATTTCCCTGTGGACTGCAGTACTAATTATCGGCCACAAGAGGTCCTTTGTTTTCCTTTTACAATTATGTAGACTCCTGTTCGAAAAGGACAGGGTTATTACCTTGTCAGCCAGGGAGAGGATGGAAAGTTAGAAACCTGTGTGAGATGGTTCCTGGTTCAATCAGTTAAGTAGACATCTTTGGAGAGAAGACAAGTGTTGGGAGTGTGTGTCTGGAAAAGGGAGCAAGTCCAGCAAGACACCTTAGTAGCGACAGAGTCCTACTACACAGGCAAGTGGGTGATACCTACTAGAGAGAGCCTAGTGTGACGTCCTGGCCTATCAGGTCATCACAGGATATTGTACAATATGCCCTTCTGTGCAATATCCATATCCTCCTTGGTTACGGGTCCCTCACCTTTGGTGTTGCCAAGAACAAGCTAATTAAAATCGTAGGAACACTGCACCACACCCACCAGACACACCACTGGACGGCCTGAGTGGAATAGGGTTGCTCACTGGGGGGTTGGTTGAAGGGGGGGGTCAGGAGTGTTAGGAGACAGTCAGTTGAGCAGTGACTCTCGAGAGGAGAGGTCATGAGCTGAGCTCCATGAGCTACTAGGTGGTAGACATTAGTCTGGACCTGGTAGGAGCTGGACCCCGGTCACAGGGGATCGTGACAAGGGGTACGGACTGTCGAGGAGGACAGCCGGCGGCCTTGTGCCATCACCGAGCAGGGGCCAGGGCACGACGGGGTACGTGGACCCTAGGTCAGGAAGGAGCTTTAGGCGTCCTAACAATTTACCTGACGAGGACAGTGTCTTCAAGATCCATTCTCCACCTGCTCCAAAATCAGGGTACTAGCGCAATGATGGGGATAGAACTTTCCACTACATGGTCCAGGAAATCCCAAGCGTGAACCCTGAGAGCAAGCTTACCCAGTTAGCCATACTGGTGAGCGGGACCCGATTAGTTTCAGGCTAAAGGAACCAACTAGAAGACAAGGTGTCTCGGGAAAAGGTCACAGACTAACATGCAACACCAACGGGCATGGGACCCAGGCGTACTCCCTCGCAGCGGCAGCGGTGTCCAGAACTTTGGTTTACTACAGTTGTCGGTGTCAGCGTTATTGGACTGAGTGAGTACGCAAGTGACCCTTACTGTCCCAACGGCACGGCCCTGCCACGCCCTGTCACTATCACTGAGTCCCCGAGGCATCCCCCCTACCCGTGGAGGGGTTAAACACCTAGCTACCCACACCACCGCCACCAGGTACTCCCAATCGCAGTGGTGGTACTCCATCTTACCATGCACCACGGGTGGCGTCACAAACTTTCCACACCATCCCCTGTACATAACCCCCGTTATTTGAGTGGCCGCATGACCCCCGGGTCTGGAGACCCCTCGAGCCACCCCGTATCCAGATCCAAGCAGCCCGGCTGCTGACGCGGGGGCGGCACATTTGTCTGGGAGTAAGTCCAGTGTTGGCCAGTCATGGAAGATCTTAGGAAGGAAAAGGATCTGGATCTGCCCAGCTGAGAACACAAGAAGAGGGCTCTAGGAGCGGCCCTTGTAAGGGATCACAGCACATAGCCTGGTCACATTTAGAATGCATGTCTTTCTTCTACAAGCATTTTAAACAATGAAAAAAGGGGTTTCAGTGAACGTCAGCTGTAACCACACCCCAGCTCTGACTGACAGTCTACTCAGCACTGATGCACTGCAAAGTCGTCTGTCAGTCAGTAATGGAGCATGATTACAGCCGTCGTTTGCTGTATAGTGATTGGTATCTAAAGCAGGAATGGCCGTTCCCCATGTTACTGAAAGTTGGAGGCTGCAGGGAGGAATAACGTTAATTTCCTCCCTGTTAACAGGCTTTCAGTGAGCTGACTGGGCATTAACCCCATATCTGCAGAGCAATAGCGTTTTTTGACATTACAGGTTACTTTTAAGTGGATGAGTTTGATCTATCACTTAGATTAGACTTGGACATGTCAATGTGCAGAAACTATTTTCACAGTAAATACGGATATGAAACCATTTCCATAGACAGAAATTAGTACATGTTATATCTGTGAAAAACATATATAGAGTGCATAAAATGGATGTCTAAATGGGGTCTCTGCTTTACTTGGATTCTGCTTACAATAAGCATCTCGGGTGAATAATCCTTTAATTTGTATTCCCAAAGTCTATAACTCAACTAGAGGTCGGGGAAGATTTCACTGATTTCTAGCTCTCATGGCTGCTTTGTTTCTAGCACGTATTATCTGTATATTGTCTTTCTTTCTACATTATCAGAAAAGATGGATTTTCTTATTTGGATTGACCTTTTCTCCTTGATTAATTTTTGTTATCTCCATGTAATCCCTTCTTCTTACAGCTTTCAATGTACCTACAGTAGTGATATATCATTTGCCGGAAGGTAGATAGAAATGGATGCTTACATTATCATTATTTTGGGTTCAAGGTCACAGAAACTGATAGTATAAAAAATTTAGGGACCAATTTCTATCCTTAATCCGATTCTTTGTCCTGTACATATCTAATCCTAATCTAATCTTTGATGGAAATCTTAAATTCTATGAAACACAAATGTGATATAATTCTCATTGCACCTCAAGATACATTTTTAGAGGGGGCACTCAAAATGGGGTGTGTTTCTTGTGTTGTGGTAACATAAAGTCCTCTGGAGACTGAAATGCTCCTTCATTTTTAAGCTACATTCCCAAAATGAGCTTTTGGTTTGTTTTTGATGCTGTGTATTTTCACTGTGTCAGAAACGCAGCATCTAAGGGTACGTACCCACAATCCTGGACCCAGCCTCAGTTCTTTTGTCAGGAAAGGGTCGGTCGCCCTACTAGGGTCATCATAATATGCATCAAACTGGAAAACGTAAGCTTTCATAGACCCACTTATGTCAGTGGTTCAGTAAATGTGGCAATGCACTACACCAGCAGTTAACTCTGTTATTAAGGTTATTAAGCTCTCTCTGTACTATAAGCTCGTAACCGCCCAGCTCACTTGGATGCTCCTTGGATGCCACTCAAGGACAAATGTCCGTTTCTCAGTCTCTGGTTTTCAATGTCTAATCTTTAATGCTTGCCGCGTAAATTGATCCTCTAACTGTAACAATGTTCAATGTTGGGTCTTACAGTTCTTCTGGCGACGGTATATGGTATTTGGGTTCCTGTGGCAACAATATTTGGTCTTCGGGTTGCTTTGGCAATGGTATGAGGCCTTTAGGTTCTTCTGGCAGTCGTATGTAGTCTTCGGGTTCCTCTGGTGATAATATTTGTTTGTTGGGTTCATTTGGCAATGATATTCAGTCTTCTTGTTCCTCTAGTGATAATATTTGGTATTCGTGTTCCTCTGGTACTTTGGGCTTTGGGTTCCTCTGGGCTCAGTGTGCTTCCAGGTGATTGCCATTCAGATGACACGGGTCTTCCTCACTGTTCACACATCTGTTCCCCTGATGATGTTGGCACAAACTCCGCCTTCCCGCTGCTGACCCAACCTTTTATATTTGGATACAGTACCACAGTGATCACCTGACTGGTAATCTCCTTAACTCTTCACTAGAGAAAACACACTCCTTACAGATTGTTCCTGGTGACCCTGATCCTCCAGCAAATGGCGATGTTGGTGCACAAATGCCTTGGAGCACTGAATCTGAGTATCTTCTTTTGGCCACGTTCTTACAAATACTTCAACAATGCACATTTCACAATGAGACTTTTTTTTCACACACATATATATATATAAATGTACAGTATAGACCCCTAAAAGACACTTGAACTGGATAGGTCCTTAAGAGAAAAAAAGTTTCTGAAGGTTTCATGAAAATATGAAAAATTACTACTGATCTTATAAGCCATATACGTTAACTTTCCAAAAATATTAACGAATGCTTAAAAAAAGATGATGCCAACATCATGCAGATTGTTGATGATTTTTAACTATTCTGCGTAATATGATTCCAATCACAGAAATAAGTTTGAAAGTTTAAAACAATTTTTCCACATTCTTTATAAATTTCAGATTACTTTTAGAAACTAAATATATATTTTGATTGAAATTTACCATTAATGTAAAGTACTTGTCCTTAAAAGATAGTCTCAGAATCAATATAATAAAAGCATTTCAAAATTATTACTACGTACGCCTAAAATTGGTTGCTTTCTTAAGGAGTTAATTATAATTACATCACACATTACGGGATTAACTCTTAAAGATATTCCTGTTGAACATTTATATTTCTTTGTGACAGTTCAAGAACAGAAAAAGGAAGGTACAATATGGGCCTATAGAGAGCTGTGGATTCTGTAGAGGTTTTAATTAAAATGTTTTAGAAGATAAATAAATTTCCAAGAATCATTTAAATGTTTTTTATTGGAAAAAAATAAAAAATGAAAGATAAATAAAAAACGAAAAAAATAATAGAATTAGTAATTATATAATGAATGATAGAAGTCATCCTCTTCTGTGAAAATGTTACAAATTCTACCCAGCTGTTTCTTGGATATATCCGTCGTTTTTTGCAGCCATTATAGGCCCCACTGGTGTTGTCACCACTCTTTCCTAGAATCCTGAAAAGCAAATCCATTTACAGGTGCAGGGTTTCCAGCTCCCACACGGGTTATCACCCAGCTTTCCAATTTCATATCTGCCAAGTTATTTCCCCATCTGGGTAACGGAAGAGATTTGCTATTCCTCAGCCTGAAAAAGATTAACGACAACCCATTGGAGAGTAAAAATGGCTGCTATTCCTACCACAGACAGATGTTAGTGTTCACACATCCGTCTAATTATACAGTGATATATAAACAGGGCATAAATGCATAACTAAACCGGTAAAAACGTGTATTTTTAAAAGGAGAAAAGACACTTTTTTGTTGAGAATGATTGTCATCCTAACCTGGACGTTATCCCATGAGGGTCAGTTTACAGCCATTTGGTTACAATTTTGTCATAGTAATTCATAAACGTGGGCTGACACACAACAGAAGCACAAATAGGGTCTCGCCCGGGGGGCTGTAGGGTCTTGGAGGAAGATGAGAGGCTCACGTGTGGTACTTGTGTGAGCCACAACTACTATAAGAGCATGGAGAAAACCAAAAAGCCACAGCTAGTAACAACCAGAGGAACAATTCATGTAAACCATAAGAAAAAACCCCCAAATAAAAATTAACTTTTAATTAGTATATTTAAAAGGTATAGAAAATGACCAATCAAAAACCACTAAAGTAGTGAGAAGAGAGGGATATATATAACCCCAACAAATAGGGAGGGGCAACACTGACCCTAATGGGCCTTAGTGTGTCCCTATCTAGCAATGGAGGGTATGACGCCCTAGGGTTGTGGCGCCCCCATTCACCGACAGGAAACCCTAAGACAGTGATGGCGAACCTGTGGCACTCCAGCTGTTGCAAAACTACAAGTCCCATCATGCCTGGCCATTCAAAGCAAAAGCTTTGGCTGTGAAGACATGATGGGAATTGTAGTTTTGCAACAGCTGGAGTGCCACAGGTTCGCCATCACTGCCCTAAGAAATCCCTGATACACCCTATACTACACAAATATGTGCACCAAAAAGTGAAAAAATAATGATATTAAAAAAATAGGACTAATAATGGCAGAGCATTAATATGCCATCCATAATGAAACAGTCACTCATCTGGCATGGAGGTCCGACAGTCAAGGTGCTCATCAAAAACATTGTCCCGATGCGTTTCCCCCTGTTCGATCCACAGGGTTCATCAGGAAACAGTTTAAAACAAAGTCCAGGATAAAGAATCTTGCAAAGGAAGATGGACAATCACAGTCTCCTATGAATGCCAGCCATGGGCTGGTTTTCACAGGAGTACTGAGATGAGAGGCACGGGGTCATAAGCAGACCCTCAGCTGTCATGACAATGTCTCGGTGTCCTGTAATCACGACATAGTGCCAATGAGAGCTCAGAACAACCCCTGATGACATGCGTTAAATGTATTTAAGAAGTCAACAGCCGCAGGCCGAGTGTCGCTCCACCCGCGGCTGTTAGAGGCACATGTCAGCTGATTAAATCAGCCAACATGCAGGGAAAGATGCAGGCTCGGTGTGCAAGGCTGCATCAAAGACCGGGAAATGACTCTTGACATACATACTACATCAATTAAGGGATTAAATAAAAATAGCATTAATGGTAAGCTTTCATGAAAAAAAATTCTATTATCCTGCATTAAAGTGAACCTGTCAGGTACAATATGCCCCTAGAACCACGAGCAGTTCTGGATGCATATTGCTAATTCCTGCCTTACAGTCCCAGCCTAAAGTAGCATACATAAAGAGATCTTTAGAAAAAGTATTTCTAAAGATCTTTTATCATATGCAAATGAGGCCAGCAACTAGTCGCAAGAGTGTTACTCCCCTTGGCTAGTCGGCCCCCTTAGCATGTAAGTACACTCCTGTGGGCATACTAACATGCTAATGAATGTGCAGCATCAGAGGCATGGTCACTCTCATCTCTGCTGCCACCACTGGTTTTCAACTTAGTGCGTATGATCAGAAGACCCGGATTTCCAGTCATGCCCACTATGAAGCCAGGTGTAAGCGTCCTAGCTTCAAACTGGTGTAGTGCGCATGAGCGGAAGTCCTGGTTTGTTCTGATCGTGTGCACTGAGCCAAAAAACAGTGGTGGCAGCAGAGGTGAGAGCGACCATGCCTCTGACTCTGCACATTCATTAGCATGTTTGTATGCCCCCAGGGGCGTACTTACATGCTAAGGGGGCAGACTAGTCAAGTGAACTAACGCCCTTGCGACTAGTCACTGGCCTCATTTTCATATGATAAAAGATCTTTAGAAATACCTTTTTAAAGATCTCTCTATGTATGTGTCGCGGGCGGAGGAGGGGACGCTGCGCTCACCCACTGCTCGGGTCCGGCTGCTGCTGCTGCTGCTCGGTGGTGGCTCGAGCGGTGGGCCGGATCCCGGGGACTCGAGCGGCATTCCTCGCCCGTGAGTGAAAGGGGGTGGTGTGGTTTAGGGATATTGTCCATGACGCCACCCACGGTTGTGGTGCGGTTGTGACACCACCGCTGCTCTGGACGGGGATCCCGGGAGCGATGACAAGGAGCACCTTGGATGTTGGTTCTCCCCTCCGTGGGTAGGGGGGGTTGGTTGTCCCGGGGCCCAGATGAGGGTTAGGGATGGCAGGTGGGTTACGGGGCCTGGTGAGGGTGCAGGGTCGCGGGGGCAGCGCTGTGCCACACGGCACGGTGGTACTCACTCAGCCAGTAATTTACACGGAGTCTCTGGTCAAACAAACAGCTGGATGGACGGGTCCCACAGGCGGGTGCGGTGTTTTTCCCCTGACCCAGTTTAGTAGTGTAAGTCCTTTCCTGCCCCCTTCGTGTATGCTCCTCCTGCGCTCCTGTTTCCAGCTGGCTCCCCGGTTCGGTACCGGACGGGCCACTACCCTGTCCCGGCTACCTACGGTTCCACCAAGACTGTCTTCCCGGCTCCCACAGACGGCCACTACCGTCTGCCTCACTGGCTACACGAGGGACCTAGGCTCCAACCTAGGCCCCAGTCTGCGTCTGCCTGTCTGCAGACCTCCTCTCTCTTCCTCTGCCTGGACTTGTCTGAGCTGGTTTTTGCCTCAGGCCAGCTAGACTCCTGGGTGGGCGTCTCCATCTGCTTGACTCTGACCACCTGGTGTGTCTGTCTGAACCCGAGGGAAGAAATCAGGTCTCACTGGGGATGACTGCTGTGAACTGCTGGGGGTGGGGGTGTGTGTGTGTTGTTACCTGTGGCCCCTGGCTTGTCAAGGGCGCCACATATGCTACTGTAGACTGGGACTATTAGGCAGGGATTAGCAATATGCACCCAGAACTGCTCGTGGTTGTGGGTGCATATTGCACCTGACAGGTTGCCTTTAATCGTGAGCTCTGATGCTGTGCGGCCGCCACACTGAGACCCCACTGCTGGTAGCAAATGAACTTTATTCCTCCTGGTAACCTTGAGCGGCATATAACCATGGCGTAAGACACCAATACCATAAATGTAATACAGTAATTCAACAATACAGAGAAGGAAAAAAAATATCTTGCAAAAACACAATTGAGATCCTGGGAAGTTATCCAGTAATATGATATCATTTATAAACTCTACCTCTAGCAGTGTTCAGGGCGGCATGTGAATTTCAAGTCAGTCTCCTGGTTTGCAGAATATTTGCTCTGAATACTTGGATATAAAAGTACATTTTGTTCAATCTTATCTTAATGAAGTACTACTAAGAGGATATTCGGTGCATGCTCCGTAATAGCTGAAGTCAATCAGACTCCTTATGCAGAGCGAGTGTTCAATCAATCTAGTCCAGAGAGGCCTGCACATGGTCACAGGCCATTTATGAGCACGCATGGCCCGATGTCTACAAAAATTGCTTCTAGGAGTGAAGTGAGAAGTTGTTTAATGAAGATTATGTATAAAATGTATTATGGTTAGATTAGGATCAACGTTCTGAAAGTGGAAATTTTTAATACAGCAGCGGAAAGTTCATTGTTGATAATTTAAATACACGATATATAGTAAATACATACAATAGTGGTCAAAAGTCTGGACAGACTTGTTCATGTATTGGATTTCCTTGTTCTCATTGGAATGTGCACATTATAGACACAGGCTGAAGATACAGATGAAGGACACAAATGGAAACAAAGAGTAAAGAAGCACGTGTTAAAGGGACTCTGTCAGCAGGTTTCTGCAATGTAATCTGAAGACAGAATGCTGCAATGGTTTAAACAAAGAATTCAGCCCTGTTTGTCTTATCTCACAGTTTTTTTTGTTTACCTGCAATGTTAGTTTAAGCCTCTTATCTTTATCATTAGTGGGTCTAAAGGCCCAGTCACACACAACGACTTACCAGCGATCCCGAAAACGATGCGACCTGATAGGGATTGCAGGTAAGTCGCTGGGAGGTCGCTGGTGAGATGTCACACAGTCAGATCTTACCAGCGATCAGGAACAATACAGGTCGCAGTAGCGACCTGTATAACGATCTCAGCAGTCTCTGTGACGCTGTCACACAGTGTCAAACACAGCAATGTGTCCTGCCCAGCAGGACATCGCCTTTGAAGAAAATGGCCTGGACCATTCTGCAACGACTAGCGATCTCACAACAGGGGCCTGATCGCTGGTAGGTGTCACACATAACGAGATTGCTAACGGGATCGCTGTTGCGTCACCAAAACCGTGACTCGGCAGCGATCTCGCTTGCGATCTCGTTATGTGTGACGGTACCTTTAGGAGCTGTGAGCTGAAGTCCAACTCCACCCCTTTCTGTGATTAACTGCTTCTGTCTATGGAAAGGTACACTGAAAGCCTGGTGTGAGCAGGGACAGCTCTCTCAGCACTGCTACATACAAAATCTCAAATCTTTCACTGTGTCAGAACGGCTGCGACCAGTAATCTAAGTGATACATCATTGAACTCAGGGCCTCTTTGCCTACATCATGCTGCTTTTAGATGAGGTAGCAAAAACCTGCTGACAGATTCCCTTTAAACAATGTAGAATATGGGTTAACCCTTAGATTGTCGTCATTGTGTGAACTTGACCTAAGCAGGATGAGTTCATCCCGCCCCTGCTCTACCCATTTTGATGAAGCTAGCCAGGTCTGGTGGAAAAATGGCAAAAGTCATAAAGTTTGGTGACATTTGGGACTTTTTTACATCAGAAAATTATTGAAAACACCTTCATGATTCAGGGCCATAATCTCTTGGACAGGCACAAGCTGCCTCTTTTCAGTTTCCTCCAACTAGAGTGCACACACTGTGCAGCTGTATAAACCAGTAATGAATCAGTCCTACCCCAGGCCCACAGAGAAAAGCAGACTAGGAAGAGAATAACAAGCCCCCCTAACCAATCTGTCTATCATTCAACAAAAATGCAGGCCCAAAATTAGGAATTAGCAAAGTAATTAGTAAAGTATCTTATACTAGGGATATCAAGCTTTCCTGGATTCCTCATACATCACCCAGCTTTTCCTCAATGAGCTAAGTACTTCCTGTAGTCAAATGTGGATATGAGAAGAATTTTGGCAAATTTTTGACCACTTACTATACAAGAATTATCTGAATTGTCCCTGAAGTAGTGGAGCATTATAATTCTTGACAACTCCTTCTTGATGAACTGCTGAGGATTGGCTGTACCCTGTGTAGACATTTAAGCGGGCTTTACACGCTACGAGATCGCTACAGCGATCTCGTTGGGGTCACGGATTTTGTGACGCACATCCGGCCGCATTATCGATGCCGTTGCGTGTGACACCTATGAGCGATTTTGCATCGTCGCAAAAACGTGCAAAATCGCTCATCGGTGACATGGGGGTCCATTCTCAAATATCGTTACTGCAGCAGTAACGAAGTTGTTCCTCGTTCCTGCGGCAGCACACATCGCTACGTGTGACACCGCAGGAACGAGAAACCTCTCCTTACCTGCCTCCCGGCCACAATGCGGAATGAAGAAGTTGGGTGGGATGTTCGTCCCGCTCATCTCCGCCCCTCCGCTTCTATTGCGCGGCAGTTCAGTGACGCTGCTGTGACGTTGCTGTGACGCTGAACGAACCGCCCCCTTAGAAAGGAGACGGTTCGCCGGTCACAGCGACTTTGCAGGGAAGGTGAGTAGTGTGACGGGTCCGGGCGATGTTGTGCGACACGGGCAGAGATTTGCCCATGTCGCACAACCGATGGGGGCGGTACGCACCATGGCGATATCGGTACCAATATCGCAGTGTGTAAAGCGGCCTTTAGTCTATAAATTGTGAATTCTGCAAATATGGAATATTTAATTTATTTAATTTTTGTAACTCAATTTTCTCCCTTTATTGCTTTTGATTCTGTCAAAGTATGAAATCCATAGTAGTTGTAGCAAGCCTCTTAAAGGGAATTTGTCAGCAGATTTTACTATGTAATCTAAAGGCAGCAAGCTGCAAGGGTTCAAACATAGAATTCAGGGATGACTGTTTTGTCATGGTCCGATTTCTGTTGTTTATTTGCTATGTTTAATTAAGCAGCAGGACACTTATCATTGCTGAACTACAATATCACGCACACAGCAGTCTGGAACGCCCCTTCCTCTGATTGACTGCTCACTGTCAATGTACAATCTCTATACAGAGCCTGGTGTTAGCGGGGGCAGCTTTTTCCGCTCTGCTGCATGGCTAAGTCTAAAAATTCTGATTGTGTCAGAATGGCTTCACCCAGTAATCTAAGTGATACATTGTTAGATTCAGAATCTCTTTGCCCACATCATGCTGTTCTCAGAGGAGGTACCAAAAACCTGCTGAGAGATTCCTTTTAACCTTTGGCTGGTCGTAAAGGGATATGTAGTGATAAAACCACTGTTTCATGCAATTGTTTCATCTGAATATACAAATATTTGCATCAAATCAGGAAATCACTTGCACATTGCGGACTAATATGTAGATAGGAACCATGCAGATACTTCCTGGAGCAATATAATTAGTGCACACAGGCAGAAGATGCCCCTATGCAAAATCATTATAGGGACCCGTTGCAATCCGATAGCTCATCATGACACACAATCCCACCTACTTTGGAGGTGGTTGTGGCCCTCATTACCTCTTTGGCCCCTGTGCGGATGTTGAGGTTGATTCATGTTATGTCCACCTCTGCTAAGTAGATATTTTCCAGGCATAGAGGCACTTGGGTCAAAAAGTCAATGACGTCTTCAAGGTGAATTTTCCCACCTCGTATTGTGCACAGAATGCGGCTTTTGTCACAGACTATTTCTTTTGTCATACATCTTACTAAACACGTCTGCCAAGTCTGCGGAGCTGTAGTAATGGGGCAGCCAGCAGGAAATGCATCATCATTATGTTGATATCCTAACAAGATGGCTCCTGACTGTGCACACATCTAGGGATAAGGATATGTCACATTCTCTTTAACCAATTGTGTCTGCTCTGTTTAGTGGAACGCTCTGAGTATTGTAACATGAACCACACAAGTGTAAGACAATGCTCTCCTTGCTCCGCTGTCGCCTATGAATCTGCACAGTGTCACCTCAAAAAGTTATTATAACCACAATTTGCATGTTTTATGGGATTACCCGGTGTGTGCTACAGTGATAACGGAATGAAACGTGAACAGTCTGGTGACCAGATTTGGACTATCCATTGCCTATTCAGATGAGGAGATAGTAAACTACATTGACCTGCTTTCCTTTTCTTCCTTCTTTTAACGGCCTTCAGCTCAATCTCGAGCCATGGAGACTTGATGGATGAACGCTCTGTAGGAAGATCGATCTTGTGTAATCCTAGATAGGTCCACCAGAGTCTTCTCTGCCGTTATCTCGATTGTATCAAGCCATCGTGTGACTGGTCTTCCTTTTCGCCTTGGTCCTTCAATTTTTCCAACCATGATGTCCTTCTCCAGTGATTTATTTGCTTTTCACCTCTGATTAGATAACTATCAGTAGTTGTATCTGTCATCGGCTGTCTGTGGTAGTTAATGATGGTGATTAAAGTAGGTGTCATGTCGGTACAAGTTCTGCCAATACTTCAGGGACAGAACCATAAATACAATGTTTAGCAAACAGACATTTTGGGGATTTGTCTTCTTCTCGCTGCTGTTTTTCCTTCATTGAGATTCCTAATTATTGTGCCTTACTTGTGATTTAGGATTTGTTAATACTGCAGGTAATCTGTTATTCCTCCCCGTAATAATTAATTCATTACTCCTATAGTCTGTTTCCGGATTAATAGTTGGCTATGTCCAAGAAATATTTGCCTCTTACTAAGAATGTATTTATATTAGTTCTTGTAGTCATTGGGGGGGGGCGGTCATTGAACCCTGAAACACAGAGGTTCAGAAATAGTGTAATTCTGTAGAAAAAAAAGTTTTCTTGCTTCTTGAGGTCTGTGGTGGGCTGATCTATTCCTAAAGGGAATCTGAGAGCACAAAATGACTGTTCAAACCATGCACAGCACCTTGCAGGGAACGTAACTAAGATAAAAAAAAATCATATTTTTAGTGTCCATATCCATTACTGGGTTTGTCATAATCATAAACCCTTCCTATTCAAATATGATAAAGCACTCGGTGCACCCTGGGCAGCTAAAAGGTCCAAAACACCATCTTAGTAAATGACTCCTTTAAAGGGAACCTGTCACCAGGTTTTTCCCTTATGAGCTGCGACTATTAACAGTGAGCTCTTATATACAGCATGCCAAAATACTATATATAAGAGCCCAGGCTGATTTGTGTAACATAAAAAACAGCTTTTATTATACTCACCTGGGGTGCAGTCGGGTCCAATGGGCGTTGGTGGTCTTAGGTCCGGTGCCTCCTCTATCCTGTCCAGTCGCCGTCCTCCTTCCCTTCCCCATGTGGATGATGTGTCCTACATCATACACACAGTGTCCTCCATTGCGCTCCTGCACATGCGCACTTTGATCTGCCCTGCCAAGGGCACATTGAAGTATTGTAGTGCGCATGTGCAGACGGTCTTTGACCTTTTCCCACGCTTGCGCATTACAGTACTTTGCTTTGCCTTCAGCCGGGCAGCTCAAAGTGCGCATGTGCAGGAATGCAACGGAGGCCTCTGTGTGGATGACGTAGGACGCCGCATTCACACTGAGCTGGGTAGGAGGACGCCGATGGAAAGAAGATAGGAGGCGCCGGACGAAGACCAGTGACACCCATCAGACCCAACCGTCCCCCAGGTGAGTATTATAAAGGTGTTTTTATATTACACAGAGCGGCCTGAGCTCTTATATACAATATTCTAGAATGCTGTATATAAGGGCTCACGGGTGGTGGCCGCAGTTTATAAGGGAAAAATCTGGTGACTGGTTCCATTTCAGTTTTTTATTTTCTTGCAGATTTTTACAGCAATATTGCATTTTTAAAAATCAAATTTTTGGCTGAAAATTTTAGAACAATTTCTCAGATATTTGTATATTAAAACAGTGCAAAAAAGCATATTGTTTTATTTGAATATAATGACAAATTTTAGAGAGGATCTAAATCTAAAATGCAGGAGAACAGGTGAATCCACCGGTAAGCTCATGTGTAGGCCTCCACATAAGAACAAAAATTGCAGTATTTCCAGAGAATGTCAGCACCTCATCATTCTTTTAAAGGGAACCTGTCAGCAGAAATTTCGCCCAAAACCTAAAAGATTCCCCCTCTGCAGCTCCTGGGCTGCATTCTAGAAAGGTCCCTGTTATTATTGTGCCCCATGTGAGACCAAAATAAAGAGTTTATAAAGTGGTACCTTTTTGTATTCAGATACTGTAAATGTGACACGGAGCGGGCTTTCTGGCATCCGTTATTCTGCCCCCTGGTCCTGTATGCCTTCCCCCATCGCTCCTTTCCATAGCTGATGCACCGCCCACTGCTCCAGCCATCCCTGCGCATGCCCAGTGCCAGTCTCACGGGACTGAGCAGTGTGACCGCTGGTGACGTGTGCGCAGGCAAGTGATTATGGGCGGGGCTGTGAATGTTATCAGCAAGTACCCGCCCATAATCTCGTGAGTGCGCAAACCTCACCAGCGGTCACACTGTGCTCAGGGCAGCTAGACTGTATGGGCTGCTTCCAGGGATGACGTCCCTTTTGTCACGTGATAGTATTTTGAACACGCCCCTATCACGTGACAAAAGGGATGTCATCCCTGGAAGCAGCCCATACAGTCTAGCATCTACCCTGAGCACAGTGTGACCGCTGGTGAGGTTTGCGCGCTCACGAGATTATGGGCGGGTACTTGCTGATAACATTCACAGCCCCGCCCATAATCACTTGCCTGCGCACACGTCACCAGCGGTCACACTGCTCAGTCCCGTGAGACTGGCACTGGGCATGCGCGGGGATGGCTGGAGCAGTGGGCGGTGCATCAGCTATGGAAAGGAGCGATGGGGGCGGCATACAGGACCAGGGGGCAGAATAACGGACGCCAGAAAGCCCGCCCCCATGTCACATTTACAGAATCTGAATACAAAAAGGTACCACTTTATAAACTTTTTATTTTGGTCTCACATGGGGCACAATAATAACATGGACCTTTCTAGAATGCAGCCCAGGAGCTGCAGAGGGGGAATCTTTTAGGTTTTGGGTGAAATTTCTGCTGACAGGTTCCCTTTAAAGGGAATCTGTGACCAGGTTTTTGCTCCCTCATCTGAGACAAAGATGGAACTGCGGCTGTATATTGCCAAGGCCAAAAGACTACAGGGGGCTTTACACGCTACGATGTCGCTAGCAATTGCTAGCGATGTTGAGCACGATAGCTCCCGCCCCCGTCGTGTGTGCGATATTGTGTGATCGCTGCCGTAGCGAACATTATCGCTACGGCAGCGTCACACGCACATACCTGTTCTGCGACATTGCTGTGACCGCCAAACAATCCCTCCTTTAAGGGGGAGGTGCGTTCAGCATCATAGCGACGTCACTGCGGCGTCACTAAGCGGCCGGCCAATAGAAGGGGAGGGGCGGAGATGAGTGGGACGTAACATCCCGCCCACCTCCTTCCTTCCGCATTGCCGGTGGACGCAGGTAAGGAGATGTTCCTCGTTCCTGCGGTGTCACACATAGCGATGTGTGCTGCCGCAGAAACGACGAACAACATCGCTAATCAATTTTTTGTTTCAGGACAATCTCTCCATGGTCAACGATTTTGACCAGTTTTGCGATCGTTTAAGGTCACTAATAGGTGTCACACGCTGCGAACAGCGCTGGATGTGCGTCACAAACACCGTGACCCCGACAATAATACGTTAGCGATATCAAAGCGTGTAAAGCCCGCTTACTACTCCAGCAGGATACAGCTAAACCCCCACTAGGTGGAGGCATCACAGGTGCAGGAGGAGCAAATCACAGTCACTTCCAAACATGGAGGGGGCGATTGCTGGATGATAAAACTGCACACTGATGGCTTGCATAGAGCACTGTTTACACTAGCAGATGCACAGTCACAAGCCCGCAGCCTATTAGGTGACGCCTATAATATTAGATCAGGCGGGCTGCCAAGCTGTACCCCAACTGCGCACTACATAGGGACAGGAACTCTAATAGCAAGGCCTAACAAAAGGGGCCTGGCTGTATCCTGTACAAAAAAATATGAGTTTTTTTGTTAGCGTTATGGCCATAAAACAGAAGCCTACAACTCTCGTCATGGGAAACCTCATGCTTGTAGGTCCCTACACTATATATAATAGAAAAAAGCAAAAAAAGAGGAATAAATATCATTACTTACAGCAAAGATGGAACTGTAGTTGTATATTGCCCAGGCTAAAAGATTACTACTCCAGCAGGATACAGCTAAACCCCCACTAACGCTAACAAAAAATCTCATATTTTTTTGTACAGGATACAGCCAGGCCCCTTTTTGTTTGGCCTTGCTATTAGAGTCAAAAGATTCTAACTAGAGATTTGGATGTCTTGTGCCATGTAGTCCTACCTCTCTCTTTAACCCCACCCACACCACTGATTATTAGTTTTCTTCAGAAATCTGTGGTGGGGGTGCGATATACAGAGCTCAACAGCAATCAGGGAACTGGTAAATCTGCAGCAGAAAAAACAGTGATTTTATCAAAACCGCAACAAGCTTCCCAGTAAGTAACACATCACTGGAATCGGGGTCTCTATCCCTACATCCTGCTAATTTTAGATTATAGAACGAAAATCTGCTGACAGTTCCCTTTAATGACGACAGCAGTGATATACGCAGAAAAAGTTTTAAAAAGTTGGAAAATTGTACTCCAGTTTTCCCATGGAATTTTCTGTACACTAGAATTTTTTGTGACTTTTTGCTCTGAAAAGTCTCAAAAAAAGTTAAAGACTTGGGATGATCGAATACCTCAAATATTCGGCTTCGCGAATATTTTCCGAATAGGTCGCCACTATTCGACTACTCGCAAATATTCGATGCGCAATGTAAGTCTATGAGAAACTAGAAGAACAACTTCGGAACTATTCGGTCTTCCCATAGACTTAGGGGTACTTTGCACGCTGCGACATCGCAAGCCGATGCTGCGATGTCGAGCGCGATAGTCCCCGCCCCCGTCGCAGCAGCAATATCTTGTGATTGCTGGCGTAGCAAACATTATCGCTACGCCAGCTTCACATGCACTCACCTGTCCTGCGACGCCGCTATGGCTGGCGATCCGCCTCCTTTCTAAGGGGGCGGGTCGTGCGGCGTCACAGCGACGTCACACGGCAGGCGGCCAATAGCAGCGGAGGGGCGGAGATGAGCAGGATGTAAAAATCCCGCCCACCTTCTTCCTTCCGCATTGCAGCCGGGACGCAGGTAGGAGATGTTCCTCGCTCCGGCGGCTTCATACACAGCGATGTGTGCTGCTGCAGGAACGAGGAACTACATCGGCATTATGGAAATGTCAGACCCTACACCGATGATACGATAACGACGCTTTTGCGCTCGTTAATCGTATCAAAAAGGATTTGCACACTACGATATCGCCTCAGATGCCGGATGTGCGTCACTTTCGATTTGACCCCACCAACATCGCGCCTGCGATATCGTAGTGTGCAAAGCCCGCTTTACATTGCACATAGAATATTCGCATAGTGGCGAACTATTCGTCAAATATTCGCAAAGCCGAATATTTGAAGTATTCAATCATCCCTATTAAAGACAGACAAAAAGACCATTTTTTTTACTTAATGCAAAATTCATAAACCATGTGTGCTATTTGGATGGATTTGGCAGGAAAATTGTCCGCAAATATTAGGATAAGGAAAGAAAAGTGATTTAAGAAATTGCAAATGATGAAATGGACCCATTATTTCCTGCTATCTGTGATAGGTTTCCGGCTCATTTAGAGGATAGTAATGGACATTGAGGAAAGAAGAATAAACTTACAAGATCAGATTTAAAGGGAAAAGTGAAATAAAAAAATACCGTGAAAACCATTAACAAGTGACTGGTGAATAGCGGAGTATATTTCGACTTACTACCAAATGTTGTTTCATACTGTAGTTTTATGTCCCGACTACATGTTCTGAAGACACATTTGGTATGAACATGACACTTATGCAAAAAATGTGAAGGTTTAAAGAGTTGTAAAGATGTTTTAAAGAAATTCCTTAAAGAAAAATCGAAGAGATTCCTATCTCTGAAATCTGCGGAAGAAACACATTAGATTAAACATCTTTGTGATCTACTATCATAACATTATTAAACTTGAAATTTGAGATAGAAGCGGTTCGGTTACACTTTGATGTGTTGTATGAGGCATCTTCAAAAGTCTTCGGAAAAATGACTTTTTGAAGGTAAGATGGATGACAAAATAAGGAGAAAAGCATGAATTCTTATGGTGGACGAAGGCTATGTCTACATGTCTGTTAGGAAGTCTGTTTCTCTATTCCGTTGTAGGAGAAAAATAAAATTCATGCAGGGACCCAACATATGATGGATCTTATTGACTATAATAAGCGGCCATAAGGTGTCTATTAGAGTGTCTATCATTTTACTGAAAAAAAAAACCACAGCATGCTTCCATATTGTTTCCATTATAAATGACGGAATCAGACACAGGGCCACGGATGCTCATTAGGGATATCGATGACAAACCCATGGGAGTTTCAGCAATTATTGGAGCCCTTGAAAAAATGAAGAAAAGAATGAATGAGTAGCTATTACATAAGAGACACTGAGGCAGTGTATATACATAACATAGGAGACCCTGAGGCTGGTGTATATACATAACATAGGAGACCCTGAGGCTGGTGTATATACACCACTTAGGAGACCCTGAGGCTGGTGTATATACATAACATAGGAGACCCTGAGGCTGGTGTATATACACCACATAGGAGACCCTGAGGCTGGTGTATATACACCACATAGGAGATCCTGAGGCTTGTGTATATACACCACACAGGAGACCCTCTGGCTAGTGTATATACACATAGGAAACCCTGAGGCTGGTGCATATACACCACGTAGGAGACCCTCAGGCTAGTGTATATACACCACATAGGAAACCCTGAGGCTGGTGCATATACACCACGTAGGAGACCCTGAGGCTGCTGTATACACACCACATAAGAGACCCTCAGGCTGGTGTATATGCACCACATAGGAAACCCTGAGGCTGGTGTATATACACCACATAGGAGACCTGAAGGCTGGTGTATATACATCCCATAGGAGACCCTGAGGCTGGTGTATATACACCACATAGGAAACACTGAGGCTGGTGTATATAAACCACATAGGAGACCCTGAGGCTGGTGTATATACACCACATAGGAGACCCTGAGGCTGGAGTATGTACACCACATAGGAGACCCTGAGGCTGGTTTATATACACCAATTAGGAAACCCTGAGGCTACTGTATACACACCACATAGGAGACCCTACGGCTGGTGTATATGAACCACATAGGAAACCCTGAGGCTGGTGTATATACATCCCATAGGAGACCCTGAGGCTGGTGTATATACATCCCATAGGAGACCTGGAGGCTGGTGTATATACACCACATAGGAAACAGTGAGGCTGGTGTATATGCACCACATAGGAGACCCTGAGGCTGTTGTATATACACCACATAGGAGCCCCTGAGGCTGGTGTTTATACACCACATAGGAGACCCTGAGGCTGGTGTATATACACCACATAGGAGACATTGAGGCTGATGTATATACACCACATAGGAGACACTGAGGCTGATTTATATACACCACATAGGAGACCCTGAGGCTGGTGTATATACACCACATAGGAGACACTGAGGCTGATGTATATACACCACATAGGAGACACTGAGGCTGGTGTATATACATCACATAGGAGCCCCTGAGGCTGGTGTATATTCCACATTTTTAATCGACATAGGAGACCATGAGGCTGGTGTATATACACCACATAGGAGACCCTGAGGTGTGCGCAAGCGCATGCACATACACTATAGCTATGAAGAAAAATGAAAGTGCCAGCAGCCATAAAACCAGGGCCAGCATCCAACCAGGAATTTGCCTGGTGGGGTAAATGGCCAATTCAGGCCTGAACATAGGTATTAAGTTTCTCTTAAAGCTGTCAAAGTAAGAACACCAGCCACATCAGGTCTCAAAAATCTAATACCATATGCAGGTTGTATTCCAAAATATTGTGACAGATCTGCTTTTAATCCTTTTGCTGTCTATTTTAGTTGGAAACAATCTTTAAACTGGCTAATGGATGATTGATCAGCTGTGGAAGCAACTATGTCATCTAAATCCAATTCAGCTAAAACACTTCTTCTTTAGTTAAACATCGCCTATTATTATTGTCTACAGTTCTTATACAGATCTATTGGTTTCCATTAAAACAGTTTAAAAACAAGTTCTGCGTGGTCCGGCAGATCCTGCAGACATACTATGTCCTGTCTTCTGTTTAACCCTGCTGTACTGTTCGGGTCAATATGACCCGAAATTATTTTTGAGACCCTGCAGATTTTTTTTAATGAGGATTTAAAACTAGCGGTTCCTTGACTTCTCCTCATTTGTGGAGCTCTACATTTTTTTTTTTTGTTTACTTTTTGCTACACGCTGATTGTTACACTTGTACTGTTCGGGTCAATATGACCCGATAGCATTTTATACTGTTCTACAGGTCTCTGATTATTTCTAGAGTACTGCGGTTTGATTCTAAAACAGATAGAATGGAAAGAAGAGCTAAAGAGAAACTAGCCCCTATTAGAAATGTTTGGAATCAATGGGTAGAGATTCTACCAAAATTGTATAACAGTGGTGAAAATGTAACTGTTGATGAGCAACTGGTGGCATTCCGAGGTAGGTGCCCATTCAGACAATATATACCAAGTAAGCCAGCAAAATATGGCATCAAGATCTGGACACTTTGCGACAGCAAAAGTTCATATGCTCTAAATGTTCAAGTGTATACAGGAAAAACCCCTGATGAAAGACCTGAAAAAAATCAGGGTATGCGTGTTGTTCTATATTTGACTCATGGACTAAAAGGACAAAATGTCACATGTGACAACTTTTTTACATCCTATCAACTAGGGAAAAAGGAGCCAGCACGATCTGAAATTGGCATGCATCATATAAAAAGTGAAAATTCACAGATTTATTCCAACTGTACTATAATAAAAAAAAATGAGATTTTTAGCAAATAATTGATCAATTCTTTGAGCCACCCCTGCCAACGTCACGGCAAATCTCAATAGGGGGGTCCTAACCTATATATTACGTATTTCATGTGCCATGCAGCCTCCTAGATAAAGTTAAAAGCAGAACCATAATGGAGCACACATACCTGTAACCTGTATATAACCGCTTCCATGTTGCAAAAGAGGCAATTGTGGATAGAGACCAGCCCAGGTCCCAGCATGTGGAGCAAGCTCTACACACACCAGGACTATATCAGAACTGACCCTCCCAGTACCAGACAGCAACCATTGATAAAGGCGGACCAGATCCAAGAATGGTGCTTAATTAGTAATGCCTCTGGAAAGGGGTGAGGCAACTGAATGTGAACAGCTACCAACAGGAGGAATATATTGCAAACCAAGATCAGGCGTTCATAGCATGGTGGTTTGGTCGTAGTTATGCTACAAATGTCTGGTGGCTGGTCACCACCATGCTATGCACGCCTGATCTTGGTTTGCAATATATTCCTCCTGTTGGTAGCTGTACACATTCAGTTGCCTCACCCTTTCCACAGGCATTGCTAATTAAGCACCATACTTGGATCTGGTCCGCCTTTATCAATGGTTGCTCTCTGGCACTGGGAGGGTCAGTTCTGATATAGTCCTGGTATGTGTAGAGCTTGCTCCACATGCTGGGACCTGGGCTGGCCTCTATCCACAATTGCCTCTTTTGCAACATTGAAGCGGTTATATATACAGATTACAGGTATGTGTGCTCCATTATGGTTCTGCTTTTAACTTTATCTAGGAGGCCGCATGGCACATGAAATACATAATATAGTGTAGGACCCCCCTATTGAGATTTGCCGTGACGTTGGCAGGGGTGGCTCAAAGAATTGATCAATTATTTGCTAAAAATCTCATTTATATTACAGTACAGTTGGAATAAATCTGTGAATTTGCACTTTTTATATGATGCATGCCATTTTCAGATCGTGCTGGCTCCCCTCTCTCTCATTGTATCAACTAGGCCAGATGTTGCAGAAAAAAACAACTTACCATGCTGGGTACTATGAGAAAAAACAAACCTGAACTACCGCAAGATATCCTTAGCAAGAGAGAGGTTACAGTTCTACTTTTTATTTTTCTGGAAATACAACTGTTGTTTCTTATGTTCCAAAAAACCCCAAACAGGTAATTCTAATGAGCACAATGCACCATGACAATGCCGTAAGTGATAGAGAAGACAGAAAGCCTGACATTATTTTGGATTATAATGCCACAAAGGGAGCAGTTGATACTTTAGACCAAGCAATATCAACATATACATGCAAACGCAAAACCAATCGGTGGCCAATGATTTTATTGTATAACATACTGGACGTTTCTGCATACAATCCATTTGTCTTATGGAGAGAAATCGACCCTGATTGGAACCGGAATAAGCTGCATAAAAGAAGATTATTTCTTGAGGAATTGGGCAAATCCCTGGTGAGGCCATATATTGAGAGCAGAAAAGTGACCCCCATAAGGGATGGAACAACAGCCATTGTAAAAAGTGTCCAGCATGCTCAAGAAAGAGACTCCACATCCACGGCCTCCACCAGCACAGCTACCAGCAAAAACAGGAAGAGATGGAGCTTCTGTCCATCTTCCTGTGACAATAAGACTAATCTGACATGTGCTGGATGTTCAAAATATCTGTGGAAAGGACATGTGTCTTATTATTGTGTTCAGTGTAAAAACACATGAACATGTTCAGTTTATTCTTTTTTCTTTCTAAAAAGGTTGAAGTTTTTATGATTTTTCATTTGTTGATTTATAAAATTTGTTTTCAAAAAGTTAAATTTCATGTTTTAGTAATAGTAATGTAAAGCTTCTTTATTATTTGTGTGCAGAATGCCAACAATCGAAGATAATTGCAAAAAGCCTGTGTAACCTTTTTATGAAAAAAAATAAATAATTAAGTTTGAATTTAAATTTTTCATTTGTTTATGAGTAACCATGTTCACATACAGTATTTCAATGAAAAAAGTATTCAAATAAAACAATTAGAGTAGCTAAAAATCAAGACTTAATAGGTCGGGTCATATTGACCCGGGAACAGTACAAGTGTATAGCAAATGCAAACAGAACAGCAGGGTTAATTTACAGAATGCACATGAGTAAGAAGTAGTAATTTGTTCCATGGATACGCATTGATTTGCATAGGAGCTGTAGACACAAAATATTATAGAATGTTTAATCAAGAATATTTGCAAAATTGTTTTAATTATATTTCAGGTCCTATTTATTGGACAATCCCAAACTGATTGAATGGCTGGATACTGTATAATAATATGTTTTCTATTTCAGGTCAGATTTCAGTTGAAGGATTCATGGGATATCTGAACGGAGAAGAAAATGGCGTTGTTCCACCTGAGAAACTGGATTTAAATGAAGATATGTCTCAACCCCTCTCTCATTATTTTATTAATTCCTCACACAATACCTACCTCACAGGTGAGCTTTTGTTCTTCCTTATGACATATTTTTAATATGTGACATACCGTATTTTTCGGATTATAAGATGCACGTTTCCTCCCAAAAATTTGGGAGGAAAATGAGGGGTGCGTCTTAAAATCCGAATATAGCTTACCGGGGGGGCTGTCTGTGCGGTGACCGGGTGCGTTCGGGCGGCCGGGTGCCTGTAGCTGCGTGCATGCGGCCGGGTGTCTGTGGCAGCATGCGGGCAGCCGGGTGCCTGTCGGTGCCGGCTGCCTCTCTGTGCAGGTGGTTGGGCAGGCAGCCTGCTGGCTGACACTCGGTGCATGCGGGCGGTCGGCTGTGTGGACTGCGGTGGCTGTGCCATAGGTGTCCCAGTGTGTCTGCGGTCCCAGTTTCAAATGATGCCATCGGAAGTCAGCGCGTGCGCAGATGGAGCCCTTGGATGTCTCTGAATTTCCAATCAATACATTTTGTATTTATTTTCTGGAAATTAGAAATGGTCGAAATAACAAAACAATGCATTGCTTTCATACCTCAAATAATGCAAATAAAACAGGTTCTTAATCATTTAGAAACAACAATACTAATGTTTTAACTCAGGAAGAGTTCAGAAATCGATATTTTTGTGGAATAACCATGATTTTTAATCACAGCTTTCATGCATCTTGGCATGCTTTCCACCAGTCTTTCACACTGTTTTGGGTGACCTTATGCCACTCCTGGTGCAAAAATGTAAGCAGTTCTTCTTTGATGGCTTGTGACTATCCATCTTCCTCTTGATTACATTCCAGAGGTTTTCAATGGGGTTCAGGTCTGGAGATTGGGCCGGCCATGACAGGGTTTTGATGTGGTGGTCTTTCATCCACACATTGGTTTACCTAGCTCTGTGGCATGGTGCATTTTCCTGCTGGAAAAAACAGTCCTCAGACTTGCGGAACATTGCATGAGCAGAAGGAAGCAACTGTTTTTCCAGGATAACCTTGTATGCAGCTTCATTCATACGTCTTTTGCAAAGATGAACCTGCCCAATTCCAGCCTTGCTGAAGCCTCCCCAGGTCTGAAAGCAATGCATGTTTTTGTTATTTTGACCATTTCTCATTTTCAGAAAATAAATACAACATTTTTTGCTTGGAAATTCAGAGACATGTTGTCAGTAGTTTGACGAATAAAAGAACAATTTACATTTTACTCAAAAATATACCTGGCAGTGGTCTCTTAATTTTTGCCAGAGTTGTATATACAGTTAGGTCCAGAAATATTTGGACAGTGACACAAGTTTTGTTATTTTAGCTGTTTACAAAAACATGTTCAGAAATACAATTATATATATAATATGGGCTGAAAGTGCACACTCCCAGCTGCAATATGAGAGTTTTCACATCCAAATCGGAGAAAGGGTTTAGGAATCATAACTCTGTAATGCATAGCCTCCTCGCAGTCTCTTGGGGTATGTCTCTATCAGTTTTGCACATCGAGAGACTGAAATTCTTGCCCATTCTTCCTTTGCAAACAGCTGGAGCTGAGTGAGGTTGGATGGAGGCGTTTGTGAACAGCAGTTTTCAGCTCTTCCCACAGAATCTCGATTGGATTCAGGTCTGGACTGTGACTTGGCCTTTCTAACACCTGGATACGTTTATTTGTGAACCATTCCATTGTAGATTTTGCTTTATGTTTTGGCTCATTGTCTTGTTGAAAGACAAATCTCCGTCCCAGTCTCAGGTCTTTTGCAGACTCCAACAGGTTTTCTACAAGAATGGTCCTGTATTTGGCTCCATCCATCTTCCCATCAATTTTAACCAGTTTTCCTGTCCCTGCTGAAGAAAAGCAGGCCCAAACCATGATGCTGCCACCACCATGTTTGACATTGGGGATGGCGTGTTCAGGGTGATAAGCTGTGTTGCTTTTACGCCAAACATATCGTTTGGCATTGTGCCCAACAAGTTCGATTTTTGGTTTCATCTGACCAGAGCACCTTCTTCCACATGTTTAGTGTGTCTCCCAGGTGACTTGTGGCAAACTTTAAACAACACTTTTTATGGATGTCTTTGAGAAATGGCTTTCTCTTGCCACTCTTCCATAAAGGCCAGATTTGTGCAGTATACGACTGATTGTTGTCCTATGGACAGACTCCCCCACCTCAGCTGTAGATCTCTGCAGTTCATCCAGAGTGATCATGGGCCTCTTGGCTACATCTCTGATCAGTCTTCTCCTTGTTTGAGATGAGATTTTTGAGGGATGGCCGGGTCTTGGTAGATTTGCAGTGGTATGATACTCCTTGCATTTCAATATGATCCATTGCACAGTGTTTCTTGGGATCTTTAAAGTTGTGGAAATATTTTTGTAACCAAATCCGGCTTTAAACTTCTCCACAACAGTATCACGGACCTGCCTGTTGTGTTCCTTGGTCTTCATGATGCTATCTGCGCTTTAAACAGAACACTGAGACTATCCCAGAGCAGGTACATTTATACGGAGACTTGATTACACACAGGGGGCTTATATTTATCATCATCAGTCATTTAGGACAACATTGGATCATTCAGAGTTTCTCACTGAACTTCTGGATTGAGTTTGCTGCACTGAAAGTAAAGGGGATGAATAATATTGCACGCCCCAATATTCAGTTTATTCTTTTTTACAGAAGTTTAAAATAAACAATACATTTCGTTCAACTTCACAATTGTGTCCCACTTGTTGTTGATTCTTCACCATAACATTAAAATTTGTATCTTTATGTTTGAAACCTGAAATGTGGGAAAAGGTTGAAAAATTCAAGGAGGCTGAATACTTTCGTAAGGCACTGTATACTGTGTGTGTTTATACACACACATATATATATATATATATATATACACACAGTCTGTCCACCCATATCCTGTCCACTGCAACTAACTTGGGAACAGCGGCAGCTATAGGCATAGAGGTGGTGTCTAGGTATAGTAAAGTAGCCATGCGCTACACATTGAAGCCACCTATAGCGCCACCTGGTGGAAAACAACGGAGTTAGCATTTTTATCTCGAAAACGAATGAGATAGAGAAAAAAAGTGAATTACAAAGTTGCAGGGCATCATCATTTCAATAAGAATTGACACCTTGCATACAGAATTGCTATGATTAGAACGTGTAAAACTCACAAGGCTGTGGACGTGAAGCGATACCTCATGGAGACCTTCCTACAAGTCATTGGGTATGGTGGCTGCGTGGAGTGGCCTCCTCGCTCACCTGACCTGACCCCATTGGACTTCTTTCTGTGAAGTCACATCAAATAGCATACAGTGTATGCGACCTCTCCACCAACATTGCAGGACCTACGACGACGTATCACAGATGCTTGTGCAAACGTGTGATCTACCATATTGCACAGCGTACAGCAAGATACAGTATGCTGTCCAGAGTCCAGATGTGCATTGCAGCTGACGATGGCCACTTTGAGCATCAAAGTTAAATGAGCGCCATATGCGTGACCAGCATTCAATGTTTTGGGGGGGTCATGGGTTTCATATTATAGCATTTCTGTATGCAAAGTATCGATTCGTATTGAATTGATGATGCCCTGCAACTTTGTAATTCACTTTTTTACTCTAACTCGTTCCGTTTTCGAGATAAAAATGCTAACTCCGTTGTTTTCCACCAGGTGGCGCTATAGGTGGTTTCATTGAGTAGTGCATGGCTACTTTACTATACCTAGACACCACTTCTATGCCTATAGCTGCCGCCGTTCTCAAGTTAATAGCGGTGGACAGGATATGGGTGGACACACTGTATATATAATATATTTAAAATCTTTCATGCAAGAAATATCTGTGCTAAAACAGTTTTTCTTCTTTAATCAAACAACATGTGAAATGAAGCATTGCACAGTGCCCGCTAATTCAGTTAGTAATGTAAAGCACAGCTCAGCTATGGACAGAAAACTTTTAACTTTTTCCTGGCCTTTCTTGTAATTAGAGTTCCCACATTTCATTTTGAGACCCACTCTGTGAAGTTAGCTTTTCTAAATCAGGCCAACATTTTAATATTAAAACATTTCAGGTAAGAAGCTGTTGTAAAACTGACATTAACAGAACATAAAACCAATGATTAACAAAACATATGTTCTAACATCTGGCATATGACACGGATATCTTAGATAACCCCAATTGTAATTGGCCTAAATAGGCAGAGCATTGCAGAATAGCATCACAACTAGTATACAGAGAAATAGGTAAAGGCATAACAATAAACAAAATGAAAAAAATTTCATTGCTATCATTGTAATTATGAATTTGCACTCGAGTGTAATACAAATAGATAAGACTAGTGGTTCACCTCACGCCCCCTTCAGATATCTGTTTTTTTACATACAAGTTCTGTCCATGTTTTTCACTGAAACAACACAAACCCTTTGGCGCACTTTGCACACTGCGACATCGCTAGCGGATGATAGTGATGCCGAGCGCTTTAGTCCCCGCCCCTGTCGCAGATGCGATATCTTGTAATAGCTGCCGTAGCGAACATTATCGCTACAGCAGCTTCACATGCACTTAGCTGCCCTGCGACGTCGCTCTAGCCGGTGACCCGCCTCCTTCCTAAGGGGGCGGGTCGTGCGGCGTCACAACGACGTCACACGGCAGGCGGCCAATAGGAGCGGAGGGGCGGAGATGAGCGGTACGTAAACATCCCGTCCACCTCCTTCCTTCCTCATTGCAGGTGCGACGCAGGTAGGAGATGTTCCTCGCTCCTGCGGCTTCATACACAGCGATGTGTGCTGCCGCAGGAACGAGGAACAACATCGTATCTGCCGCTGCAGCGAAATTATGGAAATGACCGACACTACACAGATCACCAATTTTCGACGCTTTGGCAATCGTTTATCGGTGCTTCTAGGCTTTACATGTTGCGACGTAGTTACCGGCGCCGGATGTGCGTCACTTTCAATTTGACCCTGACGATGTCGCAACATGCAAAGTACCCCTTATAGTCTATGAAGATGATTATATCAAAATATTGTTTGTAAGTAGAGATGGGCGGACTCGCAGATAACCGAGACTGGTAGGTCCCTGTTCTCTTTTTTTTTTTTTTTTTTTAATTCTAGATCTGGTCCAGAATCCGGCCTCCGTATAAGTCTATGGGGAACAGAATCTGGAGATTAAAAATGGTGGTAGAAGGGATAGGGGAATGGGAGGAAGCGTGCTGTACTTACCAAGGCTCCGGAATGGCTGTATGCTGCTCTCATGCCTTGCATTCACTTCCCGGGCCGCTAATTACTGCTCATGCATATGCACTGCTTTCCTTTCCCTCCGGTGCCTGTGATTGGTTGCAGTCAGAAGCACCCCTACCCTGAGTGAGAGCACGTCAGCTGACTGCAACCAATCACAGGTGCCAGGACAGCCGTCAGGGTGGGGAAAGCACTGTAACTGAAGGAGCCGTACAATCTAGCATCTACCATGAGCTAAGAATAAAGGCTACTTTACACACTGCGATATCGGTCCCGATATCGCTAGTGTGGGTACCCGCCCCCATCTGTTGCGCGACACGGGCAAATCGCTGCCCGTGCCGCAACACATCGCCCAGAGCCGTTACACATACTTACCTGTCCGGCGACGTCGCTGTGACCGGCGAACCGCCTCCTTTCTAAGGGGGCGGTCCGTGCGGCGTCACAGCGACGTCACTGAAGCGTCACTGAACCGCCGCCCAATAGCAGCGGAGGGGCGGAGATGAGCGGGACGTAACATCCCGCCCATCTCCTTCCTTCTGCATAGCAGCCGGGAGGCAGGTAAGGGGAGCTTCCTCGTTCCTGCGGCGTCACACGCAGCGATGTGTGCTGCCGCAGGAACGAGGAACAACTTCGTTACTGCTGCAGTAACGATTTTTAAGAATGGACCCCCATGTCGCCGATTAGCGATTTTTCACGTTTTTGCAACGATGCAAAATCGCTTCTCGCTGTCACACGCAATGGCATCGATAATGCGGCCGGATGTGCGTCACAAATTCCGTGACCCCAACGACTCCGCATTAGCGATGTCGCAGCGTGTAAAGCCCCCTTTAGAAACGAGATTCTCGGGTATAAGCCAATTATAATATCACCTGGCTGGATTTTGGTACAGCCAAGCCGGTTTATGCGCTACTCAGGATAACATATACAAGGCAAGAGAAATGGAGTAATTGTGCAAACATAAACAACTTTATTAAAAAAAATCACAAACAGAGACAAGTAGGACAAATAAAAATAACCATAGGAGAGTGGAAAAGCAGGGGGGTAATGGCTCATATATATAAGATACAGGTCCCCTAATAAATAGGAGTAAAAGTATGCATGCCAAAACCCTATATTCGCAACAAAGGAACAAAAGTATAAGTACAGTAAATGTAGGGAAAAATTCCCATATAAAGCATCACATGTTGGGAACTCAGTACAGGGTAAGTATATGAGTAATCGTTATCAAGGGACCATAATTACCTAAAGTGCAAGTGCAAATAAATATGAGTCAGGATTGCACCTAGGCCATCAAGAGCCCCCCCAGGGTTGGACTACAGGATATCCGACGCGCGTTTCGCTGCAGTATTAGCGCTTCTTCGGGGAAGCATACTTTTACTGCTGATTATTAGAGGACCTGTATTTTATATATGAGCCATTAATTACCCCCCCCTTGCTTTTCCACTCTCCTGTGGTTGTTTTTATTTGTCCCACTTGTCTCTGTTTGCGATTTTCTTAATGAAATTGTTTATGTTTGCACAATCACTCCATTTCTCTTGCCTTGTACATGAGCTAAGAATGTATGGGCTCATTCCAGGTATGACATAATTTGTCACATGATAAGGGCGTGTTCAAAATGCAGCCCGATGTTTTCCAGATGGAATAAACATTCTTTTTCTAAGTCCAGGTGGGCATAGAGTTGTTTATAATAGAAGCGAGGGACAAAGCCCACCCTTACATGATTAAAGTGGACAGGAGGATTATAGTGGACTCCTCACAGAAAAGTGCTGCATGTCTCATGAACCAGGAGGCTCAGAATTAACATATTTGCTCATCCTGAGCCTTCCGGTTCATGAATAGATGTGCAGCAGTCCTCTGTGCAAGCCCCCTTGCATGATTATAATGGACAGGAGGATTATAGTGAACTCCTCACAGAGGACGTGTTTTTGCTCCCCCATCTGAGAACAGCATAATGTAGGGGCAGAAACCCTGATTCCAGCGATGTGTCACTTACTGCTGTCATTTTTATAAAATCACTGTTTTCTCTGCTGCAGGTCTAGCAGTTAGTTGAATACTGGACCACCTGGCAGCACGCCAACTAGTCTTCTGATGATAAGATTAATTAGTGATTTTAATAAAACTACATTAAGCAGTGCAGTAAGTGACAAATTACTGGAATCAGGGTGTCTGCCCCTATGTTATGCTGCTCTCAGACCAAGATGCAACAACCTGGTGACAGATTCCCTTTAACATATGATGTCAGTTATAGATTCTCAGATCTAGGTTGTCTCTGGAAGACTGCTGAAGTTTTGTGACAATTGCAGCGGTGGTGTTAGCTGTGTTGGAGTTGCTTGGAGTGTTTTCCTTTTTTGTTTATTTCACCCTGTCTGTCTTCCTACCCTTGAGTTGGATTATTGCAGTGGTGGGACTAGTGTTCTCACTAGTCTTCTCACTAGCCAGGGTGAGTTCGGGGTAAGCAAGGGCCTAAGCACGTGATCAGCGACAAGGTGAAATAACCCATGTAGGGACATTAGGGAGTGCAGGGATCAGCCTCACATGAGTGCAGGGGTGACTTTGCTCCCCTCTCCCTAGCGCCAGGGCCCACCATTGTATCATGTTTTTGATGTACCCTGTTTGCTGCGGCACTTGCTGTGGGTTCTCTTATTCCTGGGGGAACCCGGTAGTCACTGTGTGACCTAAAATGAATAGCGTCATTCAAACTTATAAACTGTCCAGCAAAAAAATAAAAAGCCCTCATGCAGCTATATCAAAGTAAAAATAAAAACTAAAAAACAACAATGAAAATTCAACATGTTAGTGAGTGGTAAAAGCTTTTTTTTTGGGACATGAAAAATGGATAAAACACTGATGGGCCAAATAATAATAGCAGACATGAGGCCTTAGATTGTTACTTGTCACACCTCATTCCACCAACAGCTGTCTCTCTCTCTCGAATCCCCTTTTGGTCCTGCAGAAATCGAGTTCAGCCTACTTTAAACCAATGTGTATGAGGCCTTTAGATAAAAATGTTACATGCAAAGAGGATAGATGTTGATGAACATTGCTGTAATAGAATCCTGCTACACTATGGGGTACTTTGCTCACTACGACATCGCTACGGCAGCTTCACATGGACTTACCTGCCCTGCGACGTCGCTCTGGCCGGTGACCCGCCTCCTTACTAAGGGGGTGGGTCGTGCGGCGTCACAGCGACGTCACACGGCAGGCAGCCAATAGACGTGGAGGGGCGGAGATGAGCGGAACGTAAACATCCCGCCCACCTCCTTCCTTCCACATAGCCGGCGTGAGCCGCAGGACGCAGATAGGAGATGTTTCTCACTCCTGCGGCTTCACACATAGCGACGTGTGCTGCTGCAGGAACGAGGAACAACATCGTTACATCGGTCCTTCCGAAATTATGGAAATGACCGACATTACACAGATGATACAATTTCGACGCTTTTGCGCTCGTTAATCGTATCAAAAACGATTTACACACTTCGATATCGACAGCGACGCCGGATGTGTGTCACTTTCGATTTGACCCCACCGACATCGCAGCTGCGATGTCGTAGTGTGCAAAGTACCCCTATGATATAAATTAAATAGCGTAAACCTGGCAATTCTTTTAAAAAAAATGTAGCAAAAATATAGTTAACTCACAAAGCAAAATATGAAGACAGGTTACTTGTTTTTATTTACCTTATAACCACAATCTCCAAAATCTGGCGTACTACTGAGCTCCTGAGGGGTCATTTAGGTCTGCGGCTGCGTTTAGTCAGGTGTTTATAGCAATAACTTCTCTGACATGACAAAAATAGCAGCTGTTTATAAAAATAAGTCATAAAAATGTCAGAAATATCTAAATGCCAACCACATGTCAGCACCTTCTTTATACGCTGAAATCTAGAGAAGTAGGTATAAACTGACTGCAAAGTGCAACTGTCATAACAAAACTAACAGATCGGTCCATGTTGGCTATACAAATATTTTAAAGAGGACTTGTCATTTTGTTTTGTTTTTTTCTAAATCCACCATACGTTTTCAGAGAATTAAGTCATTTTCTGTGGCGCTAATTATGTGGCCAATGAGGTGTATCTCGTAGGTTTCTTCGGGAACATGTCCTTTGTGCTGCGCTGCACAATTAGCCTGTGAGACATCCCTCCTTGGTAAAGCCCATAAATATTAACACTAAATAAAAAAGGCCCATATTTCTAAAATTGGATGGCGGATTTAAAAAATAAATCGGAAGACGCAGTGAAGCAATGTGGTAAAAATTGGCCACTTTTCAACTGGTGACAGTTCCTCTTTACAGATGTCATCTCATGAAGAGGACACATAACTTCATAGAGAAGGGTATTCTGTCCTGGATCTCCAGTTGGGAGCCAACATTAAAGGCCACTATGTGAAAGCGGTTCTTGTTTGTGTTTAGGTTATAGCTTTGTTTTGTGGATATGCGATGGCAAACAGTAAAGGGTACTTTACACACTGCAATATCGATATCGCTAGCGTGTGTACCCGCCCCCGTCGGTTGTGCGTCACGGGCAAATCGCTGCCCATGGTGCACAACATCGCCCGGACCCGTCACACTACTTACCTGCCTAGTGACGTCGCTGTGACTGGCCAACCGACTACTTTCTAAGGGGCTGGTTCGTTCGGTGTCATAGCGACGTCACTAAGCGGTATCCCAATAGAAGTGGAGGGGCGGAGATGAGCGGGACGTAACATCCCGCCCACCTTCTTCCTTCCTCATTGCCTGCTGGACCCAGGTAAGGTGAGGTTCCTCGTTCCTGCGGTGTCACACACAGCGATGTGTGATGCCACAGGAATGACGAACAACCTCGCTACTCACCTGCCAACGATTTTTGGTCTTGAAGCGACCTCTTCAATACCAACGATTTTTACCTCTTTTGTGATCGTTTTAGGTCACTCAGAGGTGTTACATGCTGCGATGTCGCTAACGACATGTGCATCACAAACACCGTGACCCCAACAATATATCGTTAGCGATGTCGCAGCGTGTAAAGCACCCTTATGGATACGTGCCCATGATCAGTGTTCACAACGTTTTGGATGCAGCATGCTTCAGCTGCGTCTAGAACGCTGTGTTGTACAGTACAAGCATAGTGGATGAGATTTCTAGAAATGCAATGCCCAATGTGCATGTAGTGCCTGCAGCATAAACTGACTTGTGGTGCAGCCACAAGAATGTCAATTCTTTGCTGTGGAGTTGCAAGGTATAACAGAAGAGAGAGACCACAACTGCCCAAGCCCAGATAGTGGGCATGAGCAACTGTGGTGTCCTGCAGGGGAGACTCATGGCCCCCGCCATGACCCACCGCGTCCAGGACACAGTGGACCCTGATTGTGGGCACATATCCTTATGCGGGCTTTATACAAGACGATATATCGTGCGATATGTCGTCGGGGTCACGGTTTTCGTGACGCACATCCGGCATAGCACACGACGTTGTCTGGTGTGACACCTCCGAGCAGGGCCGGCTCCAGGTTTTTGTGGGCCCCGGGCGGAAGAGTCCCAGTGGGCCCCATCCACACACAGACACCGATACGAACATATACATATTTAAAGACAAACTCACAAAAATACATATAAACAGACAAATATATACAGTCATATACACTTACAGACACACACACACACACACAAGTCTGCTGCATACAGACAAACACATACAACTCTGCTACATACAAACACATACAGCTCTGCTACATACAGACAAACGCACACACAAACTCTGCTACATACAGACAAACACATACAACTCTGCTACATACAAACACATACAACTCTGCTACATACAGACAAACACATACAACTCTGCTACATACAGACAAACACATACAACTCTGCTACATACAGACAAACGCACACACAAACTCTGCTACATACAGACAAACACATACAACTCTGCTACATACAAACACATACAACTCTGCTACATACAGACAAACACATACAACTCTGCTACATACAGACAAACACATACAACTCTGCTACATACAGACAAACACATACAACTCTGCTACATACAAACACATACAACTCTGCTACATACAGACAAACACATACAACTCTGCTACATACAAACACATACAACTCTGCTACATACAGACAAACACACACAACTCTGCTACATACAAACACATACAACTCTGCTACATACAGACAAACACATACAACTCTGCTACATACAGACAAACACATACAACTCTGCTACATTCAGACAAACACATACAACTCTGCTACATACAAACACATACAACTCTGCTACATACAGACAAACACATACAACTCTGCTACATACAGACAAACACATACAACTCTGCTACATACAGACAAACACATACAACTCTGCTACATACAAACACATACAACTCTGCTACATACAGACAAACACATACAACTCTGCTACATACAGACAAACACACACAACTCTGCTACATACAAACACATACAACTCTGCTACATACAGACAAACACATACAACTCTGCTACATTCAGACACATACAACTCTGCTACATTCAGACAAACACATACAACTCTGCTACATTCAGACAAACACATACAACTCTGCTACATTCAGACAAACACATACAACTCTGCTACATACAAACACATACAACTCTGCTACATACAGACAAACACATACAACTCTGCTACATACAGACAAATGCACACAACTCTGCTGCTCTGTGGGGCCCACACCCGCGGCTCGGCGGGTACAGCACCAGCGGCACTGGCAGCACCCGCGGCTCGGCAGGGCCCACACCCGCGGCTCGGCAGGGCCCACACCCGCGGCTCGGCGGGTACAGCACCAGCGGCAGCACCCGCGGCTCGGCGGGGCCAGCACCCGCGGCACTGGCAGCACCCGCGGCTCGGCAGGGCCCACACCCGCGGCTCGGCGGGTACAGCACCCGCGGCACTGGCAGCACCCGCGGCTCGGCAGGGCCCACACCCGCGGCTCGGCGGGTACAGCACCCGCGGCACTGGCAGCACCCGTGGCTCGGCAGGGCCCACACCCGCGGCTCGGCGGGGCCAGCACCCGCGGCTCGGCGGGGCCCGCACCCGCGGAATCGGCGGGTGGGGGCATTGGCAGGGGCCAGGGCATACATCCAGGGGGTAGAAGCAGCTCACCGGGGCCTATAATGGGGAGGCGGGGAGGGCACTTACCCGATTAGGTCACGGTGGAGAGGGCTCAGAGGGGGCCCACACAGCGCCGGACAGAAGCTCGCCTCCTTCATCTGTGGGACTGAGAAGGCGGTAGCTCCGCCCACAGGTGAAATTCAAACGAGGATGTCTGCGCGCCTTAAAGTGACGGCGCCGCAGATTGCTGCCGAGGACTGCGGTCCCCGGAACTCAGCCGGGGACCGCAGAACTGTAAAGGCGAGTGGGCCCCGGCCAAGGGACAGGAGAACTGACGAGGCCGAGTGGGCCCCCCCGGCTCTCCAGGGCCCCGGCATTTGCCCGGGTTTGCCGGGTGCTGACGCCGGCCCTGCCTCCGAGCAACGCAGTATCGCTCACAAATCATGAGTCGTGTACTCGTCGTTAACTTTCATAATATCGTTTATTTTCATGGGTGCAGGTTGGTCATCGTTTCCGTGGCATCACACGTTGCTCCGTGTGACACCACGGGAATGATGAACACAGCGTACCTGCGTCTCACGGCATCCGGCTTAATGGAAAGAAGGAGGTGGGCGGGATGTTTACTTCCCTCTCATCTCTGCCCCTCTGCTTCTATTGGCCGGCTGCCGTGTGACATCGCTGTGACGCCGAATGTCCCTCCCACTTCAGGAAGTGGACGTTCGTCGCCCACAGCGAGGTCGTCCGGAAGGTAAGTGCGTGTGACGGGGGTTAAACGAGTTTGTGCGCCACTTGCAGCGATTTGCCCGTGACGCAAAAACGACGGGGGCGGGTACGATCGCTCGTGCTATCGCACAATAGAGCGACTCGTGTAAAGCAGGCTTTAGTGATTATCTCTGGGTGTAATAATCCATCAAATATGAAACAAGTTCTGCTCATTTAAAACTCCATAAATGTAGAATGTAATCATCCCACTCTGTTCCCTTTTCTACCCCACCCAAATCTTGACATAAGTAGCTCGTTACATTGCCGTGTCTCCTCCCAGAGTACTTAGTTTCACTGTAAACAATTTTCTTTTTTACGCTTTTGATTTTTACTCCCATTCTTCTTAGAGCTATAACTTCTATATTTTTTTATTTTAACATAGATATAATAATTAGTGATGGGCGAATAGTAACTATTCGAGTTCGGATTATTCATAACGAATCCCAAAGTGCTATTCCGGTATTCATCACAAACAACCAACAAACCTAATGCAAGTCAATGGGGAACCCGAGCATTTTTCTTGCCATGACGAATACTGGAATAGGACTCGGTACTCTGTAAGCATAATCCGAACACAAATAGTTACTACTCACCCATCAACAAATATTGAGGGCTAGTTTTTTCAGGATAAGTATGTCGCTTTGATGTACACTATTCACTTTACCGTACAATGAACTTGAAAACAAGAAAAAAAATTCAAGTGCAATAAAATGGTGAAAAAAACTTTACAACATACTATTACCATTGTTTTCACTGCCTAGAATTATTACCATCCAGATCGCTAAATGAGAATATATCTCATCAGGGTGTAGAGTAAGCGGCTCTCTTTGTAGCTGACACTCTCATATTCACATTTACTTTGTGTAGACTGTAGGATTTTGGGCAAAACATTTCCCAAATTATTTCTGGAGCTTATTTTACGCGCTGCCAGCAAATACAAGACATCTGGTATGTAATTGGAGGAAATTAATAGGTGGGAAACATGCATTTTAATATTGTCAGAAATAGATTTTGCCCTTTCATAAATATATGAGAATCCTAGTAATAAAATGAAATCATAGCAGGGAATGTGTACTTAATTCTTGGCTGTTTTCGGTTTTTTTTCTTTAAGCTAAAATATGCACAGATGCTTTCAGCATGTGTAATTCTATTTAAGGAAATCGAATCATGAGAATTGTTGAAATAATTTGGTAAATTAACCCCTTAATTATAGATAGTTTTGTACCTTGAGAATTAAGTATTTTTTTTCATAGCCATGTTCAATGGGTCATATTTTTTATATATACTAACTGTAGTGCCCGGCGTTGCCTGGGATAGAAACTGTCTCTCTGTTTCTCTCCCTCTCTTCCAGTCTCTGTTTGTTGGTCTCTATCTCTCTGTCTGTCTGTCTGTCTGTCTCTATATGGCTATTTGTGTGTCTATCTCTCTGTCTGTCTCTTTCCTTGTCTGTCTCTGTATCTCTTTGTCTGTCTGTATCTGCCTGTCTCTCTCTATCTGTCTGTCTGTCTTGGTCTGTCTGTCTGTCTCTTGGCCTGTCTGTCTGTCTGTTTCCTCGTCTGTCTCTATATTTCTTTGTCTGTTTGTCTCTCTATATCTGTCTATCTCTCTGTCTCTTTCCCTGTTTTTCTGTCTTTCTGTCTATCTGTGTGTATGTCTGTGTCTTTCTGTCTGTATCTGTCCGTATCTGTCTCTGTCTGTCTATCTCTGTCTCTGTATCAGTCTATCTCTCTCTATCTCTCTCTTGTCTGTCTGTCTCTGTGTGTCTGTCTATTTCCCTATCTGTCTATTTCTCTATCTCTCTGTCTCTGTCTTTCTCTATCACTCTGTCTGTCTCTTTCTGTCTTTGTCTGTCTCTGTCTCTTTCCCTGTCTGTCTCTGTATGTCTGTCTCTTTCCCTGTCTGTCTCTTTCCCTGTCTATCTGTCTGTCTCTTTCCCTGTCTGCCTCGGTCTCTCTTTCCCTTTTTGTCTGTCTGTCTGTCTCTGTTTGTCGCTGCCTCTTTCCCTGTCTGTTTCTGTCTGTCTCTGTCTGTATCTTTCCTTGTCTGTCTTTTTCCCTGTCTGTCTCTTTCCCTGTCTCTCTGTCTGTCTCTGTCCCTGTCTGCTTTTGTCTGTCTCTTTTCCTGTTTGTCTGTCTCTGTCTGCCTGTCTCTTTACTTGTCTGTCTGTTTCTCTGTCTGTCTCTATCCATGTTTGCTTCTTTTCCTGTCTGCTTTTTTCCCCTGTTTGTTTTTCCCTGTGTGCCTTTGTCTGTCTCTTTTTTGTTTGACTGTCTCTTTCCCTGTCTGTCTCTTTCTCTGTCTGTCTGTGCCTATGCTTGTCTGTGCCTATCTGTCTGTGTCTGTCTGTCTGTCTCTATCTGTGTCCGTCTGTCCACCGATATCATATTACCTCACACATACACTTCTTATTCTAAGAATTTCTTGCGTTGCCTATAGCAACCAATCACAGCTCCTATTAATGACCTGTAGCTCCCAGCTCTATTGACTTTAATGAAGGCAGGTTTTTTGGAGAGTAACTGTAAAACGTGGGGTTAAATTTTCCTATCAAAACATAGTATATGATGTTCCCTGAGTCACATGAGGTGTCTGTGCCAAATTTTGTGATTGTAAATGTGACGGTGCGGACATACACACACACATATATACACTCAGATTTATATATTAGACTAGTTTTTACATGGCTGGATGAAGGCAAGTTTGTTTTGTAGGTCTGGTTGTAGTTTTATTTATTACACATAATTAATTAACCGTTATTTAGTGAAATGTATAAACAGCTTCCATAGAATTTTTTTTAACTGTTTACAAGTCAGTAGAACGTATATGTTATCTTTATTCTATTGATTGGTATAAAAATGGCATTACTATAAATGTTTATTTCCTCTGATGTTCCTTATTACGCTGTATACACCTTTTTATCAGAGGTTTTACAAAAATATTAGATCATACAATATTCCAATGAATCTGTTATTGTTTTATGTTTCAGCGGGGCAGCTGGCCGGGAACTCCTCGGTAGAGATGTATCGGCAAGTGCTGTTAGCTGGATGCCGCTGTGTAGAATTGGACTGTTGGAAGGGACGTACCGCCGAGGAAGAGCCGGTGATCACACATGGATTCACAATGACAACAGAAATATCTTTCAAGGTATAAGACTTTTTTTATGATGAGAATATTTAATATAGAATATGATAGCGATAAATGTCATTATGTCTGAACAGTAACAATTACAACTCAGCAATGTTCTATCTTGTATGGATTGGGATCAGATCCTACTGTAGCAGTAGCGGTTACCTAGTATATTAAAATTATTATTTTTAACTCTCAGACTGGAATACTGGAAATGAATTCTCCAGGATCCCTTGCAGCTCCCCTTCTGGTCCTAACCTGGTCCGCACTGGTCTCTACTTACTGATACTGTCTTGATACACCAGAAATCCCACTCAGCCGATCACTGACTGAGGCAGGTTACGATAGCCAATGATTTGCTGAGTAGATATCTCCTAGCACTTCCTGTGTGTCAAGACAGGAACAGGAAATAGAGACCGGCAGGGACCAGGGAAGCATCAGAACAGAAAATGTCAGGAATAGAGTTGAGCGGATTGCTAATAATCCGGGTCCGGTGGATCCATCGCGGGTTGTCACAGAAGTCCGGATCCGATCCGGAATCCGGCACAATGTAAGTCAATGGGGAGCGGATCCGGGGACGAGAGAGGGAGAGAGGGGAAAGAGTGAGAGAGGGAGAGAGGGAAAGAGGGAGAGAGGGAAAGAGGGAGAGAGAGAAAAAAAAAAAACCCCGAACCCGGATTGTGCAGCCGGATTCCCGCGTCCCGGTTGGACCCGGATCGGACCCTGAAACCGCGCCGATCCGGACTTTTACAGTTAAGATCTGCTCAATACTAGTCAGGAATTGTTCAGGAGATGATCACTTCTTTTCTTCTTTCATTTTTTTTCTTATTTTATCATTAAACCCTTTTAAATGTATTTTTTTATCCTTTTGGCAGAGTGCTGTCAATCTTATAGTTCTGACTTTATGACTATACTTTTTACAATATGCAGTAAAATTAGAGTAATATACATTCTTTACCTGATCTATTCGTTACAACTTGTCACTCCCGATGAGGGGGAGTGAGGAGAATAAGACACCTATCAGTGACCCAGAGGAGCGGACCTGTGCGTTTACCAAGACTTTGCTAAAACCACAGGTGGTGGGGATTGGCTTGTGCTGGTAGGTAGCCACCAAGAGGCAGTGCCAGGGGATCTTGGTGTCTTGGCAGCTGACACCCAAGAACGGGGAGACAGGAGCAGGCTCTGATGCATATGTAGCAGAGGCAGGAGAGGAGCTGGGAAACCCAGGCTGGTTCTGGGAGGCACCTTAGGATAGGCGGATACTTGTGGAGACAAGATACTGACAGGTTCCAGCAGGCGGAGTGGGGGTACTGAGCAGAAAGAGAATCACAGGTGAGTACACAGTACATGAACAATGGCTGGAGGGACCTGACAACTAGCTAGAAAAAGGGTAACCTAACTAGTCACATTGTACAGGCACCTCCCAATGAGGGAGGATGTCTTACATACAGTCATGGCCAAAAGTTTTGAGAATGACACCAAAATTATATTTTCACATGATCTGTTGCCCTCTGGTTTTTAATTGTGTTTGTCTGATGTTTACATCACATACAGAAATATAATTGCAATCATATTATGAGTACCAAAAGGTTATATTGACAGTTAGAATGAGTTAATGCAGCAAGTTAATATTTGCAGTGTTGACCCTTCTTCTTCAGGACCTCTGCAATTCTCCCTGGCATGCTCTCAATCAACTTCTGGATCAAATCCTGACTGATAGCTGTCCATTCTTGCATAAGCAATGCTTGCATTGTGCCAGAATGTGTTATTTTTTGTTTGTCCACCCGTCTCTTGATGATTGCCCACAAGTTCTCAATGGGATTAAGATCTGGACAGTTTCCAGGCCATGGACCCAAAATCTCTATGTTTTGTTCCATGAGCCATTTAATGATCACCTTTGCTTTATGGCAAGGTGCTCCATCATGCTGGAAAAGGCATTGTTGGGCGCCAAACTGCTCTTGGACAGTTGGGAGAAGTTGCTCATGGAGGACATTCTGGTACCATTCTTTATTCATGGCTGTGTTTTTAGGCAAGACTGTGAGTGAGCCGAGTCCCTGGGCTGAGAAGCAACCCCACACATGAATCGTTTCAGGATGCTTAACAGTTGGCATGAGACAAGATTTTTGGTAGCGCTCACCTCTTCTTCTCCTAATAAGCTGTTTTCCAGATGTCCCAAACAATCGAAAAGGGGATTAATCTGAGAAAATGACTTTACCCGAGTCCTCAGCAGTCCACTCCCTGTACCTTTTGCAGAATATCAGTTGGTCCCTGATGTTTTTTCTGGAGAGAAGGGGCTTCTTTGCTGCCCTCCTTGAAACCAGGCCTTGCTCAAGCAGTCTCCGCCTCACAGTGCGTGCAGAAGCACTCACACCAGCCTGCTGCCATTGCTGAGCTAGCTCGACACTGCTGGTAGTCCGATCCCGCAGCTGAAACAGTTTTAAGATACGGTCCTGGCGTTTGCTGGTCCTTCTTGGGCGCCCTGGAGCCTTTTTGGCAACAATGGAAGCTCTCTCCTTGAAGTTCTTGATGATGCGATAGATTGTTGACTGAGGTGCAATCTTTGTAGCTGCGATACTCTTCCCTGTTAGGCCATTTTTGTGCAGAGCAATGATGGCTGCACGTGTTTCTTTAGAGATAACCATGGTTAACTGAAGAGAAACAATGATACCAAGCACCCGCCTCCTTTTAAAGTGTCCAGTGGTGTCATTCTTACTTAATCATGACTGATTGATCGCCAGCCCTGTCCTCATCATCACCCACACCTGTGTTAATGGAACAATCACTAAAACAATGTTAGCTGCTCCTTTTAAGGCAGGAAAGCAATGATGTTGAAATGTGTTTTGGGGGTTAAAGTTCATTTTCTTAGCCAATATTGACTTTGCAAGTAATTGCTGTTAAGCTGATCACTCTTTATACATTCTGGAGTAAATGCAAATTGCCATTAGAAAAACTTAAGCAGTAGACTTTGTGAAAATTAATATTTGTAGCATTCTCAAAACTTTTGGCCATGACTGTACACTGTGCCTCTCAGTGCAGGTTAAGTCACGCTGGCCCTTTAAGAAAAGGGAAAGCAGTGAGGCCGCACCCTTAGCGCACTCCAAGAGACCGTTCTGCTGCGTATGCGCGGGCCCTGGGAGACGGAGGACAGGACAGCAGTAGCAGTGAGTGGGGAAGCAGCTGGGTAAGAGCATTGGCACCCTTGACACATGGAGTGCGGGAGCACCGATGGCATAACGCAACTCTGCTACTTTAAAGTAATTAAATCCACTGTTGGTTATTCTTTATATCAAATGAGAGACGCTCAGGTCCGAATTGTCCATGGTAAGGCCTCTTTCACACATCAGTTTTTTGCCATCAGTTGCAATCCGTCGTTTTGTAAAAAAACGGATAATGCGCTGGATCCGTTTTTTCTCATTGACTTGAATTAGCAACGGATTGAAACATATGGCCCCACGTTTCATCCGTCATGCAATGGATCCGTCGAAAAATGTTTGTCCAGCCAACGGAGCCGACTTCCACATGAACGTTTTTTGGCAGCGTAGAAAAAACAGACAGCGATGGATCCATCGACGTCCGTAGTTTATTATAATGGAAGCCTATGGGCGCAGGATCCGTCGCAATCTGTCAAATGACGGATTCCAGCGACAGATCCGTTTTTTTCAACTGAGCATGCTCAGATGAGGTGTAAATTAATTTCTGGTCAGGAAAAGTTCTCTCACTATCTCAAAAAATTGTACGACGGATCCGTTTTTTTACAGGATCAGTCGCATCAGTTTTACCACAATCTACAACAGATCCATCGCATCAGTCACACAATGGATTGTGACTGATGGTAAAAAACTGATGTGTGAAAATGGCCTAACTTCAATGAAAAGGTGTTGATATTACTTATCATGTGTTCTACAAAACCAATAACTTCTAATTAGGAACGGATAATGCAAGAATGGTGAGAAACAGCTTATCAAACTTCAGCACATCTTAATACATGCATCAAAGACAAATGATAAAATGAATATATTGATAATACTGATATGTGTCTTTCATTCTCCCTTGGATTTAGGGTCATCTAGTTTCTAGAGCTAACACATATTTAAAGGGTTTGTCTTTTCAGAGAAAACTCTTTTCTAACTGCAATCCTGGGCCATCAGCCAATTGAGCCTGCTCCAGTCACCGTCTAAAACAGCTGATTCGGTATTATTACATGGTAGAGTCAGATAAATAGCCATCATTGTAATACATGGACAGTTAAAAGGGTACTTTACAGGCTGCGACATCGCTAACGATATATCGTCGGGGTCACGTCGTTAGTGACGCACATATGGCGCAGTTAGCGACATCGCAGCGTGTGACACCAATGAGCTACGATCAACGAGCGCAAAAACGTGAAAAATTGTTGCTCGTTGACATGTCGTTAATTTCCTTAATATCATTGCTGCTCCAGGTGTGATGTTGTTCGTCGTTCCTACGGCAGCACACATCGCTGTGTGTGACACCGCAGGAACGACGAAGATCTCCTTACCTGCGTCCACTGGCAATGAGGAAGGAAGGAGGTGGGTGGCATGTTCTGGCCGCTCATCTCAGCCCCTCCTCTGCTATTGGACGGCTGCTGTGTGACGTCGCTGTGATGCCGCACTAACCGCCCCCTTAGAAAGGAGGCGGATCGCCGGCCAGAGCGACGTAGCAGGGACGGTAAGTCTGTGTGACGGGTGTTAGCAATGTTGTGCGCCACGGGCAGCGATTTGCTCGTGTCGCACAACCGATGGGGGCAGGTACGCTCACTAGCGATATCGGTACCGATATCGCAGCGTGTAAAGCACCCTTTAGTCTAGCTGAGTAGTAACCACTCATATAGAATGGCTATTTGTTCTAGCTCATAGTGGGGGATTCCAAGCAGGCACCCTGTTCTATGATGTACAGTACATGTCCTAATTGTCTTCTTTTTTTGTTGGGCACTGCCTTGGTTAGGTTTGGGCTGTGTTTGATATTGCAGCTCAACAGATTCATTTTAATAAAGATAAGCTGGAAAACTAAACATGGGAGTAGAGGCCAAACAGAAAATGGGAAGTGTCAGCTATATATATTTAATTTAAAAGAGTAATATAAAAGATAATGAATAGTGATGAGCGGGCGCCTGGTACTCGTAACTAGTGATGAGCGAGCACTACTATGCTTGGGTGCCTGGTACTCGTAACTAATGATGAGCGAGCATTGCCATGTTCGGCTGCTCGGTACTCATAACTAGTGATGAACGGGCACAACCATGCTCGGGTGCCCAGTAATTCTAACAAGTATTTTGACGCTCTGACGGGCCTGACTCATTTATCGAAAATAATGGAACGTTATGGGGAATGCAATAATTTTTCTCGAAGATCTTCTGCAAAAAAAGCTTGAGTTCCCCATAGACTTCCATTATACTGAGCAAACGAGTCGGGCCCGTGAGAGCATCAAAATGCCTGTTACATTTACCGAGCACCCAAGCATGGTAGTGCTCACTCATCACTAATAATGAATCATATTTTTTCCTAATTTGTTTTTATTTTCTGATGTAAATTTCTTATCTTATTTTCTGCACCTGATTATGCACAAAAAAGAGCATGATCTTAGGTGTTACAAGCAATTAGATCTGAAATCTGCAATTACAGCAGCCGCATGGATACCTAAGTCAGAAGATAACAAAGTTCTGTGAGATAGTGTTGTGGGCATGCTCTGTGACCTGTGCAGAGTTCAATGTGCACGGAGGGTGAAGAGGGGGGGGGGGGGGGGGTATGCTAGGACCATCACCTGGATCCAGTGATTTCTGGAAAGTATTCAGATGCCTTTAAATTTTTCACTTTTTGTTTCATTGCAGCCATTAGGTAAATGCAAAAAAGTTCATTTTTTAAGTAATGTACACTCTGCACCCCATCTTGCTAGAAAAAAACAGAAATGTAGAAATGTTTTAAACAAGAAAAACTGAAATATCACATGGTCATAACAGTATTCAGACCCTCTGCTCAGTATTGAGTAGAAACACCCTTTTGAGCTAGTGCAGCCATGAGTCTTCTTGGGAATGGTGCAACAAGTTTTTCACCCCTGGATTTGGGGATCCTCTGCCATTCTTCCTTGCAGATCCTCTCCAGTTCCATCAGGTTGGATGGTGAACGTTGGTGGACAGCCATTTTCAGGTCTCTCAAGAGATGCTGGGTTTAGGTCAGGGCTCTGGCTAGGCCAGCCAAGAATGGTCACAGAGTTGTTCTGAAGCCACTCCTTTGTTATTTTAGCTATGTGCTTAGTGTCATTGTCTTGTTGGAAGGCGAACCTTGGGCAAAGTCTGAGGTCAAAAGCACTCTGTAAGAGGTTTTCTTCCAGGATATCTCTGTACTTGGCCACATTAATTTTTCCTACAATTGCAACCAGTAATCCTGTCCCTGAAGGTGAAAAACACCTCATAGCTTGATGCTGCCACCACCATGTTTCACTGTTGGGATTTGCATTGGGCAGGTGATGAGCAGTGCCTGGTTTTCTCCACACATACTGCTTAGAATTATCACCAAAAAGTTATATCTTTGTCTTATCAGACTAGAGAATCTTATTTCTCATAGTCTGGGAGTCCTTCATGTGATTTTTGCAAACTCTATGCGGGCTTTCATATGTCTTGCACTGAGGAGAAGCTTCTGTCGGGCCATTCTGCCATAAAAGCCCGAGTGGTGGAAGACTGCAGTGATAGTTGACTTTGTGGAACTTTCTCCCATCTCCCTACTGCATGACTAGAGTTCAGCCACAGTGATCTTGGGGGTTTTCTTTACCTCTCTCACCAAGGCTCTTCTCCCACGATTGCTCAGTTTAGCTGGACGGCCAGGTCTGGGAAGAGTTCTGGTGGTCCCAAATGTCTTCCATTTAAGGATTATGAAGGTCACTGTGCTCTTAGACACGTTGAGTACTGCAGAACTTCTTTTGTAACCTTGGCCAGATCTGTGCCTTGCACAATCCTGTCTCTGAACTCCTTGGGCAGTTCTTTTGACCTCATGATTTTCATTTGGTCTAACATGCACTGTGAGCTCTGAGGTCTGATATAGACAGGTGTGTGCTTTCCAAATCAAGTCCTATCAGTTTAATTAAACACAGCTGGACTCCAATGAAGGTGTAGAACCATCTCAAGGAGGTTCACAAGAAAATGGACAGCATGTGACTTAAATATGAGTGTCTGAGCAAAGGGTCTGAATACTTATGACCATGTAATATTTCAGTTTTTCTTATTTAAAAAAATTACAAAAATGTATACATTTCTAGTTTTTTTTTCTGTCAAGATGGGGTGCAGAGTGTACAATAATGAAAAAAAATGAATGTTTTTGAATTTACCAAATAGCTGCAATGAAACAAAGAGTGAACAATTTAAAGGGGTCTGAATACTTTCCGTACCCACTGTATATTAGTTGCGTTTCATTATAATCCTACATGTTATAAGCATTAGATGATTGCAAAGAAGTGAGCCATCTATGGGATTGTCATTAAAAAAAAAAAAAGAGAAAACATAAAATCATTATTTGTACTGGTGTGCTTGTGTATGGACTCCTATCAGCCCCATTGCAAACTACCTGATACTCGACACTGAATTCTCCTCGACTTACAGCAAGATAACAGAAGAAGGTAGAGCAATAAAAGTTTCTGATCCTAGAAGAGCTGCCCAAGCCCTACTCCTGGATACCATTAGTTTTGTACTAGAATATCACCTGACAGATTCCTTTTAAGTATAAAAAAAAGTTTAAAAATAAATAGAGCACTTTTCTATTTGTTCATTATTAGGAGCTGTAAACAACATGGCATTTAGCGGAAAACACGTGAAGCAGAACATTTTCATTTCAATAAAAAAGTAGAAGAGTGAATATTGCCCCAAACCATGTAGAAAATATCAATAGCTAATTTAAAACAATATATTTTGTTTTCCAAAAATCATTATTTACTTCTTCATTTTAAGTTAAAACATAATTTGAGTTTTCAGAAACAGCAAAAAAAAAGTCAACAAATTTGTCGCGTTTTGCTCCATTTCAGTTACTTGTTAAAGGAGTCATGCTGTCCCTGGCAATAGATCGCTAGGTGCACTTACTTATGATATACTTCTGTGACTATTATTTAGATAGATTTTATTACATGTAGCTATAACTATTTCACAAGTTTGGTTAGCAGTAGTATCAGAAACAATGTCTCATGTTTCACGGGTGTGTCACAGCTGACAGACAGTCATGTGGTTTCTGGCCGTAGAAGGTCACAGCATTTGGCTTTCCTGCTGGATTAATCTCTCTCCCTTTTGGACCCAGCAGGAGCTCGCCTTCCACCCAGCTGCTGATCCTCAGCATTCTCTTCTTGCTTAAATACCCTTTTCTTCCTTGTACTGGTGCTGGTGATATTTTTCAGTTCATTCAAGCCTTGGTTGCAAGCAGGTAGCTTGTATTATTGTTGCTGAAAACGTAGTTGAACTTCTACCTGTGTCATCTGTGGATAAGTAGTTCATGCATTTTTCCTTGTGTGTTCTCCTTGTGTCGTCTATAATGTTTAGTGGGGTTCACGAAGAGCTCATCCCATATGTTTCCTATTTAGGGTCCAGCACTAGGGATACTAGCCAGGGACAGGTATCCTGTTTGGCGCCTAGGTGTGGAACCTATCTAAAATGGTGAGGGACCCCAGGGACCAGCAGTAGATTTGGTCAGGGGTCACCATCTTCCCTTTGCCTAGGCTCAGGGTTTCCCTTCCCTTTTGCCATTCGCTTAGTATTTTCCCATACATAGCGTTACATCATATTAGAACATTCCAGAAATGTTCAACATACGTGTTATTATAGGCTGCAGCACCTTTGACACCCTAGTTTTGATGGTGGTCTTCATCTTCATCTTTAGAGGGTCACCTTGCCAAAAGCAATCCATTAGTAATTTCCCCGAAGTCAGTGCAAATTGCTGACCACCTCTGTGAAAACAAATTTGTAATATTTCATTATCATGGGATCTGTGAAGAGGTGGAAGATACTAGGTAACAAGTTAATAATCATTTGTTGAAGTTGATGTGTTGGAAACAGGAAAATTGGCAAATGTAAGGATCAGGGTAACTCTGAACGTGGCCAAATTCAGTCTGAGCATCACCAAAATAACAGGTGCTGTAGAGTGTGTAGCTTGGAAAAGAAATAATAAAAATGAGTTTATGTGTAATAAAACTGACGTGAATAGAGACATAAAATATTATGTGTCATTGTACTGTCTGGAAAAAATGTTCCTACACATACAACAGAAACAGACATGTGAATAAGGCCTTAGGCTAGGATCACATTTCCGTTGTTTTGCATCAGTCACAATCCGCCGCTCTGATAAACAACGCAATCCATTTGGCAGATTCCGTTGTTTCCCATAGACTTATATGAGCGGCGGATTGTGACTGATGTTTTTGCATTGCATCCTCTGCCCGACTGATCAGTCGTGCAACCACTGACCGTCGGGCAGCAGGAACGCAGAGTGTAATGTTTGTTGAGCAGCGGAATCCTTAAGATTTCGCTGCGCATGCTCTCTCTCGGTGGCTGAACGATCAGCTGATCGCCCGGCAGCCGCCTTCTGTGAGCGATCAGCTGATCACCCGGCGGCCGGCTGCTGTGAGCGATCAGCTGATCACCCGGCAGCCTGCTGCTGTGAGCGATCAGCTGATCACCTGGCGGCCGGCTAATGAGAGCGATCAGCTGATCTCCCGGCGGCCAGCTAATGAGAGCGAGCATCTGTTCACTCTCAAAAGCCAGCGGCCGGCTATTGTGAACGATCAGCTGATCGTTGTCTCTCTCACATTTTACAACGGAGTCTGACAATGAATTCTTATTCTTGTCATCCGTTTTACAACGCATCAGTCACAAGCATCAAGCAACGCATGTGACTGATGGAAAACAACGGAAATGTGAACCTAACCTTAGATGTACAACACTGGCGAGCACACTGTTAGGAAGTCAAGGCGCTAGTAGATGGAGTAGGGGAAACCCAGTATCGAATATGAAGAAAACAACCGCACGCTCTTATATCAAACTTGCAATATTATATAATGGAAGACATGAAAAAGACATACTTGTGGGTGCAGGAGAACAGACGGCAGGATGTATTTATAACGTTTCGACCCACTTGGGTCTTGTTCACATTGTCACTTTGGGCAGAGTTGGTTTAGAGGAGCTCCCTCACCTAAATCTTGTACATGAGACTACCAGACCTAAGCCAGCAACACCTCTCGATCGACTCTGCCTCAAACGACAATGTGAACAAGACCCTAATGGGTTGAGCCACCATAAATACACCCTATCGCCTTTTTTCCAAGGAATGTAAGTGCGGCGATTCTAGACACGGAGCTCGATACTGAGTATATCAAGATGTTTTGAAAAGGTTATTTCCATTTTATTTTTGTTTTCATATCACTAATATATCTATCCTGGTGTTTTCAACAATTATGGTGCTGCAATTTCGATGTTGGGGAGTGTATAAAAAGCGTGTGTGTATATGAAAAATAAGTGTATGTCATATATATATATATATATATATATATATATATATATATATATATATATATACACACATCATCTCTGGCAAAAATTAAGAGACCACTGCACATTTTTATAAAAATCAGCTTCTCTACGTGCCTGACAGCCATTCCATTCCAGTGTCAGTTGAATTCCAACCAGAGTACAGACCGGCAGAAGGCGAAAGATGTTACTTAGCAACCCCAGGATGAAATCAAGTGACCTCCAAAAGGAATGGCAAATGGCAACTGGGGTGAAGTGCACAGCAAGAACAGTTCGTAACAGGCTCCTAGAGACAGGGCTCAAGTCATGTAAAGCTAGAAAAAAGCCTTTCATCAATGAGAAGCAAAGGAGTGCCAGGCTGAAGTTTGCCAAAGACCATAAGGTTTGGACCATAGAGGACTGGAGTAAGGTAATCTTCTCTGATGAGTCTAATTTTCAGCTTTGTACACCTGGTCGTCTAACGGTTAGACGGAGACCTGGAGAGGCGTACAAGCCACAGTGTCTTGCACCTACTGTGAAATTTGGTGGAGGATCGGTGATGATCTGGGTATGCTTCAGCAAGGCAGGAATTGGGCAGATTAATCTGTGCGAAGAATAAATAAAAAAATGAAAAATCAAATCTTTATTTTTATATAGCGCTAACATATTCTGCAGCGCTTTACATACCTCAGGAACACTGTCCCTTTTGGGGCTCAGAATCTAAAGTCTCTATGTGTATGTCTTTGAAGTGTGGGAGGAAACCAGAGTAACCGGAGGACACCCACGCAAACTTGAATAGAACATACAAACTCCTTCCACATGGTGTCCTTTGAACCCAGGACCCCAGTGCTGCAAGACTGCAGTGCTAACAACTGAGCCACCGTGCCACCCAATGTATGAATCAAGTCGCATACAAGGCTATCATGGAAAAAACGTTGCTTCCTTCTGCTCAGGCAATGTTCCCCAACTCTGAGGACTGTTTTTTCCAGCAGGACAATGCGCCATGCCACACAGCTAGGTCAATCAATGTGTGGATGTAGGACCACCACATCAAAACCCTGTCATGGCCAGCCCAAATCTCCAGACCTGAACCCCATTGAAAACATTTTTGCACCAGGAGTGGCATAAGGTCACCCAAAAGCAGTGTGAAAGACTGGTGGAAAGCATGCCAAGACGCATGAAAGCTGTGATTAAAAATCATGGTTATTCCACAAAATATTGATTAAAACTAGTATTGTTGTTTCTAAATGATTAAGAACTTGTTTTCTTTGCATTATTTGAGTTCCGTAAGCAATGCATTTTGTTATTTTGACCATTTCTCAATTTCAGAAAATAAATACAAAATGTATTGCTTGGAAATTCGGAGACGTTGTCAGTAGTTTATAGAATAAAAGAATAGTATATATTTTACTCAACAATATACCTATAAATAGAAAAATCAGAAAAACTGAATTTTGCAGTGGTCTCTCAATTTTTTGCCAGAGCTGATATATATATATATATATATATATATATATATATATATATATATATATATATACAGTGCTGGCCAAAAGTATTGGCACCCCTGCAATTCTGTCGGATAATACTCAGTTTCTTCTTGAAAATGATTGCAATCACAAATTCTTTGGTATTATTATCTTCATTTAATTTGTCTTCAATGAAAAAAAATAAATAAAAATTGTCATAAAGCCACATTGGATATAATTCCACACCAAACATAAAAAAGGGTGTGGACAAAAGTATTGGCACTGTTTGAAAAATCATGTGATGCTTCTCTAATTTGTGTAATTAACAGCACCTGTAACTTACCTGTGGCACCTAACGGGTGTTGGCAATAACTAAATCACACTTGCAGCCAGTTGACATGGATTAAAGTTGACTCAACCTCTTTCCTGTGTCCTTGTGTGTACCACATTGAGCATGGAGAAAAGAAAGAAGACCAAAGAACTGTCTGAGGGCTTGAGAATCCAAATTGTGAGGAAGCATGAGCAATCTAAAGGCTACAAGTCCATTTCCAAAGACCTGAAAGTTCCTGTGTCTACGGTGTGCAGTGTCATCAAGAAGTTTAAAGCCCATGGCACAGTGGCTAACCTCCATAGATGTGGAAGGAAAAGAAAAATTGACGAGAGATTTCAATGCAAAATTGTGCGGATGGTGGATAAAGAACCTCGACTAACATCCAAACAAGTTTAAGCTGCCCTGCAGTCCGAGGGTACAACAGTCTCAACCCGTACTATCCGTCGGCGTCTGAATGAAAAGGGACTGTATGGTAGGATACCCAGGAAGACCCCACTTCTTACCCCGAGACATAAAAAAGCTAGGCTGGAGTTTGCTAAAACTTACCTGAGAAAGCCTAAAATGTTTTGGAAGAATGTTCTCTGGTCAGATGAGACAAAAGTGGAGCTTATTGGGAAATGCCATCAACATAGAGTTTACAGGAAAAAAAAAGAGGCATTCAATGAAAAGAACACGGTCCCTACAGTCAAACATGGCGGAGGTTCCCTGATGTTTGGAGTTGCTTTGCTGCCGCTGGCACTGGACTGCTTGACCGTGTGCATGGCATTATGAAGTCTGAAGACTACCAACAAATTTTGCTGCATAATGTAGGGCCCAGTGTGAGAAAGCTGCGTCTCCCTCAGAGGTCATGGGTCTTCCAGCAGGACAGTGACCCAACACATACTTCAAAAAGCACTAGAAAATAGTTTGAGAGAAAGCACTGGAGACTACTAAAGTGGCCAGCAATGAGTCCAGACCTGAATCCCATAGAACACTTGTGGAGAGATCTCAAAATGGCAGTTTGGAGAAGGCACCCTTCAAATCTCAGGGACCTGGAGCAGTTTGCCAAAGAAGAATGGTCTAAAACTCCAGCAGAGCATTGTAAGAAACTCATTGATGGTTACCGGAAGCGTTTGTTCGCAGTTATTTTGGCTAAAGGTTGTGCAACCAAGTATTAGGCTAAGGGTGCCAATACTTTTGTCTGGCCCATTTTTGAAGTTTTGTGTGAAATGATCAATGATTTGATTTTTGCCTCATTCTCTTTTGTGTTTTTTCATTGCAAGCAAAATAAATGAAGATAATAATACCAAAGAGTTTGTGATTGCAATCATTTTCAAGAAGAAACTGAGTATTATCTGACAGAATTGCAGGGGTGCCAATACTTTTGGCCAGCACTGTATATATATATATATATATATATATATATAAACAGTACAGACCAAAACTTTGGACACACCTTCTCATCTCTAGAATGAGTGTTAAGAGGAGACTTTGTGCATCAGGCCTTCATGGTAAAATAGCTGCTAGGAAGCCACTGCTAAGGACAGGCAACAAGCAGAAGAGACTTGTTTGGGCTAAAGAACACAAGGAATGGACATTAGACCAGTGGAAATCTGTGCTTTTGTCTGATGAGTCCAAATTTGAGATCTTTGTATCCAACCACCGTGTCTTTGTAGAAAAGGTGAACGGATGGACTCTACATGGCTGGTTCCCACCGTGAAGCATGGAGGAGGAGGTGTGATGGTATGGGGGTGCTTTGCTTGTGACTATTGGGGATTTATTCAAAATTGAAGGCATACTGAACCAGCATGGCTACCACAGCATCTTGCAGCGGCGTGCTATTCCATCCGGTTTGCGTTTAGTTGGACCATCATTTATTTTTCAACAGGACAATGACCCCAAACACACCTCCAGGCTGTGTAAGGGCTATTTGACTAAGAAGGAGAGTGATGGGGTGCTACGTCAGATGACCTGGTCTCCACAGTCACCAGACCTGAACCCAATCGAGATGGTTTGGGGTGAGCTGGACCGCAGAGTGAAGGCAAAAGGGCCAACAAGTGCTAAGTAAGCATCTCTGGGAACTCCTTCAAGACTGTTGGAAAACCATTTCCGGTGACTACCTCTTGAAGCTCATCAAGAGAATGCCAAGAGTGTGCAAAGCAGTAATGAAAGCAAAAGGTGGCTACTTTGAAGAACCTAGAATATAAAACATATTTTCAGTTGTTTCACACTTTTTTAAGTATTTCATTCCACATGTTTTAATTCATAGCTTTGATGCCTTCAATGTGAATCTACAACATTCAGAGTTCTAAAAATAAAGAAAACTGTTTGAATGAGAAGGTGTGTCCAAACGTTTGGTCTGTACTGTATATATATATATATATATATATATATATATATATATATATATATATATATAGTCTTCTGGATTTATTAATTCTATATAGTCACTGACACCCCCACACTAGTTTCCCTCTGAATGACAAAAAAAGAGCTTTTCTCTGAATCAACCAGAGGGATCGGACGCCTTTGGCTTAGTCCTTTAAAAGTCACTGACCGTGCCGTTTCTTCTGTTTATCTACAGTGCATGTACCTGGATTTCATTTAATTTCTACTTCTGCCATTTGTAGCACAGACAGAATGGACTAAATTAACATTTCATGCTTCAGGGCAGAATGTTTTAAACATGTCTTTTCATTTTAGGAAGTAATAGAAGCTATTGCTGAATGTGCATTTAAGACGTCACCGTATCCAATCCTCCTGTCCTTTGAAAATCACGTGGACTCGTAAGTAGTACAGTTACTTTTACCTACTAATGTCACAAACCTGAACTAGTTTTTAAGAATGATTGTTTCTGTGCTGTGTATCCATTCAAGTACTATGTGCATTGCCTTTCATATACAGTGGAACCTTGGTTAACGAGAACAATCCGTTCTGGGACTGTGCTTGTTAACCAAGTTACTCGTTCAGCAAAGTATGATTTCCCATAGGAAACAATACAATGCAGACAATTCCTTCCACAACTTGTTAAATGTCCCATCCTGGGCCCCTATTGTGCCATTCTACACATGCACAAACACACACAAGCACACACAAGCACACACAAGCACGCACGCACGCGCACATATTATGCTCACCTTACCTTCCGTTCCATCGCCGGTCTCCTGGGACTTGCTGTTTGCTAGTTCGGGCTGTGTATCGGGTTACCATCACGATGAGGGAGGAACTTCCGCACCAAAAGCGCTGACGTCAAAGGCAGGAGCCGCTTGCCTCTGATTGGTCAGCGCGCTACCTTTGAGTAGCGGCTGACAGCGGAAGTTCATGCTTTGTCGCGATGCTTGCCGATACACAGCATATACCGGCGAACTACAGGACCCAGGAGGCCGGTGATGGAATTGAGGGTACACATATTATGTTCACCTTACCTTCTGTTTCATCGTCGACCTCCTGGCTCTTGTAGTTCGTCGCGAGGATTCCACCCTCGTCGTGATGTACTGGCGAACTACAAAAACCATGAGGCCGGCGATGGAACGGAAGGTAAGGTGAGCATAATACTGTATGTGTGTGCGTGCGTGTGTGTTTGTGTGTGTGTGTTTGTGACTGCTTGTGTGTGTTTGTGTGGACTGCAAGAGCGGGTTAGAGCGCGGTGGATGTTACATAGTTACATAGTTACATAATTACATAGTTACTAAGGTTGAAAAAAGACCTAGGTCCATCTAGTTCAACCTTCCTCCACCAGTTCTACATTTGGTCACAAAGTCATTTATAACCAACAATGTTGTGTGTACTGAGGAAATCATCCAGCCCTTTTTTGAAAGCTGTTATAGTATCTGCCATTACTACCTCTTGTGGTAGGGTATTCCACAGTCTGACCGCTCTAACTGTAAAGAACCCTTTCCTATTTAGCTGTCGGAATCGCTTTTCTTCCACTCGCAGTGAGTGCCCCCTGGTCGTTAGTACTGTCTTTAGAAGAAATAAGTCATGTGCCAGTCCTTTATATTGACCACACATGTATTTATACATATAAATGAGATCTCCTCTGAGACGTCTTTTTTCTAAGCTAAACATATCTAACTTTTCCAACCTCTCATCATATGGGAGGCCTCCATTCCTTGTAGTAGTCTAGTTGCCGCCTTTGAACTGACTCTAACTTCTGAATGTCCTTTTTAAAATGTGGAGCCCAAAACTGAATCCCATATTCCAGATGTGGCCTTACAAGTGATTTATAGAGGGGTAACAATACGTTGGGATCACGGGATCTAATCTCTCTTTTTAATCACCCTAGAATCTTGTTTGCTTTTGCAGCTGCTGCCTGACATTGAGTGCTGCTGCTCAGCTTATTTGTAATGAGAATACCAAAGACCTTCTCCTGTTCTGTAGTCCCGGGTTTACTTCCACTTAATGTATACGCAGCTATAGGATTACTCCGTCCTAGGTGCATTACTTTACATTTATCAACATTAAATCTCATTTGCCAAGTATCTGCCCATTCTGACATCTTATCCAGATCTTTTTGTAATATTATACTATCAAGGTCAGTTTTTAATATCCTACATAGTTTGTTGTCATCAGGAAAGACTGACACTTTACTATCAATCCCATCCACAAGGTCATTAATAAAGAGATTAAAAAGAATTGGTCCTAGCACAGATCCTTGCGGCACCCCACTGCTGACTATGGCCCATTTAGAGAATGTACCATTTATGACTACTCTTTGTTTCCTATCTTTTAGCCAATTCCTTACCCAGTTGCATATTGTGTCCCCTAGTCCTTGCTTCTGGAGCTTTAGTATAAGGTTATTATGTGGTACAGTATCAAATGTCTTTGCAAAGTCCAAATAAATCACATCAGCTGCATTACCAATATCCAGGTTTGAACTTACCCCCTCATAGAACCCCAACAGGTTGGTTAGACACGACTTATCTTTCATGAATCCATGCTGTCTGTCAGTTATTATATTATTTTCTGCAACATATTTTTGCATGTCATCCCTTAAAATGCCCTCAAAAACTTTGCATACTACTGATGTCAGGCTTACTGGACGGTAGTTGCCTGGATCTACCCTCTTACCTTTCTTAAATATCGGTACCACATCAGCAATCCTCCAATCCTTAGGCACCAACCCTGTTACAAGCGAGTCTAAAAAGATAAGATACAGTATGTACGGAACCGGAAGTGTGTGCGGTGAGGATTTTGCTCGTACAGCAAAGCTTTCTCGTAAACCGAGTTACAAATTTACAGAAAGCATTGCTTGTGAAGTGAAATTCTCGTTAACTGGGCTACTCGCTAAGCGAGGTTCCACTGTAGTAAGATTAGCATAAGTGTTTGTGCACACGCTGCAGATTTGGTGCAGAGATGTTCTGCATCAAATCTGCACCCTCTGGCAGAAAAATGCACCAAAAAATTCACAGGAAAACGCATGTGTTTTTGGTGCTTTTTTTTCCATGCTTTTTTTTTTTTTATGAAGTCAATGGCTAAAAAAAGGAGAAAAGGAGAAAACGCCCCTACAATTACCATACTTTATGCACATTGTTTTCTGTACCAAATCTGCAAGGAAGAATGGATACAGTAGTCATGAATATGGAGAACTACAAGACAGCAGGTTTACTAGTCCTCTGGTGATAATCTCCCATTGATAAAACAATGATTTTATCAGACTTAAAGCAAGCAGCCCAGTGACACATAGAGATGAGCGAATCTTTGGAAGTTCGGCTTGGCAGGTACAGTCAAACCTTAGATAAGGTTCAGTTTGTATCCACTGACTTGATCCAAACCTCAATGGAAGTCAGTAATTGGGCAGCTCGTGTCTCCACCTACATGCAGCCAGTCATAAGCACAACACTTCATGGGGTGGATGGGTTGGGTATTTCAATTTTTTTTTTTTGTGTGTGGGCCCCCTCCATGTGATCACGCTGATTTCCTCCCTAATGTGAGCCGATCAAACACTACACGTGGCTTACACAAGGCTGAGCAGCAATCATACACAAGCACAGTGCTGCTCGCTTGAGTGTTTGCACTCACAGCTCACTCGAACTCCAAATCCAAACTTTTGTTTTCGTAGTCTTTTTTTGATCCCCGAACCTCGAATCTCGAACATCAGGTTTGCTCATCTCTAGTGACACATCACTGGAATCAGGGTCTCTATCCTGCTGCTTTGAGATTAGGTGGTAAAATCTTAGTGATTACTTTTAAGCAAGGAAATGACCGACCTCATTGATATTTCATAGGATTGTTTTTCCCAACAAGTAATTATGTATCTCGAAATCAGTTTCACATGCACTAAAATTGTCACACTTATGGCCAGCTAATGAATCTTAGGAAAAATTTCCCTTCGAAGACTATAGGATGAGTTTCCCTAAGTATTTCTAGCTTTAGAGACATTTGTATATACTGTATGTCAAGTCCACTAGTTCATGACATTTCACTTTTTAAAGGGAACCTGTTAGGTCCAATATGCACCCAGAACCACAAGCAGTAATCTCTTATATTTATTTTAGTAATCCCTGCCTAACCGTCCCTGTATGCACTAACATAGATAAAGAGATCTTTAGAAAAAGTATTTCTAAAGATATACTCTATGCTAATGAGCGAGGGGACTTTTCTAGTCTAGTTCCCCGGCCAGTTGCCCCTCATTAGCATGTTAGTACGCCCCTCGGGGCATGCTATCATGCTAATGAATACGCAGCGTCACAGGATGATATCACTCACCTCTCCACCGCCATCGCTGGATTTTGGCGTGGGTCATGCGCACTACTTCAGTTTGAAGCTAGGACGTCTACACCTGGCTTCATAGTGTGCATGACCCAAACTTCGGGGACATGTACACTGAGTCAAAATCCCTCGTCAGATGCAATGGCGGTGGAGAGGTGAGTAAGATCATCCTGTGAGCTGCGTATTCATTAGCATGATAGCACACCCACAGGGGCGTACTAACATGCTAATGAGGGGCGACTGGCCGGGGAACTAACGCCCAGGGGACTAGTCCCCTCGCTCATTAGCATACAATAAAAGATCTTTAGAAAAACTTTTTCTATAGATCTCTTTATCTATGCTAGTGTATACAGGGACGGTTAGGCAGGGATTAGCAATATGCATCCAGAACTGCTCATGGTTCTGGGTGCATATTGCACCTGACAGGTTCCTTTAACGCATGGAGGTTCTTACAAGTTCTTACAAGCCATGTTCACTTGCTTCAAAGGACCGGATCTAACAATACCTGCCTTAATGCGGAAATCATTTTATCATATCGTAATCTCGTCCTATTCTGCTAGTTCTCTATGTGTAAAATCACAATTTTCTTTTATCTTGGCATCAGTATTTGTTGGGAACTTTTCAATTTGATTTACATTTAGAGACATAAGTCTGAGTTGTGTGATGTGTTTGTGCGCTAAGTATATTTAGAAAGGGTTTTACATCTGTGAAGAGAGCGGATAGGTAATTAAACTGCCAAATGTGTCGACATGCCATATGTCTCTTATTTTTGGCAGAGAATGAAAAGACAATGTAAAAATAAATGCAAACTGTACCGGTATATACGTCAGATTATTTTGATGTTTTATTTCACAGACTCCAAGCATTTTTTAAACATTTCATTTTGCACAGTCTCCTGTGTATAAAGCAACTTAGGGAAGTGATATAGTTCGAGGCAGAGACCGTCAGATAAATAACACAGGCTGATAGATGCCTGTAAACCCTTATTAATGTTGAGTCCCAGGCTACAGGTTGACTGAACTGTGGCATTTTCCAATATTAAAATAAATTTAGTACATTTAACCTTTATGAAGATTATTTAAGACATGGATTGTCAACCTGTGGCTCGCGGGCTTATGATATGTGGCTGCGGTTGGCTTCCAGATTGGTGGATTAGCACTAGGTCTAGCAAACATCTATGAAGACCAGGTCTCTAGATGGGGACTTTTGTGAGTAGTCCCATATAGAAGAGCAGGTCTGAATGGGGTAAGCTATGAACCTCTGGGAACTTAGTATACTTCTTCAGTGAGATTTCTGTAGAAACGCTTTGGCTCTCATTATTCCAGAAATGATGGCTCTTGGTATCACTACTATGAGGTGACGGGACGTGGATGTGGCTCAAGATCCTCTTTTAGAGCTGGATGAGGCTCCCAACCATCTTTCAGATTAAAATATGACTCTCAAGGTCAGAAAGGTTGGGGACCACTGATTTAAGAATTTACTGGATAAGTAGGGATGAGCAAATACTAAATATTCAGGTTTGGATTATTCATATTGAATACCTAGTGCTAGTCCAGTATTTGTCATGAATAATGAACCTAATGCAAGTTAATGGGAAACCCGTGCATTTTTCTGGGAAATCTTCAAGAAAAGTGCTTCCCTATTGATTTTCATTAGGTTCATTATTTGTGCCGAATACTGGAATAGTACTAGTAGAAAAACAATAGTAATCCAGCTCACCACAACTTTCCTGGAAGCAATATCCTGGGGCAGTGCACGGGCTCAATGGAGGTAATCCAGATAAGAAAACAAGGGTGGGTCCAGCATCAAGGTCCTAAGGAAAATATCCAACTAAAATCAAAATAGTTCCATTAAAACTTAAAAAAAAATCAATATATGAAAAATGACATGGCAAATGAAACAAGTAGAAACTACGCGTTTCGGACACTGCTGTCCTTAGTCATGGAATAGTACTAGGTATTCTGTATGGATAATCCGAACTTGAATATTTAGTATTCATATAGCTATGGATAAGTCAGTGTACTGAAAAGTTGTACAATTTCTATTTGTGGCTTTCAATTCTTTAACATTTTCAATGATCGCTGTTTGCAGTCAGTGGATGTGAATTCTTATTTCCATTTTGAAACAGCCAACAAAACAGTACACCAGCAAATTAAATATATTACAGCATTTATATGAAAATAAAAATATGATTTATTCACGAAGGTTTTCAGAAGCAACTTTTTAGCTATTCAAAGATTTTTATTTTTTTTTATTTTGTATCGAGAAGCTAAAAATCCATACATTGGTTGCCTAATGGCACTGGCTGAAAAACCCTAAAGATCCTAGTATGTCTGTCAGCTGAGAAATGGCTGTAATATAGTCAGGGCCAGAAATATTTGGACAGTGACACAAGTTTTGTTATTTTAGCTGTTTACAAAAAAATGTTCAGAAATACAATTATATATATAATATGGGCTGAAAGTGCACACTCCCAGCTGCAATATGAGAGTTTTCACATCCAAATCGGAGAAAGGGTTTAGGAATCATAGCTCTGTAATGCATAGCCTTCTCTTTTTCAAGGGACCAAAAGTAATTGGACAAGGGACTTTAAGGGCTGCAATTAACTCTGAAGGCGTCTCCCTCGTTAACCTGTAATCAATTAAGTAGTTAAAAGGTCTGGGGTTGATTACAGGTGTGTGGTTTTGCATTTGGAAGCTGTTGCTGTGACCAGACAACATGCGGTCTAAGGAACTCTCAATTGAGGTGAAGCAGAACATCCTGAGGCTGAAAAAAAAAAAAAATCCATCAGAGAGATAGCAGACATGCTTGGAGTAGCAAAATCAACAGTCGGGTACATTCTGAGAAAAAAGGAATTGACTGGTGAGCTTGGGAACTCAAAAAGGCCTGGGCGTCCACGGATGACAACAGTGGTGGATGATCGCCGCATACTTTCTTTGGTGAAGAAGAACCCGTTCACAACATCAACTGAAGTCCAGAACACTCTCAGTGAAGTAGGTGTATCTGTCTCTAAGTCAACAGTAAAGAGAAGACTCCATGAAAGTAAATACAAAGGGTTCACATCTAGATGCAAACCATTAATCAATTCCAAAAATAGACAGGCCAGAGTTAAATTTGCTGAAAAACACCTCATGAAGCCAGCTCAGTTCTGGAAAAGTATTCTGTGGACAGATGAGACAAAGATCAACCTGTACCAGAATGATGGGAAGATAAAAGTTTGGAGAAAAAAGGGAACAGCACATGATCCAAGGCACACCACATCCTCTGTAAAACATGGTGGAGGCAACGTGATGGCATGGGCATGCATGGCTTTCAATGGCACTGGGTCACTTGTATTTATTGATGACATAACAGCAGACAAGAGTAGCCGGATGAATTCTGAAGTTCTCCGGGATATACTTTCAGCCCAGATTCAGCCAAATGCCGCAAAGTTGATCGGACCGCGCTTCATAGTACAGATGGACAATGACCCCAAGCATACAGCCAAAGCTACCCAGGAGTTCATGAGTGCTAAAAAGTGGAACATTCTGCAATGGCCAAGTCAATCACCAGATCTTAACCTAATTGAGCATGCATTTCACTTGCTCAAATCCAGACTTAAGACGGAAAGACCCACAAACAAGCAAGACCTGAAGGCTGCGGCTGTAAAGGCCTGGCAAAGCATTAAGAAGGAGGAAACCCAGAGTTTGGTGATGTCCATGGGTTCCAGACTTAAGGCAGTGATTGCCTCCAAAGGATTTGCAACAAAATATTGAAAATAAAAATATTTTGTTTGGGTTTGGTTTATTTGTCCAATTACTTTTGACCTCCTAAAATGTGGAGTGTTTGTAAAGAAATGTGAACAATTCCTAAAATTTCTATCAGATATTTTTGTTCAAACTTTCAAATTAAACGTTACAATCTGCACTTGAATTCTGTTGTAGAGGTTTCATTTCAAATCCAATGTGGTGGCATGCAGAGCCCAACTCGCGAAAATTGTGTCACTGTCCAAATATTTCTGGACCTAATTGTATTAAGGTTTAGGCTATTGTCTGTGAGCTACCGTATTTTTCGGACCATAAGACGCACTTTTTTTCCCCCAAATGTTGAGGGAAAGTTGGGGGCGAGTCTTATGGTCTGACTATAGGGCTGCGGCCGGGAATGAGGGTGCTGCGGTGGAGCGGGTCATCGGGGGCACGAGCAGGCTGTAGCAGCCTGCTGTGACCACGTGGGCCCGCTCATTACATATGCACGCCCATCCTCCCGCCCATTTCTCAGCGCAGAAGCCGACACTGACAGTGGCGGGAGGACGAGCGGGGACGCGCTCATAGTAAAGAGCCGGTCCGCATGATCACCCCTGGCAATTACAGCCTGGAGTGATCATGTGCGGCTGTATTCACTGCCCCCCGCGCGTAATCATCAGCGCGGGGTGCAGTGAATCAGTGTACTCACCCGTCCCCGTGTGTGGAGCCGTCCCCTGCAGCATCGCGATGTCTTCCTGTCTGTGCCGGTCAGCTGATCTGTGCTGATCAGCTCATCGGCACAGACAGGAAGACATCGCGATGCTGCAGGGGAACGGCTCCACACACACAGGTCAGCGGCGCAGAGAGGAAGATGATCGGGGCTGCAGGGAGTGAGGAACAGGTGAGTATAAACGTTTATTTTTTTTCTCTGTGCTATAGGATACAGGCCATATACCAGGATGGTATATGAGCACGATGGGGTCATATAGCAGGATGGGAGTATATAAGCCGGATGGATGGGGGGTATATGAACAGGATGGGGGTATATGAACAGGATGGATGGGGGAATATGAGCAGAATGGGGGTATATGAACAGGATGGGGGTATATGAACAGGATGGGGGTATATGAAAAGGATGGATGGGGGAATATGAGCAGGATGGATGGGGGAATATGAGCAGGATGGGGGTATATGAACAGGATGGGGGAATGTGAGCAGGATGGATGGGGGTATAGCAATAGGATGGGGTATATGAACAGGATGGATGGGGGAATATGAGCAGGATGCTGGAATATGAGCAGGATAGGGGTATATGAGCAGGATGGGGGTTTATAGCAGGATGATATACAAGGCAGGAGGATCATTACCAGGATGGGGTACCTTAGTAGAGAATTTGGGGACATTACCCCCATAACAGTGTCAGCAGCAGATCCTCGCCCTATAACAGTGTGTCATGACCACATTTTTTTGCTTAAAGTTTTATTTTCCTATTTTCCTCCTCTAAAACCAGGGTGTGTCTTATAGTCCGGTGCGTCTTATAGTCCGAAAAATACGGTACATACGTACAATACTACAATGATGGTAGCATAGGCAGCTGCTATTGCACCTAGAAGTGAGGGCATCCATGACGCTCTTTGCTTCTTAGGGGTGGGAATATGTACAGGACTCCCCTCACAAGTAAAGGTTTGAGGTATTGGTCCAGGTGCCATAAAAAGAGTCACAAATTCAAATTCCCTGTATCTTGAGTGTCCCATTTTGACCTTTACAATAGGAAAATAGTGAAGCAAAATCATTTGTAAATACATCTCGTGTAACAATCCCTTATACTTCTTCCTGGCACCAATTCAGTCTTTGCAATTGCATGTAAACTGCAAGGTGTTACCAATTTTAAATTGGGTTTCAGGTCTAAAAAACATGTTCACTAAGTGACAGCAAGAAGAGCTCTTGAAACACAAATTATGCTACACATATAATTTTTCATTATAAAACAATTAAGCTTTAGCTAACGAAATTTTTAAGAACTTTTTAATATACTTCAGTTTATCCATATATTCAGAAACCTAAGCCACTAGGAGACATTCTTAAATCTGCTTTCATTGATTATTGGTTTTCATATAAAACAAAGTTAAAAGAATACAAAGATACAAACAGGGTACAGTAATCCACTTCATCAAATCACGCCGCATAATATAATAGGTGTGGTGAAAAGAATAATGGCTGACAAAATGTGTAGACACCTTTTACCTCGTCTCATGCCAATACTTTAATTAAATACAGAGCATTCAAGACATCCCGTAGGCCCTGATACTAATGCTTCAGGAGAGCCACATTACACTGCAGATGAAAGAATTGGTTCTACTTCTATATTATGCCAAGAAAACGTCGAGAGTGCAACTAAAGAATTCAATATAGTGCTGGAAGCTGCACCCCCTAGGTTGAAAGGCACTCAACAAGCTACTGGGGCAGAGCCGATGGTTGACTTCAATATGATCAACAATCATGATGGGCCAGGATCAAAGCTGCAAGTTCATCTTGATGCTGATATCGCTTGGTCAAAAGGGAATATCAAAAGCTGCACAAATATCATGAAGTTTGGAACATGGAATGTATGAACCATGAATCAAGGCAAACTCAACATTGTCAAAGCTGAAATGGACAGAACAAGACTCAACTTACTCGGAATTAGCTAACTAAAATGGACTCAATCCAGACATTTCCAGTCAGATGAACAATTGGTCTACTATTGTGCCTATAAAAACTGTAGAGGAAAAAGTGTAGCTTTTATTCTCGATATGAGTACAAGGAGCGCAAATTCATGTTAGTTATACAAGTCTACGCACCAGTAACAAATGTTGTGGAAGGAAGACGTTGAACTATTCTACAATCAAGTTCAATCAGATGAAAACACAAGACTTATCATGAATAATTTGAATGCCAAAGTGGTCCATGGCAAATATGGAGTCAATGTTGGAAACTTTGGACTTGGAGAATGAAATAAGGCTGGAGGAAGATTCATTGACTTTTGTACAACAAATCAACTGTCAATCATGAACACCTTCTTCCAAAATCGCAAACTGGGATTTACACATGGGCATTACCGAATGGGGCCTAAAAGAATCAGATTGTGAAAGCAAGGCCAGGAGCTGACTGTGGAACTGATCATGAACAGGCCATTTCCAACTTCGATTTGACCAAAATACCTGAAGTTTTTTGGAACGGTCTAAACAACGGATTTATATAATTGGACAGATGAAAGAAAGCCTGAGGAATTATGGACATGTATAATTACTATTATTACTCAAGACGCTGGAAAGACAATAAACAAGAGGCAGAAGAGAGCCCTACAGTCATGGTTAGCAGAAGACACCCTACATCACCAAAGAAAGACAAATAGCGAAAGCAAAAGGTAACAAGCAGGACACAGAGAAAATCAGTGAAAGACTAAAGAGAGCAAAGAACTTTGTTATCAAACATATGTACAAAGATAGAAAACGAAAATCTGAAGGCCAAGACCAAAACGGCATACCACTAGGTCAAAGAGATAGATACAAGGAAAGTTTCAACCGATAGTGGGAATGTTGAAAGACGCCAACAGAAAAAATTACCAGATCAAGGAAAGATGGAAAGAATACACGGAGCAACTCTGCAAGAATGACTCAGTGATTCAGGAAGAAACTGAGACTGGAAATGATAGACAAGATAGTTGCAGTGATAAAGTTTCTGTAAAAAAATAAAGCACGTGGATGTGACAATATTCCAATAGAGCTAATGAAGTCTCCTGAAGCAGCAGTTGATGGCATCACATGCCTGTGTCAACATACAGTGTGTCCACCCATATCCTGTCCACCGCCATTAACTTGAGAACGGCGGCAGCTATAGGCATAGAAGTGGTGTCTAGGTATAGCAAAGTAGCCATGCGCTACACAATGAAACCACCTATTGTGCCACCTGGTGGAAAAAAACAAGTTATCATTTTTATCTTGAAAACAGAACGAGATAGAGAAAAAAAGTGAATTACAAAGTTGTAGGGCATCATCAATTCAATACGAATCGACATCGACACCTTGCATACAGAAATGCTATGATATGAAACCCATGCCCCCCCCCCCCAAAACATTGAATGCTGGTCACATATGGCGCTCATTTAACTTTGATGCTCAAAGTGGCCACCGTCAGCTGCAATGCACATCTGGACTGTGGACAGCGTATTGTATCTTGCTGCACGTTGTGCAATATGGTAGGTGACACGTTTGCACAAGCATCTGTGATACGTTGTCGTAGGTCCTGCAATGTTGGTGGAGGGGTCGCATACACCTTTTGTTTGATGTGAGCTCACAGAAAGAAGTCCAATGGGGTCAGGTCAGGTGAGCGTGGAGGCCATTCCATGCAGCCACTATACCCAATGACTTGTAGGAAGGGCTCCATGAGGTATTGCTTCACGTCCGCAGCCTTGTGAGTTTTACACGTTCTAATCATAGCATTTCTGTATGCAAGGTGTCGATTCGTATTGAATTGATGATGCCCTACAACTTTGTAATTCACTTTTTTTCTCTATCTTGTTCCGTTTTCAAGATAAAAATGCTAGCTCTGTTGTTTTCCACCAGGTGGTGCAATAGGTGGTTTCATTGAGTAGCACATGGCTACTTTACTACACCTAGACACCACTTCTATGCCTATAGCTGCCGCCGTTCTCAAGTTAATAGCAGTGGACAGGATATGGGTGGACACACTGTATATGAACAACTGGTAAATGGCCCAAGGACTGGACAAGATCAGTGTTTATCCCTATTGCTACTGACTGTAGAAACTATGGGACCATTGTGCTCATGCCTCATGCCAGAAAAATACTACTGAAGATCCTACAAGGATGGATACAGTCTTACTTTGAAAAAGAGTTGCCAAAGGAATAAGCAGGTATCAGAAAATGTAGAAGAACAAGAGATGTACGAGGTGCGAGCCAAAAGTGATAATCAATAATAAACACAATGAATATATTAAAAAAAATATGTATTTTTCTACATAGTATCCTAACAAGTCTATACATTTAGTCCATCTCTTTTCTAAACTTAGAATTCCCTTCGAAAAAAATTCTTGATCTTGACCCTCAAAAAATTCCCCAACAGCGGTTATCACGTCGCTATTGTTGTCAAATTTCTTGCCCCGGAGGTGTTCCTTGAGGCGAGAAAAGAGAAAGAAGTCACTGGGGGCTAGATCTGGCGAATAGGGGGGGTGTTCCACCAGTTCAAAGCCCGCTTCTTGAATGGTTGCCATGGCAACTGCAGTTTTGTGAGCCGGCGCGTTATCTTGGTGAAACAGCACTCCAGCCCGCAGTTTGCCTCGCATTTTCTCCTTGATAGCCTCCCGCAATCTTCTTATTTGTTCTGCGTAGTAGGAGCCCGTAATAGTGGCTCCCTTCTCCAAATAGTCCACCATAATAATTCCTTCAGCGTCCCAAAAAACGGACGCCATAACCTTCCCTGCTGAGCTTGAGACTTTGAATTTCTTCAGCGTCGGTTCGTCGGCTCGTTTCCATGTCATCGATTGTCGTTTAGTTTCGGGATCAAAGTGGTGAATCCAGGTCTCGTCCATGGTCAAAAAACGTGACAAAAAATTCTCCTTGTCTGCTTGGAACTTTTCGAGATTTGCTATTGAAATGTCAACTCGTTTCTTCTTTTGCTCGTTGGTTAACATTTTTGGCACCCAACGCGCGGAGACCTTTCTCATATGCAATTCTTTTGCAAGGATTCTTTGAATACTGCCATATGAGATCTCTGTGACCTCAGCTACATGCCTGATAGTCACTCTTCGATCTGTCAATACAACTTCTTCAACTTTTTTCATGTTTTCTTCATTGAGGGACGTGGTTCGATGTTCATCTTCCGTCGATGTTCTTCCCAGCTTAAATTCCTTGGCCCAGCGTGCAACTGTGGAATATGGAGGAGAAGAGTCCCCCAATGTTTCCACCAAGTCGCTGTGTACGTCTTTTGTAGTCATTTTTTTCAAGCAGAGGTATTTGATGACAGCTCTGAGCTCGTTTTTTTCCATTTTGATGTTCACTCCTCGGCAGTTCATATTCAAATGAATGTAGCTCCCGGGAATTGTGGCCTATTTAAGTGATTTTTTTTTCCCTGGACTAGTGGGTACCTAAGAGAGAAGAAAACATTTTATTTTAATTTCTGTGTGCAATAGAAATAACCGATTATCATTACTTTTGGATCGCCCCTCATAACATTAGTTCGGGTCGGCGGGTTCAGCCAGACTTTAGATAAAGTTCACCGTTGGGACTCGGACTTGACCTGAATCTGAAGCCCAATTGAAGTTACTAATTGGCAATTCGGGTCAGATCACTTCCAAGGGTGGGGGTGGACATCGTTTTTCAATTTTTTTTTTATTGCACACTACATGTATACTGTTGCTGCCCCAGTTTGCGCCGTTCAAAAACTGCAAGCGGCTCACACTGAGCTGAGCACCGAGTGTACCCAAACCATGGGTTCACTCATCTCTACTCAGGGAGTGACTAGAGTATATTTCCATAAACATTTTGCAACTTTAATTAATGGATCAGCCTAAAACATCTGGAAACCTATAAATATCTAAAAATATAACACAGACTTTTTAAAAAAAAGAAATAAAAAATTGCAATTTAAGAGATTAGGGAAACTAAATATAGGCAAAAAAACACAAACATCCACACTCAAAAAGGTGCAAATGCTGTGGTGGAGACAACACAAGTGGTTAAACATGTACTCTATGTGCCTGTATATAGTATTTTAAATAATAATCCAATGTGTACCCATCTGCTGTCTATTCCCTGATGGGACAACCCTTCTGTTCCTGGGTATTAGTTGCATACAAATGAAAGCTGCCAAAGCAAAACTAGGTTATGTCTTTTACTTGGTCCTCTTGAGTCTGAGCTCATGTCATTTCAGTCATTCTTTCAGGAGGACAGAGCAGAGGAAAGGCAATTGGAGAAGACTTTGGGATTTAGGAGGAATCTATTTGCACAATTGCTGAGATCCATCTGTACTCTGCCAGGAAGTTTATTTAACAGGGATGGATAGTCGGACACCCCTAGGGGATTTTGTCAGGATGACTTTGCGCAGCTGCCTACTTTATAATCCTGTGTGGTCAGCAGAGAGAGCTCAGCAGTGAGACACATATTTCATGGTCCCTCAAGCCAAACAGTGTCAGACTTTGTAGAACTCACAATGCACTGAGCTAGAGATTATGGAGCCAAAGGGACTCATAAATTGCCTGTTTCATGGCTGATATGACAAAAAGAAATGTATCAAGATTTTAATCAGGTTTATTACATGTATATATTTGGAATCATTTTACTGATTTTAAAAACTATGGACACCTTTGACAAGGAAAGTAAAAAAATAAAAAATTTAGTCTGCAATCTTCATTAGTTTATTCGTTCTCTGACCATCAACATTCAATCTGCAACCTTCACTAGTTTCAAACTATTCTCCTTTGGGCATATCTCGTTCAGTATTACAGTTGTAGCATTTCTTAAAGGAAATCTTACTTTTAGAACATACAGTTTAATCTGTAGAGACCAAGGTATAAAGAAAGAGATGCTGAGCAGAATGATGCATAGGATGGTTGGAAAAGACTCCATATAACTCCTATTTTATTCACTGAAATCCTTTGTATTTGTGCAATTGAAACCAGAAGTTTCCATCCACTAGCTAAAAAGACACATCTGCATGTTTTTCTCACTATCTGACATGAAATCAGAATAAACCTTTCCCATTTTAGGTCAATTAGGAACCAAAATTACTTTTATTTTATTTGCCAAATGCCAGAATAATGAGAGAGAGAATGTTTTAAGGAATTTTTATTACTTTCTACAAAGTCAAAAGTTTACATATTGTAAGGTTGCACCCCTCAACCTGTGGGGGGGGGGGGTTCCACTCACTTGCAGCGGTGCAGGGTGGCTTAGGCATACACAGGCAACACAGTCTTTCTCAAAAAAATAGCAGTTTATTAGTAACCAACATAAACTGCACTTCCAAAACACAATGCAGCCTCTCCTGGCTTAAAGGAAAATATAACATCCACATACCGTGGGCTTCCAGTCCAATTAAGTGTCCATAGTGGATTCTCCACACTCTGGCTCCAGCCAGCGAACACAAGTCACTGTGGTTGCTTCCTGCAGCCTCCAGCCCTCTCCAGCCAGGCTGCAGTATTTTTCCCCAGCCCTCACCTGGACTGATTTCCAAACGTCTCTCTTCAGTCTTCACACAGACTGAGAACTCCAGCACACATCCTCCATGTGCAGCACTCTCAGGCTTCTCTCTGTTTCTAAAACTAACAGTCTCTTAAACCCAACCGAATACACCCACAGGTGGAGGTATGTGATTCTCCAGCCCTGTCCATCACACCGGTCATAGTTTAAAGGGAACGTAACCCTTAATTACAACCCATGTTCTGTGGAACTACAGGTCCCACAGTCACACCTTAAGTTCAATATCGCAGGGGATCCTTCACTGCGACACACAACGACCATCCACAACATTGGTGGTCGCTACCTCACATATCCCCTCCCTCTGTTCAAACTTGTAGGGTTGAACATTTGATAACCCACAGGGGCCCTGAGACAGGGCATTAGTGTTACCTTGCCCTACCAGTCGAGAGGGCCCTCTCTGATAAATTTGAGCTTTAGCTCCTGATATAAAGTCGGTCATTGTCACCACACTCGTCTCAGTCAATCCCCTTGTCAGATACGCCCCCCGGTCAGACCTATCTCTCCATGACTGTCTCCAACGGCTAGTGTAGTAGCGAAAGTCTCTTCCAGTCGAAACTACTGTCTGGTCTGACTCTGAGCTATCTAATCCACTAGAAGGGCTACTGTCTGGGCACCTCAGCACTGAGCGGATAGACGATCTGCTATATCTAGACCGTCTGCATTCTCTTTTTGCAGATTTACTATGGCTTGTTTTGCCATGGCGTCTTCGGTTGTCATCGCTCTGTTGGTGTGTTCTCTCAAGACCATCATTCGCTGTAGATACATCACTCCCTTCAGCCATCCCTTTGGAGTTTAGAGTAGAGGACTTGGACCATTCAGAGTCTATGCTATAGCCCAAAGTGTAGTTAGGTCTTCCATGACATTGGTTCCTTTCATTAAAGGACCTACTTTCTGTGCCAACTGAAGCAACACCTTTATCAGGTGGGCAACCCTTCTCCTGGCCCCAGCCTGAAAGCGGTCTCCACCTCATACCCACTTGATGGAGTTGTTCTGCAATATTCTGCCTTTTTAGGTTCAACTGCCTTAGTTCTTCCAGGTAACCCAGGCGGTACTCTAGGAGGACTCGTACATTTTCAACACACTCCTTTGTTCCCACAATGACACATGGAACCATACCGACTTCACAGAGTATCTTGGCTTCATTATGAATATCAATTCTTACTCTCGTCATACCGGACTTGTCAACCATCTCCTGCATGACTCTTCCATTTCTTCCAATCAGCTTCTTAACCAGTTCTCTGGGCACTTGTGTGACCTCCTCCACAAACTCCAACAACCTTCGAGCTGTCTTGACTGCTTCTGCAGTTTTCCCATAGATTCGGAATGTTCCACTGTTTTTTTCCACTTCAATAGCTGTAATACCTGGAACCTTCCTGGCTTGCTGAATGTTACTTCTCAGCGCTCTTATTGCAAGCCCAATTAATGGTTTCTTCACAACCACCACTTCCTGAAACGCTGTGGTGAGCTGCTTCATATGCGCCAACCGTCTGGTGTCTTCTTCCATCTTTGTAGAGATGAGCCACTTTGAGCGAAGACACTGTAGCTGCATGCCACTCAGGATAGCCACCCGCTTCTTTGTGACATCACTTACAGAGCACACCACCAACCGACAAGACTCTGGGGCAAAGTACACTTTATAGGCTCCTACGGCCATCTTGAATTTTTCATGTACCGCCTCACTGGCACAGGCTTTTCTCAAGTCTGCAGGGACTTCTACCATGCACGTAAAGACTGGTCGCATTTCTTTACCTGTAAGGCCATCGGACCGTTCCTTGGGTCTTCCTTCCATCCTCTTTTCTTATCTCAGGCTCCACCTTTGGAGTTGCATTCTCCTCAGGTTTTTCCATAGCCTCAGAGCCTTTGATTTTTTCCTCATCTTTGACCTCCAGATTCTCAATTTTCTGAACCAAGTCCATCTTTATGGCCTCCATCTTGGTCTTACCAGTAAGTTCAGTTAAGCTATCAGCTGCTGATGGGACTTCTGGGCTAGATTTCCCTACTTTAAGGGTTCTCTCAACTTCTGCAGCTTCAGCCATCTCTTGGGACTCTGCAGCATCTCCCTCAATTTCCTCTTGATTCTCTTCAACTTCAGAGGCTTTCTTGCACTCCATACCTTCAACCTCAGATTCTCTGGAGTCTACAACAGCTTTTATGCCGTTGGCACTATTATTCACCCCAGCACTGGGTGGATCACTGGTCTGCTCACCATGACCTTTCTGGATTTTTCCTCCACCAACAGCCTCCAGGATTTCTTCTCCTATAGTGTTCTCACGCAACAGACCATCAGCTTCACACCAGGAAATCATAGGGGACATCACCACTACTGTTTTGGTCAGCTCCTTTTCTGCATTTTCACCCTGCTGATTTCTGTCGTTACAATGTGTCAGTTCTAGCTCAGGCTCATCTTTCTTTTGCATGATTTTGCTGTCCAACACTACATTAGCGGTTGCTATTGGCAACATGCCTTTCTCAACCTTCTCTGCACACTCAGATTCTGGAAGGGAATCCACACTTTGGGCAGAAATACATGACACTGTCTCTATCTGGACCATATTTTCAGAGGTTGTAGCTTGCTCCGCCTCTCTACGCCTGTTGCGCCTTCGGCGACGGGAGGAGGTTTTCCCGTCTTTGCTCATCAGTACGTCACTGTACTTGTTTGTCACTTTAGTAGAGTCAGTGTCTTTACTGGAGTCGTCACTCGCCCTGGTGTCCTGGATTAACGTGTTCCCACCTAACCAGGTGTTGGCTCCCTTTTCTGGAGCTCCCCCATCACTAACGGTCATATTGTCATTTATTTTCTTACCCATCATGTCACTAAGTTGGGCATGTCCACCTTTTTCTTTGCTCCCCCCTAACTTAGGACAGTCAACTTTAGGGGGTGCTATCTTCACCTTACCACACATAACCACCCCACAAGGACTCTTTTTAACCTCCCGCTGTGATGGAGCTTCCTTTGGACCGTTCCGGCTCTTACACAAGCACCCGGACACTTTCCCCTGCTTCCACAAGTCCACAAATAATTTAGAGTCCCAACCTATAATAATTGGGTGCTGTAAATCTGAAACTACACCAGCATCATGAGAACCAGTGTCCCTGTCTGTCTTAATGACCACGCTGGACATTGGGTATTCTTTATCATTATTGTGGGTGCAGTTGGCGTGGAACTTCTTTCCAGGAATTAGATAGACATTAGTTGTGGTCCTCACCAGGGTCACCAAACTCCGTGAGTCTACGAGTCCAGTTACGGATTTTCCATCCACTTCCACGGTACACAGACGTGGCCTATCGTCAGATGGGTGGTCTACACTGCAGACAGGACACCTGCTGCATGAACACCCTTGTGCTTGATTACTGTCCAACTGCGCCACTACGCCCTTGTCTATGGGCTTCTCCACCCCCTTTAGGGCAACCACCCCTTCATGGGAGTCCACCCCCTTTTGGGCAACCCAGTCCCGAGAGGGTACATTCCATGGCCTTTCCATGGAAAACGCATGTCCCAAACCACACAGTACCTCGGTGCCCCAGGTATCCTTCTGAGCACCCTGTGTGTGCACTGGCCCCACAAGGGACTGTACCCACTTGTCCAGCGCCACCAAGTCCAGACGCTCTGCCAGCGACTCCTGTTGCTGCTGCAGCTCATGCTGCTTTACCTCCTGGCAGCCGGTCTCCTGCAGTCGCTGCTCACCGACCCGCACCAGGTACTTTAACAGTAGCTCATCCACACAAGCTGCTCCAGTCATGGCCGCTCAGCTCCCACGGACCTTCGTGGACCCGCCAATCCACCGCAAGCCGCTTGAGTGCGCCGTCAACTTTTGTGGACTCGCCGATCCACTGCAAACCGCTTCGAAAATTGTTTTCGTGGACCCGCCGATCCACAGGCAACACTTCCTTGCAGTGTGTAGACAGTAGAGAAAAAGAAAAAACCTTTGTGGACCCGGCTGATCCACAGGAACAACACCTCTGCAGTTGCTAGACGTGCTGCCTGGATTGCTGCCCGCATTCTCCACCATATGTAAGGTTGCACCCCGCAACCTGGGGGGTTCCACTCACTTGCAGCAGTGCAGGGTAGCTTAGGCATACACAGACAACAGTCTTTCTCAAAAATGTAGCAGTTTATTTGTAACCAACATAAACTGCACTTCCAAAACACAATGAAGCCTCTCCTGGCTTAAAGGAAAATATAACATCCACATACCGTGGGCTTCCAGTCCAATTAAATGTCCATAGTGGATTCTCCACACTCTGGCTCCAGCCAGCAAACACAAGTCACTGTGGTTGCTTCCTGCAGCCTCCAGCCCTCTCCAGCCAGGCTGCAGTATTTTCCCCAGTCCTCACCTGGACTGATTTCCAAACGTCTCTCTTCAGTCTTCACACAGACTGAGATCTCCAGCACACATCCTCTATGTGCAGCACTCTCAGGCTTCTCTCTGTTTCTAAAACTAACAGTCTCTTAAACCCAACTGGATACACCCACAGGTGGAGGTATCTGATTCTCCAGCCCTGTCCATCACACCGGTCATAGTTTAAAGGGAACCTAACCCTTAATTACAACCCAAGTTCTGTGCAACAGCAGGTCCCACAGTCACACCTTAAGTTCAATATCGCAGGGGATCCTTCACTGCGACACACAATGACCATCCACAACATTGGTGGTCGCTACCTCACAATATGTTTGATTAGTACTTGATACTATTGCCCTTAAACTGTATGACTTGAGTCAAATGTTTTGGATCTTCTTCTACAAGCTTCACATAAAAGTTGGTAGGAATTTGGGCCCATTCCTCCTGACAGAACTGGTGTAACTGAGCCATGTTTGTAGGTCGCCTTGCTCGCTCCGGCCTTTTCAGCTTTGCCCATAAATTTTCAATACGATTGAGAGCAGGGCTTTGTGATGGCCATGCAAAAGCATTGACTTTGTTATCCTTAAGCCACTTTATAACCAGTTTGGCAGTATGCTTTTGGTCATTGTCCATTTGGAAGACCCATTTCCACCCAAACTTTAAGTTCTTGGCTGATGTCTTGAGATGTTGCTTCTGTATTGCCACATAATCTTCTTTCCTCATGATGCTATCTATTTTGTAATGTGCACCAGTCCCTTCTGCAGCAAAACAACCCCACAACATGATGCTGCCACTCCCGTCTTTCACAGTTGGGATAGTGTTCTTAGGCTTCAAAGCTTCTCCTTCCCCCCCCCCCCCAAACGTAATGATGGTCATTATAGCCAAACAGTTCAATTTTAGTTTTGTCAGACCACAGGACATGTCTCCAAAAATTAAGGTCTTTATTCCTGTGTGTATTTGCAAACATTGATCTGGCTTTTTATGTTTCTTTTGGAGTAATGACTACTTCCTGGCAGAATGGCCTTTCAGCCCATGTTGATACAGTACTCGTTTCACTGTGGATGACACAATCTTACCAGCTTCCACCAGCATCTTCACAAGGTCTTTTGCTTTTGTTCTTGGGTTCATATGCACATGTCTGACCAAAGCACGTTCATCTCTGGTACACAGAACCAGTCTCCTTCCTGAGCAGTGTGATGGCTGGACATTCCTGTCTTATTTGTACTTATATACAGTCAGTACGGAATGTATTCAGGCCCCTTTAAGTTTTTCACTTTTTGTTTCATTGCAGCTATTTGGTAAATTTAAAAAAGTTCATTTTTTTCTCATTAATGTACACTCTGCATCCCATTTTGACAGAAAAAACAGAAATGTAGACATTTTTGCAAATTTATTAAACAAGAAAAACTGAAATATCACATGGTCATAAGTATTCAGACCCTTTGCTCAGACACTCATATTTATGTCGCGGGCGGAGGAGGGGACGCCGCGCTCTCCCTACTGCTGCTCGGGTCCGGCTGGCACCGCGGCTGCTGCTGCCGCTGCTCGGTGGCTCGAGCGATGGGCCGGATCCCGGGGACTCGAGCGGCGCTCCTCGCCCGTGAGTGAAAAGGGGATTGGTTTTGGGATTGTTGGGGTGAGTTTATTGTCCGTGACGCCACCCACGGTTGTGGTGATTTATTAACACCACCGCTGCTCTGTATGGGGATCCCGGGCAGGATGGTCTGGAGCAGCCAGTTGTTATGTTGCCCCTCCGTGGGTAGGGGTTGGTGATCCCGGGGCCCAGTGAGGAGGTGAGTGATGCAGGGCCTGGTGGGCGCAGGGACGCGGGGGCAGCGCTGTGCCTTGCGGCACTGTGGTACTCACTCAGCCTGAGACGATGACACAGTTCTCAGTAAACAAACGGCTGGTTGGTCGGTTCCCACGGACGGCTGCACTTGCTTTCCCCAGTAGGTGACGGTGATGGTCCCTCTGTCCTGCACCTCTGTTGATATTGGTTGCGATGGGTTCCCACCGGTAACCCGCTCCCCGGCTTGGATATGGGCCGGAGGAGCCCTACTTTGCCCGCAGGCGCTGACCCTGAGAAACTGGTGCCTTGGCGGTGGCGGTGTCTCTCCTCAATGGTTGGACTTTTGCCTTCAATCGGGACTTGGTTGTTGGGAGACAGACGTCCCCTTCACTGACGGATTTGGCAAATTATGGCGACTCCTAGCCTTGCCGGGATCCGAGAGGTCCCTGCCCTGGTGCTGACTGTCCTTTGTATACTGCTCCAGACCGCCGGGCCACTACCTGTCCGCGGTCCTTCCAGCAACCTCCGAGCAGTCCCACTCCAGACAATCACCGCCGTCTGCTGACCTTGCTGACACTGTCCAGGCACACAGCCACGGACCAACTTCAGGCTTTACTACGGCCTCTTTCACTTTACTTAACTTCAGCTTCACTCCTCTACCACTTCACTTCCAAACTTTATCTGCTCCACTCAACGCCTCTCTCTGTTCTGCCTGGTTCTTCCCGCCTCCAGGGCTGTGTACTCCTTGGTGGGCGGAGCCAACCGCCTGGCCCACCCCCTGGTGTGAACATCAGCCCCTGGAGGAAGGCAACAAGGATTTTGGGTTAGCTTAGATGTTCCTAACTGGGGTGTAGGGTGCGGTGGTGTTGTGACCTGTGACCCCTGGCTTGCCCAGGGCGTCACATTTACGTCACATGCTGTCCATTTCCTTGTGATCCTCCTTGAGATAGTTCTATTCCTTCATTGGAGTCCAGCTGTGTTTAATTAAAATGATAGGACTTGATTTGGAAAGAGGAGCAGATGTGATGGGCCTCCCCACAACATATGACCAAAGGAGCAGACCAGCAGAGATTAACTTTTGCTAGCCTGCCTATGATTACGCACACAGCAGGTCAGCGCCTGAGTCTGCCTGTGTTGATCCCAGACACCAGAGAAGCCACTGAGTGGAGTTTCAGATTCTGCAATTTGAACAGCGCCCAACACTGCCAAAACAGTCGGTAAAGTTTGTACAAGGCTCAATTTGACAAACAAGCTGCTTAATATTTCTGCTCGCCTTGATAAAGGGTGTTGTATCCTTAGGCCTCACCCTCCCTCATTACAAAAATACATATCACCTGATCTGCGTCATCCAATAAAATTCATGTTTATACTGCTTGGAGTTTTGAAATCTGCATAAAAATGATGATATGGTCAAAATACTCACTTGCCTAATAATTGTGCACATATCGTTTTATAACATGCTATCTGCAGATCACACACCATTTTCAACATAATAGCTTCACTTTAGGCCTGTTTCACACGTCAGTGATTCTGGTACGTACGTGTTAGTTTTTATACTTACCAGAATCATGAACATACGCAGACCCATTAAAATCAATGACTCACTGACCGTGTCTCCGTGTGGCGTACATGCGTGTTCATGTGCTCCGCATGGAGACATGTCCGTTTTTTCTGGCCTCACTGATATCCCATGGACCACAATATGGCGTGATCCGTGAAACATGTACCAGAAAAACACGTACATTGAAAATAAAAAGATTTTTATACTCACCTTTCCAGCGACGCTCTCTCCGGCCTCTGCTGGCTGTTGCTTCCTGAACGGCTAATTACTGTCATGCATATTCATTTATGCAGGCACAGCCGACCCAGAAGTAGCTGCAGAGGTGACACAGCGGTGGCCGGATGCAGCATCCGGGAGACTTCAGCACCACGGACAGCAGGAGTCGGGACAAGTGAGTTTATCTCCATGTGCAAGCACAGATCACACATGGACAACCCACGTATGCCGTGAATCACGGCACATAGAGGGACATATGTGTTTTTTACACGTCAGTGAAAAACGTCTGTGTTTTTCACTGATGTGTGAAACATGCCTTGGTGTAACAACTTGTGAACTATACTTTATTACGGAAATATATTATTATGCAGAAAGTTGTAACTGGGCGTTGAATTACACTTTTTCTTTGAGTTTTGGAATATCTTGCTCTGTGTGCTGGATCTGGGATTCTGTTTATTAAGGATGCAGCTGTCTGCACTAGATCTTCTGAATCATATCCGATCCAGGAGAGAATAATAATGTAGATTATTTAGAAAGTTGCCTTATTTGCATTTAGGAATTAAAAAAATAGTGAAAAAGTGTAGCTTTAAAGAGAACTTATCAGCTTTATTCTTAACTGTAAACTACAACTACCAACTACATTGGATACTGCCAACTAAATAAAATTCATATTTTGCTAATAATAAATACTGCAGAAAATTAACTTTCAATTGTGAGAGTATTGTATGACTAGTGACTTTTGTGAGCTTTTGTACTTTTTTTTATGACGTAGGTGAGTCATTATAACTCATTATTCCGGCATATGATATCAATTATCCTCGTTTTATGTTCCTGTAGTTTTTTTTTCCACTGTTTTTAAATATTGTGAAAAACGGTGTATTGCAAATAGTAGAATTTCTTTTTACAGTGTATAAGTCTGGATAAACTTTACACTTGCATGATGTTATGATAGCATACCATTATTATTCATCATGTTTAAATTATTCAATGATCATGGTTGTAACGCTTTCTTTGCTGGAGATATATGTGTGTATATATAATATGTGTGTATATATAATCTCCATACCCTCTGTATTGCTCTACCATATTGAGGTGAAACGTTGCAAGAATTAATTAAACACTGTTTTTTTACCCCTTCATACTGAAGTGCTGCCTCTATTTTTGTGGACACATTTACAAGTGTATTGGGTAGACATCTAGTTGGAGCCCTCTGTTTCACTAGTATCGTAGTGATCATTGCAATCATGCTCATCGAGGTGTGATTGACTTGCCAAAGAGGATCTGATGTCAACAGAATCACAACTCAAAGCTCATTATGTTCTGTAGATTCCTGCTTTCTAGGCATACGTAGGGAACGTGGGTGCACTTGCTTCAGCTTTATCTGTCCAGTACCTGAGACAAGTTCACAGGGTTCACTGTGGATACCCCAGAAACCAGAGCCATCACAGCATGTGCAAGATTTTAGCAATGATTTTGCTGACCCTTCTTTGGCACGTTAGTAATGTGGCTAAACAGACTAAGTATACCTACCCGAGGTGGTAGCCATGGGCTGCATTTTCTGCACCCCGGCACACTACAGAAAATAGTGTTGAGTGAGTGGAAGTGTGAAGTTGTGGCAATGGTACCTCTTAGTCTGGGGCCTTCACCTGCTCTGAGATTGCACATTGTGCGTGCAGTACCATCTGTCTTCATACCCGTAGTAAAGAAAACAGTCCAAGGCTTAACGACGTCTCTTATATTCAGCTAAACTAAAGCACTGGTGTCCTTGCACTGCTCACCCTCCTCCCTGCAGAGATGCCCACTCACCACAGCGGCCGGTCCGCACCATGATGCACCGCTGACCTCCATGTCGGTGTTTCTTGCTTCTTTTCCTCGGGACGTTTGTACACCACACAGGCCCTCTGAGAATGCTCAATGCTCCTAGGGTGTGCGTGTGCACTGGTGCTCTTCTCTTAAGAGCCAGCGCGTCATTCCCTGGAAGTGCCTCTCAGCCTATCTCTGAGAAGCACTGGATACTTTAGGCAATCTCCAACTAGGGCAGGTGCCTGAACAACGTGACTAGTTAGTTAGTGGTTTGTTCCCTAGCCAGTTAGTTGTCAGGTCCCCTTGTCCGTTGTGCTTCCTATTACAGTGTACTGTGTCCTTGCCAGTCTCCTGGTCCTGTCTGTACTCTGGTGTCTTTTCACCCTGGCCATGCCATCTGCCTTAGCTACCCCGGTGGTCCCACCTTTACTTGTGACTGTGTCTGTGTTACGGGGGGCTGTCTGATAATAACTGAAAGGAGTATCAGACAGTCAGGGTCCACCGTGCAAAGACTTTGCTGCAGACTATGGCAGAGTGCAATACCTCTGTTAACTCACAGAAGGATATAATAAGTAAGTAAAGCAATTCCTCCCTTACTTGGAGGGTGTGTGGAATGATCTCTGTTAATAATCACAGAGACAAAGGCAATGTGTGCGAAATGGCACCTACCTAGGTCCGCTCTTCTAGTGGTGCAAAAGAGACGAACAGCAGCGTAAGCCGCACAAAGCTCCTACCTGCGTTCGCTGAACTAGTGTGCGAGGACACGAACCACTAGATATGGCACCTGCCTAGGTCCGCTCTTCTAGTGGTGCAAAAGAGACGAACAGCAGCGTAAGCCGCACAAAGCTCCTACCTCTGTTCGCTCCCCTAGTGTGCGAGGATACGAACAACTGCCAGACGCAGTATAAGGAACGTTACCCTAGCGGCAACGTCCACCTACGAGTAGAATCACAAGGCCCAGCCAGACCATGTGCCTCAGGCACCTGCCTATGTCCGCTCCCCTAAGAGGTAAGGATACGGACAGCAGCCGAAGCTGTAAGGTATAAGAACGCTACCCTGCCGGTAGCGCTCACCTAGCATAGACAGAGGAATGCCTAGAGGAACGCGCACAGAGCGTCTACTCATATGCATGAACCAAGAGGACTGAGCACCATGCGGCGTGTGTCAGGGTCTTATATAGACTCTGTGCCTCATCCAAGATGGAGGACACCAGAGCCAATCCGCTGCCAGAACGACAGGAGTGACGTCATGCTGGCCTATCACCGAGCAAGACGTCACAAGCACATGACCAGCGACCAATCGGCATAGAAGGTGTCAGAGACATGTGACCTCGTGTCAGCGATGATGTCACCCGCACATGTGCAATGGCTCCAAGATTGGACTTAGTCTCCGGCGCTCGCACATGTGCAATAGCAAGAAATCTGGACTTAGTCTCCAGCGCTCGCACATGTGCAGTAGCAAGAAATCTGGACTTAGTCTCCAGCGCTCGCACATGTGCAGTAGCAAGAAATCTGGACTTAGTCTCCAGCGCTCGCACATGTGCAGTAGCAAGAAATCTGGAAATAGTCTCCAGTGCTCGCAGCAACCGTAACAGTCTGTCCATCCTGGCCATGCCATCTGCTTCAGCTACCCCAGTGGTCTCAGCTTTACTAGTGACCATGTCCGTCCACCCTTGCCATGCCATCTTACTCAGCATTCCCAGTGGTCCCAGCTTTACTTCTGACTGTGTCCGTCCATCCTGGCCTTGCCATCTACCTCAGACTTCCCGGTGATCCTTGTTGTAGTAGAGACTCTGCCCATTTGTCCCTTGTCTGTCCCTGCCCTGGGTGTCAGCCGCAACAGTCCTTAACCCTTGCTGGGAGTGGGACTGTAATACTATTGTATGTTCTGAGGATTTCGATAGCGTTAGGGCAATGACAACCAGAGACGAGTTCTTGGTACAAGATGTTTATAATATGTAACCACGGTAGATACACAACGGAACAAACACAGCAGAACAAACACAGCAGAACAAACACACGAAATACCTTCCCGAAACGGAGCGGAGGGAATTCCCGGGACCACGCACCGGACTCCCCCAGGGAGACCACCAGAGCGAACCCCTATACAGGGACTGTCCGGCAATCACCCCGGAAGGCCTAAATGCGCAGCAGCCGGGACACAAGGGGCAAACGGTAAAGTCCAGAAGTGTCCGTACGGGATGATAGTCCAGAGTGGTTATGAACCGGAAGGAACCGGGCAGAAGCGCTGACCGAAGACGGCAGACGGAGTCCGGGCACAGCTTGAAGAAACCGGGTATGGTCCAGAGTCGGTCGGTAGTCTTTCAGGAGGATCCAAAGGTAAACAGGAATTAGAAGCAGCAAGGCAGGAGCACACAGCAAGCAGTATACTCAGGCACTGGACTAGGCTTAGAGGCGGCCTTTTAAGCAGCTGGACAGGAAGTAGGGCAACAGAACAGTAAACTCCATGTTAACCGAGGGCAAGCTCTTTCAAAAGAGAACTGGAAAACCCGGAAACCTGACATTACTCCCCCCCCCAGAAACGGCCTCAGGACGGATCAGGGCCTGGCTTGTCCGGGTACCGTCGATGAAACTGAGCAATCTTCCGGGGTGCCCGAATGTTACCCACCGGTTCCCAGGAATCGTCCTCGGGGGCGTACCCCTGCCAACGTACCAGATACTGAAGCCGACGACGATGGAGCCGGGAGTCAATAATATCCTCAACCACGAACTGCTCCTCGCCATCATCGACCATCACAGGCGGAGGAGGAGGCACGACACGACCACGAAACGTATTAGGAGAAACGGGTTTGAGGAGAGAAACATGAAAGACCGGGTGTACCTTCAGATGGTGCGGTAACCGCAGCCGACAGGCCACAGGGCTTACGATCCCGGTGATCCTAAACGGACCGATGAATTTTTGTCCCAGCTTCTGCGAAGGAACACCCAATCTCAGGTTCTTGGTAGATAACCATACAGAGTCCCCTACCTTATACATGGGTGCCGGTTTCCGGTGAGTGTCTGCCGACCTCTTGTAACGCTCCTGAGCCGTAGCCACAGTGTCCTTTAGAATCTCCAGATTTTGTCGCAGTTCCGTCAATCTGTCCTCCACTGCTGGCACCGAAACCGCAACCGGTGACCTAGGTAAAACATTCGGATGGTAACCCAAGTTAGCAAAAAAGGGCGTTACCTTAGTGGAGCTGCTCTGAGTGTTGTTATACGAGAACTCCGCCAACGGAAGCATCTTCAACCAATCGTCCTGCAGATGGCTGACATAACATCGAAGGTATTGTTCCAGGGTTTGATTAGTCCGTTCGGTTTGCCCATTTGTCTGAGGATGGTATGCAGAAGACAAACAGACATCAATCTGAAGTGCCGTACAAAACCCCTTCCAGAACCTAGACGTGAACTGCACGCCCCGGTCAGAGATGATCTCGTCTGGTACCCCATGCAATCGGAATACGTTCTGGATAACCAAATCCACTGTCTCTGCGGCTGAGGGAAGACCGGTACACGGAATAAAGTGAGCAGCTTTTGTCAACCGATCCACCACCACTAAAATGGTATTGTGACCGCCTGAGACGGGCAACTCCACAATAAAATCCATGGAGATAGATCCCCAAGGGCGAGATGGAACGGGTAACGGTTGGAGGAGTCCCGTAGGAGCCACACGAGGGACCTTGCACCGGGCACAAACCACACATGAGTGGACATAGTCCTTTACATCCTTTAAACAGGTAGGCCACCAGAAAAAACGGCTCAGAAATTCCTGCGTCTTCTGTACCCCCCTATGACCAGCCAACACGGAGTCATGGACCAACTTGAGAACTCGAAGTCTTACGGCCTCCGGGACATAAATGCGTCGCTCTCTCAACCACACACCATTCCGAAGAACAAGAGTTACATCATTCGGGGGGGCAGCAAGAAATACGTCACCATCATAGGCCAGCTTGATGTCCTTCCACAAGTCCTGGTCCTGGATTACTCCAACGAAATTGGCATCCGATAACACGGTCTGAGACGGGGTTCCAGGCACGGAGTCCACGGCGTGGATTCGGGACAAGGCATCGGCTTTCCCATTACGTGAACCTGGACGGTATGTAACGATAAAATTGAATTGATTAAGGAATAGGCTCCAACGGGCTTGCCGTGGAGACAGGCACCTGGCAGACTTAAGAAATTCCAGGTTACGATGATCTGTGAGTACTATCACTTGCTGCGCAGCTCCCTGTAAGTGGTGTCTCCATTCCTTAAAAGCAGAAATAATCGCCAACAATTCCTTGTCCGCAATGTCATAGTTCCTCTCTGCAGGGGACAACCGGCGGGAAAAGAAAGCACACGGATGCAAGAGACTCTTGTCCCCAGTTCTTTGAGAAAGGATGGCCCCTAATGCGTAGTCGGAAGCGTCGACTTCCACGATAAAGGGAAGTGCGGGATTCGGATGTACTAATATTGGCGCTGAGGTAAAACAAACCTTGAGACGATGGAAAGCTTCCTGGGCCTGAGCGGACCACACAAACTTCTGTCCTTTCTTGGTTAACAGCGTGATGGGACGAACGATCTCTGAAAAGTTACGGATAAAGCGTCGGTAAAAGTTGGCAAAACCGACAAAGCGTTGTACCTCTTTGATGTTTCCCGGTTCCGGCCAGTCTAGAATTGCTTGTATCTTGCCAGACTCCATGTTCAGTCCCTGAGGAGAGATGACATACCCTAAGAATTGTATTTGTGAGCAATGGAATTCGCATTTCTCCAGTTTAATGTACAGGTGGTTGTCCCTCAGCCGGGTAAGTACGGTCTTGACGTGCTCCTGGTGTTCCTGTAGGGAATCAGAAAAGATTAGGATATCGTCCAGATAAATCACCATGAATTGGTCCATTATATCCCTAAAAATATCGTTAACTAGATGTTGGAAAGCCGCGGGAGCGTTACAAAGTCCAAAAGGCATCACTAGGTACTCAAAATGTCCATACCGACATCGGAACGCGGTCTTCCACTCGTCTCCGGGACGTATGCGAAGTAGATTATATGCCCCACGGAGATCCAATTTAGTGAATATTTTTGCCTGTTGGACCCTCTCCAATAGCTCAGGAATCAACGGTAACGGATACCGGTTCCGGATGGTTATTTTATTCAGTTCCCGGTAGTCAATACAGGGTCTCAGAGTCCCCTCTTTCTTTTTCACGAAAAAGATGGGTGCCCCTGCTGGTGAGGTAGACGGGCGAATAAATCCCTTGGCTAGACTTTCATCAATGTATTCTTTGAGTGCTTCTAGCTCAGGTGCCGCCAACGGGTAGACATGACCAAACGGGATCTCCGCCCCTGGGAGTAAGTCTATGGGGCAATCATACGGTCTATGCGGGGGAAGCCGATCGGCTTTTCTTTTGTCGCATATATCAGCGAAGTCATGATAAACCGGGGGTAAAACAGGTACCTGTACAGTGCCCTCCGCATTCGGTGTTACTGGAACCGGAACAGTTGGACTAATGGTCGGACCACTCTGCGGTGGGAAGGATATTTCCTTAGTCTCCCAATCGATAACTGGATTTGTAGACCGTAGCCACGGAATACCTAAAATAATCGGAAAATGAGGAGAAGAAATTACCATGAAAACAAGGGTCTCCTGCTGACCTGGCTTCATCACGCATTCTAGCGGTACTGTTTCCCGATCAACTGGTCCAGAGATTAACGGAGATCCGTCTACCGTCTCCATGGTAACCGGTGAGGATCTTTGCTGAGTCCGGATACCGTGTTTCCTGGCAAAAGAAGAGTCCATGAAATTTCCCCCTGCCCCAGAGTCTATCATTGCAGAGGTAGGTATTAGCTGTCCCTCCCAACGGATCTGAATGGGGAGCGAGCAATGGGTATGTTTCCCTTCTGAGTCCTTCGGTGAGGTTGACATTACAGTCAAGGGAAATACCGCATCCAAGTGTCCACTTGCCTCAGAGATATCGGACTCTGCATCCGTGTTGTCACACTCTGCCATGGCTGCCAATACCTTATTTGGGCGATTTGGACGTTTCGGGCAGTCGATCAAGAAATGGTCCGATTGACCGCAATAGAAACACAAACGCTCACGGAGCCGGTGTTCACGACGTTCGTTGGTCTCTCGCTTTTGCAGAGAGTCCACTTGCATAGGAACGTCCTCGGCCTCCCGTGGCGTCCTGAGAGCGGGTTCTCTGGAAGGAAACGCAAAGTTGTTTACACGGTTTACAGCTGCCCATTTTTCCTGTCTACGTTCCGTCAAGCGGGTATCAATATGCACACAGTGCTGGAGAAACATTTCAAATTCCCCTGGAGATTCGGAACGAGCTAACTCGTCCTTGATGATACCGGACAAACCTTTTCTGAAAACAGACAATAATGCATTGTTTCCCCAGTCGGTGTCTACCACTAACCTCTGGAACTCAGTGGCGTATTCAACGACAGAACGCTTTCCCTGACGTAAGGAAAGGAGAGCCGATTCAGCGGTAGCACGGCGATTCGGATCATCAAACATTTGCGCCATTGCGGTCAGAAAGTCATCCAGGTGATTTAAACGGATGTCCCGATTCTCTATCATCGGATTAGCCCAAGCCAGTGCTCGTGAGGTTAATAACATGATTATACATAACACTTTTGACCGGTCAGAACGGTAATAATCAGCATGTACATCAAAAAACAGTATACATTGGTTAACAAATCCACGAAACTGACTACGATCACCATTGAAACAGAATGGGGGTAACCTAGGCATACCGGCAGCTGATACGGACGTAGTGGGGACGGCTTCCTGAGCCTCCACTCTGACTCGCAAATCCTGAATAGCCGGACCCAGTACCTGGTGATCATGGCCCAGCTGTGCCTCCACATCTCTAAGTTTAGTTTGTACCGCCTCCATCTCCTGCTGTAAGGAGTTAATCATGGAAAAGAGCTGGTCTACTCGTGTCTCAGTCATTGCCCCAGCGAAATCCTCTTATGGCCTGAGTATAATGTAATACTATTGTATGTTCTGAGGATTTCGATAGCGTTAGGGCAATGACAACCAGAGACGAGTTCTTGGTACAAGATGTTTATAATATGTAACCACGGTAGATACACAACGGAACAAACACAGCAGAACAAACACAGCAGAACAAACACACGAAATACCTTCCCGAAACGGAGCGGAGGGAATTCCCGGGACCACGCACCGGACTCCCCCAGGGAGACCACCAGAGCGAACCCCTATACAGGGACTGTCCGGCAATCACCCCGGAAGGCCTAAATGCGCAGCAGCCGGGACACAAGGGGCAAACGGTAAAGTCCAGAAGTGTCCGTACGGGATGATAGTCCAGAGTGGTTATGAACCGGAAGGAACCGGGCAGAAGCGCTGACCGAAGACGGCAGACGGAGTCCGGGCACAGCTTGAAGAAACCGGGTATGGTCCAGAGTCGGTCGGTAGTCTTTCAGGAGGATCCAAAGGTAAACAGGAATTAGAAGCAGCAAGGCAGGAGCACACAGCAAGCAGTATACTCAGGCACTGGACTAGGCTTAGAGGCGGCCTTTTAAGCAGCTGGACAGGAAGTAGGGCAACAGAACAGTAAACTTCATGTTAACCGAGGGCAAGCTCTTTCAAAAGAGAACTGGAAAACCCGGAAACCTGACAGGGACCTGGTGTCTGCCTTGTGGTAAGCCCTTAGTCAAGCTCCACCCACTAAACAGTAAGTCCAGGGTCTCTCTATGGTCCAGTTGGTCCACCACTGCTCAACGCTTTACCATCTGCAGCGGCGAGGGTTACATAAACTCATATACATAAAATAAGTTAGACATTCTCCTCTTTACAATGAATTGGATCTTCAGTGAGAGTTACAGATGGCACCTTATTTTCTTCAACAGAGGCTACAGGGAAGTGGGGGGAAGGCTGGATTATCCGCATCCCACAGATATAAAGCCACAAGGGTTCAGGTGTGTCGCTGTGGCTGTTATACTTCCAGCACTGCTTTGCTACTTATCAAGTGATGCTCATACAGCTGCTACCCTTGTTTCAATGTCCTTCAGCTGGTCGGACCTTCTTCACTGCAGTCCCCTTTCGACTGGCCAACACTGTCTCCACACTTTTCACAAGATTGACTTGTAGGAATCCCCTTTACTGCTTAAGTTGTGTTCCACCTCTGGAGAGCTAACTCTGCATCCTGAGCCTTGGCTACTCACACACCTTCTTTACATGTCCTATCTCTTCTGCTTCTAGTCCCCAAGCCCCTTCAAAAAGAGGAACTTCCTTTGCTCCTGACTCTAATATTCCTCCCTCATACCTCCAAACGCAGGACCCTGAGCTAGTGGTAATTTATGGTCAAAAATTCAGTAGACAGCTTCCCTTTTATATTAGAAAAAGATTATTGGATATGTTTATGGAAATAGTATTTATCATAATACGTTATTCTGGGAGTTGTAGTTCTGTAACAGCTGATGGAGCACTGATTTGCCCTTTCTAATGTTAGAAAAAGGAGCCAGCATGATCTGAGAATGGCATGCATCATGAAAAAGTGCAAATTCACAGATTTATTCCAACTGTACTATAATAAAAAAAATGAGATTTTTAGCAAATAATTGATCAATTCTTTGAGTCACCCCTGCCACGGCACGGCAAATTTCAATAGGAGGGTCCTACTCTATATTATGTATTTCATGTGCCATGCGGCCTCCTAGATAAAATTAAAAGCAGAACCATAATGGAGCACACATACCTGTAACCTGTATATAACCGCTTCCATGTTGCAAAAGAGGCAATTGTGGATAAAGGCCAGCCCAGGTCCCAGCATGTGGAGCAAGCTCTACACAAACCAGGACTATATTAGAACTGACCCTCCCAGTGCCAGACAGCAACCATTGATAAAGGCGGACCAGATCCAAGTATGGTGCTTAATTAGCATTGCCTGTGGAAAGGGGTGAGGCAACTGAATGTGAACAGCTACCAACAGGAGGAATACATTGCAAACCAAGATCAGGCGTGCATAGTATGGTGGTTTGGTTGTAGTTATGCTACAAATGTCTGGTGGCTGGTCACCACCATGCTATGCACGCCTGATCTTGGTTTGCAATGTATTCTTTCTGTTGGTAGCTGTTCACATTCAGTTGCCTCACCCTTTCCCACAGGCAATGCTAATTAAGCACCATACTTGGATCTGGTCCGCCTTTATCAATGATTGCTGTCTGGCACTGTGAAGGTCAGTTCTAATATAGTCCTGGTGTGTGTAGAACTTGCTCCACAAGCTGGGACCTGGGCTGCTCCTTAACCACAATTGCTTCTTTTGCAACATAGAAGCGGTTATATACAGATTACAGGTATGTGTGCTCTATTATGGTTCTGCTTTTAACTTTGTCTAGGAGGCCGCATGGCACATGAGATACATCATATAGAGTAGCACCGCTATTGAGATTTGCCGTGCCGTGGCAGGGGTGGCTCAAAGAATTGATCAATTATTTGCTAAATATCTAATTTTGTATTATAGTACAGTTGGAATAAATCTGTGAATTTTCACTTGTTATATGATGCATACCATTCTCAGATCGTGCTAGCTCCTCTCTCCCTTTCTAATGTTAGTAGCACTGGACACTTCCGATCACCGAAGCTAAATTATAAGAATTTAGCTCATGTTATAAAAAAGATATGGACTGTATTCTGACAGTGTTCACATTTCATTATTTTACAGGCCAAAGCAGCAGGCAAAAATGGCTGAATACTGCAAGCAAATCTTTGGGGATGGACTTTTGACAGAGCCATTGGAGAAGTATCCAGTAAGACAATTTTGTGTATAATGGTTTTTTTTTGTTAACTTTACTAACAAGTATTATACTGCCTTTATGACTTAAAATAAGTACAACAGCCTCATCAGGTCTAATTAAAAATGTATGGAGCTTGTAAAATCTGATGATAGATTCACTTTAAAGAGATTGTGTAATACATATTTAAAAAATGAATTTATAAAATGTATCAGTGAGTTTCCTCATAAAACTTTGGAGGACCTAAGACATTACACGCTCATGTCATTGATTTCAATGGGCAAGGTGTTATGCTTTATTTCTCCTGTGCCAGCGCTGTAAAGGAAATTTAACACTAAAATTGAACCAGGTTCCTGCCCTCAATAAAGAAGAACGTTAAGGCTGGTACCAATGAGACAGACTGGTGTCTAGTAATAAACTATTCCTTCCCACAAAGTGCAGAGTGGAAAATCATTTTATCCTTCATATCTGAACAGATCCACTCATTGATTTAGAATATTTATTTCTATATCATATACATTTTTACTATATTATTGTATTATACTGTTATTTAGGTCCCTTTTTGGAAATATGAATGTGTTTTATGCGATTATAAGCGAAAATAATCTGTTCTAGGAACTGTTGCTTTAATGCAGCATACATACTGCTGTGCAGTTCCATCATTTCATATATGACAATATCTATATATTTTTGCTGAGTTTTACATAACATGTCTGGCATAAGCAATGTGTTGTCTTGCCTGGGGCTAAGCATTGAAATCTCTCTGAGGATGGGTACACTCAATGTCAGGCTATGGGATGTATTGCTGCTAAGTTACGACATTGCACTCGGTTTGTGTATTGCCCGAGCCATAGGCCTCACACACATGGCGGTATTACAGCTCTTTATATATCCTCCGAGCTGTACAGAGGGTACCGATACACTTCTGTTTCTGTAGGTCTTTTCTGTGCACTGGATAGCTTCTATAGCAAAGTTTGCAGCATAAATGTTTATGCATTACTCCACGATTGGAAATATAGGATAGAGGGACACATACTGCTAAGCCACTTGTCTAACCTCACCCAGTCCTTTATATGTTCCACACAGAAATATTGCTCCTAATAAAGCCAATTATTATCCCCACACAGTATAGTACACCTTCATGGCCTCCTCAAAGTGCCCTACACACAGTATGATGACCCCACAGAACATTCCTCCACAGCTTCCCAAATACAATTTGTTTCTCCAACACAGGTATGACTCTCACAGTTGCCCTCCCGGACAGTATGATGCCTCACAATACATTCCCCACACAGTATAATACACCTTCATGACCTCCCCAAAGTGCCCTGCACACAGTACATTCTCGCACAGCTTCCCAAATACAGTTTTATTCTCCCACACAGAGTATGACTCCCACAGTGGCCCTCACAGACAGTATGATGCTCCACAATACATTCCCCACACAGTATGATGCTCCACAATACATTCCCCACACAGTATGATGCCCCACAAATACAATCCCCACAGTATGATGCCCCACAATAAATTCCCCACACAGTATGATGCCCCACAAATACATTCCCCACAGTATGATGCCCCACAATAGATTCCCCACACAGTATGATGCCCCACAATACATTCCCCATACAGTATGATGCCCCACAAATACATTCCCCACAGTATGATGCCCCACAATATATTCCCCACACAGTATGATGCCCCACAAATACATTCCCCACAGTATGATGCCCCACAATAGATTCCCCACACAGTATGATGCCCCACAATACATTCCCCATACAGTATGATGCCCCACAAATACATTCCCCACAGTATGATGCCCCACAATATATTCCCCACACAGTATGATGCCCCACAAATACATTCCCCATAGTATGATGCCCCACAATACATTCCCCACACAGTATGATGCCCCACAATACGTTCCCCACACAGTATGATGCCCCACAATACATTCCCCACACAGTATGATGCCCCACAATACATTCCCCACACAGTATGATTCCCCACAAATACATTCCCCACACAGTATGATGCCCCACAATACATTACCCATACAGTATGATGCCCCACAATACGTTCCCCACACAGTATGATGCCCCACAATACATTCCCCACACAGTATGATGTCCACCACAGTGGCTCCCACAGCCAATCTACACAGAATGATGTTCACCATAATTTCCCCACACACACACACACACACACTATGATGCCCTCAAAGTACCCCTCATGCACTAAGATACCCTCACAGTCCACCTGACAAAGTAAAATGGCCTCATGGTCCAATCTTACATTTAGATGCCCTTCCTCTTTCTCAACACAGTATGATGCAGCTAAAGTCTCCACAGACAAAGTATGATGAGCACACGGTATTATGGCCCCCATAAGCCTTTTTACACAATATGATGCCCCCACAAAGGCATCACACTCATCTGTCATAACCCTGTATGCTACTGTTGCGTTATTACACAGTATGATGACCTCACATTCCCTCACACACTACATGTCCCCTACATAGTACATTCCCCCACACACAGTATGATGCCCCACACATAGTACATTCACCAACATGGCATGATGCCCCATAGTACACTTATACCACTGTATGATGCCCTCACAGTCCCCCTCAGACTTAATAATAACACCACAGTTCTCAAACAGTCTCATGCCTCCATGGTCACTCTCACACGGTATCATGCACCCACTGTCCCCTATTACTATATGATGCCCCCACTGTCCAGCACCACAGTATGATGCTCCACACAGTTGGCGTTGCTTCCCTGTTTTCCCCAATACACCCGCACAGTATGATATCCTAGCAGTCTCCCAACACAGTATGATGTCTCCCAACAAGCATCACCCTCACATGTTACAACCCTGCTTGCTGTTGCTGAACTGGTCTCTGATACCAGGCTCAAAAGTGTCTGAAAACCTTCCATGTGAGATTGTCAGGTCCCGTGACCGGAAAGTCCTTTCAGCAGTATTAAGCTCTAACTTGATGAAATGATGAAGGATCTATCGGCTCCTTGCTTGATGACTATATCCAACTGTATCTGTGTCCTGAGGACACACACCATTAAATTTGGGACTTACCCCCAACCTCACAGGACAGAGGGACAGCTCCACAAATTCTGAACTGTTCCACTGGATCCAGGATGGTTTGGAGGCATGATCTAAATTATAAATACTATTATAAATACTATTGTTTAAAAATAGACAAAAGTATTATATATGAACAATTCTATTTGCAAGCACAGATATATGTGAATGTGCCTAATAAAGGGGCCTCTGTGTTCTGAAATTTTTCTAATATAATTTTTTAGTTATAACGGTATCATTTAGTTTTTACATAATATTATATTTAGTATTAGATTTTCCTAGTGAACATGGTGTCACACTATATTTTTATTTTTGCTGCACATCAGCACAAATGTCAGCACTGGCGGGATGGAAGAGAACTGGAAGCAGTCTGTCTCTGTATCGCCATCTATTGGCCAGACATGTCACTGCAGTTTTAGTTTTTAGCTCTAATTTCATGTTTTATCATTTTATTCTTCCTTGTAAGGACCTAACATCATTATTTGTTCATTACCATAGCTTGAACACGGCGTTCCTCTTCCCAGCCCTATGGAACTAAAGTATAAAATTCTTGTGAAAAATAAAAAGAAATCTCACAAGTCAGCTGATGGAAGCGCTAAGAAGAAACTGTCAGAACAAGCGTCCAATGCGTGCAGCGACTCTTCCAGTGTGTTTGAACCATCATCCCCTGGCGCAGGTAACCTGGGGGTTAGGGTGGGGGATGCAAATATCACATTAGGCTCTGCCGGTTAGAGGTATACAGTATATATTGAGAGAGCAAGTGCTTGTGTCAGTAGAAAGATGTCCTCTCAATATATAACACAAGCCGGCATTCTACAAATATTGTATACCTTTGGCTTCAGATTAGCGAGTCTGTGCTGGATAACTATTTATATGAGCACCACAAAGTTGTGTCTTAAAGGGATATTCCCATCTCCAAGAACCCATCCCAATATGTAGTAGCTGAAAAAAATAATATTAGCAAATTCCTCCAATTAGAAATATAATATAATTCTCCTGATTCACTATGTCACTTATCTCATGTGCAGGGCATTGCAGGATCTAAGGTATCCATTGTTATGACCACGAGCAACTAACTAAGGATACGGTTCCACTAGCATATAGCTTCCGATGCGAGAGCATATAGTCACAGTTAGGGTATAATTCCACTTGCGTTTTGCACGGACGAGTGCGATCCGATGAAACATAGGATTGCTCTCAATTTAGTGCAAAACTATGGGGCAGTGTCCATCTGCAGTTGATTTCTCATGCCATAGCGGCATACAGCATGCTGCACTTGGCAGCGAGTCTCGGCTCACGCACCCCATACAAGTCTATGGGAGCGTGTGAAACATCGCACTGCACTCGCATGTAATCCAAGTGCAGTAAGATATTTGCAGAGACAGGCAGTGGAGGCGTTGGGAAGAAAGTGCTCCCTCCCTCTTCTCCGCAGCAGTGATCCGATTGCAAGATCGCATCACAGTCGCATGACCCTCTGCTGATGCTCGCAGCGGAGGGCCATTAGCATGTCGTTTCCTATGCACTTGCATCAGAAGCTATACACTAGTGAAACCATACCATTAGTTAGTTGCTCGTGGTCTTAACCATGGATCCCTAAGGTCCTGCAATGCCCTGAACATGAGATAAGCGACGTAATGTATCAGGAGAACTACCACATTTCTAATTGGAGGTATTTGCTAATATTATTATCACATCTACTATAAATTAGGATAGGATCTTGGAGATGGGATTAACCCTCTAAGTCCAAGCTCTTGCACTTTTACCACACCCTGGAGAATACTCTTACACATTTACACTATACCTGTAAGGCCCGTTTCACACGTCAGTGAAAAACACTGACGTTTTTCACTGGCGTGTAAAACACCCACATGTCCCTCCGTGTGCTGTGAATCACGGCACACGTGGGTTGTCTAAGTGCAATCCGGGCTCCATTCTCCGTGGCCCGTGATTGCACTTAGAGATTAACTCACCTGCGCCCGCTCCCGCTCTCCATGGTGCTGATCGCTCCCGCGGTGCAGCATCCGGCCAGCGCTGACCCCCGCAGCAGCTGCTTCCGGGTCGGCTGTGTCGTGCATCATGAATATGCGCGACAGTAATGAGCCGGCTCAGAAGCAGCAGGCTGCACGGGCTGCAGAGGACATCGCTGAAGCCGGGTGAGTAAAAATGATTTTTATTTTAAAAGCACGTTTTTTTCTGGCACGTGTTTCACGGATCACACCACTGCGTGATCCGTGGGACATCAGTGATGCCAGAAAAAAATGGACATGTCTCCGTGCGGCAATCACGGACACGCGGGTATGCCGCACGGAGACACGGTCAGTGAAAAATCACTGACGTGTGAGCAGACCCATTCATTATAATGGGTCTGCGTATGTCAGGGATTCTGGTACGTTTAAAAAAAAGCACAAACGTACCAGAGTCACTGACGTGTGAAACAGGCCTAAGACTGATTTCTAGATGCCAAACCCTTACTAGCTTTCCTCCCTTGATACATGCGAGTTTCTTTCCATTCAGCAACCATATGTTAATTTTTCTAAAACCTCCTGATGAAGCTGCAAATGCCGGTGATACATTTGAAGCCCAACACCATCAATCTTTCCAGCTATGATCTTTTGCGCTGTACAGCTGGCTCTCTTTAGACTGTTCCCTGTTCTATTTAAACACATTTCAGCTGCTGACATGCTGAAATTTCTATCTGCCTCCATTATTTAGGAGAGTACATTTAATTCTTTAAGGACTTATATAAATTTCCAATCACTTTTTAGGGGTTCATGGATTGATTAATACTCTTCCTATATTTTTGTATTTCTGTCCTTCTCGTGATTTATTTTACATTTTGTATTTTGTCTCAGAGCTTGTTCCAATTGATTTATATTGTTGGATGGATGGTCACAGAGGATATGTCTGTGCGTCATGACTATATGTTTTTAGAGGGGTTGTTCACTATTCGAACAACTCTGTCTCAATGACTGTGTTTGCCCCTGTTGAATTAACAACACTCATTCTAGCCTACCAGGTACAGACATATCATTGGTGCAACTTGTGTGTCCGCACAGGGGCCCATGTGGTAAGGGGGCTTATTCTACCTCCAAAGCAGGTGCAATTTTGCATTTTTATGAGCTATTATGAGCTATTGGGCTGCAAAGGACCCATTTATTCTTCTTGCACATTGTTTCTTCTGTGTCTGCCAGTGTAGCCTTTAGTACCGGCGCTGTTCCAGTAATGTCAGCACTTGCTCTCCTGGGGCTCACTTAACATGAAGTCATGCAAACCCTGTGAAAAACAGCACTGGCTTCTCTCACCCCACCTTCGGACATATGAAACATCAATAGGAAGTAAGGGTCCTTATACTCTTGAATGAGACTTGGATCAAAATTGGACATATCTCCGTACTTTTTTCACTGACACATGATCTACAAGAAACAAGGACTTGTGATAATCTATTTAGACTGTAATGGGTACGTGTTGGGAACAGATGGGAACAAGAAACATATGGAACTGATGGAACGGAATGTGAATGAGGCGTTATTGAATATTAGAGGTGCCCATCTATAACGTTATTTCTAACACTATCTGTAGGATCAGGGATAATTTACTGTTCGCTCGGGGCTTCACTGGTCGGACCCGCACTGATCGGGAGAACAAGGCTCCCGTCTGAATGAAGCGGAGGTCAGGCATCCCCACCTCTACTCCATTCATTGTCTGAGGCTGCTAAAGATAGATTATTTTTCCTGTTGGATTTTACCAGTAGTGAAATACAGAATAAATAGAGCGTGGGTCAAGTCAGCTCACCCACTGCAGCATTCAGACTTTCTCCCGATAGAGCCTTTGCTTTATAATGGGTTCTATATGGTTGCATCATAGTTTCTAATTTTTTGTTTTAGCGCTGGAGTAGTACTTTAAATCGAAGCCCCCTGCCTCCTGTCATATACCGTACTCACCTTCCAGTGTCTTCACCTTTTACCCACGCTGCTCCGGTCCCGCGGTGCCAGCTTGTGACAGTAACTTCAGACTGGCCAAAAATCATAAGTTACGTCATAAGCGCTCAGTGCATCTCTATGAGAGCCAGAAGGAGGCCAGAACGAGATTCTCATAGAGATGTGTTGAGATGTGACCTCCAACTCGCCACATGAAACACTGGAGAGATCCAGCAGATTACAAACCACAGGAGACCGATGCAGGGGCGGTGATAGAAGATGAAGCCGCTGGAAGGTGAATATCAGACAAAGGGAAGGGGATTTACATTTATGCTATGTGTGCACGTTGCATTTTTTCTTTGCGTTTTTGTTGCATTTTAAACTGCTCCGTGTCAATGACAAAATGCATGCTTTTGGTTCCCCAGCAAAGTCTATGAGAAATCAGAATTTCCATGCGCACGTTTCAGTTTTTTTTGGCAGCATTTTATTTGTGAAATATGTGTTAAATTCTTTGACAGAAAAAAGCAGCATGTCACTTCTTCATTGTGTTTTGTGAAATGTTCCATCCATTGGCTTCTCAATCTGAAAACACACTGTCCAAAACGCAACGAAAACGCAGTGAAAACGCGGTCAAACGCTTGTTTACTTTTTGCCAAATTTGTATGTTAGTGGGTGCAGTTTTGTTGTCAAACCAGAATGCAGCGTGTGCACATACCCTTAAAGCGCCACTCTAGCAGCGCAATAAGAAAGTAACACTAGAGTAGTGCTTTAATGTTACGGCTTCTTATCTACAGTATCTGACTATGTATCATCTATTCCCTATATAGTGCCGAACATATTCTGCTGCATGTACACAGATTGTCACCATTCATATCAGTCCCTGTCCCCAATGAACCTCGCTTCCCTAGTTTAGATGCAGACTCTTGAGCCAATTTACCTGTCTTCCTATGGATCTGTACCTCATCTCTATCTTTTCCTTATACATATCTAGTAGAGATGGTGCAATGTATTGGTGTGACATCATATGTGCAATACACTGCAACCATACATTGTGCCAGGCCAGATAATCCAAAGAGAAGCGTATAGCAGGGCTCCAGTCTGATGGCCACAGATCACTGGCCTGACTGCTGGACCGAGTCCTGTGGATGGATTTTCTTCTTTCTTTCTTCCTTCCTTCCTGTCACCACCGGAGTCCGCTCCAGCGACTGCTACTCTGATCGCCAGGCGATGCCGTGTTCCTGCCGTGGATGGTGATGGGAGAGGAGTCGATGCCAGCGGCACCGGTAGGCGCAGGCTCCGATCATCCACTGGGCTGCGTTATCTTGGGATCTGCAGTACCACTGGCTGACTACAGGTGGCGTGTGTCTTCCAGCTGAAGTTACCATCATTTAGCTACAGCCAATGGGAAGACACCACACCCTTCTTAATTCCCCTCCTGTCTGCTGACCTCTGCCAGAGATAGTTCTGATTTCCTGGCTCCTGGTCCACCCTATTCTGTTTAGTGATTCCTGTGTGCTGACTTCTGCGTGTTTTCTGACTACCCTTCTGCCTCCTGTTTTTGTACCTCGCTGCCCGATCCGGATTTGACCTCTGCTACGTTTTCTGATTACGTCCTTGCCTGACGATTCTGTCCCTGTTCTGCTATTCCTAGTTTGACTGTGCCTGACGACTACTCTCTCAGACTGCAGCCTTCCACAGGTAGTGATCATCGTGGGCCCTGTGAAATTCCAAATCCCTGTATAGGGGTTAAAGGGTTTCAGGGTTCTGGGGTCCTGCTTGGTGAGTGGCTTCCCTCTAGCCTGTCCATTACATCCCATCTGAGTCTGTGGATGCAGGCAGGCGTTACACTTTCCTTTCTTTTTTTCCTCTTTCTTTTTTTTGTGCTCTTCTTTCTTGCTTTCTTTCTTTTCTTCCTTCTTCTCTTTCTGTCTTTCTTTCCTGCCTTCCTTTTCTCTCTTTTCCTTTTTATGTTCTCATTTCTTTCTTCTTATTTATCTCTCCTCTCTTTCTTTCTTTCTTTCTTATTTTCTTTACTTTCTTTACTTTCTTTCTTTCTCTTTCTTTCTCTCCTTTCATTTTCTTTCTTTCCTTTCTTTTTGTATGCTCTTTCTTGCTTTCTTTCCTTCCTTCCTTTGTTTCTTTCTTTCCTTCCTTCCTTTTCTCTCTTTTCCTTTTTATATTCTCATTTCTTTCTTCTTATTTATCTCTCCTTTCTTCCCCTACTTTATTCAGAATTAAGATTTCTAAACACAAGTTTGCTCTATACTTATTATTACAAATGACCTTATTCCGGCATGTTTATAAACCCTACCATACAGTATGGTAGATGGTCCAATATACAGTAACACTATGATAGCACAGACTCTGCATAATAATGCCTGTTGTCACTGTTAATGCATACAAGAGCATTATAGTAATATATTTATTATTCACCATCTGCACTCTCCTGCACATTATAAATAAATGATAATAATCATTTCACAATTTATTCCTCCTAGATTTTCAATTCAGTTTCCCTAATGGCTTTTTTTTGCCTTTAAAAGCCTGGAAATATGACCAGATTAAAGCAGGCAGCTTGAGTACTGCAGCGCACATACATAGCTATTAAGTGAGTCAAAGACTGGCACCATGGTGGGTGTCACATACTGGTGGAGAGGACTGGTGAACCAGAAAATGATCTAGCTTTCCATGAGTGCTTTTAAATGTAGCAAGTGTATGTACAATAAAATGCATTATAATTCTGGAAGAAAATCTTATAAAGCGAGCATTGTCTGTATGGAAAGCACTTCAAGATGAAGAATAGGTACTGAAGGTGGAATGTAAAATATCTGCCATTTATGACAATACAACCCCGACGTCTTCTAGCGAAATGTGAGAAGTAAATCTGTAAAAGCCGATGATTTGTATTTGACAAGTTTAAGGAACTTTTTTCTTTCTTCTATAAGAATAAAGTGAGCAGTTACCCTGCGGCGGAGCGTTAACCATTACAAATCCTATGAAGTCTATGATGGTCCTCACCGCGGTTTACATCCGTCATGGGCATGGACATATACACAAGAGCTTCGTAAACTTCACTTACAATAAGTGAGAGGTATTCGCTTTCAACAGAAACTTTTATTGGTGACCATACATATCCCAGAGAAGTCAGCCTAATCCAGGCTCCGGCGGGTAAAATGTTGACTTGCCTATTATTATATTCGTTTAGTCATGTGGTTTTTGTATCCAAGCTTTTCATGACTGACCAATTTTCTGGAGTTGTTTCACCTGGAATGCCGCCAGTGATAGTTCCTGTTCGGCAGTGTGCATCTCTGGTTCCCATAAGTGACTGACCTGATCTTGTCCTGCTACCTAGTTCCTCATACCTCATCCCATCTCCTCCCCTACTCTGACCTGACTCGCTGTCTCCCTGACCTTTGGTTAGTTTCCTGACCCCGGCTCCTCTCGCTCCCGTGTACCCGACTTGTCCTCTTTGCTTCCCGACCTCGGCTCATCCTCTGACTCTGGCTCCACTTTCTTCCTGGTTCTTGACGTGACTTTCACTTTCTCCCTCCGTCACGGACGTAACCTCCCGGCTTCTGACTCCTGGCTTGTTCGAATATCCCTCACTAGTGTGTCTAGCGACACCTAGTGTACATTCCCTGCAGATATCCTCCACTAGTGTGACTGGCGACACCTAGTGGTGTACTGTCTCATTACACCTGGGTGTTTGGCATCACAGCCATGTGATGACTTGTTTTTTGCAGGACGAGTTATACTTTTGAAAGACACCATTTATCCTGCCCCATATTGTGCTGGAAAATGGACAGAAAATTCTAAGTGCTTTGAAATCGCAAACGAAAATGCAATTACACAATTGTTTTTTTTAGTTTTTTATTTGCCATGCTCACTATATAGTTAAGGTGACAATATGTTTCTCCAGATCAGTACGATTAGGCAGATACTAAACATATATAATTTTTTTTAAGTGGTGAAAAAAATTTGTCCCCAATTTTTTTTTTTTGCTTATCACCATTTTCCGAGAGCAGTAATGTTTTTATTTTTTAATATAGTGACAGACCGCTCACTACATATGGAGAGCAGGTAGAGAGTGACATATCCCGCACTAAACATGGAGGACAGGTATAGAGTGACATATCCCGCACTATACATGGAGGACAGGTATAGAGTGACATATCCCTCACTACACATGGAGGACAGGTATAGAGTGACATATCCCGCACTATACATGGAGGACAGGTATAGAGTGTCATATCCCGCACTATACATGGAGGACAGGTATAGAGTGACATATCCCGCACTACACATGGAGAACAGGTGGATAGTGACATATCCCACACTACACATAGAGGACAGGTATAGAGTGACATATCCCGCACTATACATGGAGGACAGGTATAGAGTGACATATCCCGCACTACACATGGAGAACAGGTAGAGAGTGACATCCCGCACTACACATGGAAGACAGGTATAGAGTGACATATCCCGCACTACACATGGAGAACAGGTAGAGAGTGACATATCCAGCACTACACATGGAGGACAGGTAGAGAGTGACATATCCCGCACTACACATGGAGGACAGGTAGAGAGTGACAGACCGCGCACTACACATGGAGGACAGGTAGAGAGTGACAGACCCCACACTACACATGGAGGACAGATAGAGAGTGACAGACACCGCACTACACATGGAGGACAGGTAGAGAGTGACATATCCCCACACTACACATGGAGGACAGGTAGAGAGTGACATATCCCACACTACACATGGAGGATAAGCAGAGAGTGACAGATCCCACACTACACACGGAGGGCAGGTAGAGAGTGACAGACTCCACACTGCACATGGAGGACAGGTAGAGAGTGACAGACTCCACACTATTCATGGAGGATAAGCAGAGAGTGACAGAGAGCTCTGTGGTATTGTTGCTGAACTCTGCTGAACTTCTATCTGAGTCATCCAATGATATGTAATTCATGCTTTTCCCCCCTGTGTGTCCCCCTTGTGTTTTCTATAGTTGTTTAGTGGCGTTTACAAAGAGCTCAATCCATCTGTTCATTATTTAGGGTCCAGTGTGGTGCCCCTGACCTGGTCAGGCACCACAGGGTACTGCACCCATGCTGGGACAGTACTTCCAAGTAAATCCAAAGGCTAGAATAGGGTGTGTACGCCCAAACACATAGCAACCAGGTCTCCCACACCTTAGAGGGGACCCTTGGGCAGACCCAAGATGGGGCGTTCCTCCACATCTCATCTAAGGGTGCTGGGGAGGGGCTGGAAGCTAAGGTGGCAGTGGCAGTGGCTGTCAGGAAAGTAGGAAGAGTTAGCCAGTCTGGAGTGGAGAAGCGCAGAAAGTGTGGCAAGCAGAAGAAGAAAGTGTGAGGAGAAGAAGGAGAGGAGACGTGCGCTGACACGCTAGTCAGACCCTGCACGTGTAGTAGCCGTTGGCGTGGGAGAACGGTTGCCAGTAGTTGGACAAAAAGACGCTGAGGAAGTCAGCTGGTTGTGTACGGAGACCTCTGGTGGCTAGGCACGCACGGGGAACAGGTCCCTAGAGTAGATGTCCATTTATTTGGTCTGCTAAACCTGCTGGTGGGGAGGACAACAAGTCCCACACCAACCAACTAGAGTCCGAGCATCAGCAGCAACGAGGGGGCCCATAAGGAGGATCGAGTCTGGAGCCATCTTCCTTGGTCCACGCTGCCAGCAAACGTGCCAAAAAGGGGAGAAAAGGCAGCGGCGACTTCCCTGGATGAATCCCACGTTACTTCAAGTGAGGGGTTATCCGAAACAAGAAGTGCTAGGAAGGCGAGTTAACGGTTACCCTTAGACCAGCCTAAAGGATACCTGGATCCACCTGGTTTATCTCAGCATCGCCCGGGTTACCTCACAAAAACATCTGAAAGTAAGTAAACGAGTTGAAAGACACCTTGGACTGTGACTGAGTTATTCTGGGCCCTGTTGTTCTACACACTCGAGCCACCTGGGGCCAGCCTCACTCACAGGAGGCCACACCACCAGACTGCAGACTCGATCAGCCCCAGACACTCGTTAAACCTGCAGTGGCGGTCACCCATAACCCTGACTGCAAAACCGTGAGTGGCGTCACGACTCCAATGTAAATAAACCTGACACACCTGCGGACAGAAATACCAACAAGTGGAGACCCCATGGCGTCCCTGCAGGTGGATAGATGTCTCTCGGAAGTTGGGCGACACACCAGCACTAGGGATACCTAGGGTCAGGTATCTGGCTTGGTGCAAAGGAGCGGAACTTATCTAGGGTGGTGAGGGACCCCAAGGACCAGCAGTAGTTTTGGTCAGGGGTCACCATCTTCCCTCTCCCTAGACACAGGGTTTCTCTTCCCTTCTCTTTCACTGTGTGCTTGGTACTTCCCCGTAGCTAGCGTGACAATAATGTTATGTATAATTTATAATATATTTTAGCATTTACATATAGAATCATGTCCAGACAGTTTGTCTAGTTGTGGAAGTACAGTTCCTAGAAGGCTGTGTCTGAAGTAAACAGGACATGCTGTCACTTGTAGTTCCAGAACATACGCAGAATAGGTTGAATTGTGCTGTGCCGACCATAGGACCCCTCAAAGTAATGGATAATACACTTTGTGTTGCTCTATGAAAGAAAAGAGTGGTGAAAGCCTAAGACATCTTTTATAGTTTGATCGCCATATTGCCTGTGAAGTGCTGATGGGTGGGATGGATGAAGTGAGAATTGGGAGGGCGTTGGGTGGGTATATAATCTGGACTGAGTTCTTAATTCAGTATTTAATTCACATCCTTCAGATACGTTACTCCCAGTCTTGCTGTAACCTTTGAAGAGCTTTCCCTGGTTCACGTCTCTGCATTACATGCCATAATATATTTTGAAATTCCAATATTATATTTTACAGAATAAACCTAAACAACCTAAACATTGCCACCAGGTATTAAAATCATATCAAAAACATAATTTCTTGATATACTATAGATACTAAATAATGAATGCCACCCAACAGTAGACCAGATCCTCTATATTTGATAGAACAGCACATGTAATGTCATTCTGAGCGTGATTAAAGGGCGATCAGTCTCCGTGTAACTAGCATGACGTCGTGAATGTTGGCCAATAATCCTTCATGTGCATGCCAAGCTGTAGTTAAGGTTTTTAGGAACTGTTTGTACTTGAAAATCCCGGCAACTCCCTTCTCATGTGAGAAAACAAATGCTGACGTGGTGGCACACGCTGAAGCTGCCGGTCCGTTCAGGTGAAGGAAATTGTATTTACATATGGCAGCTGCACACAGGAGCCATGCTCTATCAGAGGGTGGCGGCAAGTGATAGCGTTCCTAGGACTTAACTTATTAGTTTCTCCAGAAATGTTCAGCCGAATGTGACTCAGAAAATTAGAATGTAAAATGAGAAGTAATCACAAAATAACGTCACAGGACTGTCAATATAGATTTTACAGGAGGTGTCTGTTTTGGTCAAGCCATACCTGGGGGATAAACACCTGGCAGTAAAGACAAGTAGTCTAAGGCGATCATATTATAATGTACAAATATATGAAGGGAAATTAGAGAGATCTGTATAATAATACTTTTACACATAGGCCTGTGATAGTGTGAAGCAGGCATGCTCTACATCTAAAGCAGGAGTGCACAACCTATTCTGGTCCAAAGGCCACATTATCATGCTGAATCAAGCCCAAGGGCCACAATAAAATTTTTAGGGTATTACCATCTGAGATATTTCCAGCATATCAACAATTATATGCCATAAATGCCTGGTAGCGAGAACTGAGAAATTGGCACTAGTGATGAGCGAACTCTAAAGTGCTGAAGTGGTCGTTACTGAAATCGATGGTCAGATGGGCTCAATTCATGTAACTAGTATAATGGAAGTTAATAGGGAACTTGAGAATTTTTCCTAAAGACCCCCCTAGGAGGTCTGGGGGCTGGAAACAGTGCGCAAATGTAATGGAAAAAGCATGGGGAAGACGCCTGGATGTATTTCTGACACCCATGTCACAGCTGGTAACTAACTATATAAATAAATCATTTTTAAAAAGACGTGGGGGTTCCCCACTTTTGATGACCAGTCAAGGTAAAACAGACAGCTGTGGGCTGGTATTATTAGAGTAAGAAGATCAATGGATATTGGCCCCTTCCTAACCTAAAAATAGCAGCCCCCCGCCACCCCAGAATTGGTGCATTCATTAGATGCACCAATTCTGGCGTTTCACACTGACTCTTCCTGATTGCTCTTATGCGTTGGTAACATGAGTAATATTTTTGGAGGTTGATGTTAGCTGTGTAATGTCAGCTGACATCAAGTCCAAGAGTTAGGAATGGAGAGGCATCTATCAGACACATCCATTACTAACCCACTAAATGAAAAGCAAAAAAAAGCACACAAACAGGAAAAAAATGTTTATTTGAATAAAGACTCCTCCACACTATCCCTCATTCACCAATTTATTTAAAAAAATCCACAAAGGTCTGAAGTAATCCATGGTGTACTGGTCCCACGACGTTCGCTGAATTGATACTGCAAAGTATGGAGCCTCATTTAGAGAACAAGGCTTCATAGGTCACTACTGGTCAGTGCAAGACCTGGAATTTATCACGCATGGTGATATCACTGAGTTACTAATGTCATTGCACTTTTAAAATTCCGGGTCTGGCGCTGACTGGGAGTGACCTATAATGCCTCCTTCTCAGAAGGTTGGAGTACCGATTTGGGAGACATTGAGGGACCAGTACACCATAGATTATGTGTACACCATGGATTTTTCTTAAAATAATACATTGGTGAACAAGGGATAGTGTTGTGGAGTTATTATTCAAATAAACATTTTTTTTTGCAGTGTGTGTGTGTGTGTTTTTTTTTTTACTTTACACTTACTGGGATAGGGGTACTTTGCACGCTGCAACATCGCTAGCCGATTGTAGCGATGCTGAGCACGATAGTCCCCGCCCCCGTCGCAGATGCGATATCTTGTGATAGCTGACGTAGCGAACATTATCGTTACGGCAGCTTCACACGCACTTACTTGCCCTGCGACGTCGCTCTGGCCAGCGACCCGCCTCCTTCCTAAGGGGGCGGGTCGTGCAGTGTCACAGCTACGTCACACGGCAGGTGGCCAATAGAAGCGCAGGGACGGAGATGAGCGGGACATAAACATCCCGCCCACCTCCTTCCTTCCTCATTGCAGGCGGGACGCAAGTAAGGCGATGTGTGCTGCCGCAGGAACGAGGAACAACATCGTACCTGTCGCTGCAGCAAAATTATGGAAATGACCGACACTACACAGATCATCGATTTTCAACGCTTTTGCGATCGTTTATCGGTGCTTCTAGGCTTTACACGTTACGACGTCGTTACCGGTGCCAGATGTGCGTCACTTTCGATTTGACCCCGACGAGATCACAGTAGCGATGTCGCAATGTGCAAAGTACCCCTTAGTCACGGACCCCTCTCCATTACTAACCGGTGCGTTTGATGTCAGCTGATAATTCACAGCTTACATCAAGGCCATAATCCATTACCCCGCTAGCCACCACACCAGGACAATAGGGAAAAACTGGGGCAAACCGCCAGAATTGGCGCATCTAATGTGATGTGCCAATTCTGTGGAGGCAGCGAGCTGCTACCTTTAGACTGAGAAGGGCCAAATAACTATGGGCCTTCCCAGCCTGATAATATCAGTCCACAGCTGTCTGCTTTACCTTGGCTGGTTATCAAAGATCTCCAAGTCATTTTTATTTCTTTCTTAATTTAATAAATAAATAACTAAATATATAAATAAATAAATAAAGAACTACTGGACTTGTGACACCTATATAGAAATACATGGTGCAAAGTAGTCAAAATGACTACCTCAGTAGTTCTAGTGTTAAACCAGGCTAAAAACATCCTTTAGTGCCACATGAAAGGCACTAAAGTGTGCAAGTGTACAACCCTGCCTGTATACTTACTCTAATCTAAGTGGTCCCTCCTACATCAAGTTTCCCTGAACTGCAGTAAGCCGAGCCTTGCACCCCCAGGTCTCATATAAGACCCGATGAAGCCATATGGCCAGCCAATCACAGTAATGCCAGTAGCCAACATGGCTGTAATTGGCAGGCAATTCTCACATGCATAGTGTCAAAATTGCGGGCTGGGGATTAAAGCATGGCACACGAGCACCTCGATATTCAGTCGAGTGCCAAGCACGCTCTTTCATCACTAGTAATAAGCCTAAAGATATGCCCCAGAGAGTCCTGTGATCAATGCCCCCTTGACCCCTTGATAAAGACCATAGAGATTAGCACCAAATAAAAAGAACCATATCTCTGGAAGCATATTGAGGATTATTGGATTATGTTTAATGGATTACTTAGGGAAGCCGTGATAATTAACTAAGTCACTGGTCACTTTTTACCTAGTGACAGGCCCTCTTTAAGCACACATATATAGTACATACAGTGCCTACAAGTAGTATTCAACCCCCTGCAGATTTAGCAGGTTTGATAAGATGCAAATAAGTTAGAGCCTGCAAACTTCAAATAAGAGCAGGATTTATACAGATGCATAAATCTTACAAACCAACAAGTTATGTTGCTCAGTTAAATTTTAATAAATTTTCAACATAAAAGTGTGGGTCAATTATTATTCAACCCCTAGGTTTAATATTTTGTGGAATAACCCTTGTTTGCAATTACAGCTAATAATCGTCTTTTATAAGACCTGATCAGGCCGCCACAGGTCTCTGGAGTTATCTTGGCCCACTCCTCCATGCAGATCTTCTCCAAGTTATCTAGGTTCTTTAGGTGTCTCATGTGGACTTTAATCTTGAGCTCCTTCCACAAGTTTTCAATTGGGTTAAGGTCAGGAGACTGACTAGGCCACTGCAACACCTTGATTTTTTCCCTCTTGAACCAGGCCTTGGTTTTCTTGGCTGTGTGCTTTGGGTCGTTGTCTTGTTGGAAGATGAAATGACGACCCATCTTAAGATCCTTGATGGAGGAGCGGAGGTTCTTGGCCAAAATCTCCAGGTAGGCCGTGCTATCCATCTTCCCATGGATGCGGACCAAATGGCCAGGCCCCTTGGCTGAGAAACAGCCCCACAGCATGATGCTGCCACCACCATGCTTGACTGTAGGGATGGTATTCTTGGGGTCGTATGCAGTGCCATCCAGTCTCCAAACGTCATGTGTGTGGTTGGCACCAAAGATCTTGACCTTGGTCTCATCAGACCAGAGAACCTTGAACCAGTCTGTCTCAGAGTCCTCCAAGTGATCATGAGCAAACTGTAGACGAGCCTTGACATGACGCTTTGAAAGTAAAGGTACCTTACGGGCTCGTCTGGAACGGAGACCATTGCGGTGGAGTACGTTACTTATGGTATTGACTGAAACCAATGTCCCCACTGCCATGAGATCTTCCCGGAGCTCCTTCCTTGTTGTCCTTGGGTTAGCCTTGACTCTTCGGACAAGCCTGGCCTCGGCACGGGTGGAAACTTTCAAAGGCTGTCCAGGCCGTGGAAGGCTAACAGAAGTTCCATAAGCCTTCCACTTCCGGATGATGCTCCCAACAGTGGAGACAGGTAGGCCCAACTCCTTGGAAAGGGTTTTGTACCCCTTGCCAGCCTTGTGACCCTCCACGATCTTGTCTCTGATGGCCTTGGAATGCTCCTTTGTCTTTCCCATGTTGACCAAGTATGAGTGCTGTTCACAAGTTTGGGGAGGGTCTTAATTAGTCAGAAAAGGCTGGAAAAAGAGATAATTAATCCAAACATGTGAAGCTCATTGTTCTTTGTGCCTGAAATACTTCTTAATACTTTAGGGGAACCAAACAGAATGCTTGTGGTTTGAGGGGTTGAATAATAAATGACCCTCTGAATAAACTTTTCACAATTTAAAAAAAAAAAAAGAAATAACATTCTTTTTTGCTGCAGTGCATTTCACACTTCCAGGCTGATCTACAGTCCAAATGTCACAATGCCAAGTTAATTCCGAATGTGTAAACCTGCTAAATCTGCAGGGGGTTGAATACTACTTGTAGGCACTGTAGATGTACACAAGAATAAATAATATATGTATATACTAACAGGTTCATACACACTAGAATATTTGCAGTGGACTTGTTCAGATGGCCTAATGTTTTGGGTTTTTTTGCCCATTCATGTAACATCCTTAACTTATCTTTATGTAATTTTCACTATATGAGGTTGTAGCGCCCCTGAGACCATCAGGGTGCTACAAGGTTCTGCATCCCCACAAGGATACAGGGCCTACCCCCTTAGGGACCCAGAACCCCAGTGCCGGTACCAACAAAAACCCAGGTAATCCCAGTTTTCCCCAACAATCCCCCATACAATGGTACTTAGCTAGGGTGGGACCATGGATGGCCGCCTAGAGGTGGAGCCACTCCAGTCCACTAGTTGACCAGGTGGGAGGGGCAGACTGAGGACAGAAAAGTCAGTTGAGTAGTGACTGAGGTGTGAAGGTGGAAGCAATATGACATCCTGACTCGGGTTAACGGTGACCTGGTACCCAGGAGAAGTGGTTGCTGGTGGAGTATGGTGGAGTACTCCCGGAACTACGCACCATTGTGGTACAGGACCCTAGGACAGGAAAGAGCTTCAAGCCGACCTGTTAACACCTGCACAGCAAAGGGGACCATCAAGGACCTTGCTGAGCCTAAAGAATCCAAAGACTCAGTAGCAACGGGAGAACCGGGGACAGGACCAGAGACTCCAACCCCACAGGGTTCACATTACCGTCAGGCAAACAGAAGTGGCAAACCACAGAACGGGGACCCCCAGTGTTCTAAACCACGGGGACCCACTTACCAGAGACAGGGGCAGGGGAAGAAGGTACCAGAGAAACCAGACTGGCACTGGGACAAAAGGAACCTGGAGGCGAAACCAGCCGGCCTCGGGCAACCAGTTACCACCTCAAGAAAGTAAGTAAACCAGTTGCACTAAATACCTGTGTGGACTCCCTTTTCCGACGCCGACTGCACCATACACCCGCTGGGGCAAAACCCTACTTGCGGAGGGACTACCATACTAGCTGCCAATACCACCATCCCCAGTAGAGACATTCTGCAGGGGCGGCTCCCTACACTTAGCTGCAACACCGCAAGTGGCGTCATGTACTGTATAAACTTTATTCAACAATCCCCTGTAAATATCCCCATTACAAAAAGGGTCCAGGGCACGGAACCGGGTAACGGCCACCACTGTGATATTCCCCAGACGTACAGTGCCCGGTACCGAGTACCCCATATCCCTGGGTGCTACAAGGTTTTTTTGCGAGACAAGTTGAAATATTTTGAAGGGAATCTGTCAGCAGGATTTCACATCTCAAACTATTCATATGGGCATGTGCCTCTTTCAAAGACAAGCCAAGAAATATCTTTATCTGGCCAGTTTTCCTCTGTTACTGAGATATTAGCATTTCAATTGACATGCAAATTAATTTGGTAGATCTGAAGCCTGTGTCACTCCAGCTCTATTCCCCACTCAGCTCCACCTCCTCCTGCTTGACTGACAACTGGAGTTGAGCGAGTATCAAACTATTTGTCCTCGCTCTACTCATAACGAGTACTGTCTAATACTCGCGTATTCATTCCGAATACGGTGTGCAATGCAAGTCAATGGGGAAAAACTTACAAAGTAACAAGTAAACCGAATGCCGCACTATTAGCTACTTGGACGAATAGTACGACATTCAGGTTACTCGTTACTTTGCAAGTTTTTCCTCATTGACTTGCATTGCACACGGTATTCGGAATGAATGCGCGAGTATTAGACAGTACTCGTTATGAGTATAGCGAGTACGAATAATTCGATACTCGCTCAACTCTACTGACAACCTCTATGCGTTATGACTGCAGGCAAAGGAACTGTCAGTTAAGCAGGAGAAGGTGGCACTGGTGGGGAATAGAGCTGGAGTGACAGAGGCTTCACTTCTCAATGTCCTGAGTACACGGGAAGAAAGTGGAACATTGTCTGAGCAACCCACAGGGCAGCTGGACTGGCTTCGTGTGGTACGTCTGTTCCTGCATAAAAGTATCCCATCTTGGGGCCCCTGGATAGCTGGCCTTAATTCTAGGTTAGTTTAATAGGTGATGAGAACCTGTAGGGATGTGATCTCCACCGATGCTGCAATGTTAGTAAGTAAGGATGTGGACTACAGTATATGCCACCTGTTAGACCTGGTGCAGACAGGCATATTTCAGGATGTGTGCCCGGTCTGACCATAGGTCTCCAAACCTGAGTTTACAACCTTGTATGTGTCTAATCTACAGATTATGTCCATGGACCCGGCCTGCAGTGTGCTGGTGTCACGCAGCATCCGAAAGCAGCTAATTGTTTTTTGCAATTGCCATAAACAGGTCGATGAAGATAATGAAACTTCGCTAATATTTATTATCCCCAGAGCCATAAACAGATGGAACACTCCGAACCATTCCGCACTTCTAGGACCTTTGTGTGAGCAGATTGATTTTTTGCTCACTTAAGTTTGGAGATTTTTTGTGAGTGCTGTAACACACGAGCAATGCAACATCACATTTCAATATAGCAAAGTATTTATTTCTCCTAATTGCTTCCTTAATAAAAAGGCAAAGAACTCTTCCGAGCTGGCAAGCTGTTTTGCATTTGAAACGTATGGTACGTAATTTCAGCATCTGTCTGAGGATGCCACCCAGTGGTAGAAAGCTATAATGACACTCATACATACAGAGTTCAAAAACAGTTTGCTTTATGTTGTGATTAAACTGAATTAATGGACAGTGGATGAGATTTCCATCCCAGCAACATTGGCGCATAGCATACGTGCGCTATTTATTCTTTTTTCTTGGGCCATTTGTTAGAATAAGCAAGTTTTGGTTTGCAAATTGGACCAAAGTAGGACGTTGTGTGGACTAGAGTAAAAATACCCATTGACTATATTGTATTCACATGTTATGTGCCTAAAAAATAAATAGCAGATCTATATATATATATATATATATATATATATATATATATATATATATATAAAAGCTTAGTGTATGTGTGTATGTATGTATATATGTGTATGTGTATGTGTATGTTCGCTAAAGGAATCCGCGCCGTCGCAATTACAATCACGATATTTTGCAAAGACACCTCATGTGACTCAGGGAACATCATAAACTATGTTTTGAGGGGAACATTTAATCCCGCGCTTTACAGTTACTCTCCAAAAAGCCTGCTTACATTAAAGTCAATGGAGCTGGGAGCTACAGGTCATTAATAGGAGCTGTGATTGGTTGCTATAAGCAATGAAGGACATACTTAGTACTATATAAAAAGATTATGTGTGAGGTAATATGGTGGAGAGATGGATAGAGAGAGACAGACAGAGAGAGACAGAGATGGATAAAGACAGACATAGAGACGGATAGAGAGAGACAGACAGATAGAGACAAAGAGAGACAGACAGAGACAGAGATAGATAAAGACAGACAGAGACACAGACGGATAGAGAGAGTCAGACAGATAGACAGAGAGAGAGACAAAGACAGAGAGACAGACAAAGACTCAGACAGACACAGAGACGAATAGAGACAGACAGAGACGAATAGAGAGACAGACAGAGGGACAGACAGAGATAGACAGAGACAGACAGACACACATAGACGGATGGAGAAACAGATAGAGAGAGACAGACAGACACAGAAACAGACAGAGAGAGACAGACAAAGACAGACAAAGGTAGAGAGAAACAAAGACAGAAAGACACAGAGACGGATAGAGACAAACAGAGACAGACAGACTGATAGAGAGACAGACTGATAGAGAGCAACAGACAGAGACGTATAGAAAGAGACAGACCGACAGAGGGACAGACAGAGAGATCAAGAGAGAGACAGGCAGACAGGGAGAGAAACAGAGAGAGAAAGAGACAGACACAGAGAGAGAAAGAGAGTGGGAGAGATGGAGAGTCCCGGACAACGCTGGCTACTACAACTAGTGTACAATAAAAATGGATGCGTCAATAAGGCCTTAATGGAATCTTTTACCAGGATTTTGTTATCCCATCTGAAAGCAGCATGATAGCTGCAGAGCCCCTGATTCCAGCAGTGTGTCACTTACTGAGCTCCTTGCTGTAATTTCAGTGAAATCGCTGTTTTATCAATTGCAGATCTAGCAGTTCTCTGAATGCTGAGCTCGGGATAACCCCACCCAAACCCCTGATTGGCAGCTTTTTGTGTCCACTGTGCATAGGCAGAAAACTGCCAATCAGTGGTAGGGGAGGGATTATCCAGAGCTTATGAAGAGACAATACTACATGGCAGTGGATTTACCAGCCCTCTAGTGATAATCCTCTGCTGATAAGACAGTGATTTTATCAAAACTACAGCAAGCAGCACAGTAAGTGATACAGGATCTCTGCCTCTGCAGTATCATCAGTATTGTATGTCCTTTGTAATTACTGCAGAAGTGAGAATAGTTCCTAGCATTGTGCTGACAAATAAACTAAGGATTTTTTATCCTATTGCTTAGATCCTATTTTATTTTGGGGGCTTATAGTGCCCATGATGGGGATCCCCATTGATTGTTAATCAGTATTTGTTGTCCGTCCTGTCAATAGCATCATTTTTTTCTAGTCTCAGTGTTCAATATCCATTATTTATTTCCACAATGTTCCTTGTAAATGACGGCCTTCACTCTGGGAATCATTGGTGAGATTTATCTCCTCTTATTTTCCTTTAGACTTCATTTTACAGATGGGAGGTTTCATGTAATGAATGTTTGGACTAAGAAAGGCCCCATTGTTCTGGCATCTTCTTTTTTGGGAATGAAATGCTCAGCAGCAGCCCCTTCCATGATTTTACGCTTCCTTTATTCCACCTCTCACCTCAGCAAAAAGCACTTTGCTTTGTTAGTTGCGCTTTTTGTCCAAAGCACCTAAACTCCTCTGTGCTGCCGGAGGCCATTTCTATTGTGTTATTTCCCAGCTGTATTCCTGTGCTCGGCTATTCTTTAGCGTCACACTGTTCTTAGTTATATATATTTCATTAGTTTCAAGAATTTCAGACAACTCTAGGCAATATGGCTATCACGTTATCATGTCATGTACCATTTATGTACACGTCAGGGATCCTAAAGGGGCTTTATAATTATAATGCACCCACCTTTTATTGGGAAGTCATACATTTTTAAGCACTGGACTCCCACTAATCAGACTGAAGTACCAGGCACTGTTGACTTAGGACACAAGCTATTGCGTCTCTGTTAGCAATTATGAAGAAGTAGCTCTTGCTGGACAACCACATCCTCTTCATTTTACCAATTCTTCATACTGGGATCAAGTCCCCACTGAAAGTAATCATCGCCAAAACTTGTATATGGTCATCAAGGATATCTGTTCTTTACAATAAATAAATCGGTTACATTCAGTGTTTAAAATTGGTTTTGACTAATACATACTGTACATTCCTAAAATTATCACATTTACCCTCCAAGTTTTAACAGCTTTTATCACAGGATATGTAATGACAGAACAGGGGCCACTAGGCTGGCCCTCAGACTCAAGACCCTGCGCTGTCCCTTATCTCAGAGGTAGACTTGATGGTAGCCAGGTCCGAGCCCCCAGTGTGACCCTGTCCGAGCCCTGATCTTACTTCCCCTCTCCAGGAAGGCCAGGAAGCGCAATAACAAAACCCCACAGAAACTACATGGACAAAGGAGAAAGAAAACTCGCATACACTGAACTCAAACAAAAAAGGAGAGACAATATGTGTACAGGAGAATATTAAAGGGAAGTAAATGCCGACAGTAAAACTTCCACACCACTCAAAATCGCAACTACAGATCACCATAAACAAGATTACCACCAAAACTGGAATGGCTGGAGCTATGCTGAAGTTATCATCAGCTCTGAGTGGCAAGATCCAGAATCTTATATAGGACAGAGACAGCTGTTATTGGTAATCAGCACCCTGAGCTCCTAGCAGAGTTCCCCAACTCCTGCAGGACTGAGGAACAGATTACATGAAACAGCCGATACCCAGCTCTGGTTGAACAACTAGGATATATCAGGATGCCTGTCAGGCTCTGCAGTGTAAACAAAGCCTAATGCTGCTGTGACACCTAATGGGTCTGGACCTGAACACTACATGACAGCTTTTTGAGTCTTTACCAATAATACAACTAACCCCCTTTTTACAGAAGTAGGAGCCACCACCATTTGTTTTTTCTAGTCTGGTTCCTATAATGCATGTCTGAGGGTCATAAGCCAAACAAGCATGGAATGTATTTAAGAGGCCACACATGTATGTCACTGACGCTCCATCACAGGTATTGACTAGCTCTAAAAAAGGAAAATTGCAAAGAAAAAACTTTCAGCTTACCATCATACTGTCATGAGTAAAAACCCATGTAGTTACACGGAATACTCCAGGACGACATTCCCAGAAAACAACAGGATGTGAAAGTGAAAAGATCCAGCACCAGATAAAGTCCCCAAAAAATGATGTTAGGTTAAAAATCCATTTATTGAAAATCCATTTTTTATTTAATAAAATAAAAAAGGCATTAAAAATTGGAAGGAAACCTGTAAACCCTCTAAAAAATTAATAAGGACCTTTTTTTGTTGTCTGAAATGTGTAAGTTACATGTTTCCTTCCTATTTTTAATGCCTTTTTTATTATAATGCTTCTTAAATAAAAGGATTTTTAACCTAACATCATTTTTTTTACTTTATCTGGCTCTGGATCTTTTCACCTTCACATGCTATCTCTAAAGAAGTAAAATGGCCGTACATGGCGGCTTTGGTCACAACACGGGTCACGCATCCAAAGATCACTGTATGCTACTGCTGCATTGTAGCATAATTCCCATGAATGGGGCCACATTGTAACCTGCAAAGTACTGGGACACGCAAGTTCCAAAAAACCAGCTGGTTTTGACTTTTTGAAGTTTGCTTGTCATGGTACCTTGCGGGTCCTAATGTGACCCCATTCACTTGAATTAAACAGTGGAAAACATCGATTTTGGACCATGTGTTCTGTGTTGCAGCCAAAGTCATCATCCAGCCTCAGCCTTAAAGGGAATCTGTCACCAGGTTTTTGTTTCCCCATCTGACAGCAGTGTAATGTAGGGGCAGAGACCCTGATTCCAGCGATGTGTCACTTACTGAGCTGTTTGCTATCATTTTGATGAAATCAATGTTTTCTCTACTGCAGATCTAGCAGTTATACAGAGCTCATGAATATGCTGGACTACCTGGCAGCACGCCAGAAAAACTCACCAAAAAACGCATTTGTTTTGGTGCCAACTTTTTTTTTAAAGACGTCAATCGTTGTAAGGGCTACAGAACGCTTGAAAAAATACACCAACAATTGACATACTGGTACATCCGCAGGTTTCCCGCAGCTGCTCCCCGGAATCCGCAGCTATTTTTAGTTGCGGGATTCCAGCGAAATAGCTGTGGTAAACCTTCAGGCATTCGTGCGACTTACCTGCGGAAGTCCCGGCCTCTATCTCCATAGTGGAGGGCCGTGATTTCCGCAGGTAATTCCGCAGGAATAATTAACATGCAGTTACGTGCGGCTGTGAGACATCCGCAGCATATTCCGCAGCTACACATACCGTAGTATGGACACAGCACGCCCCATGTCCCATAGGATAACATGGGGAGTGTCTGTACATGCAGAAACCTGCGGATTTATCTGGAAAATCCAGAAAATCCGCTGATTTTCCGCAGATAAATGCACAGGTTTAATTTCCCGTGGGCACGCACATAGCCTTACAGTGAATGATGCTAATCACAATATAAAAACTATTTGAAAGTAACATAATGGTATAAATTTAGAAAAACTGTAAAAAAAAAACCCTTATATTATGCATTTCTTTTGTCAGCTAACAAGTTTTTAAGTTTTACATTTTTATCAATTAAGATAGTAAAATATAATGAGGAAAAAAGTTTCAATTTAGTTTTTGGTTTCTTATTCATTACAGGTGAAGCTGACATTGAGAGTGAGGAAGATGATGATGACGACGACGATGACTGTAAGAAATCTTCTATGGATGAAGTAAGGCTCCTCCTATACATATGATTTTTTGAAAATAACCCATAATACTGAATAATATTGGCTGTTACTTAAAGGTTATTCACATCTTTCCATATATTGGCTGATACAGAGAATCTTGCTGTTTCCGCTTGCCTTCAAACTCCTCAGCGCATATACAGGGAGGATCGGGAACCCCCTTCTAATGATTAATGCTTTATTAAACATGCAATATTATAACTATAGAAACCATATTTTTCTATATTTCTATGGTCTGGATTTTTATCCAACAAATTGTGTTGTAATCTGTCAATCATGGAAGTCTTTAAAGGGAACCTGTCACCAGATTTGGGGCCTATAAGCTGCGGCCACCACCAGTGGGCTCTTATATACAGCATTCTAACATGCTGTGTATAAGAGCCCAGGCCACGCTGTATAACGTAAAAATCACTTTATAATACTTACCTGAACGGTTGCTGCGGTGGAGTTGGGTCATATGGGCGTCTCTGGTGCCGGCGCCTCCTTTTTTGGCCATCTTCGTCCTCATTCTGAAGCCTGTGTGCATGATGTGTCCTACATCATACACACACGCCGGTCCTGCGCAGGCCCTCAATGCCGGTGAGTGTGGATGACGTAGGACACATCATGCACCCCGGCTTCAGAAGGACGACAAAGATGGCCGAAAGAGGAGGCATCGACACCGGAGCTCGGAGACGCCCATATGACCCAACTCCACCGCAGCGACCATTTAGGTAAGTATTATAAAGTGATCTTTACGTTCTACACAGCGGCCTGGGCTTTTATATACAGCATGTTAAAATGCTTTATATAAGAGCTAACTGGTGGTGGCCGCAGCTTATAGGCCCCAAATCTGCTGACAGGTTCCCTTTAAAAAAAAATCTCCCTTTTGGGAATTTTTTAAATGCTTTGACCTGAGAAGATCCACTGACAAAATATTCAGGCTAAAAGAATAAATCCTAATGCAGCTGTTTGGAGAACTGAATAGAGATGGTGGGAATTGTGCTGGTCATGGTTCACCAGCTTCATCAGTCATCATTGGCCACAGGACAGGATTCCTGAGAACTGCCTCCTACCTTCCAACATTTCCAGTTCTTCTTTTGATTAGCTCATTTGGCGCAACGTTACAGTATATCACGTCATAAAGATGACACTGTGCCAGAGTGGCTAATCAAAAAGAAAATCAGGGATGGCTTCAGGTAAGAGTCAATACTCAGCGCTCCAATTCAGTGACCAATGATTACCGACTTGGCCAATGCACCAGGTCCTGTGAATCAATTCACTCCAACTCTAGAGCTGAATATTCACTAATGGACTCCATTGATATTTTATTTGCTTTGGGTTTCTGCACATTCACCACAATCCCCTACTACAGTATTGAAGAATGTAGTCTTCATTGACAAGGTGGCATCCAGAAGTGTATGGTGTTTGAGGGGTTTTGCTATGGATAATCCATCGTATATCGATCTTGGCATGGCTTAGATCTGCATTTGATGGCATTTGTTGCAGCTAATCACCGGACTCATTGGTCAAGAGATTGAAGAAGAGGTTGCCATAGCTTCTGGTCTACCAGAGACCATCAAAGTCGCAGATGTTAGGCTGGGTGTGTATACTATTTGTATTTTATCCACCCTTCCTTCTGCAGCCAGCTATATAGTGTAACTAGGGTAACTAGTGACAAGCGAGCGCGCTCATCACTTCTCGATAATCAATTGAGCATTGGGGTGCTCTGGCATGCTTGTAACTTGGCCAAGAAGGGAAGTTGGTCGAGCGCCATGCTCAAGTTCCTACCCCGCTGTTAAAAAGCTAATTAACATTTGAGGATTGACTGCCATACACGGTAATGCTGTAGCATCTAATGGATGCACCAATTCTGCGGTGGCTGCGGGCTAGTATTTTTAGCCTGTGAAGGGTCAAATAACCATGGACCTTCCCAGCTTGATAATATCAGCTCAGCTATCTGCTTTACCTTGGCTGGTTAGCAAAAATAGGGGGGACCCCATTTCGTTTTTTTCCCATTTATTTATTTATTTATTTAGTTCCAAACAGTGCCTTGTGAGTCAGAGATGCAAAAAGGCATCTTCCCCATGCTGTTTCCATCTATTTCAGTGGTTTACCAGCCCCCCCCAGCCCCCCTATTAGGGTCTTCCGAAAAGACACTTGTGTTTACCTCTGATTTGCATTACACTATGTGCAGAATCATTAGGCAAATGAGTATTTTGATCACATGATAATTTTTATACATGTTGTCCTACTCCAAGCTGTATAGGCTTGAGAGCCAACTACCAATTAAGTAAATAAGGTGATGTGAATCTCTGTAATGAGGAGGGGTGCGGTGTAATGAAATCAACACCCTATTTAAGGTGCGCTTAATTATTAGGCAACTTCCTTTCCTTTGACAAAATGGGGTCAGAAGAGAGATTTGACGGGCTCTGAAAAGTCCAAAATTGTGAGATGTCTTGCACAGGGATGCAGCAGTCTTGAACTTGCCAAACTTTTGAAGCGTCATCACCGAATTATCAAGCGTTTCATGGCAGATAGCCAACAGGGTCGCAAGAAGCATGTTGGGCAAAAAAGGCGCAAAATAACTGCCCATGAATTGAGGAAAATCAAGCATAAAGCTGCCAAGATGCCATTTGCCCCCAGTTTGGCCATAGTTCAGAGCTGACACGTTACTGGAGTATCAAAAGGCACATGGTGTGACATACTCAGGGACATGGCCAAGGTAAGGAAGGCTGAAAAACCACCACCTCTGAACAAGAAACATAAGATAAAATGTCAAGACTGGGCCAAGAAATATCTTAAGACTGATTTTTCAAAGGTTTTATGGACTGATGAAATGACAGTGACTCTTGATGGGCCAGATGGAGGGGCCAGAGGCTGGATCAGTAAAGGGCAGAAAGCTCCACTCCGACTCAGACGCCAGCAAGGTGGAGGTGGGGTACTAGTATGGGCTGGGATCATCAAAGATGAACTTGTGGGACCTTTACAGGTCGAGGATGGAGAGAAGCTCAACTCCCAGACCTACTGCCAGTTTCTTGAAGACAACTTCTTCAAGCAGGGGTACAGGAAGAAGTCGGTATCGTTCAAAAAAACATGATTTTCATGCAGGACAATGCTCCATCACATGCATCCAGCTACTCCACAGCTTGGCTAATAATTCTTCACACACTGTATTATATATCATCGTTCCTCGAGTCGAGCCTATCTGAGCGTCCGACCTGCCCGATTCAAGTACGAGCACTCGAGCATTTTCGTGATCGCTCATCACTAACTGTAACACATAAAAGCTTTGGAAGTTTAAATGGTCAAAATTTTTGATAAAACCAAAAAATAAGTTTAACTAAAATACATGTGATTAAGTAAAAACAAAATGCCCAGAATATGTCTATCCTTTAAAAGCATATTTGATATTCCCTCTACTAGAGGTATTATTAGATATTCTGCAGCGAAAGTGCAATCCGCTGATCTCTATCTCAGGCAGCTGCTTTCCAGACATCTAATGGACTGAAGTACATCACGAATTATTATCAATACACTCAAGTGCTGTGTCTCCTGCAACAGTCAAATGTGTCACCTGCATCCCTTGCCAAGAAAAGTAGACTCGATACTTCAATTATACAAACACCAGCAACCACTGCGTCTGGAAAATAACTCTAACCTTAGGAAAAACTAGTAAATGTCTCTGAAGGCCCAAAATATCACCTCCACCCCATCCCCTTCCCAAAACAAAGAGTATTAAAATATAATAATCTACCGAACATGGAAATCCCCTTTAAGAGTAGTGGTCATTGGGGTAAGAAGTCATTGTCACACTGTGACTAACAGAGTTTTACCAGATCACAGGAAAAACCCCAGCAGGGGCCACAACATTCAGGGTACACAGGACCCACGATACAACAGAGAGTCCTAGCACTAGGTAGAGGGGTGCAGAGTCACCACTTGCACTTATGGGTGGTGCACCCAAGCATGGTAGTGGTCGCTTAACACTAGCTGCGAGTACCTCAGCATGGTAGTGCTCACTCATCACTAGTTACGAGTACAGAGCACCCGAGCATGGTAGTGCTCACTCATCACTAGTTGCGAGTACAAAGCACCTGAGCATGGTAGTGCCCACTCATCACTAGCTGGGAGTACCGAACACCCAAGCATGATAGTGCTCGCTCATCACTAGCTACGAGTACAAAGCACCTGAGCATGGTAGTGCTCACTCATCACTAGTTACGAGTACAAAGCACCTGAGCATGGTAGTGCTCGATCATCACTAGTTACGAGTACAAAGCACCTGAGCATGGTAGTGCTCACTCATCACTAGTTACGAGTACAAAGCACCTGAGCATGGTAGTGCCCACTCATCACTAGTTACGAGTACAAAGCACCTGAGCATGGTAGTGCTCGCTCATCACTAGCTACGAGTACAAAGCACCTGAGCATGGTAGTGCTCACTCATCACTAGTTACGAGTACAAAGCACCTGAGCATGGTAGTGCTCGCTCATCACTAGTTACGAGTACAAAGCACCTGAGCATGGTAGTGCTCACTCATCGCTAGCTACGAGTACAAAGCACCTGAGCATGGTAGTGCTCGCTCATCACTAGTTACGAGTACCGAGCCCCAAGCATGGTAGTGCTCGCTCATCACTAGTTACGCGAATACCGAGCACCCGAGCATGGTAGTGCCCACTCATCCCTTTTTGTATAAGCTTATTACTTCAAAAGAAGGCAACCAAAAAAAAAAACTGTTATGAATAGTGAAAAGTCTTTCCCTATGTAATATTGCACATATTCACACTGATGGAAACTCTCAGGTTAATAATCTGTAGATTTGTTTTCCATTAGAGTGGTTGATTTTGCCCAGTAATTTGTGTTAATATACTGCGACTTCTCTGCGTGACATTTTTCTGGTTGCATTCCTGTGGGCATCACGGCCACACATCTGCGCCGTTAAATGCCAGCTGTCTCCTTTTTCCTGTGTCCTCGCCAACATCTCCTCTCCATAGACACGTCATGCGCTGCCCCTAACACACATTTCTTCTACCATCTCAGTTTAGACAAGAACAATCAATCTTTAATTATGTTGCAGAGGTTACTTCTTCCTCCCACTCAGGACCAACCCTGCACCTAGGTCAGCAATAGATGCCCATGAGCTGGAGCTCAGTGCGGCCCCGATGCTTGGGCATTACTTATTTTTAAAGTTGGGAAATGAGTGAGTAGTAAATATCCATTGTTACAGTGTCTCAATCTACGGCGCAATCTTTATAAATTATAAAGAGGTTTTCCGCCACAATGCATTTGCTGAATAATCCAGTAACAAATGGACGGTTAGGGAAATTAATGCTTAGCTGAGGCATAATGCTGAAATTATATGGCATCCAGTAGCTGTAAAATAAGGACATTTACTGTTTCTTACAGAAATAAAATATTAAAAATAATCATATTAAAAAATATTAAGAATTTTTGATCTAATAAATGCAGTTTATTCCATTATGTTACTGGAAAAATTGCAAAAACATTTTACCACATCATTTCCCACCATTTATTATAAGTGGTTAGAGTTGAGCGGATCGGTCATAATCCGGGTCCGGCGGATCCGGATCGGGTTGCCGCAGAAGTCCGGATCCGATCCGGAATCCGCGGCCATGTAGATCAATGGGGAGCCGGATCCGGGACGAGAGAGAGAGAGAGGGAGAGAGAGAGAGAGAGAAAGAGAGGAGAGGAGAGGAGAGAGAAAGAGAGAGAGAGAAAAAAAAAAAAATCGGATCCGGATCGTGCACCCCGAATCCCGGGTACTGGTCGGACTCGGATCGGGCTCTCAAACCGTGCGGATCTCGATTTTGCGGGTCTGGGTCCGCTCAACACTATAAGTGGTCACCATGGCACATAACACAAGTGTAGTGGATTAAATGTCACACATTTCGGTCCTTCCAGTGCTTGGCGTCCTTGTATACTTTCCATCTTTTGCCCCAAAGGATGCCATGCCCGACGCTCCGATCTCCTGTGTGGTGCTTATTGGCTCATTCCCAGTGTCCTCATCCTCGGCTCTTCTGCCCTGGTTTATCTGATTCATCCATATGCCCACACGTCAGCCATCACTTCCTAGCTGTCGCAGGTTTCCCTCATTTTGACTTAAGTCCTTTCGATACCAGTTAACTGATGTCTGATCTTTTTCTGTAACCCTTGACATTTGACCTATCTCCTGACCTTGTCTTCCCATCTGTTGCTTTTCTGCTTGTCTACTATAGTGCCAATCCTGACCTTGGCCTATTTATTGTTGTGAACATAGTCCAGAAAACAGAAGGTTGATCCTGCACCAAAGATCTTTGCAAAAATAAATTTCTTTTTAATTAGAAAATCCTTTAAAAACCAATATCAATAGTAGGCACCATAAAAATACACAAAATGGTTACATAAGGTATGTAGAAAAGGCTTTAGTCAAAGCTTTTTGGATGACAATCATTAATCAGGTAATGGCTGTGGACTGCCATCTGAAAGTCCAAATCAGAAATTCTATTTGCAAACTTGTGTTTCGGGGTGTTTCTCCTCATTAGTGCAAAACAAGAGGTCTGATTTGGCTGGATAATAGGCCTGTGACGGGGGTCCTAGAAGTAAAGTCTCTACTTGTGGAAAGTGCAAAGCCGGTATTAGGAGTCTTATAGGTCATGCAATGCCTCTATCAGTGGTCTTTTGTCCAACCAAATCAGACCATTTGCTTTGAACTGAGGAGAGGCAAACATTCAAAACACATGTTTGCAAATAGAGTGGTTTGCCTTTTATCCTAAGTCAAGAGACAATGCTTGTTACAGTGTTTTGGACTTTTTGCTACTTCCGGTAGGTGGCACTAGAATTTAAGTCCTCTTCCTCTCCAAAGTGGCAATTTCCATACTTCATAAGGGATGTAAGTGTGTCGCCCAGGTACTCTGTTCCGGTCAGTGTATAACTGGGGAATGTCACTTTGGTGGCCGTTGCCTGGTCCCGTGCCCTGGGTGCTTTTTAAAAGGGGAATATTTACCGGGGATTTTGAATAAAGTTCACGCGTGATGCCACTTGCGGTTTGCGGCTCTGTGGATGGAGCCGTCGCTGCACAGTTTTCACTACTAGGGCTGTTCTTAGTGGCAGCCTGGATGTTAGGCCCTCCGCAAGCAGGGCCAGGCCCCAGAGGATAGGTAATGTAGATGGGTGTTGAAAGAAAGTAGGCCACACAAGGGGTTGCAGTGTAACTGGTTCCTTTTCTCAAAGTACACAGTATGCTGGAAACTGGTCACCTGAGGCCGGCTGATCTCAACCGCAGGTCCCTTCAGTCCTAGTGCCAGTTTAGTGACCTGGTGGCTTCCTTCCCTTGCACCTGTTTTTGGTTGGTGGGTCCCCGTGACTTGAAGCAACCCTCCTGGTTGTCTTTAACGGCAGTCTGTATGACGGTAGTGTGAACCCTGTGGTACTTTACTCACTGCTTGTTGGTGGTAACTGGTTACACGAGGCCGGCTGCTTTCATCTCCAGGTCCCCTTCGTCCCAGTGCCAGTGTAGTAATCTGGTACCTTCTTCCCCTGCACCTATCTCTGGTTAATGGGTCCCCGTGGCGTAGGGCAACTGGGGGTCCCCGTCCGGTGGTTTGTCCACTTCTGTCCGCCTGACAGTGGCGTGAACCTTGTGGGTTTGGAGTCTCTGGTCCTGGCCCCGATTTTCCCGTTGCTATTGTGTCCCGAACTTCAAGGCCAGTGAGGTCCTTGATGGTCCCCTCACTGTGCAGATTTTATCCGGTCTGCCTGGAGCATTTGCCTGACCTAGGATTCTGTACCCCGTTGATGCGTGGCTCCGGGAATACTCCACCGTACTCCACCGGCAACCAACCGCCTGGGCCCTCAGGTCACCATCACACTCCTGTCAGAGCAGCTGCTCACTTCCTCTGTCACGACTAACTAACTACTGTCTTTCTGACAGTTCACTGTCTGCCCCTCCCACCTGGTCATCTAGTGGACTGGATTGGCTCCACCTCTAGGTGGCCATCCATTGGTCCAACCATAGCCTAGTACCAGTCTATGGGGAATTTGTGAAAAACAGGGATTAACTGGAGTGTTTGGTTGTTAGCGGCACTGGTCTTGTTGGTCCCTAGGGGGTAGGCCCTGCATCCTAGTGGGGATGCAGTACCTTGTAGCTCCCTGATGGCTTCAGGGGTGCTACATAAGTATTCTGTGTTGGCTTCTATCAATACTAGATTTCATGGAGTTTTCTAATAAAGAAAAGGTATTGTTTTTTTTTTTACCAAAAAAGTTGGATTAAAATTTTGTTTTCTTCACTACTTGCAAGAGGTTCTGCTCCATCATACCAGTATAGGAGGGCTGCATAAAATCTCCTTGTTAAAATACTCTGATTACCATGACTTTTACCTGCCTTGCTGATTATCTTTTGCCTGCCAACTTGGAATTGCCAGTCTTTTCACAATGGCTCTTACTAATGAAGACAACTTTAGGGGCAGCGACCTGGAGATTTCTTTCAAAGAAATCCAGAGCCCTATATAAGGCCTCCTTCAGACGTGCATATAAGACACATATGGGAAAAAATAGTACCGGTGGTTTCCATCAGTGTTCCGTCAATATACCATCCATGTAGTTTTTACCATCAGTGTGTCGTCCGTGTTTTTCCTCTATGGATAAAGAAAGAATGAAATTACAAAGCTTCTATATTTTGCAATGTTAAACACAGATGCCACCCGGCTGCTGTACGTGTTTTTCATTGACCCATAGATGTGTATTGGCTTTTGTCATTCATGCTGTCTCTGTCTAGTTCACATGAACATACAGTCAGTGTGAAAACACCGCCATGTTAGGATCACTATAAGTTATAATGGGTACATGTGGTATAGATGAAAAAAACAGATGCCACACCTACTGGAAACACGGATATGTGAAGGAGATCTAAGGGTGAGTACTAGGAAACCATTAGATCCCCACTCTTGAATTCAGCCCTAAATCCTTTGCAAAGCATTGAGTCCAATATGCCAGTGTCCTTGTGCTTGCATGGGCATCTTCTGTACTATAGTTGGGCACTGATGATAACATGGAGGAACCAGTAGAAAAATGTGGATTAGTCTGCACTGCTATAGATAGATATGCACATTGTCTCTTCAGTAAGGAATAGACAAACTCTAGTACCACCTATTGGAGGTAGCAATCCTAAAAGTCAAAAGTGGCCCTTTAATGAGTCTTGTGGTATGACTAAGGGGTACTTTGCACGCTGCGACATCGCTACTGCGATATCGGCGGGGTAAAATCGAAAGTGGCGGACATCCGGAACCTATAACGACGTCGCAACGTGTAAAGCCTAGATGCGCCGATAAACGATCGCAAAAGCGTTGAAAATCGGTGATCTGTGCAGTGTCGGTCATTTTCATAATGTCGCACCAATAGGAGATACGATGTTGTTCCTCGTTCCTGCAGCAGCACAGCAGGAGTGAGGAACATCTCCTTACCTGCCTCCACCGGCTATGCGGAATGAAGGAGGTTGGCGGGATGTTTACGTCCCGCTCATCTCCGCCCCTCCGCTTCTATTGGACGCCTGCCGTGTGACGTCGCTGTGACGCCGCACGACCCACCCTCTTAGGAAGGAGGCGGGTCGCCGGCCAGAGCGATGTCGCAGGGCAGGTAAGTGCGTGTGAAGCTGCTGTAGCGATAATGTTCGCTACGGCAGCTATTAAAAGATATCGCATGTGCGACGGGGGCGGGTACTATTGCGCTCGGCATCGCTAGCCGATGCTAGCGATGTCGCAACGTGCAAAGTACCCCTTAAGATTTATGCCAGATCAGAACCTCAATTTGCAGACAATGTTTCGGGATGGTTGTCCCTCGTCAGTGCAAAGTATGAGATCTGATCTGGCTGTATGAGAGACTAAGACGGGGTCTAAAGGGGAAGCTATTCTCCTTGTGGAGACTGACACACCATTGTAGCATGCCAGTGGTTAGGAGACTTTAAGCCATAATGTTCTGCCTTTTAGTATTGCTACCTCCATTAGGTGGCACTAAAGTGTATTTACTTCCTCACTGAAGAGACAATTTGCATATTTTCAAGAGGAGCATTGCAGCTTAAAATCTCCTCACCATTGGCATGCTGCAATGGTGTGTCAGTCTCCGCAACGAGAATAGCTATAGATAGAGAAACAATGATCCATAGAAGTGTAAATGGCAGGGTGGTTTATGTCAACTCGTTTCGAAGTAAAAACAAACTTTTACATCAGGAAAAGCCACCAAATTATTTTTCCTGATGTAGACATGTGGATTAGAGTTTCTCTATCTATAGTAGCACAGACTAATCCACATTTTTCTACTGGTTCCTCCATGTTATCTTCATACCTATGTGTTACATCTCGTGGCTCTCCTGAGGCAAGGACTGAGGCAGTCTCCCATTCCTTGCCTGCCACGAGCACTCCTGCTCAGCAGCGCCGAAGGTCTGCCAGACTGCGCAGTGTGCAGGAGATACCTTCTCAGAGAGGCAGCAGAAGGGTGACACCTAGTGGTTCTCCTGTTACAAGGAGTGAAGCGGTCTCCCATTCCTGGCCTGCCGCAGACTCTCCTGCTCAGCGGCCCCGAAGGTCTGCGAGGCTGCGCAATGTGCAGAGGTTTACTGCTCAGGGAAGCAGTGAGATTCCCGTTATCTCTGCACATTGTGAGACCGAGGATCCCGCCTCTATTTCCCAGAGGCAGGAGGGTGAGCATGTGCAATGCGTGGTGGGTCCTGATTCGCTCACTGACATCACACGGCTTGATGACAAGGCTGGTGACGTGGTCAATCCTGACTGGCCAGGCTGGGACGTCGTGGACCCTGATTGGGTCAAGTCCGTCATCTCCGCCTCGCGCCCGCCCTCGGGTGGAGCTGCACCTCCTTAAAAGCTCCCCCTGCCATCATGGCGGCGCGCGACCGTCCTTCTATGTTTGGATGTCTGGCAGCGTGCTGCCACGCCACTGCTCAGGCATTACTGTCTCTTGTGGGCTTGGCCCTTGCTGCTCCGGCAGTACCTCGTTTGCAGGCCGTGTTCCTGCCTTGCTGCTCCGGCAGTACCCCCGTCAACAGGCCGTGTTCCTGTCCCAGGTGAGCTCCTCAAGTCTCCATTGGACTCACCTGCTTATTGAAAGCACACGTGCGTGGGCACCTCTGTGCTACCCTCGTGCCATATTCTCGTGACTTCCACTGGCACACGTGCGTGGGCACCTCTGTGCTTCCCCGTGCAACAGGTACACCGAGACGTGAGATCTGTGCCATACAACCCTCACGGGTTAGGGCAGATCGGTGTACATAGATCGTCTGTGACATTCCAGACGATCGCTAGCAGCAACCCGCTCACTCTTCACCCACCATAGCGGCGGTCCCTTACACCGCACAGTGGACCTTGACCGGCGGAAGCAGTCCATTTCCCATCTTGGCACGCTTCCCCGGGTCCCCCTCGTAACACCTATGGGTCGTGGATCTTATGGCAGCTGTATTAGCGCTTCATACTGGTTGTGTCGCACAACCCTACAAGGTGAGCAGCCAGCTTTTGACACTACATTACCTCATATTTGGGTAAGACCCTATTGCCCTTGTTTATCCACAGAATCATTTTCGATAGTTGGACACTGTCTCACATCAACATTTTCTAATTACAAATTGAGAACTCAGGCCCGTAACTTCCAAAGCAAAAAATCCCCATCAATTCAGTGGGAGCGCAGCTCCTGAGCCCTACTGATGTCCCGCCAATAACACGTTTGATCGATACGTCAAAGTTCTTCACCAGAAAACACAGTAAATATGAATGATCTTATCATCCGGCAAGATTGTCTCATGTATCAGCCTTCACTGCTCCCATGTGGATGACGGTGATACGCCGCAGGTGATCACTTACACTAAGTAGTGTGTCAGATAGAAAGTGCTTAGATGCTTCTACCGCGAGTGATTATATACATGCGTCTGATTATTTATTGTGGCTGCTTCCGAGAACCATTGATTTCCTACTAAAGATGTATAATGCCCCCATTTTCTGATTTGTAAATGTATTCGGCATATCATTCGTTAATTAAGAGATTGATGCTGTGGATTTTACCCCTTACATACAGTATGGACCATATGTTTTAATAATAAATGACTCTATTAGGTTTATTGGAGCTATGAGAATATTCCAATCTACATATTTAGCTGATATGTGATTTCATTGCCTTTTTGAGAAAAAAATGAGGAGTATAAAATGAAGAATGAGCTACACTATATGGTTATAGAGCAACTATGCGTAATAACAAATCATGTCTGTTGTATTTAACAGACTCAGCTCTGCCTCTACTGTGGCTGGACGTAGAACTGAAGTATCACACGCTTCCATTACATGTTATTGCTCTATAGCTGGGTGCACAATCTAGAGCCCGGGGGCACATGTGGCCAAAATGCCAGTATACTGTATGTGGCCCCCAGCCATCACAACCATAATTTCAGTCCAAGTTATGTCTGTAAAATAATGGACTGCACTTGGACCGATGTTATGCAATGGGGCAGTGCAGACGAGCAATTCTTTGCCACGGACTGAATCTACGTATGAAAAAATTGCAGCATTCACTAGTTAAAGGGAACCTGTAACCAGGATTTTCCCTTATGAGCTACGTCCACCACCAGTGACTCCTTATATACAGCATTCTAGAATACTATATATAAGAGCCCAGGCTGCTCTGTATAACTTAAAAAAAGACCTTTATTATACTCAGCTGCAGAGTGGTCCGGTCCGACGGGTGTGGCTGCTGTCCGGTCTGGCACCTCCTCTCTGCGGCGATTGCCATCCTCTTTCTTCTGAGCCTCGAATGAATGATGCTTCCTACGTCATCCACAGAGGCCGGCATTAAGGTCCTCCACACTGCTGAGGGCAGATCAAAGTATTGTAGTGCCCATGCGCGGCCAGTCTTTGACCTTTCCTTGCACCCAGGGCTGTGGAGTCTGTAAGCCAAACCTTCAACTCCGACTCCTCAATTTCTCTTGCACCGACTCCGACTCCGACTCCCACATATATTGCTTATAGTTAAGTGAAAAATGTATTGTACTGCAATGTGAGCATCAGACATTTAATCATTTTTATGATACAATAATCAAGATATTTAGATAGAACATAAAATACATTTATTGGAATACAACTTTAGGACACAAACTAATAAATTGTAAATATGTAATACACTATGTAATATATATATATATATATATATATATATGTGTGTGTGTGTGTGTGTGTGTGTGTGTATATTACATATTGTATTACATATTTACAATTTATTACAGTTTGTGTCCTAAAGTTGTATTCCAATAAATGTATTTTATGTTCTATCTAAATATCTTGATTATTGTATCATAAAAATGATTAAATGTCTGATGTTCACATTGTACTACAATACATTTTTCACTTAACTATACGCAATGTACTTAATGTTATTTAGTATGTTTTTGTTGAAAACTGTTGTTTGCCACTTACATAGTTTATTACATAGTGTTATATATATATATATATATATATATATATATATATATATATATACAGTTAGGTCCAGAAATATTTGGACAGTGACACAAGTTTTGTTATTTTAGCTGTTTACAAAAACATGTTCAGAAATACAATTATATATATAATATGGGCTGAAAGTGCACACTCCCAGCTGCAATATGAGAGTTTTCACATCCAAATCGGAGAAAGGGTTTAGGAATCATAGCTCTGTAATGCATAGCCTCCTCTTTTTCAAGGGACCAAAAGTAATTGGACAAGGGACTCTAAGGGCTGCAATTAACTCTGAAGGCGTCTCCCTCGTTAACCTGTAATCAATGAAGTAGTTAAAAGGTCTGGGGTTGATTACAGGTGTGTGGTTTTGCATTTGGAAGCTGTTGCTGTGACCAGACAACATGCGGTCTAAGGAGCTCTCAATTGAGGTGAAGCAGAACATCCTGAGGCTGAAAATAAAGAAAAAATCCATCAGAGAGATAGCAGACATGCTTGGAGTAGCAAAATCAACAGTCTGGTACATTGTGGGGAAAAAGGAATTGACTGGTGAGCTTGGGAACTCAAAAAGGCCTGGGCGTCCACGGATGACAACAGTGGTGGATGATCGCCGCATACTTTCTTTGGTGAAGAAGAACCCGTTCACAACATCAACTGAAGTCCAGAACACTCTCAGTGAAGTAGGTGTATCTGTCTCTAAGTCAACAGTAAAGAGAAGACTCCATGAAAGTAAATACAAAGGGTTCACATCTAGATGCAAACCATTCATCAATTCCAAAAATAGACAGGCCAGAGTTAAATTTGCTGAAAAACACCTCATGAAGCCAGCTCAGTTCTGGAAAAGTATTCTATGGACAGATGAGACAAAGATCAACCTGTACCAGAATGATGGGAAGAAAAAAGTTTGGAGAAGAAAGGGAACGGCACATGATCCAAGGCACACCACATCCTCTGTAAAACATGGTGGAGGCAACGTGATGGCATGGGCATGCATGGCTTTCAATGGCACTGGGTCACTTGTGTTTATTGATGACATAACAGCAGACAAGAGTAGCCGGATGAATTCTGAAGTGTACCGGGATATACTTTTAGCCCAGATTCAGCCAAATGCCGTAAAGTTGATCGGACGGCGCTTCATAGTACAGATGGACAATGACCCCAAGCAAACAGCCAAAGCTACCCAGGAGTTCATGAGTGCAAAAAAGTGGAACATTCTGCAATGGCCAAGTCAATCACCAGATCTTAACCCAATTGAGCATGCATTTCACTTGCTCAAATCCAGACTTAAGACGGAAAGACCCACAAACAAGCAAGACCTGAAGGCTGCGGCTGTAAAGGCCTGGCAAAGCATTAAGAAGGAGGAAACCCAGCGTTTGGTGATGTCCATGGGTTCCAGACTTAAGGCAGTGATTGCCTCTAAAGGATTCGCAACAAAATATTGAAAATAAAAATATTTTGTTTGGGTTTGGTTTATTTGTCCAATTACTTTTGACCTCCTAAAATGTGGAGTGTTTGTAAAGAAATGTGTACAATTCCTACAATTTCTATCAGATATTTTTGTTCAAACCTTCAAATTAAACGTTACAATCTGCACTTGAATTCTGTTGTAGAGGTTTCATTTCAAATCCATTGTGGTGGCATGCAGAGCCCAACTCGCGAAAATTGTGTCACTGTCCAAATATTTCTGGACCTAACTGTATATATATGTAATAAACTATGTGGCAAAAAACATACTAAATAACATTTGTGCAGTCTATGCATTTCTTGTAAGAAATAGAATTGCCTCCATCAGATCCTCCTTCGCAGATGACCTCAAATCTGACCTAATAATTTTAAGGCTAGAGAACAGCATCTACAGTAACTTGGGTTGGAGGCAAATCCGTAACCACATGGGCAACATCTCTAACAATTTCCGGGTATAAAGGAATTGCCTCATGCACAGTCAGTTTTGATGAATGGTTGAATTTTTCTATTTCTTTGAGAGCAAGTGAAAAATTTTGCTGAAATCTGGTCAATCTGCTGCTATAGGAGACAGAGTGAAATGCTTTGCCTTCTCCATGTAATCCAAATACTTGTCAAAGTTAAACTCCTTATCTGATGAGGATGAAGATATGGCAGCAGTAGCACTGTCAGGACCCAAGTCCTCTTCCACCTGGCAGTCCTGTAGCCGCTCATCCTAACTTCTACCTCACTCTGTTGATCATCAAGCAGTATACAATGACTTGGGTCCACATAAACAACTGCCAGAAGAATTTTATTTTCTAATAGCTGTCTCTCTCCATTTCATTGAAGCAGAAAAATGCCATCTGCGCTTAAACCTCCTCTTTGGGACAGGCAAAATAGCAAGTTCTTCCACTCCCTTATGAAAATGCCAGGAGTTAAATCTTCAGCTTGTAATTTTTTAGTCACGGTAAATGGGTGATTAAGCAATTCCTTCAATTCAGCCACCTGTGTCTATTGACCTTTATTTAGGGTTACCTGAGGGTTCACCATATCTATAAGAAACGGTTTTAGTTCAATCATTAAATAAGTGCTGCCTCACCGAGTGGCTTGATCAACAATTGCCCTTTTCCCAGCACGTCTCTTCAAGATGGAATCTATTTTAGGGGTTCTGGTGGCAATAACCAATTTCCTCACTTTTCCAATCAGATTTCCAGCATGTCCCTCTTGCAGACTATCTCCTATTGCCAGCTGCAGCGTGTGCACCACACAGCGCATGTGATGAATATGAAAGTGTTTTGAAGCAGCTTCAACAAGATCATCTAATTCTAAAGTATCATTTTGCTGTTCTTCTGTTGTAATATCTGTTTGTTCCTCAGTTACATGAACAGCACTGTGGCTCCATCTCACACATACTGAATCCTAGATTTTCTTCTAGCTGTTGTTCATTACTCTCATTCATCAGTTTGATTGTACTTATCATGTTTGTAGCATTGTCCATTACAATAGCAAGAATCTGTTCTTTTTTGAGTTCGTAATCTTGCAGAACTTTTTCCACTAAGGCCTGGAGAAACTGGCTGGTGTGATGAGCTTTAGGGGGACTTTGCACACTATGACATCGCAAGCCGATGCTTGCGATGCCAAGCGCGATCGTCCCCGCCCCCGTCGCAGCTGCGATCTCTTGTGATAGCTGCCGTAGCGAACATTATCGCTACGGCAGCTTCACATGGACTTACCTGCCCTGCGACGTCGCTCTGGCCGCTCTGGTCACAGCGATGTCACACGGCAGGCGGCCAATAGAAGCAGAGGGGCGGAGATGAGTGGGACGTAAACATCCCGTCCACCTCCTTCCTTCTGCATAGCCGGCGTGAGCCGCAGGATGCAGGTAGGAGATATTCCTCGCTCCTGTGGCTTCACACACAGCGATGCTGCTGCAGGAACGAGAAACAACATCGTAACATCGGTCCTTCCGAAATTATGGAAATGACCGACGCTACACCGATGATACGATTTCAACACTTTTGCGCTCGTTAATCGTATCAAAAACGATTTACACACTCCGATATTGACAGCGACACCGGATGTGCGTCACTTTCGATTTGAATTTGACCCCACCGACATCGCACCTGCGATGTCGTAGTGTGCAAAGTACCCCTTAGTATCTTTTACTGCCAGTGTCTTGGTAATAATTTCTTTCTTGTTACAAACATATCGAACATTGATGGCAAAATAGTTCAGTGAAATGCAGTGACTCTGGCACCCAACAAAGGCAATGGGTTTCAAGATAGGACATTCAGACACATCGTTTTGTGAGGATCCTCACAAAGAATGAGCAGTCAGTTTGTGGCGTTTTTCTAATCTGCTTTTGCTACTGAAAGCATTATCTAGGAACTAAAAAACCTTTCAAGTGATGCGCTTTTTTAAAAAGCTGATCTGCTTTTGCAGCTGAAAAACGTATTCTCAAAAAACGCAGCAAAAACGCTGTGTGTGAATGTAGCCTTAGATCAGGAATAGAACAGCCATTTATAGGACATTTCATAACTTTCCCAAATTCCTATGAAAAAATATTCAGCACATTAGAGAGTAGTGATGCCCATCAGACCGAACCTCCCCTAGGTGAGTGTTATAAAGGTGTTTTTTTACGTTATACACAGCGGCCTGGGCTCTTATATACTCTAGAATGCTGTATATAAGAGCCCACTGGTGGTGGCCGCAGCTCATAAGGGAAAAACCTAGTGGCAGGTTCCCTTTAATTCCATAAATCGTATGTGAGTCACCCATTCAGGTATATCGATGCACAAAATAAATGTAGCTACAGTATAGAATCCTATAGATAAATTACTATTCTGTAACATAGGAAACTGTAAATGATCCTGTCTATTATTAATAGCTATGGCTGTAAAAAAAAACAGATTGCAGACGGATGATAATATTTCTGGATAAAACTGACAATTTTTTTATACAGTCGTGTGAACTTGGCCTAACTATCATAAAATATGGGGTTAGTTGCACTCATTTTCTGGACATCTTTACACCTTTTTTCTCAAATGCAAAATTGGAGCGCAGAGTACCCACTCAGTCTACAATAGTGGAAGTACCAGAAATGATTACAAGCATGTATAGTACTGTCAATATATACCTTGGTTCAGAATACACCTCCAAATGTTATTTGGCCCTTTTTGAGTGGTAAAGTCACAAAATGTGTCATTTGGGGCAAAAAAAGGTTGTGCCCTCTGTTCTATGTAAATAACAGTATCTGCCACCTAGTGGTACACAGTGATACCGCATCTGCTGCAGACAATACAAGACAAGCATTTTCAGAAGTGCACATGAATTGTAAAAATGGTGTTATACTGCCATCTAGTGTCTAAGATATGAAAAGGCTCTCCTTTATTGTCTGAAGAAATCGTTACAGGAATGTGTATAGAACTGGATTGAAACATTACCTCTGCAGTATATATGTATGTGTGTGTGTGTGTGCAACTATATATATATATATATATATATATATATATATATATATATATATATATATATATATATATATATATATATATATATATATATATATATATATATATATATATATATGTGTGTATATATATATATATATATATATATATATATATATATATATATGTGTGTATATATATATATATATATATATATATATATATATATATATATATATATATATAGCTCTGGCAAAAATTAACACTAGAAGTCCCAGAGAGGGGTCATTTAACATTTCTACCTTTGGAACCCAGAGATGGGTCAAATGACCTGAAGGATTTTAGCTAACATCCTATAATCACTGTTTTGTGTTCTGTAATTAAGGCCATTACTGTCGCACCACAGGAGGTTGTTGTTTTCCATTGAGTTTAGCCATTTCGTTTACTTCTAGTGTTAAAGGGAACCTGTCAGCAGAAATTTCGCAATAAACCTAAAAGATTCCCCTTCTGCAGCTCCTGGGCTGCATTCTAGAAAGGTTCCTGTTGCTATTGTGCCCCCTTTGAGACCTAAATAAATACTTTATAAAGTCTTACCTTTTTGTATGCAAATTTTTTTTATGGTAACAGGGGCAGGCTGTCTTGCGTCCGTTATTCGCCTCCTGTCGCTTTACTCCGTCCCCCATTGCTCATTTTCATACATGAGGACGTCGCCCAGTGCTCCCGAGGTCTCGCGCATGCCCAGTGGCACTATCGCGGGACAGCACTGTGTAAAGCGTGACCGGTGGTGAGGTGATTGCACAGGCGTGAGATTATGGGCGGCGCTGTGATTGTCATCAGCAGCGTCATCCAAGTACCCGCCCATAATCTTGTGCCCACGCTTTTCCCTCTGCCTCCACCATTATGCGTAAGTGCTGGCCATATGAACCCACATCACCTATTACGGCAGGCGCGAGATTGTGTAATGTAAGCAGTTCTTTGTTTGATGGCTTGTGACTATCCATCTTCCTCTTGATTACATTCCAGAGGTTTTCAATGGGGTTCAGGTCTGACCATTTCTCATTTATTTATTGCTTAGAAATTCGGAGACATGTTGTTAGTAGTTTATAGAATAAAATAACAATTTACATTTTACTCCAAAATATACCTATAAAGAGAAAAATCTGAAAAACTGAAAATTTTGCAGTGGCCTCTTAATTTTTGCCAGATATATATATAAAATTATGCACTATATGTTCAAAAGTTTCATGACACACACACACATTACACCTTCAACAACTTTTATGACTTCCTATCTTAAATCTATTATCATCACTATGGAGTTGGTCCTAACTTTGCAGCTATATTGCCATTTCTCTCAAGCAGAATCCTCGCTCTCTTGAGTTTATATTTGACTCAGATCTCTCCTTCACTTCCCACCTCAAATCACTTGTTCATGTCACCTCCAGCTCAAAAACATCTCTTGAATTTAATCTTTCTTACCTTTGACTCTGCTAAAACTCTTAGGGGTACTTTGCACACTGCGACATCGCAAGCCGATGATAGTGATGCTGAGCGCGATAGTACTCGCCCCCGTCGCACATGCGATATCTTGTGATAGCTGCCGTAGCAAACATTATCGCTATGGCAGTGTCACACGCACATACCTGCCCTGTGACGTCGCTTCCTAAGGGGGCGGGTCGTGCGGCGTCACAGCGACGTCACACGGCAGGTGGCCAATAGAAGTGGAGGGGTGGAGATGAGCGGTACATAAACATCTCGCCCCCTTCTTCCTTCCGCATTACCAGTGGAGGCAGGTAGGAGATGTTCCTCGCTCCTGCGGCTTCATACACAGCGATGTGTGCTGCAGCAGGAATGAGGAACAACATCGTACCGTCGCTGCAGCGAAATTATGGAAATGACCGACACTACACAGATCACCGATTTACGACACTTTTGCAATCGTTTATCAGTGTATCTAGGCTTTACACGTTGCAACGACGTTACAGGCGCCGGATGTGCGTCACTTTCGATTTGACCCTGATGATATCGCAGCAGCGATGTCGCAACGTGCAAAGTACCCCTTATAGTCTATGAAGATGATTATATCAAAATATTGTTTGTAACTAGAGATGGGTAAGTACCCCGTAATGTTGCTCTGATTCATTCTCGCTAGGTCTACTGCAGCTCTGTATTAATTGGTCTCCCTTCTCCAATCTATTATGAATGCAGCAGTCATGATCATATTTCTGTACAATAACTACACTGGTGCCACCACTTTGTGCCAGTCTTTACACTGATTGCCCATCTGCTACAGAAACCAGCATAAATGTATGACTCTTACACACAATGCTCCTCTCCTTAGTTCTGCATCGCACTGCATCTTCTCCCTCATCACTGTCTATCACCCTACTTTTCCTCTACCTTGCACTAACAACCTATTATTTACATCCTCTATAATCCAAACCTCTCACTCACCATCTTAGGGTCTCGTGCTGTACTAATTTTCTGGAATGCACTACCCCACACAATCTGATTCATTCCCAGTATCCACAGTTTCAAGCATGCCCTAAAAACACATTTCTTTAGACTGTCTTATCACCTCACTAAACTAACTGGTCCCCTGATTTTTGTTTTTGGTCTACATGTTGTAGAACAGAGAAACAGAATTCATGTAGAGCATACATAGCAGTAAAGCACCACTCCAGCATTTTTTTTATTGCTGTGCTGGAGGTGTGCTTCTGATCTAAGTCCCCTTCTCTTCCTCTTAGACCCGCAACACACATCCATTTTTTTTGTACGTGTGCGGTACGTATTTGCACGTACCGGAGACACGGAGACCCATGTTATTCAATGGTAGATGGCACACACACGTAAAATCACACGGAACGTGTGTCCATGTCGTAAGTACGTGTGTGCGCTTGTCTACACGGACGACATGTCCATTTTTTACCGGCAGCACGCAGGCACGCACCCGCTTTAGTCTATGGGTCCGTGCCTGCACAGACCGCACACAGAGTATGTCCGTGTTCAGCACGTATCGTCCGTGTCCGTTTTTCATCACGAAATCTGAAATACTTGTTACCAATCTAATAGGTCAATTGATGGCAAACAACAACACCAGGATCTCATGATGAATGATTAATAACGCTAATTGGGTAAGAATGCGGGCCTTTATAAACGGACAGCACACGGACAGCACACGTACGTATTTTATGTCAACACGGACATTCCACACGCACACACGGCTCGCATACGCCATCACACGGATGCCATACGTACCGGAGAAACGCCCCTAAAAAACGGAACACGGACCCGAAAAACGGACCGTGAGACACGTACGTTTTTTTGCGGAAGTGTGTTTTAGGCCTCATACTCACCCTCAGCCATTGTCACCTTCTATCGCTTCTGCTCCCATTGGTCTCCAGCATTTTGTGTGCTTGCAGATCGCTCTAGTGAGCCAGACATAATTTTTCAATGCAAGTCTATGAGTTTCTCATTGTGGCTCTCATAGACTTGCATTGAGTGGTCAGAAGTTACCTTTACAAGATGACGCCTAGAGCTGCCCCGATAAAAGCTGAAGATGCCGGGGGATGAGTATTACATTAGGCTCAGTGAACTTCAATTAGAAGCACCAAACCAGCACTGAAAATAATCCTCTGGAGTGGTGTTTTAAGCATGTGATACTAAAATAACAGAATGAAGCAGAAGTTGAATAACTTAACATAGGTGTGAACAGAGCCTATTGTAAATGAGTAAATGACTTCTATATGTTAATAATATATTCTATGCATTACAAACATTGTATAATTATTGTAATTACAACTGCACGTCCAATAGTCTCTTTGCTGTGCTGTCACTCTGTTATCTCTTCTTTTATTTACTGTATTTAGTGCAAGCAAAACAAATAACATTTTTGTGTTCTCCATTGTTATCTTTACTCCTGTTGCTATCAAAATGAAAGTAATTGGTTTAGTCATTCCTTCCTTCTCTTCTTTCACTTTCTCTCTTCTGTCCATACTTCTACCTACCTACCTTTTTCTTCTCTCCCTATTTCCACCTATTTTCCTAGCCATCCTCTTTTATTCTTTTCTACCTTGCCTTATTCCCTCTTCCAATGCCCACACCTTCCTTCCCTCCCTCCATCCTTACTCTTCTTTTTACATATTTATGTCCTTTCCATTCTTTTCTATATTCTTTGTTTCTAACCTTTATTCCTTCCCTCCTCGCACTTTCACCTCTTCTACCCTACTCTCATCTTCCTTCCCTATTTATCCTACTTTCTTTCCCCATCCTTCCGTATGTCCACCAACCTTCCCAACCTCTTTTCCCTCATTATTTTTTCCTTCTACCATTCCTACCTTGCTTTCTTTTCTCCTCCCAATTTTCCCTTCCATGTTTTCCATCCTCTACTACTTACGCAAACCTTTAATTCATTTTTGCCTCTTTCCTGTCTCATTTTTTTTAATGATTTGCTTATATTCATTTTGATAATAATTAATTATCTCTCCCTCACTGCTTCCTTTTTTATCGCCTACTTCTTTTATTATTTCCATCTACCTTTTTTAATTTCTTACTCTCATGTTTTCTTCTTAGCATCTTTCACCCTTTCCAACCCCTTCTCTTCTCCATTACTCTAACTTTCTTTCTTTCTTCCTTCTTTCTTTATATCCATCCATCCTTCCATCATTTCTTTCTTTGTCCCATGTTCTCCAGCTCTTTAATTTCCTCCTTGCTTACTCTTCTTTCTTCTTACTGTTCCTTTCTTCCCTACCCCTTTCTTCCTTTTCCACTTTAAGTCCTAATATACCTATCTTCCTTCTCTAGCTCCTTTCTTTCCAACTCACTTCCATCTTCTTTGTTCCTCTCATTGCTTTCTTTACTTTTCTTACTTGATCCCTCAATCATCCTTATCATTATTACTCTTTCACCAACATTACTTCCTTCTTTCTTTATTCACCTCCTTCCTTTACCACTTTGCTCCCTAAACGTTTTGCATTCCCCCTTTCTTCCCTACTTCTATATACTTTCCTTCCTTCTCTACCTCTGTTTTTTTTTTCTTTCGGTACTCTTTTCCTTTCTTGATTTCCTACCTTCCTCTCTTTTTGCCTCCTTTCTGACTTTCTTCCTTCTTCCTTTCTTTCCGATCTTTTCTCTCTGAAGAATTACAGGACAGATACATATTTTCATGAGCAATTAGGTTTCTTTTTATAATACTATAATTTGTTCCTTGCGATTGTAGGGCACAGCTGGAAATGAAGCCAGTGCCACAGAGGAAATGTCCAACCTTGTGAACTACATTCAGCCTGTGAAGTTTGAATCTTTTGAGACTTCTAAAAGTAAGTGACACGTTCAGATGACAGATCACTGCCGAGAACAAGACACTAAGGAACTGGGGCTGAATTCTTATAAATGGCAATAGTACATATTTATTATGCTGGAATCACTCCTAGTGCAAACTAAGCGTTAATTCTGGAAACCTCATTTGTGCATGATAATGAGAACGTTACATGTTACTGTCATACTAATTCTGTCTGTGAAGGTTGAGGCCGCTGTGGCTCCCAGGACTAAGCAATGGGCAAGAACGTCACATATACAAAGTACAAGCTGAATGTAACACTCACAGCCAGTGTAGTAGCAGCGAGCGGGATTAGTGGACCTTAGGGGGGACCCGAGCTTACCCTTTAGTGGGAGGGGCTTAACTAAGCAACCACCGTGAGGCGGATGCCAGATACTTCTCCAAGGGCAGTGACCGGGACAGTGGCAGCTGACTCCTAGGGCAGGTGACAGACTCAGGAATAGCCTAATACAGGTGGGGTGACTGAGGCAGGCTGGACAGGCAGGTATGGACAGGAATGGTGGACACAGCAGGGATAGACTGGTGTGGGAAGGCAGGTGCTGGAGATAGGCACAGAGATAATGAGACAGGAGCTCAAGACCTGACAACTAGCTAGGTAGCTGACTGGAGACCGACTGACTAACTAGAAGCATTGTGCAGGCACCTCCCTTAATGGGAGGGTGCTTTTAATACACAGTGCCTCTCAGCCATAGGTGGAGGGGCATTTCTGGAAATGGCACTTCGATCCTTTAAGTGGAAGGCCGGTGTGCATGCGTGCATCTTAGATACACTCTGGGAAACCCGTGCGGCATGCACAAGGCCTGGGAGAGGATGGAGGCAGCAGAACACATGGATGGCCAGGGGAGTGCAGGGGAGGATGCAACCTGACCAGGACAGTCAGTAAGTTGGAGTCTCTGCAGCCTTAGGCTACGTGCGCACTTTGCGTTTTCACCTACGTTTCAGCTGCGTTTTGCACTGCAGCATTTTCATGGCAAAATGCATGCAATTTGATTTTCCTGCAAAATCTATGGGAATTGTTGTTTTCTGGTGCGCACTTTGCTATTCAAAATGCAGCGTTTAATTTGCATATCTTTGGGCAAAAACTCAGTATTTAAAGAAGCAGCATGTCAATTGTTTTTGCCATTTGGGCTGCGTTTTGATATCATTGAAGTCAATGAGAAGTTGTAAAAAGCAAGAAACCTCAAAATTCCAGCGTTTTACATGCTTTTTAGCAGCAGAAAACATGCGTTTATGACATCAAAATAATGGAATGATATGTCCCTTTACACACACACATAGTCCAACAATTAAATTAATGAAAAATATTAATTTATTGTTATTTTAACCATAAATAGTATAAAATTGCTATAATTATATTAAATATAACTATTTTCGTTATGATTTAAATAATTATATTTGTTTTCATTTTTTTCCCTTTTTTCATAGTGTTTGTATGTTAAAACTTTATTTAGTAGTGTCTTTGTAATCAAAACGCACCTGATTTTAAGCAATGGAAAAGCAGGTAAAAAGCGCTAAAACGCGGCTAAAACGCGTTAAATACGCACGCGTATTTATCGCGTTTTTGTGGACAATAACAACTTTGGCAGAAACCATTTCTGCCAGAGGATGCGTTTCGAACTGCAACTACCTCGACGCAAAGTGCGGACATAGCCTTAAAGTTCTGGTACACTGAGCTTTAAAGCTGATTCACACATTACCATTTCCCACTAATATTTGTGACAGTGAGACGTTTTCAGGGGACATAAATGGCAATCCGTAACAAATTCTGCAGCCAATGTCAGAGCCTTCTAAGAGACAGTATGTTTTCATTTTACATAATTTACCATTCATTTAGGTAATTCAGGACATTAAAATTTATGGTATACTTGGGCAGGTCATCAATATCAGAATCAGTAGGGATCCTGCCCTGGTCAGAAGTGAACAGTATACGGCACACGAATACCGCAGCAGCATTTTGGCTGTTCTTGGGTACAGTAACAAAAAAGTTCTTGGTTACCATAACTCACCTTATATTCACTTCAGTGTCAGATGCCATTCGATATCTATGTTCTGGAAACTCCCTTTAAGGCCTCCGTCACACATCCGTGCCTCCGGTCCGTGTTTGCCATTTTTTACACGTACTGGAGACACATGCTTACGTTGAATCCTTTATTTTCATGTTAAAAGCCGCACATTAGTATTTTTGCACGGAGCGTGAGTACGTTCTGTGCATACGTGTGTCCATTTAGAAAAAGCGCTGACATGTCCGTGTTGCTCCGGGATCACGTACTCACGGACCCATTACATCCTATGGGTCCGTGTTGACACGTACGTGATACGGATGATGTCCGTGTGCTATCCGTGCGGTCCGTGTCCGTGTGGCTCAAATCAAGTTTGTTACAAAATTAAATACTTGCAGGTGGCCAAGGTACCATACAAAATCCAACATAAAAATACTAAGGGCTCCGTGCATAATGGCATGGTTGTAGTATATATCCAAGCACATTGGATAGCCAAGTAAAAAGACCAACAGGTTAATTAATTGTGGATAATTATAAGAATGTGCTAATCAAATCCACCTATGTGTCATTATTCCCAACAAATAATCATTAACTTCATTTGATGAAGATGTGAAAAACGGACAAGATACGCAAAGCATACGGAACACACACTGACGTGTTACACGCACAGAAAAACGTACACACGTAACACACACGTAATGCACACGGACACTACACGGAGAGGAAAAACGGACTACAAAAATGGAACACTGACTACAAAAATGGACATCGTCACACGTACGTTTTTTTCACGTTAGTGTGGCACAGGCCTAAAGGGGTTCCATAACAAGGTTCATATGTGATGGAAAGTGTTGGAACATTAAATGCTATCACTTATTTATATATATAGAAATATATAACTTCGAGACACTTTTCTCATGGAAAAAAGTCAAAAACTTCTGCAAGCCACATTTGTGCAAAGCTGCAGTGCCTTTACCTGATGAGAGATGTACGATAAGTATATAGCCAGATGGAAGACCGCCCCCCAGCCCGACAGATTTACTATCATTTACAACACAAATTGGCGTAAATGAAGCACAAGCTTATACCGACTTAGATCTCCTTTTTTGACCCACAGACAGACAAATATATACCCAATTTATTAAGAGCCATATGCCTCTTAATACTTTTTTTGCGTCTTCTTCTAGTATACGCGAGTGTAAAATTGGTGTATGAGACTGATAAAATTGGTGTATGAGAATGATAAAATTGGTGTATGAGACTGACCATAACTGCTACATTTCTGCTTCTACAAGCAACCACCAGATATATAGGGGTGCAGGAAGCTATCAGAGTAGCTGCCCGTCTGTCTGTGATGTGGATAATTAATGATAGAACTGATGGTCTCGTGAAAATGGTACCTATCAAGGCAGTAAGGGAACAGTCTGGTTATATTAGGCAGTAAGGGAACAGTCAGTTCTTGACATTGGTGTGTTGAAAGCAAGGCAAATGTTAAAGGGGTGCTCAATGAATGTAATAAAATGATCTCAGGTCAGGTAATTGAAATGAAAAAACACAGCTCCTGAGACCTGTGTCTCAACTGACAGAGGAGTTGTATTGTAAGCACATACACCAGTGCTGCTGGAAAAGGGTTGTAACAGGAGATGATATATATTTTCATGTAGAAGAGTGAGTGTGGCGCCCCAGGACCTGGTCGCCACAACAGCATTGCCCTCCCAAAGGGTTAATGCTGAGCCTGGAGGTAATTGGGAGGTCCATTGGCCAGCAAGTTTAACATCCAACGCAGTTCTCCCTCCGGCCAGCAGGGGGAGCTCTGAACCTGGGATTCCAGGGAGGATCCCCTTAAGTCTGATCTGGGGGAGGAAGTAGTGGTCAGTCTGTAGAGAGCAGTAGAAGTGAACAGACGCAGAGTGAGCTGTCCTGTGAATCTGGGGCCTAGAGCTAGAGTAGCTTGGCCCAGAGAAGCAGGAGTAGCTGAGAGGCAGCGGAGAGACTCGGACATCGGAGTCTGTGGCCACCAGGGCTTAAACATACTCCCTGGTAGCCGAATCCGAAGGGCAGGAGAGCTGCAAGCACCTGGCCCAAAAACATCCCAAAAGCACAGCTGCAGCATCAAGGCCCGGGGTGGACTTCAGCAGAGAAGCACCAGAGAGAGGGCCTGCGCAGCCTGCTACAAAGGGAAAGGGACGTACCATCAGTCCCAGCAGCAAGAGGGCCATTGCTGGATTCAGAGAAGCAGGGTCCTAGCATAACAAAGAAAAGCACAAGAGTAGGCCTCATACTCAGCTGGCCAGAAAGATCACCCCGAGTACTTCCAGGCCGACCGGATCCACATCACCACCTGTAATGGTCTCCCAGGACTGGACTGTTTCCAAAGTAAAGAGGAAAAGGTAAAGAGACTGTTGTTTGTGCCTGGTTCTTTCATTGCCTGTCGGCCCTGCACCGTGTTAGCCACACAACCTCATAGACTTCCACGAGCACTAACAGTGTCCCCGGGGCTCCGCTCCACCTGTGGGGAGCAGTACCACCATTGCTGCTATAACATCACCCCGGAGGCCTCACACAGCAGCGGCGGCTTAATAGCCGCAGACCACAGGTGGCGTCACGAACACCAACTTTATTCACCAAGCCACATATTTTACTGACACCCACCAGGGCCACGGAGCCGGGCCCAGCCACCACTGACTACCACCGGACTAGTCCGGCCCGGCACCGGGTGTCCCATAGCCCTGGGGTGGGCGAGTCAACTTTGGCGTCACGAACAGGATTTCGTGCCCGGTCCCACCGGGTACTGTGCGCCTGAAGAATTGCGCTTAAAAGACTGTGTTACTGCGTGTTTCACTGTTTGAAAACTGCCGCCGCCATTAGCCCCGCTGAGCGCAGGAAGAAGGGGGGCGTGCCTGACAAAGAGCGCGAAGGGAGCGCGCCATCAGAGCAGAGCGCTGTTAACCCCGCGCGACCCAGAAGGGAATTTGAAAAGTGAACGGAGCCTGGTAAGGTTCACTAAGGGGGAGGAAGATGTCCGACTCAGAGGGAGGACAGGTGGCTGCCATAGCCCGAGACGCCGCAGCACCAGCCGACGCAATCCCAGTCGCCGTCGCCCCAGCCCCCGCTGTAGCGCCGGTAATGCCGATCACAATGCCGTACATCCCGGGAGCAGAATGGCTGCCGCAGTACTCCGGGGAGTCCCATACCTTGAGCGACTTCAGAGAAAGCCTACACAGCTTGTTCCGGGTGTATCCGCTGACTGAGAGCCAGAAGGTGGGCATATTAATGGGGCAGCTAGCCGGCGCGGCCCAGCGTGAAGTGAAGTCCTGGCCTGATACAGATAAAGGGACAGTAACCCAGATACTGGCCAAGCTAAAGAGTACTTTTGACACCCGCACCGCAGCAGAAATAAAGATGAGATTCTTTGGGTGCAAACAACGGGCCACAGACAGCATAAGGGACTATGCCTTAAACTTGCAGGAGGCCCTGAAAGCAGTTAAACAGGTGGACCCAGAGAGTGTACGTGAAGAACACAAACTCCTAACTGAGCAGTTCATAGAGGGGCTCCTGTCAGATGCCCACAGGACCCAGCTGCGTATCATGGTCCTGCAGAACCCTGCTCTGGACTTTGCAAAGTTTAAGGACCAGGCCATCCGGGTACTGAGAGAATCTACACCGAATGACCCAGTATCCCTCCGACCTCTTGCTATCACGTACCCTGGGGTGGTGCCTGCAACACCAGCTGCTGCAGGGGCCGAGGCGCAGTCCCTGGAAAAGGATCCCACTGCAGAGCTCAGACAGAAGGTCCGGGAGCTGACCAAAACTGTAGCTGCCCTTGCCAAGACCGTGCAGTCTCTACAAGTGACCCCATCACCTGCAAGAATCGAGTTGGCCTCCAGCCCAGATGACGTCCCATGGATGCGACAGAGGAGGATTCCGCCGACCCGAGGCAGAGACACAGACCGGTATGATTCAACGGGACAACCGATCTGCCGCTGCTGCAGCCAGGCGGGCCACATTGCACGACACTGTCCTTTAAATGGGCCGAGCCTGGGGCCAGGAGCCGACCCCCAGGTGTAAGGAAGCCCGGCTCAACCCCCAGCCGCAGCCAGTATGTGGGAGGACGACCGGTCCTTCCTATTGTGCTGGATGGGATCCCTTTGAATGCTCTCCTGGATACGGGGTCCCAGGTAACAACCATCCCCTATAAACTGTACAAAAGATATTGGGCTGATTCAGACATTGACCATGGCCCAGATGATGATTTAACAATTGTGGCCAGTAATGGTCAGCCCTTGCCTCAAATTGGGTACAAAGAAGTAACCATTAAAGTGGGGAGGGTAGAATTGCCATGTCAGGGGATGATAATTGTAGATATTGATCGCAAAGAATCTGACCCACTGCTAACCATTGGTACAAATGTGATAGAAAATTGTATTGCCGAAGTGATAATTTTGTTGCAACAGGCGTCTGAAACTGCCAGCTCCGGGCAGCAGCGTGCCCTACAGAGGGAGATCCGAGCCCTGATGAGGAGGCAGCAGGTAGAGCTGGCCGGAGGAGAAATTGGCAGTGTGAGGGTAAGTGACCCCCTCCCCATTGCAATACCCCCAAGAAGTGAAATGTTGATATGGTGTCGGGCAGCAATAGGCCTCAAGGGTCAGGACTACCATGCCTTGGTAGAACCGGTGTATTCAGACAGTAGGCCTGGAGTCCTGATAGCCAGAGGGGTAGCAGACGTCCGCAAGGGGAGAGTGCCCGTCCGTGTCCTGAATTGTGGGGAGGAGGAAGCCAAATTGCCCCGGTACGCCACGGTAGCAAAACTGTACACTGTCAGCAACAATACCATCAAAGCAGTGGAACCCTTGATCCCGTCCGACCAGGCGGAAGACAATGGCTCCAAGGGGCAGCTGGAAGACTGGTGCCAAAAATTACATGTGGGCACCGACTCCACCCCCTCACACCAAAAGCAGGAGGGGGTTTACCGGGTGGTACAGGAGTACGAGCGGGTCTTCAGCAAACACCCCCTAGATTTTGGGCAGGTGAAAGGGGTTAAACATCAAATCCCCACGGGTGATCATCATCCCATTAAAGAGAGATACCGCCCTGTACCCCCCGCACAGTATCAGCGTGCCAAAGAAATGTTACGGGAAATGAAGGAGGCTGGGGTTATCAGAGATAGTTGTAGCCCCTGGGCAGCTCCACTAGTGCTCGTAAAGAAAAAAGATGGTACAATGAGAATGTGTGTAGATTACAGGCAAATTAACCGCATTACACATAAAGATGCTTATCCACTGCCCAGAATAGAGGAGTCACTAACAGCCTTAAAGTCAGCTAACTATTTCTCCACCTTGGATCTCACCAGTGGGTATTGGCAGGTTCCCGTGGCAGAGGCGGACAAGGAGAAGACTGCATTCACGACACCAATGGGCCTCTGTGAGTTCAACTGTATGCCATTCGGGCTCTGCAACGCCCCAGGGACATTCCAAAGGTTGATGGAGTGCTGCTTGGGCCACAACAACTTTGAAACCGTGCTGTTGTACCTGGATGACGTCATAGTCTACTCCAAGACTTATGAAGACCACCTGAGGCACTTAGCAGAAGTGTTTGAGTCCTTGTCGAAATATGGCCTGAAGATAAAGCCGTCCAAATGTCACCTCTTGAAGCCAAAGGTACAGTACCTGGGTCATGTGGTCAGCGCAGAGGGTGTGGCACCTGATCCGGAGAAAGTCACCGTAATCAAGGACTGGCCAAGACCCACCACGGTAAAGGAGGTGCGGCAGTTCCTTGGGCTGGTGGGCTACTACCGAAGGTTCATTGATGGTTTCACCAAGATAGCAGCGCCCCTTCAAGATCTCCTGGTGGGCCAGCCAAAGCAGGCTAAGAAGCAGAGCCCTCCATTTGAATGGAGCAGCCAACTAGAAACATCCTTTGTCCGGCTGAAAGGGGCTCTCACGGGAGAAGAAATTCTGGCCTACCCTGACTACAGCCAGCCGTTTGTACTGTATACAGACGCCAGCAACGTGGGACTGGGAGCAGTTCTGTCCCAGGTGCAGGGAGGCAGAGAGAGGGTGATAGCGTACGCCAGTAGGAAGCTTCGGCCCACAGAAAGGAATCCAGAAAACTACAGTTCCTTCAAGCTGGAGTTCCTCGCTATTGTTTGGGCAGTGACTGAAATCTTCAAGCACTATCTGGCATCGGCCAAGTTCACCATCTTCATGGACAACAATCCGTTGACACACCTGGCAACAGCCAAGTTAGGTGCGTTGGAACAGCGATGGATGGCCCGGATGTCTAACTTTGACTTTACCATCAAGTATCGGGCTGGCAAGAAGAATAACAATGCTGATGCGCTGTCCAGAATGCCTCACTTACCCGAGTCTGGAGAAGACCTGGATGAACTCGAAGAGATAGAGTTACCGGCTTTCCATCACCAAGGTGTTTCCCAGTGTGAGCATGCTGTCGGAGTGAAGCGCTCGAGCCAGCACGAGGTCTCGGTCAATCCATTACTCCACCATAATTGGGAAGAGACACAGAACGGTGACACGGCCGTGCGATTGGTCAAAGAAAAGCTAGCACAAGCTGAGACTCATCTTGGCCCAGATGCTCCAGAAGAAGCCCAGCAGTTGTGGAAGGAGAGGGGACGACTGTTCACCTATCAAGGCAAGCTCTGTAAGAGATATGTCAACTGGCGAACGAATGAACTCGTCTGGCAGATAGTGGTTCCGCAGAGGGATGCTCCAATGGTCCTAGCAGCTTATCATGATAATGCAGGACACTTCGGGTGGAAGAAGTTGGAGACCCTACTCCGTGATCGGTTCTACTGGGTGCACATGAGAAAGACAGTCGAGAAGTGGTGCCGAGACTGTGGTCCGTGTAACCTGAGGCGGAAAGATGATGCCAGCCAGAGGTCTCCCCTACAGCCAATTGTCACGAAGCAGCCCCTGGAGTTGGTGGCCCTGGACCACGTGAAGTTAACACCAAGCCGGTCAGGCTATGTGTACGCCCTCACCATTGTGGACCATTACTCTCGTTTCCTGGTAGTAGTGCCAGTGAAGGACCAGACAGCCAGAACAGCAGCGAGAGCATTTCAGGCCTACTTTTGTCGACCTCACGGTTACCCTGAAAGGGTACTGACTGATCAGGGTCCTGCATTCGAGGTAGAAGTGTTCCAAGAGTTCTGTAACATGTACGGTTGTAAGAAAATCAGAACCACACCGTACCACCCCCAAACCAATGGATTGTGCGAGAAGATGAACCATGTGGTTATTGACATGCTCAAGACTCTACCTTTGGAAGAAAGAAACCAATGGCCAAAAAAGTTACCAGATCTGGTAGACTTGTACAACCATATCCCGGTAAATTCGACTAACTGCAGCCCTGCTTACCTGATGCGAGCCAGACCTGGCAAGTTACCTGTAGACTTTGAGATGGGGACTGTGTCACCTGAGGCGGTTCAGGAAATAGAGGATTGGGATACAGAGCGGCAGCAGCGGTACCGCAAGGTTCAGGAATGCGTAGAGAGGAGCCTGTCTCAAGCAAGAACGAGACAAGAGCAGCATTACAATCAAACAGCCCCAGCCACTCCCTTAGCACCTGGAGAACAAGTCCTCAAGAAGAAGCAGAGGACGCATAAATTGGATGATCAGTGGGAAAACGAGCCCTACACCATTATCCCCTCCAACTTTGACAATAGTAAGGTATGCCTCATAAGCAAGGATGAAGGCAAGACCTATCAAGCAGTTTCTCGGGACCGCCTGAAAGCGTGCCCTGAACGGTGCAGAACCCAAAAAGAAGTAGAAGAAGTACAAGAAAGTCCCCAAAGTCAAGAAAAAGAGGAAGAGATGATCCAAACAATCCTTGGAAAATTCCCCAAAACTTGGACCCGAATAAACAATGCCATAGTGGTACCAGTCTTGACGTTCCCGCAGTTGGTCGAGCCAGAAACAGAAGAGGTTCCAGATCCACCTAAAGAACTGGCTGCTCCAACACGAGGTGACACGCCAGCAGTGGAACAGGAGGTTCAACCCCCTGCCAGTGGTGAACCTGCCGTACCCTTGGCGAATCTGAGATCCCGTAGGCAACCGACATGTATCCCTGTCAGGGTTAGGCCTACCAATCACACGGGGGGGGGCAGACACTCTAAGTAGTCAGGGACAAACCCCAGAGCTACGCCGGTCCCAACGTAGCACTCGGGGACAGCCCCCTCCAAGGTATAGAACATAGAAAGTAAAATACCTAACAGAATGTAAATAGTTATGTGAAATGTCTGTAATGTTGTGTATAAAATGCTTTTTTGTCTTAGGCGATTAAGTAAATGGACAATTGGGCCACTGGACTATGGGTGGCCAACACCTAAATTGTTCATAGTTAGCACCCGTGTGCTCAACACCCCTGAAGAAAAACTCGTCCGGCGTGCATAGAGTGGGGTCATCAATGCTCTGACGCACGCCCAGAGCCTACGTTGGGGGTTTGATCGCGGCGGGTCCCCCATGGAGCAGTGTAATGGACACCCGGCAGGGAGCCACACTGGACTCTTATAGTAGTGTTTAAGTTTGTAACGTTTAAGTAATGCGCCTCCCATAATGGGATGAGATGTTGTAACATGTTGTGTTTGTTTTCACAGTCCGGGAGTACTGAATTTAACTAAGGGGGAGTGTGGCGCCCCAGGACCTGGTCGCCACAACAGCATTGCCCTCCCAAAGGGTTAATGCTGAGCCTGGAGGTAATTGGGAGGTCCATTGGCCAGCAAGTTTAACATCCAACGCAGTTCTCCCTCCGGCCAGCAGGGGGAGCTCTGAACCTGGGATTCCAGGGAGGATCCCCTTAAGTCTGATCTGGTGGAGGAAGTAGTGGTCAGTCTGTAGAGAGCAGTAGAAGTGAACAGACGCAGAGTGAGCTGTCCTGTGAATCTGGGGCCTAGAGCTAGAGTAGCTTGGCCCAGAGAAGCAGGAGTAGCTGAGAGGCAGCGGAGAGACTCGGACATCGGAGTCTGTGGCCACCAGGGCTTAAACATACTCCCTGGTAGCCAAATCCGAAGGGCAGGGGAGCTGCAAGCACCTGGCCCAAAAACATCCCAAAAGCACAGCTGCAGCATCAAGGCCCGGGGTGGACTTCAGCAGAGAAGCACCAGAGAGAGGGCCTGTGCAGCCTGCTACAAAGGGAAAGGGACGTACCATCAGTCCCAGCAGCAAGAGGGCCATTGCTGGATTCAGAGAAGCAGGGTCCTAGCATAACAAAGAAAAGCACAGGAGTAGGCCTCATACTCAGCTGGCCAGAAAGATCACCCCAAGTACTTCCAGGCCGACCGGATCCCCATCACCACCTGTAACGGTCTCCCAGGACTGGACTGTTTCCAAAGTAAAGAGGAAAAGGTAAAGAGACTGTTGTTTGTGCCTGGTTCTTTCATTGCCTGTCGTCCCTGCACCGTGTTAGCCACACAACCTCATAGACTTCCACGAGCACTAACAGTGTCCCCGGGGCTCCGCTCCACCTGTGGGGAGCAGTACCACCATTGCTGCTATAACATCACCCCGGAGGCCTCACACAGCAGCGGCGGCTTAATAGCCGCAGACCACAGGTGGCGTCACGAACACCAACTTTATTCACCAAGCCACATATTTTACTGACACCCACCAGGGCCACGGAGCCGGGCCCAGTCACCACTGACTACCACCGGACTAGTCCGGCCCGGCACCGGGTGTCCCATAGCCCTGGGGTGGGTGAGTCATGAGCACAAGGAGTTTTTTCTTTTCCAGTTTCAGTCCTTTCTGCACAGTCAGCGAGGAAAAGGTATATTTCTTCTCCTGTCACAGCTCTGCTCCGGTCGCTCTGGTATATGTGCTTATGATGTAGCTCCTATCATTTGAGGCACAGGTCTCAGGAGCTGTACTTCTTCAGCCCATCTTGATTTGTGACTATGACTGGCTGCCAATTGAATTCCCTCAGATCAGAGCAACTTTGACAAGAACTAAATTGTAAGTTGATTGAGAACATTTATAAAGGTGTAGATCTTGTTGGCTGCTCTTGGTATGCAGTAGTTAGCATCTACCAAAGGTGGGCCAAAGATTAACAACCGTTAATAGGAGTTTAGGATTCCCGGGCTAATCGACAACGCTATCTAATTCATCCCAATTAGTATTCTCTGTACATTGTCCTGAGGAAGAGGACGGACATGTCCTCGAAACGCGTAGACCTGTGAAAATAAAGGGAAGAGTTTTACTAACATCATCTGGACTCCTGTGGTTTGGCGCGGTATTTAAACCTGCTTTTCTCCTGCTGTCTGGTATTCCTCCTCGTTGCGGGACCGCTGCCTTCCACGCTACATAAATGCTTGCTAAGGGGTTGTGACTGGCACAACCCTACCAAGTGAGTGCTTCTGCTTGCATTCACCCCCTTGTGTCATACCGGGTAAGACCCTATTGCGTCTTTTCTCTTCACAGCTTCTCTTGCCTAATTCAATCCCACAGAAGAGGAACTGTACCAGTAATTGCTGAAAAATCTCCTGCGCCCATGACACATTGCATTGCCGCGCCTCGTGATGTAACTGCAGATTAGAGTACCCTTGCTGACTGCTATCCATAAGTGAATGCATCTACAAATGTGTATAGTCTCCAGAATGAGACCATGAAAGAATAGAAGCAGGTGGTCTGGTCTAAGGCGTTATGTGGCACCATGGGGCACTGTGGTGCCATGAACATTGTTCTGCTAAGAAACTTTTGTTCCTGGGATTCATATGGATGTACCACCTAACTAAACATAGCTGCAGACTGAGTACAAACTTTTATGGCATCAGTTACATCAATGTCAATAGCGTCTTTCAGTAGTATAATATGTTCTGCCACACTGCAAAGTTTGATCAAGAATGTTTAAAGAACATGACGAAAAGAATAATGTGATAACTTTGGCCTCTAAATTCTCGAGATCTCAATCTGATTGAGCATCTGTAAGATTTTCGGGGAAATAAATCTAATCTATGAAGGCTACACCTGACAGCTTACAGGGCTTACATGATCTGTTGCCAATTTCTTAGTGTGGGCTACCATAGGATATCTTGACCGGTCTTGAAGAGTCTATGCTACGATGGGTTGGAACTGTTTTGGTGGAACCTACACAGTATTAGGAAAGTGATCTTAAACCTTTGGCTGATCAGTATGTAATAGTGTGCACATTAATTAAAGAGGTGGTTCACCCCTTTTCATTACTGACCACATCAATATTATGTTGTGAAACAAGGCTTCTCTTAAATACCTTGTATTGCAGTCCACTCACCCCCTTCTCATCACCCCCGGACTCCGTGACCATGATGTCCAGTGATATCACATCAGCTTCCTGTGACATCACTGAGGCGGCCCCATTCTTCCTGAGTGACTGGGCTGTGGACGGAGTTTCACTGCTCGTCACAACACAGCATCGCTCTTGCTTGCGCGCTCTGCAGTGAAGGAGAGAGTAGGGGGATGACTGTGACGCTGGGCTGTGATGAGCGGTGAAACGCCGCCCACAGCCCAGTCATTCAGGAAGACTGGGGCCGGCCTCGGTGATGTCAGGTCAACAGGAAGTTGATGTGATATCACTGGACATCAGTGGTCACAGAGCCTTGGGGGTCACGAGAAGGGGGGTGAGCGGACCGCAATAGCGTCACTCGCAGACAATCTTGACAACATAAGGTAGTTGATAGAAACCTTGTTTCGCAACATAATTTTGATGTGGCCAGTAATGAAAATGGGTGAACCACCGCTTTAAGCATAGTTTAATCAAATAACACTGGAGACAAGCGGACATGTTTATGGGGTACGTGGGGAATCGGCTCAGTGTGTTTCTCTTTCAGCAGTCAGTGATACAGCCTGTATTAATTTCTTGTCTATTATTGCTGTGAAAACAATGTAGGACTTTTCAACACTCCTTAATATTAACATTTAAGATCCATCCACACTATACCTGCTCCTTGTCCAAGTTACTATGACTTTGAGATGACAGTAAGTAGTGAAGGAACGAAGCCTAGAACCTGTCTGTGGGTAACACAAACACTGCGCTGGGTAATACTGATACAGCATTCAATGCGAGTTCTGTAAGATTAATGTGCTGAGATGTCTGCTCTTGGCGTAAATGTCCTCCCATGTCAGCATAATGCAGAAGTGTACTCTGAGATGACAATGTGATAATCCCATAGAGATAGATTATACGAATACTAATGTCGTCCTAGAACGGTCCTGATTAATGGCTGAAGGCGGTTACTTATAATCAGAGATGAGTATTATAAATCTGAATCTGAGATTCATTTAAAGAGGTTGTTATAAAGATTATTTATTACCCCATAAATTCAGGGATGCAAAAAATAACCTGCACTCTCTCTCACCCTTTCAGGATCCAGTACTACCATTGCTGCGGTCTTTGTTGATCAGCCGCAGTGGTGTCATTACTAATCTCAGTAACCCTATCAATGTATACAACACGAGCCACTGAGTTTGGTGGTAGTGCTGTCAATGATGTGACCGCTGCAGCCAATCAAAAAAGACTAGGAAGCAGCAGCAAGAGGTGGAAAGCAATGTGGAAGGAAAAAATGGAAATTTCACTTTTATACCAAAAAATATTACTTTAACCCCTTAACGACCGCGGGCCGTAAAATTACTTCCTAGCGGTCATAACGTTACTGCCCGCGGTCTGCCGGTGGCAGCATGCTGCGTTCGGCGCACATCTCAGCTGATTTTCACAGCTGAGATGTGTGCCTGCTAAACACGAGCAGAATCGTTATCTGCTCGTGCCGTTTAACCCCTTAAATGGTGCTGTCAATATGTGACAGCGCCATTATAAGCGCGATCGCGGTAAACTTACTTACCGCCCGATACCGGAAGTCACGTGACGCGATCACGTGACTTCCGGTAGTTGTCATGGTAGCACAGGGTCATGTGATGACTCCTGTACTACACATGAATTGCTTTCACTTTCGCTGTGCCCGCGGCCCAGTGAAAAAGAAAGTGAGCGTATCTGCTGTTTACAGCTATGTAGCTGTGATCAGCAGATAGTGCAGAGTTGTTGGACTGCTGATCGCAATAGCCCCCTAGGGGGACTAGTAAAATAAAAAAAAAAGTTAAAAAAAGTTTTAAAAAATTAAAAAAAAAACAAAAAACCTAAAAGTTCAAATCACCCCATTGAAAATTAAAGGGTTAAAAAAATAAAAAATATACACACATTTGGTATCGCCGATCTATCAAAATATAAAATCAATTAATCTGATCAGTATACGGCGTAGCAGCAAAAAATTTCCAAAAGCCAAAACGATGTTTTTTTTGTCACCACAACTTTTGCACAAAATGCAATAAGAGGCGATAAAAACATAGCATGTGCGAAAAAATAGTACCGTTAAAAACGTCAGCTCGAGACGCAAAAAATAAGCCATCACTGAGCCATAGATCCCGAAAAATGAGAACGCTACGGGTCACGGAATATGGCGTAAAACGTGTGCCACTTTTTTCGGACAAACTTCCGATTTTTTTTTAACCCCTTATATAAAAGTAAACCTATACATGTTTGGTGTCTACGAACTCGCACTGACCTGAGGCATCACACTCACATATCAGTTTTACCATATAGTGAACACAGTGAATAAAATATCTCAAAAACAATAGTGCTATCGCACTTTTTTTGCAATTTTTCTGCAGATGGAATTTTTTTGCCGTTTTCCAGTACACTATATGGTAAAACTTATGATTTCATTTAAAAGTACAGCTCATTCCACAAAAAATGAGCCCTCACATGACCATATTGACTGAAAAATAAAAAAGTTACGTCTCAGAAAAAGAATGGCGAAAAAAAAACGGAAAGCGAAAAATCGGCCGGTCGTGAAGGGGTTAAACCCAAATTTTGCATTTTCACGGGTAGGAAGTTAAAATGCACTATAAAATTTGTTGTACAACTTCTCCTAAGAACACTGATACCACATATGTGGTGGAAATCTACTGTTTTGAGACATGACAGGGTTCAGAAGGAAAGGCGCACCATTAGAATTTTAGAGCCCAAAATTGTCTGGAATGGTTGTCGGATGCCATGTCGCATTCGGAGAGCCCCTGATGTGTCTAAACAGTGGAAACCCATCACAAGTGACCCCATTTCAGAAACTAGACCCCACAACAAATTTTTTTAGATGGTTGCTGAGCACCTTTAACCCCGAGGTGCTTAACAGAATTTTGTAACATTAAGCCGTGAAAATTAAAAAATATTTCTACCACAAAAATGTTGCTTTTACTCCAAATCTTTCATTTTCACAAAGCCAACAGGAGAAAATGCATCATACAATTTGTTCTGCAATTTCTACTGAGTACACCGATACTAGTACTACACATGATATGGTGGACAACTACTGTTTGAGTGCACGGCATGGCTCAGAAGGGAAAGAGCGCCATTTGATTTTTTTTTAATGCAAAATCGGCTAGAAACTTTAGCAGATGCAGTGTCGAATTTGGAGAACCCCTGAGGTGCCTAAAGAGTTCAAATTCCCCACAAGTGACCCTATTTTGAAAAATAGACCCCCAAAGGGAATTTATCTAGATGTCTGGTGAGCACCTTGAACCCTTAGGTACTTCACCGAATTTTATTACTTTGAGCCGTGAAAATGAAATAATACATTTTTACCACAAAAATGTTGCTTTAACCCCAAATTTTTCATTTTTCCAAGGATAACAGGAGACAATGATGGACTGTACAATATGTTGTGAAATTTCTCCAATACCCCATATGTGGTTGAAAACTACTTTTGAGCCACAATGCAAGGCCCAGAAGGGAAAGCGCGACCTATTGCAGTATAAATTTTGCTAGAATGGTTTGCAGGTGCCATGTCAGAAAAGCAGAGCCCAGGAGGTGCAATAACAGCAGAAATGCCCAAATGAACCCATTTTACAAACTGCACCCCTCAATGAATTCATCCAGGGGTGCAGTGAGCATATTAACACTACAGGTCTGTCACAAAATGTTATAATATAGGGAGGTAAAGAAAAAATAATTACATTTTTACCACAAAAATTTTGTTTTAACACCAGATTTCCATATTTTTGCAAGGAGAATAGGTATGTGTCACAACCTGTGACACATTTTCTGCTGAATGTGTCAGAACCCCACATGTGACTGTACAGTACTGTTTGGCTGCACCACAGGACTTGGGACGGAAGGAGCAGTATTTAGCCCAGTGTCCACGCTGTGTAGTTTTGACGCGTATTTTCAGAAATCTGCAGCAAAATCTGCCTGTCCATTGTGAAGCCAGCGAAGGCTATGAGATTTCAGAAGTTCTGTTTCCATGTTGCTTATTTTTCCCTTGCATATTTGGTGCAGATTTGGTGCAGAAAAAAATAAATCTTCAACAAATACGCAAGGGAAAAATATAGGCAGGCTTTCCTTACTATAGAAATGCCAAACATATGGACATTAACTGTAGTTTAGGTATATTGTGGTGCTCAGAAGGTAGGGAGACATTTGGATTTTGGAACACAGGTTTTTCTAAAAAATTTTTTTTTTCTTTTTTTTTGGGGGGGGGGGGAAGCGAACCATAGTGCTTTCCAGAACCTTTGTGCTGCCAGTAACGTGGAAGCCACCTATATTTCCGTTGACAAATGTTGGACATGAGTGGTGACTTGTGGGTTGAGTTGAATGCTATTTGGTGCCAATTTGGGGCACAGAACATTTTGGATCAGTCCACATTTATCATGTGCTTTATGCTGAGCACTTAGATTAGGGTTTCCATCAACATCGCTGAAACTCGTGATTCGGATGAAACCACTGATGGATTCACTATAATGAGGCAGCAGATTTACTCCAGATTTTGTTTGGCCTCTGTTCAGCAGTGTCTGTGTCAGTGTCTGTGCTTTCAAAAGTGAACAAAACTGTTGTTGACTGCAATTTTCTACACGCAAAAATAGATGGACACAGCTGGATCCCAGGTCAGACAGGAGTGACATGCTCTGCCTTTTTAGAGTGAATTTTCCATTGAGAATTTTGTCTGAATCACATTTTTCAGAGATTTACATGTAATCCCCGGTGTAAGTGCTCAGCGTAGAGCGCAGAATAAGTGTGAGCCGCGATTTACTGTAATCTTTCGGAGGCAAAATAAACAAATCAACAGCAGTTGAAGAATTGGCTTTATTACTATTTTTTACACCATTCACCTTGCGGTATAACTGATAAACCAATTTTATTCCTTGGGTCAGTACGATTACAGCGATACCAGATTTATTGTATATAGTTTTTTTTATGTTTGGCTACTATCAATCTAAAAAAATTGGGTTGTTTTTTTGCAAGATGAGTTGGAGTTTTTATTAGTACCATTTTGGGCTACATATTATTTTTTGATCATTTTTTACTTTTCTTTTTGTAATGCAGAATCAAGAAGAAACAGCAATTCAGGATTTATTTATTTTTTTACGCTGTTCACTATGTCGTAAAAGTGATAAGACAGCTTTATTATTTGGGTCAGCATGAATACAGCAATGCCACATTTATTTTTTGTTTTTATGTTTTCCTGCTTTTGCTTTTGCACCATAAAAACTATTGATATGTATAAATAGATGTGTGGTCAATACAAAGGACTGGCACAAAGGACTTATTCCTTCCAAATATAATACTAAAGATCAGGGGGCATACACTGCAGGTGGAAGAAAGGTGAATCCGGCAGCTAAATAGAAAAGAGTTCTTTACAGTAAGGCCATGTGTCCGCAGGAGAATGTACCTGCAGACGTTTCTGCAGGTATTTCCGCAGGTTCACGCAGCAGCTCCAACGGAATCCACTGCTATGCATTGCTGCAGTATTTCTGCGGAATTGTTGCTGTAAACCTGCGGAATTCCCGCCATGTATCTCCATAGTGGAAAGGCAGGAATTCCGCAGATAATTCCGCATGAATAATTGACATGCAGTTACGTGCGGCTGCAGGAAATCTGCAGCATATTCCGCAGCCGCAAATACTGCAGCATTGATACAGGACTCCCCAAATCCCATAGAATAACATGCGGGTTGTCTGTACTTGCGTAAACCCGCGGATTTATCTGGAAAATCTAGAAAATCTGCAGGTTTTTTGCAGCAAAAGTTACTTTCTCCCGTGGGCACATGACTTTAGAGTAGTCAGACTGTGAAATTCCCTACCACAAGAGGTAGTAATGGCAGATACTATAACTGCTTTTAAAAAAGGGCTGGATGATTTCCTCAGTACACACAACATTGTCGGTTATAAATGATTTAGTGCCAAAATTTATAGTTGGTGGAGGAAGGTTCAACTTGATGGACCTAGGTCTTTTTTCAACCTATGGAACTATGAAAACAAAAATATATTTTGCATTACTGTATTTTGAGAGTTACAGCTTTTTTTATTTTTTTTGTAGGACAAGATGACTTTTTCAATTTTTTTATATACAACTTTTTGATCATGTTTTATTCCACTTATTTGTCAGCTATATGATGAAAAGACATAGTTTTTGTTATGTTTTTAAATTTTTTTACAGTGTTCACTGAAGGGATTAAATAGAGTTTTATAGATCGGGTTCTTGTGATATCAATTGTGTGTTCTTTTTTGTATTGTTTAGTTTTCACATAAATATATGGTTTTATTGGTATATTATTATTTTTTTCTTATTTTTGGATTTTTAAAATATTATTTTTACAGGCTTTTTTTTGTTAACTATTTTTCACTTTTTACTTAGTCCCTATACTGGAAATTAACTTTTATTACTCCGATTGCTGTTATAATATATTGCAATGTACAAAAATTCAATACATTATACCTGTTAGACAGTGCAACAGTGACATAAGCCTCTTAGACCATACTCCTGGCAGGGTCTAATAGTGTTCACATGAGTGTACTCTCTCTCACAGCCTTCTAAATGTTGCGATCATTATTGATCATGGCATTTAGGGGGTTAAACAGCCAGATGGTCACATTTGTAGACACATGATTCTGTAGAGGATAGCTTTAACAGCGATGGAAATGGCAGTAGGCAACATTGGGTAAGTGTTTTACTGTACACACTACACATATTCCTGATGGCTAATAGAGGGATCAACAAAATGAATTCAGGAATGGTTCTCTAAAGTCTATCTGAATCTCATAAAATCTATCTAATTTTAGACTTGCCTATCTTCCCTGTTTTATCAAGAATGCATCTTAGACTAAAGATCATTCAATCACCACCAAATACATTCTACACGGTTACATTTAGATTGTTCATATGTTCTTGATCAAATTCTTTTATTATTAACTTTTCTATGAATTATATCAATTGCAACATAATTCTAATATAACGTTATGTGATATAATCCATTGTTGTGTTTCCTTGCAGAAAGAAACAAGAGCTACGAAATGTCCTCCTATGTGGAAACCAAGGGTCTTGAGCAGCTAACGAAATCTCCTGTAGAATTTGTAGAGTATCCTTTTCATAAGTGATGTATGACTCTTATATCGTAATCTAGAACTTGTTAAAAGTTTTTCAACTCAAAATGACTGTTCAAACCAAGCACTGGCACTCGGTGCATTTTTGATGTGGCTAAACAGTTGAACGCACCTGCCCAACTACTTGTTTTGCATCCATCTCTGCTCTTCTCTGCCTCTTCTAATGCCACAGCTGTCAATTACAGGAAGAGGAGAAAAGAGATGGATTGAAATTATGGAAGCTTTCAAACGAGACAGTAAAAGGATTAATTGATAATTAAAGCGAATATAACTTAAAACTGTATGAAAAGGAAGCAAAATATGTAGACAAGCTTGCTATTTTATCAACCCAAAAGGCATAAAGCATCGCTCCAGTGTTTTGTTTTTTTTTCACCCCTCGAGCAGTGCTTTTAATCTAAGTATCCTGACCCTACTCTCATACTTACCTGACACCGTCTTCACCCTCTATCACCGCCACATCTCATCAGTCTTCTGCAGTTTGTGACCTATTAGCTGCTCCAGTGCTTTATAGAGAGAACCGAAGTTCACTCTCCATTATAAGTCTGAGACCATCATTATAGCCTCCTTCTAGCTCTCATAGATTTGCATTGAGAGCTTGTTCTGTAACTACTGACTTCTGTCCAGTCAGAAGTTGCGGTCACAAGATAAAAGGTGAAAATGTACACTTGCACCCTTTATAGAGTTCCAGGTGGCACTAAAAGGTGTTTTTATCCCTTTTTAATCTAATAAATAAATAAATCACTTAAAAAAATGGTGTGGGGTCCGACCTATTATTGATAAATATCCAAGGTAAAGTAGACAGCTGGGGACTAATATTATCGGGCTGGGAAGGTCCATGGTTATTGGGCCCTTCCCAGCCTAAAAAAGCAGCCCACAGCTGTCCCGGAATTTGTGCATCATATTATATTTATCATCTATCTATCTGTCTGTCTATCTATGTGTCTATCTTTGTACTTCTTTTACTCATAAAAAACATTCTTTTCAGTATCAACCTTTTTTTTCCGGTATGTGTCACATGGATGCTATCCATGTGTTTCTGTATTTGATCCGTGCTGCTGGAAAAAAAACTGACTTGTCTCCATTTTGTTGATCACCCTGACATGCAAGTGGTTCACATGGACACACGTGTGAAGATCCCCATTGATTTTAATTAGTATGCTTGTGAACGTGTCTCCGGTATGTGTGGAAATGGACACCTCGCGTACCAGAGACACGTACATGTGGAGGGGCCTAAGAAAGATATATGCTAGGTTACAATATTTACAACATTTTTGCTGGACCGAACAAAATTATATTGAGTTGGTATCCTGACAAATTGTATAATTTAAAGGGTCTTCTGTTCTGTTATTAAAGTTACCAATGGGAAACTATCCTTATAAAATAAATAAAAAAGTTGTAATAGGACTTTTTAAAATCTTTTAACCTCTTACCGACATCTGCCATACATGTGCGATGCAAGTCTTTAGCGGGTATAAGGAGCACGCTCACGGGAAGAGCTTGCCCCAAACCTGGTAGGTAGTGGCTGTGTGTTACAATGGCTTGTAAACAATGGCTTGTGCCACTTGTGATTGTTAACTTGCTAAATGCCGCTGTCAAACTCTGACAGCGGCATTAACAGCGCACTGCCATGGTGCTCACCCGTTGTCATTAAGAAGCTGCCTTGAAACTGTGCCTGTGGCCGGCATTTAAAGGACACCGTGATTTTTGCTACACACAGCAGTACTGTAATATTGCTGTATATAGCACAAGTGATCAGATGATTGTAGGTTCATGACCCCTAAGGAGACTAATAAATTAAAAGAAAACCGTAAATTGGAGGCGTGAGACCTCTGTGATTGTCCATTCCACAAAACAAAAGTGCCGGGGGCTGCACACGACCCAGATGAGACATCTTCTTGGTCCTTCTTTTCTTTTCTCTCTCCCCCTACATTTCCTCTTTTCTCATCTTTCTTTCCTCTTTGTACATTTTATGTTATGTTTACATTGTTAAGACAGCATTGCCATCTCTGAGACTTTGAGCATCTACGTTGCCTCCCGTTTCTAAACGAGGCTGCATAAATGTTTGCATGGGGGTCGGATTGTTGATCACCCAGTGGGCATCATCTCCACAGCAAAGCTATTACATGGGTGATGATGGTGAGACCTGAAGTGTGTAATCAAAGGACTTATTATGAAAGTAGAAAAGTGTTGTATTACTTATTACCTCCAAGATTTGAGTTATTCTACTCTATATCATATGTTGCCTATCCTATAACTTGTAAACATGTTCTTTATTCGAATAAAATCTGATTTACACAAAAAAAGGAAACCGTAAAAAAAAAATGTTTGAAAACAATTGAAAAAAAAAAAAGTTCAAACTTCCGTTCTATCAAAATCTAAAAATAAATTAACAAGATTTGTAAACAGTAAAAAAACTAAAAAACTAAAAAAAAACGCCAAAATTACATTTTTGGGATCACTGCAATACCACAAAAACAATGCTTTAACAAGCTATCAAAATGTTATATCTATATCCCAAAATGGTTTAAATAAAAACATTAATATAAAAATAGCAACAAAAAGAGGAATAAATATCCTCCAAAAATTAAGCATTACTTACAGCAAAGAAGGGCAGGAGTTGTACATCGACCAGGCCAAAAACTAATACTCCTGCTAGACTACTAGTTTTTGGCCTGGGCGATGTACAACTCCTGCCCTTCTTTGCTGTACGGTAAGTAATAAATAAAAACATTGTCGAAAATAACTGAAAAACACGTTTCGATCGGTATCGCCATAACCATACTCATGAGGAGAATTATATTTCTAGGTAATTTTTACTACACGATGTACGTCTTAAAACCAATTCCCAAAAGCAGTGTCAGAATTGCGTTTTGTTTTTTTTTTACATTTCACTACACTTGGAATTTGTTTCCCATTTTCCAGTACAATGTGTAATAAAATGAATGGTGTCATTCAAAAACACAATCGTCCCGCAAAAACTCAATCTCCTATATGTCTGTGTGCACAGAAATATAAAAGAGTTACGGTATGTCTCTGAAAAGGAGTGCAAAAATGGAAATTGTTGGGAAGGGGTTAAATCATGGATTCCCACTGGTAACTTTAATAACATATAAAAAACCTCTTTTAGTGAAATTCAAGAAAAGTAAGTGTGAAATTAATCTCCTCCTGAAACCAGTAGATTCATGGTTCAAAGTAAAGCAACAAAATATTAAACACCAAGTAACGAAAACTTTTTTTCAGGTTGCTTTGTTGCTTGTAGATCATGTAGGGTGATTGCCAACCATTTGATCTGCTCCCTGCTGAGAATTAAAGGGCACTTTGCACACAACGACATCGCAAGCCGATGCTTGCGATGCCGAGCACGATAGTCCCCGCCCCCGTCGCAGCAGCGATATCTTGTGATAGCTGCCGTAGCGAACACTATCGCTATGGCAGCTTCACATGGCCTCACCTGCCTTGCGACGTCGATCTGGCCGGCGACCCGCCTCCTTATTAAGGGGGCGGGTCGTGCGGCGTCATAGCGAAGTCACACGGCAGGCGGCCAATAGAAGCAGAGGGGCGGAGATGAGCGGGACGTAAACATCCCGCCCACCTCTGTCCTTCTGCATAGCCAGCGTGAGCTGCAGGACGCAAGTAGGAGATGTTCCTCGCTCCTGCGGCTTCACACACAGCAATGTGTGCTGCCGCAGGAACGAGGAACAACATCGTACCTGTCGCAGTCGCATAATTATGGAATTCCCAGACACTACACCGATGATACGATTACGACGATTTTGCGCTTGATCTAGGATTTACACACTACGATGTCGAGTGCGATGCCGGATGTGCGTCACTTTCGACATAACCCCTCCGACATCGCACCTGCGATGTCGTAGTGTGCAAAGTGCCCCTAAGCCTGCTGTACACGAGATGATCTATCACGCAATAGATCGTCGGGGTCACGGATTTTGTGACGCACATCCGGTATCGCTTGCGACGTCGTTCTGTGTGACACCTCCTAGCGACGCAGTATCGCTCACAAATCGTGAGTCGTGTGCTCGTCGCCATGTTTCATAAAATCGTTTATGAAACATGGCGCAGGTTGTTCATCGTTCCCGTGGCAGCACACGTTGCTCCGTGTGACACCACGGGAACGATGAACATCGCTTACCTGCGTCCCGCGGCTCCCGACGGCTATGTGGAAGGAAGGAGGTGGGCAGGATGTTTACATCCCGCTCATCTTCGCCCCTCCGCCTCTATTGGGCGGCCGATGTGTGACGTCGCTGTGACGCCGAACATCCCTCCCACTTCAGGAAGTGGATGTTCGCCGCCCTCAGTGACGTCGCACGGGAGGTAAGTACGTGTGACGGGGGGTTTACGACTTTGTGCGCCACGGGCAATCAATTGCCCGTGACGCACAGACGACGGGGGCGGGTACGATCGATTGTGAAATCGCACGATCGGTCGTCCCGTGTAAAGCAGGCTTTAGAGTTTATGGGTTGCCTGGGACATGTGTGCATCAGCATAGGATAGTCTGTAGCCTCTCTTGTGGATTAAGCCCCCGTCACACATAGCGATGTCGTTAACAAGATCGCTGAAACGTCACAGGTTTTGTGACGCAACAACGACCTTGCTAGCGATCTCGCTACATGTGACAGAGACAGAGCAGCAACTGGCCAGCCGCGGCAATATCGCCGATCATACCTGAACGTCCTGGTTCATTTTTTGATCGTTGGTGTCCCGCCGGGCAGCATGTATCACTGTGTTTGACGCCATAACAACAACGAGCGGCCTTGTTGGCGACTCAGAACTCAGCGTTCAATCGAGGTCTGTGTCGTCAGAATAGCTGCTGTGTGACAGGGTCCCAACGACCGCCGAGGTCGTTATACGTATCGTCGTATCATTGCTACGTCGCTAATTAGATGTGCCTGTTTGACAGCTCACTAGCGACCATGTAGCGATGTACCAGCGATCCTGACCAGGTTGTATCGTTGTCGGGATCGCTGGAACGTCGCTACGTGTAACGGGACCCTAAAGGCCCCGTCACACACAGAGATAAATCTTTGGCAGATCTGTGGTTGCAGTGAAATCATGGACCTATTGTTCCATTTGTACACAGCCACAAACCTGGCACTGATTGTCCACAATTTCACTGCAACCACAGATCTGCTGCAGATTTATCTCTGTGTGTGACAGGGCCTTTAGACCTTTTTATGTTTCTCCAGATCCTACCCACTATTGGAATAATCTGAAAGCTATATCTTACTATAGATATGATCTAGTTACACCTCCCTATGTGATATTTATAGTCAGGTATAGCTGATATTGGGTGGTTGACCTCTTTAGTATATAATTTTATCTTTCTTTTCCTGAGCGCATGGCTTACAGGAAACATTGACATCATTGATGATCTCCGTTTGTGTTCTTCTAAATCTTTAACTTAAAACCTGCAGATATAACAAAATGCAGCTTAGCAGAATATATCCAAAAGGAACCCGAGTAGATTCATCTAACTACATGCCTCAGGTCTTCTGGAACGCTGGGTGTCAAATGGTAGCTCTTAACTTCCAAACAATAGGTATGAGGAATGTTTGATGTCTTTTGTTGATCTATGAATAAGTGTAGCTTTGTGCTAACAACAATCATCCTTTAATGGCATCCACACCGTATGATGCAGCGTGATATCTTCACAGTGAAGATACCCACACATTTTGCAACGTCAGTGCCTTCCGCATGCACAGTATAATCCCCCCACAATGTTCTTTATACACACATTATGATGCCCCATAGTGCCCTTACACACATTATGATGCCCCTTGGAGCCCCTCACACAAATTATGTTGCTCTCATGATGTCTCTCACACACAAATTATGATGTTTGCACAGTAGCCCTTGCACACATAATGACACATCACAGCAGGCACGATGATGACACTAGATCCTTCCTGCTGTGGGTAGCCTTAGGGGTACTTTGCACACTACGATATCCCAGCTGCGATGTCGGTGGGGTCAAATCGAAAGTGACGCACATCCGGCGTCGCAGTCGATATCGTAGTGTGCAATCCTTTTACATACGATTAACGAGCGCAAAAGCGTCATTATCGTATGATCGGTGTAGGGTCCGACATTTCCATAATTTAGCAGCAGTGACGGTACGATGTTGTTCCTCCTTCCTGCGGCAGCGCATATCGCTGTGTATCAAGTCGCAGGAGTGAGGAACATCACCTTACCTGCGTCCCGGTTGCAATGTGGAAGGAAGGAGATAGGCGGGATGTTTACGTCCCGTTCATCTCCGCCCCTCTGCTCCTATTGGCCGCCTGCCGTGTGACGTCGCTGTGACGTCGCACGACCCGCCCCCTTAGGAAGGAGGCGGTTTGCCTGCCAGAGCGACGTCGCAGGGCAGGTAAGTACATGTGAAGCTGCCATAGCGATGTTTGCTACGGCAGCAATCACAAGATATCGCTGCTGCGACGGGGGCGGGTACTATCGCACTCGGCATCGCAAGCATCGGCTTGCGGTGTCGTAGTGTGCAAAGTACCCCTTAGTCTGCATGCAGCACTGACTGGAGCAGTGTTTCATGGGAATGGGCCTATTTTTTTTCCTTTGTTAGTGCATTTTTTTGTGAGTGAAGAAGGGGAATCAGACCATATTCTATACACAATATACAGTGTGTCCACCCATATCCTGTCCACCGCCATTAACTTGAGAACGGCAGCAGCTATAGGCATAGAAGTGGTGTCTAGGCATAGTGAAGTAGCCATGCGCTACGCAATGAAACCACCTATAGCGCCACCTGGTGGAAAACAACGGAGTTAGCATTTTTATCTCGAAAACGGAACGAGATAGAGAAAAAAAGTGAATTACAAAGTTGTAGGGCATTATCAAATGAGCGCCATATGCATGACCGGCATTCAATGTTTTGGGGGGGGTCATGTTTTTCATATCATAGCATATAGCAGGAGCGACGAACATCTCCTTACCTGCGTCCACCGGCAATGAGGAAGGAAGGAGGTGGGCGGCATGTTCCGGCCGCTCATCTCCGCTCCTCCTCTGCTATTGGACGGCTGCCGTGTGACGTCGCTGTGATGCCGCACGAACCGCCCCCTTAGAAAGGAGGCGGATCGCCGGCCACAGCGACGTCGCAGGGAAGGTAAGTCCGTGTGACGGGTGTTAATGATGTTGTGCGCCACGAGCAGCGATTTGCCTGTGATGCACAACCGACGGGGGTGGGTACGCTCGCTAGCAATATCGGTAACGATATCGCAGCGTGTAAAGTGCCCTTAAGGCTACACACAGCATGAAGGATCTAGTGTCTTCCTCGTCCCTGCTGTGCTGGAACTCAGATACACAGAATAAATGGTTGAGCAAGATGCTGTTGACTCACTGCTCCACTACAGTATTCAACTGCATCCATGTTCTGTGGATGCAGAAGTCATTGGGATTGGGACTCCGGGCATGGAGCAGGCAGGGACATTTAGCACTGCGCCACTCAGCTCATGGGCCCTGGTGTTAGCATGTCATAATGCCAAAACCATTTTTTCATCATTTGCCTAATTTTCACATCTCTATTGGCACTTATTTTGTGGCTTTATCTTATATCAGAATACTCCATGTATTGCTCAATCTGTTGTACAGCAGATACCAACAGCTCCCAGCAGGCTCTATTGACTTGTATGCTTTTTTGATTGAAAAAAAAGTAACATGATACTGCAAGTACATGTAGCCCTATTCTTCTGATCCATTCTCCAAAGGAGGCTTTGAATGAGTATACAGTAGTACCAAGAATCGTAACCACGATGGAACCAGACGGCTCCTATTGTAAGTTAATGGAGTCCATCAGTTTTTTTAGCACCTGTCTTACTACAGATTAGGAATACATTGCGGTTTGTCCTATAAGCAGAAAACACAGCATTTAGAGTAGATGGGGATGAAGAAGAAAGAAAAATGTGCATATAGCCTTGTCATCAGCTTACTTCAGTCTACACTTCCAGTACTGGTGGTCAAAATACAAAATAAGTGTTAGAGGAGCAGTGGTTGGATTCATTAGGTCAACCCCATATCTAAATACAAACTTAGTGGCCATATTATAACCCCTGCAGAATCTTCAAGTGACTTTTAATATCAGCAGAAACCATCCATTCAGATTTCAATGTCATTAAATGAGTTGCCGTGTCATTCTGTCAATCAGGTTCCCAATCTTGCGAGATTCATTTTATCCAGAAAATCTGCGGTGGTGATCAGTTTGAATGGATTTTTATTTTATTTTACTTTTTTAAGCGACGCTTTACTAAACTTTGGAGATAAAAAAAAAATCCCTTTTTGTTTTGTTTGGGTTTCCAGAACAAAGGATTTAAAACAAAAATAAAAAAAATTAAAAATTAATATATAATATATATTTTTAGAGAGAGAGAGAGTTTCTGTGCAATCAACAGCAGATAGATTAGACTTCAATCATGACCTTCCTATACTGACTGCCCACCTCTGGTGCCATTGATGAAACAGTTGCTACAGCACCTATCCTGCAACGTCACAACACTACACCAGTCAGGCCGCACGTTTTGGATGTCACCGGCGATCCTACCAGTCCCCCAGCTCAATCCACATGCTGGAACCAGACGTCACCATTACAAGTGTTTACAATAGAAAGATGGCACAAAGGGAAGCACAATGAAATAGTCTTCGTGACACACTTTTTCCTAAAGAGAACCTGTCACCAGGTCAGCAGCGGCCATCTTTCGCTCATGTTTTATCCTTGCTACTTCCTTGCATTTTAATTTTTGTTTTAATTTAATCTGCCATACAGTTGCAGATACTGTATATAGGCCATTATTTAAATAAGTGGTACACTACACAATAATTGTGGCCACATTAATCTAAAGCTCATAAAGAAGGCTTTTCTCAAATACCTTGTGTAGTCAATTGTGCCTCTGAGTGGCGCTATTGTACTCCGCTCATCCCCATCACAAGACCCCCGAGCTCCATGGCCGCTGAGATCCAGTGATGTCACGTCAACATCTAGTTGACCTGATATCACCAAGGCAGCCCCAGTCTCTGTGAGTGACTGTATAAAGTGAAAGCTGCACATCAAATTGAGAGAAATATGAACAAGCATAACTGCTTTATAATACATAAGGAATGAAAAATACAATTAGCCATATGCAAAATTGAAAAAATTGAAAATGTGACATTGCATAACTGCTGAGGATTATTTGAAAAAAAGAGATATTTAGCTAATGTATTGATCAATTCATCACTGCCCCATAACCACTTCACGGTAATCTCTTATTTATGGGGTCCCTAACCAAATGTTACCTCTACGTGCGGTTAAAACCTGGTTGTGTGCATGGGTACCTAACCAAATGTTACCTCTATGTGCGGCTGAAACCTGCTGTGTATGGGAAGCCAGGGATCTGGCTATATAGGAAGTTGAATAATCATGGCTAAAGGGCAGGACTGGGTTCTCAGACAGAAAAAAGTTGCATAACAATCAAAAAGACTGCTGGAACACCATTGCAAATGTGAACAGGGTGCTAGCCAAAATATACACAATCTGTTCATATTTATCTGAATTTGGTGTGCAGCTTTCACTTTATATAGATTGTGTATTTTTTAGCTATCACCCTGTTCACATTTACAATGGTGTTCCAGCAGTCTTTTTGATTGTCTTTGAGTGACTGGGCTGTGCAGAGTTTCACCGCTAGTCACAGCCCAGCACCACTCCTGCTTGCAGCTCTCTGCAACGAGGGAGATCAGGGAGATGCTGGGCTGTGACGAGCGGTGAAACTTCGCCCACTGCCCAGTCACTCAGGGAGACTGTGGCCACCTCAGTGATGTCTGGTCAACTGGAAGTTGACATGACATCACCTGATCTCAGTGGCCATGGAGCACGGGAGTCATGTGATGGGGATGACGTGACAGCAATAGCGCCACTCACAGGTAGAATGTACCACACAAGGTATTTGAGAAAAGCCTTCTTTATTAGTTTTACATCGATGTGGTCACTAATGCTGAGTAGTGGACCACTCCTTTAATGTGCTCCATTTCCTAATTTTCATGTTTTTTTAGGTGGGTTTTTGATCACAGGATGATTATGCAGAGCACAGGATACAGCACCATATAATATATCAAATTGGTGAAATAATGTTTGTTTTTTTTTCATTTACAGATTTTTCTATGCAACTTAATATGGGGATGTATGAATATAATGGTAAATGTGGATACAGATTAAAACCAGAATTTATGAGAAGACCAGATAAACATTTTGATCCATTTACTGAGACAACAGTAGATGGGATAGTTGCAAACACATTGTCTGTGAAGGTAAATCTATCCCTCTATCTATCTATCTATCTATCTATCTATCTATCTATCTATCTATCTATCTATCTATCTATCTATCTATCTATCTATCCATCTATCCCTCTATCTATCTATCTATCTATCCCTCCATCTATCCCTCTATCTATCTATCTATCTATCTATCTATCTATCCCTCCATCTGTAATACTATTGTATGTACTGAGGATTTCGATTGCGTTAGGGCAATGACAATCAGAGACGAGTTCTTGGTGCAGAAATGTTTATAACAGGTAACCAACGATATGTACATAAACGGAACAAAACACAGTAGAACAATAAACACCGGAAATACCTTCCAGGATCGGAGCGAAGGGAATTCCCGGGACCGCGCACCGGACTCCCCCAGGGAGACCACCAAGAGCGAACCCCTATACAGGGACTGTCTGGCAATCACCCCAGAAGGCCTAAATGCGCAGCAGCCGGGACACAAAGGGCCAGAGGTATAGTCCAAAAATGCCCGCACGAGATGAGAGTCCAGAGTGGTTACGAACCGGAAGGAACCGGGCAGAAGTGCTGACCAAAGACGGCAGACGGAGTCCGGGCACAGCTTGATGAGTCCGAGTGAAGTCCAAAGTCGGTGTCGGTTGTTTTTCGGGAGGATCCAAAATGTCAATCAGGTATCAAGAGCAGCAAAGCAGGAGTACACAGCAAGCAGTATACTCAGGCACTGAACTAAGCTTAGAGGCGGCCTTTTAAACAGCTGGACAGGAAGTAGGGCAACAGAACAGCAAACTCCATGTTAACCGAGGGCAAGCTCTTTCAAAAGAGAACTGGAAATCCCGGAAGTCTGACAGTACTCCCCCCCCCAGAAACGGCCTCAGGACGGATCAGGGCCTGGCTTGTCCGGGTACCGCCGATGAAACTGAGCAACCTTCCGGGGCGCACGAATGTTACCCACGGGTTCCCAGGAATCGTCCTCGGGGGAGTACCCCTGCCAACGTACCAGATACTGAAGCCGATGACGATGGAGCCGGGAGTCAATAATGTCCTCAACCACGAACTGCTCCTCGCCGTCAACCATCACAGGCGGAGGAGGAGGCACGACACGACCATGAAACGTATTAGGGGAAACGGGTTTGAGGAGAGAAACATGAAAGACCGGGTGTACCTTTAAATGGTGCGGCAACCGCAGCCGACAGGCCACAGGGCTCACGATCCCGGTGATCTTAAACGGACCGATGAATTTCTGTCCCAGCTTCTGCGAAGGAACACCCAATCTCAGGTTTTTGGTGGATAACCACACCGAGTCCCCTACCTTATACATGGGTGCCTGTTTCCGGTGAGTGTCTGCCGACCTCTTGTAACGCTCCTGAGCCGAAGCCACAGTGTCCTTTAGAACCTCCAGATTCTGTCGTAGCTCCGTCAATCTGTCCTCCACCGCTGGCACCGAAACCGCAACCGGTGACCTAGGCAAAACATTCGGATGGTAACCCAAGTTAGCGAAAAAGGGCGTTACCTTAGTGGAGCTGCTCTGAGTGTTGTTATACGAGAACTCCGCCAAAGGAAGCATCTTCAACCAATCATCCTGCAGGTGGCTGACATAACATCGGAGGTACTGTTCCAGGGTTTGATTAGTCCGTTCGGTTTGCCCATTTGTCTGAGGATGGTATGCAGAAGATAAACAGACATCAATCTGGAGTGCCGAACAAAACCCCTTCCAGAACTTAGACGTGAACTGCACGCCCCGGTCAGAGATGATCTTATCTGGTACCCCATGTAATCGGAATATGTTCTGGATAACCAAATCCACTGTCTCTGCGGCTGAGGGAAGACCGGTACACGGAATAAAGTGAGCAGCTTTTGTCAACCGATCCACCACCACTAGAATGGTATTGTGACCGCCTGAGACTGGCAACTCCACAATAAAATCCATTGAAATGGATCCCCAAGGGCGAGATGGAACGGGTAACGGTTGGAGGAGTCCCGTAGGAGCCACACGAGGGACCTTGTACCGGGCACAAACCACACATGAGTGGACGTAGTCTTTTACATCCTTTAAACAGGTAGGCCACCAGAAAAAACGACTCAGAAATTCCTGCGTCTTCTGTACCCCCCTATGACCAGCCAACACGGAGTCATGGACCAACTTGAGAACCCGAAGTCTTACGGCCTCCGGGACATAAATACGTCGCTCTCTCAACCACACACCATTCCGAAGAACAAGAGTCACATCATTCGGGGGGGCAGCAAGAAATACGTCACCATCATAGGCCAGCTTGATGTCCTTCCACAAGTCCTGGTCCTGGATTACTCCAACGAAATTGGCATCTGATAACACGGTCTGAGACGGGGTTCCAGGCACGGAGTCCATGGCGTGGATTCGGGACAAGGCATCGGCTTTCCCATTACGTGAACCTGGACGGTATGTAACGATAAAATTGAACTGATTAAGGAATAAGCTCCAACGGGCTTGCCGTGGAGACAGGCACCTGGCAGACTTAAGAAATTCCAGGTTACGATGATCTGTGAGTACTATCACTTGCTGCGCAGCTCCCTGTAAGTGGTGTCTCCATTCCTTAAAAGCTGAAATAATCGCCAACAATTCCTTGTCCGCAATGTCATAGTTCCTTTCTGCAGGGGACAACCGGCGAGAAAAGAAAGCACACGGATGCAAGAGACTCTTGTCCCCAGTCCTTTGGGAAAGGATAGCCCTTAATGCATAATCGGAAGCGTCGACTTCCACAATAAAGGGGAGTGCGGAATTCGGGTGTACTAGTATTGGCGCTGAGGTAAAACAAACCTTGAGACGATTGAAAGCTTCCTGGGCCTGGGCGGACCACACAAACTTCTGTCCTTTCTTGGTTAACAGAGTGATGGGACGGACGATCTCTGAAAAGTTACGGATAAAGCGTCGGTAAAAGTTTACAAAACCGACAAAGCGTTGTACCTCCTTGATGTTTCCCGGTTCCGGCCAGTCTAGAATTGCTTGTATCTTGCCAGACTCCATGTTCAGTCCCTGAGGAGAGATGACATATCCTAAAAATTGTATTTGTGAGCAATGGAATTCGCACTTCTCCAGTTTAATGTACAGGTGGTTATCCCTCAGACGGGTAAGTACTGTCTTGACGTGCTCCTGGTGTTCCTGTAGGGAATCAGAAAAGATCAAAATATCATCCAGGTAAATCACCATGAATTGGTCCATTATATCCCTAAAAATATCGTTGACTAAGTGTTGGAAAGCCGCAGGAGCGTTACAAAGTCCAAAAGGCATCACTAGATACTCATAATGTCCATACCGACATCTGAACGCTGTCTTCCACTTGTCTCCGGGACGTATGCGGAGTAGATTATATGCCCCACGGAGATCCAATTTAGTGAATATCTTTGCCTGTTGGACTCTCTCCAATAGCTCAGGAATCAACGGTAACGGATACCGGTTCCGGATGGTTATCTTATTTAGTTCCCGGTAGTCAATACAAGGTCTCAGAGTCCCCTCTTTCTTTTTCACGAAAAAGATGGGTGCCCCTGCTGGTGAGGTAGAAGGGCGAATAAATCCCTTGGCTAGACTTTCATCGATGTAATCCTTTAGTGCTTCTAGCTCAGGTGCCGCCAACGGGTAGACATGACCAAACGGGATCTCCGCCCCTGGGAGTAAGTCTATGGGACAATCATACGGTCTATGCGGGGGAAGCCGATCTGCTTTTCTTTTGTCGCATATATCAGCGAAGTCATGATAAACCGGGGGTAGAACAGGTACCTGTACAGTGCCCTCCGCATTCGGTGTTACTGGAACCGGTACAGTTGGACTAATGGTCGGACCACTCTGCGGTGGGAAGGATATTTCCTTAGTCTCCCAATCGATGACTGGATTTGTAGACCGTAGCCACGGAATTCCTAAAATAATCGGAAAATGGGGTGAAGAAATCAACATGAAAACAAGGGTCTCCTGCTGACCTGGCTTCATCACACATTCTAGGGGTACTGTTTCCCGATCAACTGGTCCAGAAACTAACGGAGATCCGTCTACCGTCTCCATGGTAACCGGTGAGGATCTTTGTTGAGTCCGGATACCGTGTTTCCTGGCAAAAGAAGAGTCCATGAAATTACCCCCTGCCCCAGAGTCTATCATAGCAGATGTAGGTATTAACTGTCCCTCCCACCGAATCTGAATGGGAAGCGAGCAATGGGTGTATTTCCCTTCTGAGTCCTTAGGTGATGTTGACATTACAGTCAAGGGAAATACCGCATCCAGGTGTCCACTTGCCTCAGAGATATCGGACTCTGCGTCCGTGTTGTCACACTCTGCCATGGCTGCCAATACCTTATTTGGGCGATTTGGACGTCTCGGGCAGTCAATCAAGAAATGGTCCGATTGACCGCAATAGAAACACAAACGCTCACGGAGCCGGTGTTCACGACGTTCGTTGGTCTCTCGCTTTTGCAGAGAGTCCACTTGCATAGGAACGTCCTCGGCCTCCCGTGGCGTCCTGAGAGCGGGTTCTCTAGAAGGAAACGCAAAGTTGGTTACCCGGTTTACAGCTGCCCATTTTTCCTGTCTACGTTCCGTCAAGCGGGTATCAATACGCACACAGTGTTGGAGAAACAGTTCAAAATCCCCTGGAGATTCGGAACGAGCTAACTCGTCCTTGATGGTACCGGACAAACCTCTTCTGAAAACTGACAATAACGCATTGTTTCCCCAGTCGGTGTCTACCACTAACCTCTTGAACTCAGTGGCGTATTCAACGACAGACCGCTTTCCCTGACGTAAGGAAAGGAGAGCCGATTCAGCGGTAGCACGGTGATTCGGATCATCAAACATTTGCGCCATTGCGGTCAGAAAGTCATCCAGGTGATTTAAACGGATATCCCGATTCTCTATCATATGATTAGCCCAAGCCAGTGCTCGTGAGGTTAATAACATGATTATACATAACACTTTTGACCGGTCAGAACGGTAATAATCAGCATGTACATCAAAAAACAGTATACACTGGTTAACAAATCCACGAAACTGACTACGATCACCACTGAAACGAAATGGGGGTAACCTAGGCATACCGGCAGCTGATACGGACGTAGTGGAGCCTCCACTCTGACTTGCAAATCCTGAATAGCCGGACCCAGTACCTGGTGATCATGGCCCAGCTGTGCCTCCACATCTCTAAGTTTAGTCTGCACCGCCTCCATCTCCTGCTGCAAGGAGTTAATCATGGAAAAAAGCTGATCTACTCGTGTCTCAGTCATTGCCCCAGCGAAATCCTTTTATGGCCTGAGTATAATGTAATACTATTGTATGTACTGAGGATTTCGATTGCGTTAGGGCAATGACAATCAGAGACGAGTTCTTGGTGCAGAAATGTTTATAACAGGTAACCAACGATATGTACATAAACGGAACAAAACACAGTAGAACAATAAACACCGGAAATACCTTCCAGGATCGGAGCGAAGGGAATTCCCGGGACCGCGCACCGGACTCCCCCAGGGAGACCACCAAGAGCGAACCCCTATACAGGGACTGTCTGGCAATCACCCCAGAAGGCCTAAATGCGCAGCAGCCGGGACACAAAGGGCCAGAGGTATAGTCCAAAAATGTCCGCACGAGATGAGAGTCCAGAGTGGTTACGAACCGGAAGGAACCGGGCAGAAGTGCTGACCAAAGACGGCAGACGGAGTCCGGGCACAGCTTGATGAGTCCGAGTGAAGTCCAAAGTCGGTGTCGGTTGTTTTTCGGGAGGATCCAAAATGTCAATCAGGAATCAAGAGCAGCAAAGCAGGAGTACACAGCAAGCAGTATACTCAGGCACTGAACTAAGCTTAGAGGCGGCCTTTTAAACAGCTGGACAGGAAGTAGGGCAACAGAACAGCAAACTCCATGTTAACCGAGGGCAAGCTCTTTCAAAAGAGAACTGGAAATCCCGGAAGTCTGACACCATCTATCCCTCTATCTATCTATCTATCTATCTATCTATCTATCTATCTATCTATCTATCTATCTATCTATCTATCTATCTATCTATCTATCTATCTATCTATCTATCTATCCATCCCTCTATCCATCAATCCTATCTATCTATCTATCTATCTATCTATCTATCTAGGTATCTATATATCCCTCTATCTATATATGCCTCTATCTATATATCCCTCTATCCATCTATCCATCTATTCCTCTATCCATCTATCTATCTACAATGCCTACAAGTAGTATTCAACCTCCTGCAGATTTAGCAGGTTTGATAAGATGCAAATAAGTTAGAGCCTGCAAACTTCAAACAAGAGCAGGATTTATTAACAGATGCATAAATCTTACAAACCAACAAGTTATGTTGCTCAGTTAAATTTTAATAAATTTTCAACATAAAAGTGTGGGTCAATTATTATTCAACCCCTAGGTTTAATATTTTGTGGAATAACCCTTGTTTGCAATTACAGCTAATAATCGTCTTTTATAAGACCTGATCAGGCCGGCACAGGTCTCTGGAGTTATCTTGGCCCACTCCTCCATGCAGATCTTCTCCAAGTTATCTAGGTTCTTTGGGTGTCTCATGTGGACTTTAATCTTGAGCTCCTTCCACAAGTTTTCAATTGGGTTAAGGTCAGGAGACTGACTAGGCCACTGCAACACCTTGATTTTTTCCCTCTTGAACCAGGCCTTGGTTTTCTTGGCTGTGTGCTTTGGGTCGTTGTCTTGTTGGAAGATGAAATGACGACCCATCTTAAGATCCTTGATGGAGGAGCGCAGGTTCTTGGCCAAAATCTCCAGGTAGGCCGTGCTATCCATCTTCCCATGGATGCGGACCAGATGGCCAGGCCCCTTGGCTGAGAAACAGCCCCACAGCATGATGCTGCCACCACCATGCTTGACTGTAGGGATGGTATTCTTGGGGTCGTATGCAGTGCCATCCAGTCTCCAAACGTCACGTGTGTGGTTGGCACCAAAGATCTCGATCTTGGTCTCATCAGACCAGAGAACCTTGAACCAGTCTGTCTCAGAGTCCTCCAAGTGATCATGAGCAAACTGTTGACGAGCCTTGACATGACGCTTTGAAAGTAAAGGTACCTTACGGGCTCGTCTGGAACGGAGACCATTGCGGTGGAGTACGTTACTTATGGTATTGACTGAAACCAATGTCCCCACTGCCATGAGATCTTCCCGGAGCTCCTTCCTTGTTGTCCTTGGGTTAGCCTTGACTCTTCGGACAAGCCTGGCCTCAGCACGGGTGGAAACTTTCAAAGGCTGTCCAGGCCGTGGAAGGCTAACAGTAGTTCCATAAGCCTTCCACTTCCGGATGATGCTCCCAACAGTGGAGACAGGTAGGCCCAACTCCTTGGAAAGGGTTTTGTACCCCTTGCCAGCCTTGTGACCCTCCACGATCTTGTCTCTGATGGCCTTGGAATGCTCCTTTGTCTTTCCCATGTTGACCAAGTATGAGTGCTGTTCACAAGTTTGGGGAGGGTCTTAATTAGTCAGAAAAGGCTGGAAAAAGAGATAATGAATCCAAACATGTGAAGCTCATTGTTCTTTGTGCCTGAAATACTTCTTAATACTTTAGGGGAACCAAACAGAATTCTTGTGGTTTGAGGGGTTGAATAATAAATGACCCTCTGAATAAACTTTTCACAATTTAAAAAAAAAAAAAAAATAACATTCTTTTTTGCTGCAGTGCATTTCACACTTCCAGGCTGATCTACAGTCCAAATATCACAATGCAAAGTTAATTCCAAATGTGTAAACCTGCTAAATCTGCAGGGGGTTGAATACTACTTGTAGGCAATGTATCTATCTATCTATCTATCTATCTATCCCTCTATCTATCTATCTATCTATCTATCTATCCCTCTATCTATCTATCTATCCCTCTATCTATCTATCTATCCCTCTATCTATCTATCTATCTATCTATCTATCTATCCCTCTATCTATCTATCTATCCCTCTATCTATCTATCTATCTATCTATCTATCTATCTATCTATCTATCTATCTATCTATCTATCTATCTATCTATCCCTCTATCTATCTATCTATCTATCCCTCTATCTATCTATCTATCCCTCTATCTATCTATCTATCTATCTATCTATCTATCTATCTATCTATCCCTCTATCCATCTATCTATCTATCCCTCTATCCCTCTATCTATCTATCCATCTATCTATCTATCTATCTATCCATCCCTCTATCTATCTATCCATCCCTCTATCTATCTAAAATTCTTTTGTTTTTTATAATCTTGAATCTCGTCATATATGACTTTTTTAGACCAGTTTTCTGATGTTGTTTGCCTTTTTAGATTATTTCGGGACAGTTCCTGTCAGATAAGAAGGTTGGCACATATGTAGAAGTTGACATGTTCGGGTTACCAGTTGACACCAGAAGAAAAGCACTGAAAACAAAGACCTCACAAAGCAATGCAGTGAACCCAGTATGGGAAGAGGAACCCATTGTTTTCAAAAAGGTAAATCATGAGTATTATAGAAATATACAGTGCTTATAATAAATGAGTACACCCCCTATGAAAAGTAAGATTTTACTCAATATCTCACTGAATACAAGAACAATTTCCAAAATGTTGACAAGACTGAGTTTCATAGAAGATTATTTTTTAAGGTTACTAATATAACTTCCATTAAAAATCTTCAGTTTTACTCAAATTAGTTGATTAAAAATGAATACACCCTACATCAAAGACTACCACATTTACTATTTGGTATGACACCCCCCTATTTTGTAAGGACAGCACTAAGCCTTCTGCGCATGGAATGAACAAGTTTGCAACATCTATCTTTTTCTATTCTTCAAAAATGACCTCTATGCTGGACGGAAAATGATGACAACTTGTATCTTCAGAATTCCCCATAGGTGCCTGGTTGGATTCAGACCAGGAGATAATTGGCCACTGAATCACTTTCACCCTGTTCTTCCTCAGAAATGAAATAGTGGTCTTAGATGTATGTTTTGGATCATTGCCATGTAGGAAAAGTGCACGTTTACCAAGGGCACAGAGTGATGGGAGCATCTTCTCTTTCACTATAGAGCAATACCTCTGTAATATAATGATACCACCAATGAAATGTATCTCCCTAACACCAGTAGCTCTCATACAGCCCATTTTAGAAAAATGTATTTAGAAAATGCATGGAGCCAACAGTAACACATGGTAAGGATTAGATTTGGTGGAACTTGTAATTAGTAGCTTGTGCCACAGTTAGTGTGTAAGGGATTTAACCGTATTGAAAAGACCACTCCGGTGCGTTTTACATTAATTTCTTTACATTATGTACATTAAAATACTTACCCGTCATTGTCTTCTGCTGTTTCCAATGCAGCTCCGGTCATCTCCTGCAACATGTGGCCACAGATCTTTCTTAAGGCCGCTTTACACGCAGTGACATCGGTAAAGCGATGTCGTTGGGGTCACGGAATTCGTGACACACATCCGGCCTGATTATCGACGTCATTGCGTGTGACAACTACGAGCGATCGCAAAAGTTCGCAAAATCGTGCAAAATCGTTAATCGATGACATGGTCCTCCATTCCCAAATATCGTTGCTGTAGCAGGACGCAGGTTGTTCGTCGTTCCTGTGGCAGCACACATTGGTATGTGTGACACCGCAGGAACGAGGAACCTCACCGTACCTGCAGCCGCCCGCAATGAGGAAGGAAGGAGGTGGGCAGGATGTTCGTCCCGCTCATCTCCGCCCCTTCGCTTCGATTGGGCGGCCGCTTAGTGACGTCATTGTGACGCCGAACGAACCACCCCCTTAGAAAGGAGGCGGTTCGCCTGTCACAGCGACGTCGCTAGGCAGGTAAGAAGTGTGACGGGTCCGAGCGATGTTGTGCGCCATGGGCAACGATATGCCCGTGACGCACAACCGATGGGGCCGGGTACGCACACTAGCGATCTCACTAGCGAGATCGCAGCGTGTAAAGCGGCCTTAACTGGCTCACAAAGTGGACCGTTACTTCTTTTCTTAATGTAATAAGCCTTGTTCTGAGTTTTCATTGAAAAAAATTACGCTATGTGAGCCAGTTAGTTGTAACTGCATTCACATGATGTAGGGGAGAACCAGAGTGAAACTGGATATGGCACGAAACAGCAACCGGGAAGTATTTTAATGCACACCCTACACACGTTTCTTATCACTAACAAATGGGGCAATATAAAAAAAACACTGGAGTGGTCTTTGAAGGTAATAAAATTGGATGCGTTGATGTATTCCACATAAGGTTTACAGAAAAAATACTGTCCTCAAATTATGAAAATACTCTAGAACCAATGCCCTATATGCATATAATATTCCCTCCTCAACATTGAAATTGCAACACCAAGAACAAAACTAACCGTGGATCCTCAACCATTGATTTGGTCATGGAACTAGTGCTACCGATATTTTTACAAATTGTCACAGGGGATGTCACTGATCAGTAGTTGCAAAGGGAGCTGCTGTCACGCTAGGTACGGGGATGTACCAAGCAAAGAGCGAAAGGGAAAGTAAGGGAAACCCTGTGTCCAGGGAAGGGGGAGATGATGACCCCTGACAAAACCTACTGCTGATTTCTGGGGTCTCTCAACACCCAAAATAGGTTGCACACCTAGGCACCGAGTTGGACACCTGACCCTAGGTATCCCTACTGCTGGTCCCTAAATAAGGAACAGATGGAATGAGCTCTTCGTCAACCCCACTAACCACTATAGACGACACAAGGAGGACACACAGGGGAAAATGCATGAACTACTTATCCACAGATGACACAGAAGTTCAGCAAAGTTTTCTGCAATGACACCACAGAGGAGTACACGCCACCTGCTTGCAACCAAGGCTTGAATGAACTGAAAAATATCACCAGCACTAGTCCAAGGAAGGAAGGGGCATTTAAGCACCAAGAGAATACTGATGATCAGCAGCTGTGTAGACATCGAGCTCCTGCTGGGTCCAAAAGGGGGAAAGATCAATCCAGCAGGAAAGCTACCTATACCAATGAATACTGACAGCAGGGACAATGGAAAGTTAGGGAGCAATCTGCACAGCCAGAAGACGCTGTGATCTTCTATGGCCAGAAACCACATGACTGTCACCCGAGACTCACCCGTGACAGCTGCCAGCAATTGATCTTGACGATTTGTCAAAGTGTATTCTGAGTGACAGGATATTCTTTAGACAACCATTAATAACGTCATTGATAGGAGCTTCACTATGTAAGTGCGGGGATTTCTGCAAGTAGTGCTTATGCTCAATACTGAATAAATCAAGTTGTTTTGAAAATGTTGTTACATTTTTGTCCTCATTTGCATATTATTAACATGTCTATCCATCCTGTGATTTCTATAATTCCATGACTTTTAATTCTTGGTGTCTCAACTTCATTGTTGAGGAATGTTTATTATATTAGGGACTGGCTTACATCGCTGAATCCCAAAATCATCTGTTATTGTAGTGACCCACACATTGAATAATCGTTATACAAAGTAATTTGAGCCATACATTTGTACCATACATTATGTAATCATGTAATTAACTTCCATGCTCTGTTACTGTTCTGGTAGGTAGTGCTTCCCTCTCTGGCATGTCTGAGAATATCGGCATATGAGGAAGGAGGGAAATTCATCGGTCACCGGATATTACCTGTTTCTGCCATCCGTCCAGGTAAGGAATTATATAGTAACATTTTTTGTTTTGTTTTTCTACAATCAAATAATAGAACTTTTTAAATCGAAAATGTAAGTATATGATGAAATGTAGGTTGTCATGAGCCTTCCTTAAGAAATCCAAAAATGAAAATGTGAGGTTCTAATAATACTCTGATTGCCTCCCTGAGGGGATATTCACATCTTACACTTTTTTGGCATATCCACAGGTCCCATTTCCATTCCTTTTTGCTGTCTGTCTGTCACACGGCGTTCAGCTCTAAACTCACCAGGCGTCATGGCAGCTTCTGGCCCTGTTCACACTGCTGAGTCTGACCGCCTCCTGGTGCTTTTGAGTTGCACAGTCAGATTCGGGCGTAGTCCAGTTGTGATCTAATTAGTGATCAGTCTAGCAGGAGTTAATTTTTGCAGGCCTGTGAGTTTCTGCTGGGGTCACAGATTCCTGGAGGCCTATAACAGCTGCCTCTGTCCTTTCAAAGATGGTTGCACCTATTCCTCCTTGCTGATTATAGCTTCATCCTCCTCTCTCATTCGCTCCTTATGCAACCGCCTCCAAGACTTCTCCCGAGCATCCCCAGTCTCCTGGAACTCGCTACCTCAACACGTCAGACTATCTACTACACTTGCAAACTTCAAACGGAACCTGAAAACTCATCTGTTCAGAATTGCCTATAATCTTCAATGACCCCACCACCATGCGGAGCTGCCGCCTCACCACCACCTTCTCATGTACAGGACCATGGAATCAATGGTGCTCTATAAATAAATAATAATAATAATAATTTTGTGATACCGGTCCTTGTGCTGTGGTGAACCTGTTCTGGTGATCTTCTTATTCTTATTTGTTGTGTTGTGGACATGTCCTCTTTGTCTGTTTATTTCCTCCCTGATTCTTTATTTCCTCTTGAACACATATTGTCTTACCTCTGTGTGTGCAGTGAGTTTGAGTTTTGTTTGTTCCCTGTCTGTCTATTTGTGTGGGATAAAACCACTCTTATCCCGGCCCTCCCCCAGGGTATAGACCAGGGCTATTCAGGAGCTAGGGTTAGGAAGGCGGCTCAAACATCATCACCATTAGACGTATCTTTGGGAACAGCAACAGCTAGGTGAACCCTAGCCCTAGGGCCAGTGTAGGCGCCCTTACCTCGTCACACCCTGTGACACTGTCTGAGCAGTATTGCTAGCAGAAGTAGCCATGGTTGCCTTTAGCTCTCTCCATGGAAGTCCATAAGAATTGTATTGCAACAGCAGCCACTGAAAATCACAATTGTGGTTCAAAAGACCCCCAGATCTCCAAATTAGGGAGGGTACCAGAAGTGAGGCTCATACCTATTCCACATACTGTATATAGCATTTCTGTGTGCATATGCCAAAAATGTATAAAATAACAATACCGCTTGATTGCAGCATTCAATTCATAATAAAATTTAGAAATACTGCTGCCTGTACCATTCACACATATTTATGTAAATGTTTAAGAGAATTCTCAAGACTTCGTCATTTTATAAAAGAACAATACAGTAAGTTGATGTGGCTTATAACAGGAATCAATAAGACTGCATTTAAATGTTTTTTTAAAAGTATGATGTTAATGACCTACTGTTATAATAGGTCAATATCAGATCAGTGGGGTCCAACACACAGCACCCCAACTAATCAACTAATTGAAGTGGTCATGGTACTTCGACAAGCTCCCAGTCCCCTTCATTGTGTAGCAGTTGCATGTCATAAATTCTGTTGTGGCTGCGCCTGATTTTGCACAACTCCTCTGAAAAAGCTCTGTGCGAAACATACGCTGGGATCTGTGGGCCTTTCTTTGGTGGTAATTTTATATTATATGATATCTGACACATTTTTATAATCTAATTTATCGCTGTGTTATGGTATTATATGATATACTATTTATGTGATATTATAACATTATGGCAGCATTATCTATATGCATGATTTAATTACCAGCACTATGCCCTAATCCAGATCTGCTCCTTCCCTTGTAGTCTGTTTGTATGTATACTCCCCACTATTTTAATATATCAATTTAATAAACAATAATTTATTTTTTTTTATAATACTTTTGTGATGTTTCATCATTTTTTGTGTAGCCCTATGTTGTTAAGGTGAAAATCCATATATTATTCTGGGCAAGAATTTGTTCTCTGTGTACTGTATGGTTTTGCACCTTAGTTTAATTGATTTAAAGAGAATTTGTCACCAGGTTTTTGTTACCCCATCTGAGAGCAGCATGACATAGGGGGAGAGACCCTAATTCCAGCAATGTGATACTTACTGGGCTGCTTACTGTCATTTTGTTAAAATCCCTGTTTTATCTGCTGCGGATCTTGCCGTTATCTGAATTTTAAGCTATGTATAACCCCGCCACACCACTGATTGGTCGCTTTTTGCCAATCAGTGGTGTCAACGAGTTCCTGAATGTGGAGGACTACAAGGCAGTAGTTTGCTAATCCTTTACTGATAATCTCCTGCTGATAAAACAGTGATTTCACAAAAACTACACTAAGCAGCCCAGTAAGTTACACATTGCTGTAATCAGGGTCTCAGTTTCTTCATTATGCTGCTCTCAGATGTGGTGGCAAAAACCTATTGACAGATTACAGTACCAGACACAGTTAGTACTGTACCTGTTAAACAATAAAATGTATTCAAGAATCACCAAAATCAGTTGAACTGTAGAAATGTGAAGAGTTAGGCCCCCCCTAAGCTGAACCTATTTTTAGGATAAAGGCCGCTTTTCACGCTGCGCTATCGGTATTGATATCGGTACCGATATCGCTAGCATAGGTACCCACCCCCATCTATTGTGCGACACGGGAAAATCGCTGCCCGTGCCGCACAACATCGCCCAGACCCGTCACACTACTTACCTGTCCGGCGACGTCGCTGTGACCGGCAAACCGCCTCCTTTCTAAGGGGGTGGTTCGTTCAGCGTCACAGCGACTTCACAGCAGCGTCACTGAACCGCCGCCCAATAGAAGCGGAGGGGCGGAGATGACGTAACATCCCGCCCACCTCCTTCCTTCCGCATAGCGGCCGGGAGGCAGGTAAGGAGAGGATCCTCGTTCCTGCGGTGTCACACGGAGCGATGTGTGCTGCCGCAGGAACGAGGAACAACTTCGTTACTGCTACAGTAACGATATTTGAGAATGGAGCCCCATGTCACCGATGAGCGATCTTGCACGTTTTTGCGACGATGCAAAATCGCTCATAGGTGTCACACGCAACGGCATCGCTAAAGCGACCGGATATGCGTCACCAATTCCGTGACCCCAACGAGTTCGTATTAGCGATGTCGTAGCGTGTAAAGCCCCCTTAAGACTATTAGTATAGCAGTACCAAACTCCAGAAACCCATTTAAATGCACTAACAATGGTTGTAAAATAGATGTTATGTTTAGTGTCTCTTTAAGAAACCTCAGAATACAGAATTGTGCTCAGGATTTATTTTTGATTGATGCTTCAGAAATTCTATTATGTAGATCTCAAAGCACAAAGCGGCTCGGTTGCTATTTTTCATAACAGAAAGAAAAATCTCTCACCACAGCTCTGCCTTTTCTTCAAACTTTATGAAACATCAATCATTTTCCTCCCCAGGTTATCACTATATCTGCCTGAGAAATGAGAAAAATGTGCCACTCACTCTACCAGCAATCTTCGTGTACATAGAGGTGAAGGATTACGTCCCCGACACTTTCGCAGGTACGGACCCGCTACTGGTTTTGTGTTGCATGAAGAAAATTGGAAATTGTGCAGCAATTGTGGATGATTAAGAAAGTGTGAATTATAATAAGACATGTCACATAATAAGGGTTTACACATAATAAGGGTTTATACATAATCCGGAATTACACAAAATAAGGATTTACACAAAATAAGGATTTACACAAAATAAGGATTTACACATAATCCGGAATTACACAAAATAAGGATTTACATATAATCCAGAATTACACAAAATAAGAATTTACACATAATCTGCAATTACACAAAATAAGGAGTTACACATAATCCGGAATTACACAAAATAAGGATTTACACATAATCTGGAATTACACAAAATAAGGAGTTACACATAATTTGGAATTACACAAAATAAGGATTTACACAAAACAAGGACTTACATATAATAAGGAATTACACAAAATAAGGATTTACACAATCAGGAATTACAGAAAATAAGGATTTACACATAATAATTAATTACACAAAATAAGGACTTACACATCAGGATTTACACAAATAAGGATTTACACATAATAAGGAATTATACATAAGGACTTACACATAATCAGAAATTACACAAAATAAGGATTTACACATAATCAGGAATTACACAAAATAAAGACTTACTTACACATAATCCAGAAATACACAAAATAAGAATTTACACATAATCTGGAATTACACAAAATAAGGAGTTACACATAATCCGGAATTACACAAAATAAGGATTTACACATAATCCGGAATTACACAAAATAAGGATTTACACATAATCCGGAATTACACAAAATAAGGATTTACATATAATAAGGAATTATACAAAATAAGGACTTACACATAATCCGGAATTACAGAAAATAAGGATTTACACATAATCAGAAATTACACAAACTAAGGACTTACACATAATAAGAAATTGTACATTATCAGGAATTACAGAGTTTTTGTTGCCTCTCTTCTCCCACACATGCTGGGGTCTCTGGTCTCCCCGCGTACAAGTAAATGCTGTAGGGATCCTGTAGGTTCTGATGTTGCTTACTAGAAAGGTTGCTGACAAACTCCTGGTATGGTGGCAATCTTGGTAATATATGGGGTTGATGTCAGCTGTGATTTGTCAAAAATCACAGCTGCCATCAATCCCTGGGTTGCTGAACACACAGTGCCGGCAGCTGAATGATTACATGGGTTTCAATTCACTGAAGTCCAAAGTTTAGTGGCATTCTCAGGATCTGGGTTCGCTCACATCTGCGTATAAATATGACGGGGGCAATCTGAGAAAAAATCTGATTGCAGTCTGACCAGTGTTATTCAATGAGGCAGTGATCATCTGCGATTTTTTTTTTTTCCTCAGCTTTATTTGGCCTGAGGAAAAAAAAAATCACAGCATGTTATATATATCAGACGAGACTTACCACTGCAAGTCTATGGGTGTGAGAAAAATATTGGACATCACACGGACCATCCATTTTTTACGAATACATTACCATTCTGTAGCATAGAAAGGTATAAACGGTCCTGAAAATGACTATAGAATAATGTCTGCTGAGAAAATCAACACATTGATGTCATATAGACGGAGAGCAAGAAAATAATCACACACTCGCATGACATATGGAATACCAGACGGATTTCCTACTTTCTGGATGAAAATTGGCCCTATATATTATATGCTGATGTGAGCGAGCACTCCCCCTATTATCTCCAAGGGTCCAACAACTGATGAGTAAAGGATTTGTTCTAACTTTCATATTAGATGGTCGCACTGCTTTTCGTAGCTTTGATTTTGCTTCTTTCCATTTGGTATCTTAGCAGTGTTATTTTTACATAATAATAATAATAATAATAATAATAATAATAATAATAAAAAACACCTGTAATCAGTTCATAGGAAAGCCAAAGAAATACACAACTTTTTTTAGTGCCTTCTGTGTTTTTGGCAGGAGCTTTTTGTTTGTTTTGGCTTTTCAGGACTTAAAGGGTTATTCCCATCTCCAAGATCCTATCCCAATATGTAGTAGGTGTAATAATAATAATAATCTTCAATTAAAAAGGAAGTATAGTTCTCCTGTCCTGATATAGCCATGTCTCTTACCTCATGTGCAGGGCATTGCAGCTTAGGTATTCATGCTTACGACTACTCATACATTGACAGCTAGTTACCGTATTTTTCGCTTTATAAGACGCACCTGATTATAAGACGCATCCCCAAATTTGCTGCAGGAAAAGAGAATTTATTTTTTTTAATGTTAAATGGGGTCCGTCTTATAAAGCCAGTGTCCATCTAACAAATCATATAGGGTATATGTCTCTTATAGCCCCCCCATCCTATAATTAGCCCCCTTAATCTGGATATGGCCCCCTTATATTGAGTATAGCCCCCTTGTGCTGGCACACATCCAATACAGCTGGCACAGGTATCCCGTTGCTGGCACACATCCAATACAGGTGGCACAGGTCTCCTATTGCTGGCACACATCCCATACTGGTGGCACAGGTCTCCTATTGCTGGCACACATCCCATACAGGTGGCACAGGTCTCCTATTGCTGGCACACATCCCATACAGGTGGCACAGGTCTCCTATTGCTGGCACACATCCAATACAGCTGGCACAGGTCTCCTATTGCTGGCACACGTCCCATACAGGTGGCACAGGTCTCCTATTGCTGGCACACATCCCATACAGGTGGCACAGGTCTCCTATTGCTGGCACACGTCCTATACAGGTGGCACAGGTCGCCTATTGCTGGCACACGTCCCATACAGGTGGCAGAGGTCTCCTATTGCTGGCACACATCCCATACAGGTGGCACAGGTCTCCTATTGCTATCACACATCCCATACAGGTGGCACAGGTCTCCTATTGCTGGCACACATCCCATACAGGTGGCACAGGTCTCCTATTGCTGGCACACATCCCATACAGGTGGCAGAGGTCTCCTATTGCTGGCACACATCCCATACAGGTGGCACAGGTCTCCTATTGCTGGTACACATCCCATACAGGTGGCACAGGTCTCCTATTGCTATCACACGTCCCATACAGGTGGCACAGGTCTCCTATTGCTGGCACACATCCCCCTGTGTTAGATATGGCCCCCATGCTGCTGCCCATAGTAAAATAAACACTTTACTTTACCTTCTCCAGCACTGTCCTCCCTCGTGTCTCCCTCCATGCGGTTGAGCTCCTGCACTTCCTGGTTCTCGGTGCCGGTCATGTGATTGGCACAGCAGAGTGACATGATCTCTGCGTGCCTGATCACAGCGGCAGCAGTGAGATCGTGGAGCCCCGGGGAGACACGCTGGTGGAGGTAAGGAAAGCTTTTTTATTTTAGACTGGCCAGCAGCATGGGGGCCATATCTAACACGGGGGGGGTGAACATGTGCGATCAAAGGGGGCGCAGGCACATATAATATGCGCTGCACCCCCAGCCCATCGCCGCTCTGCGGTTTCAGCACCACGGTGATGGACAGCGGCTGTGCATATTATATGAGCGGTAGCAGGAGATCTCCCGCTGCCTCCAGCAGCCTTCACAAGCCTCTACCAGCCTCCACCAGCCCCCCCAGCAGCCCCCAGCTCCGCTCCAGAGTTGCCCCCACCTCCCCTGGACCCGTATATTTGGATTATAAGACGCACCCCCTACTTTCCTGCAAAATTTGGGGGAACAAAAGTGCGTCTTATAAAGCGAAAAATACGGTAGTTATCGAAAAGTAGAAAAATATAGGCAGCACTCCAGCTTTTAGTGAGAAAAGGCTTTAATGAGCCTATGGCGATATTTCAGTTCCAGGTGAACTTTTTGCAAGTTAGTTAATTAGTTGCTTGTGGTTGTAATCATGGATACCCAAGCTGTACTGCCCTGCACATGAGGTAAGGCTGCTTTCCCACATCCGGTTTTTGCAGTGCGGCACAATCCGGCTCAAAAACCTATGCAACAGATGCAGCGAAAAAAACAGATCCGTTGCATAAGTTTTTCCATGCGGCCCGTCCGTTTTTTGACAGCTGCGGCTTGATACTGAGCATGCACAGTTCAAAAAACCGCATCCGGCGGCCATAGGCTTGCATTGTAAATCGCGCTGCCTAATGCGTTTTTTTCGCCGAAGACAAAAACGTTCACTTGAATGTTTCATCTGCCCGCCGCATCAGCTAAATATGCCGCATCCGACAAAAAACGGACACAACGCAAGGCCATGCGGCACAATCCGGCGCTAATAAAAGTCTATGTGGAAAAACCGCACCCGGCGGCAAAAATTAACTGATGCAGTTTTCCCGCAAAGCGCCGCATTGTGCCGCACAGCAAAAAACGGATGTGTGAAAGCAGCCTAAGAGATATGGCTATCCATGGTTACAACAACCACCAACTATTACTACTATGCATGTGTGGTCATAACCATGGATACCTAAGCTACTGCAATACCCTGCACATGAGGTAAGAGACATGGCTATATCAGGAGAACTATATTACATTTCTAATTGGAGGTATTTGCTAATATTATTACAATTATTATATCTACTACATATTGGGATAGAATCTTGGAGGTGGGAATAAGGGGCACTTTGCACACTGCGACATCGCAGGCCGATGCTGCGATGCCGAGTGCGATAGTGCCCGCCCCCGTCGCAGCAGCGATATGTGGTGATAGCTGGCGTAGCGAAAGTTATCGCTACGCCAGCTTCACACACACACTCACCTGCCGTGCGACGTCCCTGTGGCCGGCGACCCGCCTCCTTGTTAAGGGGGCGGGTCGTGCGGCGTCACTGCGACGTCACACGGCAGGCGGCCAATCAGAGCGGAGGGGCGGAGATGAGCAGGATGTCAACATCCTGCCCACCTCCTTCCTTCCGCATATCCTACGGAAGCCGCAGTGAGGCCGGTAGGAGATGTTCCTCGCTCCTGCGACTTCACACACAGCGATGTGTGCAGCCGCAGGAGTGAGGAACAACATCGGACCGTCGCGTCAGCGTAATCATGGATTACGCCGACGCTGCACCGATGAATACGATTACGACGCTTTTGCGCTCGTTAATCGTATCATCCAGCCTTTACACACTGCGATGTCGCATGCGATGCCGGAAGTGCGTCATTTTCAATTTGACCCCACCGACATCGCACCTGCGATGTCGCAGTGTGCAAAGTGCCCCTAACCCTTTTACTCTAAAGATGTGTTTTATTAATTTAACCAAATTTAAACAGGCAACAAGATAGCCTGGCAAAACAATTGAAAACACTAGAAGTTCATGGCGCTTTTTTTCTAAGTGTTTAAATGGCTTGTTTGGTCTAAATCCACACGTGTGCAGTCACTCTGTGTCGCTCTATGTGACTGCAAACTTGTGAGTCCTCACATCGCGTGCACACTGTGCACTGTAAGGATTCTCCGGTGTCAGAGCCGGGAAGGGTGACTGCATGTATGTGATACGCACATTACCGGGCAGAATCCGACTAGATGGACACAGCCTCACTTACTGCAAGGGAATTGGGTGAGTTTGAGACCCTCTAGTCAGGATCATATGTCTGTCACATAGTCTCATACAGTGACTGCAGACACATGGATTTAGACCTGAAAACCCCTTTAAGGAGACGTTCACACACTGCATTTGTTGCAGACTTTCCGCATAAAAAATAAAAAAGTTAAGTAAATGAGATTTCAACTATTCTCAGCTACATATTGCGGATACTTTCTGTAACTTGACCTGTTGTGTGGATTTCTACATCATCAGCATGGCAGTTCCTTCTTCAGATTTCACATTTTGCAATGGAAAGGGGTGAAATCTGCATTAAAATGAACAAAATCTGCATGCAGCATGCACAGATAATACTGGGCATAAGCTACAGATATGCTGCTAAAAACCTGCACCAGATGTGGAACATCAAATTATCCTAAAAAAAGAAGCCTTGGGAGATGTCAGGTCTGTGCAGGGAAACGGATCAGAACAGAACTGCTGAATGCTAAACCTGCACCTTGTCATATAGCATCACAGTACTATGGTTAGACCTTCTGTCAGTGACACAAATATATAAGTCAATGGAATGATATGTACTTGGCCCAAGCACTTAAGGGGTCAATGAGTTACAAATGCCTGCGAAAATATAGTCAGCTTGGCTTTCAGATGATCATTAGCCAGCGTATTAGCTTTTAAGCAAACTTTAGCCAACTGACTATTGAGGTAAGGGAAAGTCGATGGCTCTGCATTCTTCCCCTGCAGCAATGCTGTGTGTCATGTGTAGTTGGGTATAGCATCCATAGGTAATAACTGTATATGGCCAGATATTGCCATTAGTTTACCAGCACAACATCCTGGCTCTTTCAGTAGATAACTTCTTATGGTTACCACAAGATGGCGACATCAGCTCAGCCTTTCAGCAGTATCAAATGTCCTCAACTGTGAGTTCCAAAACGAATAGAAAGAAGATATATGCGATAGATACATATCTATCTATCTATCTATCTATCTATCTATCTATCTATCTATCTATATATATATATATATATATATATATATATAGATGTATATATATATAGATATATATATATACATATATATATATATATATATATATATATATATATATATATAGATAGATAGATAGATAGTTTATATATATATATATAAACAAAGCTATCTGTCTGTACATATATGAATATATATATCCCAAAACTGATATTTTTGGATGTACGATACTGCGGAACTGCTGATGTTATATATATATACAGGGTGGTCCAAAAGTAGGTGGACAGTATTTGTAATAAGGTTATAAAGGGGGAGATTTATCAACCATGGTGTAAAGTGAAACTGACTCAGTTGCCCTTGGCAACCAATCAGATTCCACCTTTCATTTTCCAAAGAGTCTGTGAAGAATGAAAAGTGGAATCTGATTGGTTGCTAAGGGCAACTGAGTCAATTTCACTTTACACCATGTTTGATAAATCTCCCCCTTCATAACCCTGTACACATACTGTCCACCTACTTTTGGACCACGCTGTATATAAAATCTGTGGGTCTCTATTTTTCTGTGTTTGCAACTTAATAATCTAATTATGACTCTACCAAATCGCAACATGTTTCTGAATACTTAGGCACTGATTCATTGTCCTTGCACTTTTTTTGTCTACTTTTGTGTGTTTTGTTCCATTTTGCTTGTTTGTACCCAATCTCTATTCTATTTGCTCCTTTTTTAAAGTCTATTTTACATGTTGTTATTTTTTTTTCCTGCTTTGTGGCCGGAGTCTAGCAACTTCCAGTGTCTTAGGCCTCCTTCACACGTCCGTGTCTCCAGTACATATAACGTCCGTTTCCTCACGTATCGGAGACACGGGCACACGTAGACCCATTAAAATCAATGGGTCTGCGCTCACGTTCGTGTTTTGTCATGGACCGTGTGTCCATGTGGAGAATATGTGTGTCCGTGTGCTCCACACGTAGACATGTCCGTTTTTCTCTGGCATCACGAGTGTCACATCCATGTGACACGCACTGTAGAAAACACACGTGTCTGTGAAATAAAAAGAATTTCTATACTCACCTTCTCCAGCCCTGCTGTCTCTGCCGCTGCTGTCACTTGCTTCCGACCCCCGCTCATTATGCTCATTGCATATTCACTCTACTGCGGGCCGGAAGCAGCAGCAGCGGGGAGTCAGCAGGACCGGAGACTGTAGATCAGCACCACAGACAGCTTCGCCAGGGACAGATGAGCAGAAAGTTCCAATTCTACGTGTGTTATCACGGATAACACATGGAGAACACACGGCACACGGAGGGCAATACGCAACTTTGACACGTCCATAAAAAACGAGCGTGATTTTCACGGACGTGTGAAAGACGCCTTAAGGCCGCTTTACACGCTGAGATCTCGCTAGCGAGGTCGCTAGCGTGCGTAGCCGCCCCCATCGTTTGTGCATCACGGGCAAATCGCTGCCGGTGGAGCACAAAATCGCTCGTACGTGTCACACTACTTACCTACCTAGCGACGTCGCTGTGACCGGCGAACCGCCTCCTTTCTAAGGGGGAGGGACGTTCGGCGTCACAGCGACGTCACTAAGTGGCCACCCAATCGAAGTGGAGGGGCGGAGATGAGCGGGACGTAACATCCCTCCCACCTCCTTCCTTCCTCATTGCCGGCGGCCGCATGTAAGGTGAGGTTCCTCATTCCTGCGGTGTCACACATAGCGATGTGTGCTGCCGCAGGAACGACGAACAACATCATACCTGCAGCAGCAACAATTTTTGGGAATAGGGGAGCATGTCAACGATTAACGATTTTGCACGATTTTGGACCATTTTCGATCGCACGTAGGTGTCACACGCAACAACATCGCTAACGCGGCTGGATGTGCATCACGAATTCCGTGACCCCAACGACCGCTTTAGCGATGTCGCTGCGTGTAAAGCGGTCTTAAGTCTGATTCCTCATTTGTGGTTTCTTAAAAAGCTGCAAAATGTGGTGCAATTTCACTGTACTCCCCTCCACCCCGACTCCCCATTTCTTTGTCAATACTTTGAAAAACATTGAGGCTGTTTGCTCAGAAAGTTGAAAAAATGATGTCACAGGAAAAAAAAAATTACTTTGCACCAAATTCATGAGTCCTGTGCACCATTTTGATGAATCTGGCTGAATAAACATCAGCAAATACCACAAGACAAAAAAGAAAAAGTGACTTAAAAAAATGCAAGTGATGAATCAAGGGCCATAGATTGACTTGGACACAACATGTCTGGCTGTATATTGTTTATAACATCAATCATTTCAGTTTTCTCCAGTATTGGGAACACTAATGTGATACAATACTTGATTTAATAATATATATGGCAATACATTAATCGATGATACATCATTGCCATCATATTTACTCCAATTTTTGTCATATTCACATTGATAAACAAGCTTTAAGATATGTCGTAAAAGCCATATTCACAGTATGCGTTCATTTTTGTGTTGTTTTTTTTTTGTACCGCTATTTTACAAAAAAAAAGCAAAATCAGCGAGTTTTTACAGAAAATCGCAACAAAAAATGCAAAAAATTGAAATCATGTGAACATGACCTAAATGTGGATTTTCTTTTTTTCCTGTTCATGCAGATGTGATTGAAGCTTTGTCAAATCCAATTAAATATGTCAACTTGATGGAACAGAGATCACGACAGCTGGCGGCCCTCACACTGGAGGATGAAGAGGAAGTGAAGAAAGAGGTAGAGTACTACCACAGTCAGCCATATGGTGTCATGTCTGCAGTGAGGGCGCATGTACAGCTTACACATACACTGTGTGCACAGTTATTGGACTATTTGTATTTTTGATGATTACTTTTATTATTGAAAACCTACAGTGCTGTTGTTCAATCCAAAAAAAAAGGTTAAATGCAACCTGTCATGTCCAATATGCACCCAGTACCACGAGCAGTTCTGGGTGCATATTTCTAATCCCTGCCTAACTGTCCCAGGCTATAGTAGTATACATAAAGAGATCTTTACAGTAGAAAAAGTATTTCTAAAGATCCTTTATCCTGCCAGCGTTGAGAAACATGTGATGGTGTCTCCGCAGGCCTTTTTGCTTTGAATATTTCCCAGGGGGCATTGCTCTAGAATCACTGCGTTGAGAAACACGTGATGGTGTCTCCGCAGTGGTGGATGTTGATCTCCCTAAGGTCAACCATCCTTGCTCACATAAAGATCCTTTATGATATGCTAATGAGTGCAGGGACTAGTCGCAAGGGAGTTACTCCCCCCTAGCCCGCCCTCTTAGCATGGTAGCACACCCACAGGGATCAGAATGTCCCACACGTCCGGTCATGTGCACTATGAAGTCAGATGTACACATCACGGCTTCAGAGAGGTCTAGTGTGCATGACCAGGAGTGCATCCAATTCAACCTAAAAAGGTCCAACTAGATCCACCTTATTTGCATCTGTGTCGAGGCGGAGAACTGTGCCTCATACTGATCCATCCCCCTGATCCATCAAGATTCACTCTCATCTCATCAGTGCATAAAACCTTTTTTTTTCTTCAGATAAAGTCTTCAGATTGTTCATGGCCCAGTCCTGATGTATCAACTTCTGTGGCTTTAGTCAGGTTTCAGCCCTCCTTATGTGGCGCCCTGGACAAGCCAGGACGTCACAGGTACTACACCAACACACCCCGGCTAGGCACACCTAGGTCAAACACAAATCCTTGTTGCCTTCCTCCAGGGGCTGATGTCCACACCAGGGGGTGGGCCAGGCGGTTGGCCCCACCCATCGAGGAGTTCACAGTCCTGGAGGCAGGAAAAGGAAGTCAGATCAGTTCAGGAGTTGAGAGAGTGAAGTAGTAGAGGAGACTGACCGTGTCCAGGTGCGTGGCCCGGGCACATACAGCAAGGTTGGCAGACGGTGGTGACCGTCTGCAGGAGAGGCTGATTGGAGTGAACCGTGAGGACCGGGGACGGGCGGTGGCCCGCCGGTACCGGATCGGGGAGTGAAGAGAAGCCAGCACCATTCGGCAGGGCCTACGGACCCCGACCAGGCTAGGAGTCGCCGTAAAACCGGTCAAATCCGTTAGCGAAGGGAACCTCCGGGGTTTCCCAGCAGTCAAGACCCGATTGAAGGCAACAGCTCACACTGTAAAGGGAAACACAGTCACCGCCAAGGCTACAGTTCCCAGAGCCAGAGCCTGCGGGCAAAAGGGGCTCCCTCAGCATCCATCCAAGCTGGGGAGCGGGTTACCGGTGGGAAGCAATTGGAACTGTAAACACAACACAGGTGCAGGGAAAGGCAGTCACCATCAACCTACCGGAAGGAGAACAACCGCAGCCATCTGTGGGACCCGTCCATCCAGCCGTTTGTTTGACCAGAGACTCCGTGTAAATTACTGGCTGAGTGAGTACCACCGTGCCGTGCGGCACAGCGCTGCCCCCACGACCCTGCACCCCACCAGGCCCCGTAACCCGCCTGTCATCCCCAAACCTTCACCGGGGCCCCGGGACAACCAACCCCCCTACCCACGGAGGGGAGAACCAACATCCAAGCTGCTCCCTGTCATCGCTCCCGGGATCCCCGTCCAGAGCAGCGGTGGTGTCACAACTTCACCACAACCGTGGGTGGCGTCACGGACAATATCCCCAAACCACACACCAACCCCCTTTCACTCATGGGCGAGGAACGCCGCTCGAATCCCCGGGATCTGGCCCACCGCTCGAGCCACCACCGAGCAGCAGCAGCAGCAGCTGCACCCGAGCAGTGGGTGAGCGCAGCGTCCCCTCCTCCGCCCGCGACACTTACCTTGGCCGTGTCTGAACACTGACCATCTTGTACATCTGGGCTCTTCATGGAGGTTCTAGTTCTGAATATGACAGCACTGGAGGATAATGGGTTCTTGGTGGCTTCACCTTATTTTCTTCCTAAATCTATTAGTTATTTTAGTAGTGCTGCATCCCTTTATAAGACTTTTAATAATTTCTGGCTTTTCAAAATCCATTAAATCTTTTTTGGCCCATTCTGCCTAAGGGTAAATAAATAAGCTGCTTAAAAATTCTGCACACCTTGATAAAAGGTGTGGATATCCTTAGTCCGCACCCTCCTCATTAGACAAATACACATCACCTGATATGCTGTGCTATCCCAGTACAGAAGAGGGTAACACGACTCATTAGCTATACAGATTTAATGGCTAATATTGTGTCAAGTAGTAACGCCTCCCATACATACAGTACAAGGCAAATGTGGGCCGATAAACAGTTATTCATCGATGGGAAAAAAGCCATCTCAGAATGTACTGACTGTGTAGGACTTTTTGAGCTTACGAGTATAAATGGCAAAAATAATCCAGTATGCCCTATTGGTCTTTTAAATGATGACGATCGTCTAGGTAACCACTAGTTTTTTTTATCATGGTTGAAATTGGCTATTGTGGCTAACTTATCTCTGCTGTGTGTGGGGGCCTTAAAGGGAATCAGACAGCAGGTTTTTGCTATGTAAGCTGAGGACAGCATGATGTAGGTGTGTGAGCTATTGTTTACTTAAACTAATGGCTGTATTACCCCGTGATTAACACTGTAGGACTAGAAACATGTGCAGAGCAGTCCAATACACCCCCTGCTGTGATTGACACATCACTATCAATGAACAATCTCTGGTGTGGGCGGGACAGCTCTCCCAGCTCAGCTACATGCTTAAAACTCACTTCTTTGATTATCTAAGAATAGCTGCACCCAGTAATCTATGTGATACATCATTGGATTCAGGATCTCCTTGCCTTCATTATATTGCTGTCAGATGAGGTAGCAAAAACCTGCTGACAGATTCCCTTCTACATGGTGATATCTTTCTTTCTTGTGTGTTAGTGTATAATGTCACTTGCAACTTCCTTTTACATAAGGAAATACTATCTCAGTATAACTGCAGGAATACTGTGGCGTCACTGTAAATCCTAGGAGATCCTGTAGTGTCTGCCACGTCATGACAGTCACCCATAAGCAGTATAATTTGTGTGTCTGCCATGTCAATCACCCTTCAACAGCATGTTTTGTGTGTTTGCCATGTCAGTCACCCATAAGCAGTATATTTTGTGTGTCTGCTATGTCAGTCTCCCATCAGCAGTGTATTGTACTGTGTTAGCTACCTTCCAGTGGTCTATAATTCTCTAATGTGCCATACTACCACCTACTAGCTGTATTTTGTACAATAGCTTGCCACAGTAGTAGTATATGGTACAGTACTCAGCCATGCTAGCCACTTACTAGTAGTATATGGTACTATACCCTACACACGAACCACTTACCAGCAGTATAGGATACAGTAGCCTGCCAAAGTAGCCACTTACGAATAGAATATGATACAATAGCCTTCCATGATAACCACTTACAAGCAATATATGATACAGTGCCCTGCCACACTAGCCACATACCAGCAATATATGATACAGTCCCCTGCCACACTAGTCGCTTACTAGCAGTATATGGTACAGTGCCCTACCACAGTAGCCACTTACTAATAGTGTATGATACAGTAGTGTTGCTGGCAGGGAACAGACCACGGCAAGGCGCTGCTCGGGTCCGGGATCGTGGCTGTGGCTCGAGTGGCAGCCGGATCCAGGCGCCTGCAGCTGTCCGCCGCCCACAAGTGAAAAAAGGGGTTATTTACAGAGAAAGAGTTTGTCAGTGACGCCACCCGTGGGTTGCGGTGATGAATGGTGACACCGCTGCTGCCTTGGTGCGGGGACGCCCGGGGCTGATGGAGAGGGGCAGCAAGGTGGAATCCCCTCCACGGGTAAGGGAGGTGTAGTCCCGGGGCCCCGAGGATGGTGAGGGTTGCAGGGAGCAGTCTTTAGGAAGGGACCGGATGGTACCGGTGTACTCACTGTGATAATAAAGCACACAAAGTCCATATTGTAAACCAAGGCCGGATGCCAGGAACCTCTGGAGGGGTGTACTTGGTTCCAATGTGAACTTCAGATGAGAAGGAATGGCGGCAACTCACTGGTGGATATTAATGGCAAATTTATTGCACAATCTGCGGCATTGTTACAGCATAACCGGGGAGGGGGAGTGCAGGGGCGCCGGACGATGGCCGTTTCGCACCGTAACAGGTGCTTCCACAGGTCCAAATTCAAATGAATTCAGACCTGTGGAAGCACCTGTTACGGTGCGAAACGGCCATCGTCCGGCGCCCCTGCACTCCCCCCTCCCCGGTTATGCTGTAACAATGCCGCAGATTGTGCAATAAATTTGCCGTTAATATCCACAAGTGAGTTGCCGCCATTCCTTCTCATCTGAAGTTCACATTGGATTCCTGCACTTTGGCAGAGCACCACGGGGGTCAGTTGGAGATCTGTGATCCAAGGGAAAACTACAGACTTGTGAGTACACACCTGGGCTTGCAGTGCCTAGCCTTTCCTTTCTATTATTGCTTGCTTGTACTTGGTTCCGCACACTGGCTAACAGGGCAGGGGACCTTCCTCCTGCACTTGTAGTTTCTTGTGTGGTGACTTAATTCGCATAAAACGGGAGAAGTCTGCTCCCTGTGTTGTGTACGGTGGGAGCCGTTGCCCGCGAAAACTGACCCTTGGGATCTCTGTGGGCTCTGACGGATGCCCTATCCCCGCGTTGGGCTTCCGTTTCGCTCTCTGGGCTTGCTGGTGGAACAAGGCGTGGAATCTTGTCCCCAGTTGGCTAATTGACAAGGGGCATGAAGCAGTCCTCGCCCTAGGGTCCAGGCACACTGACTGTGCACGGCCTCCGGACTGGATTCCCGCTGTCGGCACCGGCGGGCTACAACCCTGCCCCGGTCCACTTAAGGTCTTCCGCAACCGGATCTCCGTTGCCTGTGGCCCTACTCTGCCATCTACCACCTAGTCAACTCAGGCAGTCCAGTAGTCCGGGAGCTCCAACCCCCGACTACCACTCCACTCCTCTCACTTCCTCTGTCTACACTTGTCTCTCTAACTCCAACTGACGTGTCCCTCCCCTGACACCTCAGGACCCCTAGGTGGGCGTTCTCATCCGCCTGGTCCCTCCCACTGGTGTGTCCCTATTGTCATGGGGGGGTGACTAGGCTTTGGTGGCTGGTGTTACCTGTGTGTGGTGTTGTGTTGGTATGCCAAGGAGGATGGAGTCCTGCTCCAGGAAGATTTGTGCAGTCTCTGTGACAACCTGGTTTTGCCAGGGCGTCACAGTAGCTTGCCACAGTAGCCACTTCTGATAAAGTAGCCTGCCACACCAGCCACATACCAGCAGTGTGTGGTACAATAGCTTGCATGCTAGCCACATACAAGCACTATATAGATCACTTGACTGGCTATAACAGCTGGATGGATGCAGATTGCATGACTCTGCTTAGAGTAAATAATATATTGTGAGTGTGCAGTCCGCCCCCGCACGGCTGTAGCTGGAGATTTAATAGCAGTCGTCTGCACTGAAATGACTTCTCTTAATTGTAAGGATAAAAATACTCTGAATTTCCTGTGAATTATAAATGACTTGTTGCAGTCTGACCTACATTCGCTGGGATGATAACGCACACACGCTGGGAAAGTTCTATTCCAAGAAATGCCATGTTTCTGCCCTGGTACAGGGGACATTAGTGTGAATGAGGGCATAAGACTAAACCTGACTCACACCGGCCTCCCAGGACCCCCGATCTAGGACACCTGTCACTGGAGATGCTATTTTAGGAGGACATTATTCATCTCTGACCTTTCATTAGTAAAGAAAAGTGAGAACCTGTAGCTCTAATGTGGAGCATGATGAGCTCTTAATTCCTCTATATTACTACCTGCGATAACCTTGGGCCTTCTATGTGGTGGTGAACTGGCACGCGATAATCCAGAAATTCTAAACTCCCAGCATGCATGAGTGAAGTATAATTTGGAAATGAGACTCACATGTTTAAACAGAACCTTTAAACCTTTTATCCTAAAAAAATACTTTATATACTTTGGTGATGCAGTAAATACTTTTGGGTTCAGTCATAGAGAGCAGAGCTTTTGCTAGTATCAGTCACTGTCACTCAAGTTCAGGCACGATTCTTTTTTTAACTTAGTCATGCCAGCAGCATTGTAATTGATTACAGCACAGGTCCTTCAAGACAACTTCTCTGCGGAGTTCCACCCATTACGTTTATGTGACACCCTGGACAAGCCAGGGGTCACAGGTAATGACATCACCACACCCTACACCCCGGTTAGGCACACCTAAGCTAGACCTGAAATCCTTGTTGCCTTCCTCCAGGGGCTGATGTCCACACCAGGGGGTGGAGCCAGACGGTTGGTCTCCGCCCACCAAGGAGTTCACAGTCCTGGAGGCGGGAAAACCAGGAGATTAGGTTTGGAGTTTGAAGTAGAAGGAGGGAAAGTAGTGAAAGAGAAAAAGTGACAGTTTGAAAGACCGAAGTTGGTCCGGGTGTGTGCCCCGGACCGAGACAGCAAGGTTAGCAGACGGCGGTGATCGTCTGCAGGAGTGGCCTATCGGAGGTGCCGTGAGGACCGTGGATGGGTGGTGACCCGGCGGTACCGGACCGGTACACAAGGAGAAGCCAGCACCATTGGCAGGGGCCTTTCGGATCCCGGCAAGGCTAGGAGTCGCCGTGAATTTGCCAAATCCGTCAGTGAAGGGGACCTCCGGGTCTCCAATCAACTAAGTCCCGATTGAAGGCAACCGTCCAACCATATGAGAGAGACACCGCCACCGCCAAGGCACCAGTTTCTCAGGGCCAACGCCTGCGGGCAAAGAGGGGCTCCTCCGGCCCATATCCAAGTCGGGGAGCGGGTTACCGGTGGGAATCCATCGCTACCAACATTGAACATAGGTGCAGGGAAAGAGACAGTCACCGTTACCTACCGGGGAAAAGCAACAGCAGCCGTCCGTGGGAACCGTCTTTCCAGCCCTGTGTTTTACCGAGAACAGTGTCATCGTCTCAGGCTGAGTGAGTACCACCGTGCCGTGAGGCACAGCGCTGCCCCCGCGACCCTGCACCTCACCAAGCCCTGCACCGGGCCTGCCACCCCTCATCCTCCACCCTATCACTGGGCCCCGGGACAACCAACCCCTACCCACGGAGGGGAGAACTAACAACTTTGCTGCTCCCTGTCACCGCTCCCGGGATCCCCATACAGAGCAGCGGTGGTGTTACCAAAAATCATCACAACCGTGGGTGGCGTCACGGACAATATCCATAAATCCCCAAAACCAAACCCCTTTTCACTCACAGGCGAGGAGCGCCGCTCGAGTCCCCGGGACCCGGCCCATCGCTCGAGCCACCGAGCAGCAGCGGCCGCAGCAGCAGCGGCAGCCGGACCCGAGCAGTGGGAGAGCGCAGCGTCCCCTCCTCCGCCCGTGACAGTTACATAATCGTGTCATCAGCACAGGTCCTGCACAACCACTTATCTTCTGATTATGACAGATCCTTCCACATCCCTTCTCTGCTGAGATCCACCCATTACGGTCACATAATCGTGTCATCAGCACAGGTCCTGCATAACCACTTCTCTTCTGATTATGACAGGTCCTTCAACATCCCTTCTCTTCTGAGCTGCACCCATTACGCTCACATAATCGTGTCATCAGCACAGGTCCTGCATAACCACTTCTCTTCTGATTATCACAGGCCCTTCAACATCAGTTGTCTGCAGAGAAATGATGAAGAAGAACATGTGCTGATGTTATGATCATATGACCGTTATGGGCAGAGCTCAGCAGATAAGTGATACTGAAGGACCTATGGTAATCACCAGAAGAGAAGTTGTGGTGAAGAACCAGTGCTGATGTCACGATCATGTGACCATAATGGGCGGAGCTCTGCAGAGAAGTGATGTTGAAGTACATGTGGTGTAATCAATTACAATGCTGGCGGCATGACTGAGTTAAAAAAATAATTATGCCTGAACTTGAGTGACAGTGACTGATCCCAGCAAAAGCTCCTCCCCTATGACTGAAACCTAAGCTATTTACTGCATCACCAAAGTATATAAAGTATTCTTTTAAGGTAAATACATGGATTTTCATTTTTTAAACCATGTCGTTGATGCACATTGCATCATTTAAAACACATTGGGCCAGTTTAATATCAAAAAACGACATGACAGGTTCCCTTTACATCAGAGGCTGAGCAAAAAATAGTACAATGGCTCCCTGGTTAGCACTGTTGCTTTGCAGAGCTGGGGTTCCTGGGTAAAAATCCCAAGGACAACATCTGCAAGAGGTTTGTATCTTCTCCATGTGGGTTTCCTCCCACACTCCAAAGAAATACTGATAGGGAATTTAGTGAGCCCCAATGGGTGTGTGGCGCCCTGGACTAGCCAGGTTGTCACAGGTACTACACCAACACACCCCACACCCCGGCTAGGCACATCTAGGTCAAACACAAATCCTTGTTGCCTTCCTCCAGGGGCTGATGTCCACACCAGGGGGTGGGCCAGGCGGTTGGCCCCGCCCACCGAGGAGTACACAGTCCTGGAGGCGGGAAAAGTAGTCAGATAAGTTTTAGAGAGTGAAGTGGTAGTAGAGGAGACTGACGGTGTCCGGGTGTGTGGCCCGGGCACATACAGCAAGGTTGGCGGACGGTGGTGACCGTCTGCAGGAGAGGCTGATTGGAGTGAACCATAAGGACCGGGGACGGGCGGTGGCCCGCTGGTACCAGATCAGGGAGTGAAGAGAAGCCAGCACCATTCGGCAGGGCCTACGGACCCCGACCAGGTTTGGAGTCGCCGTAAAACCGGTCAAATCCGTTAGCGAAGGGAACCTCCGGGGTTTCCCAGCAGTCAAGACCCGATTGAAGGCAACAGCTCACGCCGTAAAGGGAAACACAGTCACGGCCAAGGCTACAGTTCCCAGGGACAGAGCCTGCGGGCAAAAGGGGCTCCCTCAGCATCCATCCAAGCTGGGGAGCGGGTTACCGGCGGGAAGCCATTGGAACCGTAAACACAACACAGGTGCAGGGAAAGGCAGTCACCATCAACCTACCAGGAGGAGAACAACCGCAGCCGCCTGTGGGACCCGTCCAACCAGCCGTTTGTTTGACCAGAGACTCCTTGTAAATTACTGGCTGAGTGAGTACCACCGTGCCGTGCGGCACAGCGCTGCCCCCGCGACCCTGCACCTCACCAGGCCCCGTAACCCACCTGTCATCCCCAAACCCTCACCAGGGCCCCGGGACAACCAACCCCCCTACCCACGGAGGGGAGAACCAACATCCAAGCTGCTCCCTGTCATCGCTCCCGGGATCCCCGTCCAGAGCAGCGGTGGTGTCACAACTTCACCACAACCGTGGGTGGCGTCACGGACAATATCCCCAAAACACACACCAACCCCACTTTCACTCACGGGCGAGGAACGCCGCTCGAGTCCCCGGGATCCGGCCCACCGCTCGAGCCACCACCGAGCAGCAGCAGCAGCTGGACCCGAGCAGTGGGTGAGCGCAGCGTCCCCTCCTCCGCCCGCGACAACTTGGCGTCACGAACAGGATCTTACTGCTCTGCCGTCTGGTAGAGGTGCGCTTTGTGACCGCCGGAGGTGTCCGGCTGAAAATTTGGAGAAGCCGCCATTTTGGGCGCGAAAAGTCCCCGCTCGAGCGTCTTCCCGAGTAGTGGAGGCGCGAAAGCTGAAACCCCGCCCCTGTAGAGGAGGAGTCGGAAAAAGACTAAGGGGGACGGATGGCGTCTGGCCGCATGTAGCCCGAGGCTATAAAAGCATGGACGCCAGGACCCTGCGGCCATGTTTTTGTTCCTGGAAAAGGCCGCTGCAGCGATGCACCAACCGTCCCACAGCACCGTAGCCCCCCGCGCCCGGGACCGCGTCGTGGGTGGAGGTCCGGACCGCCCAGCTACAACAACGGCTGCAGATCCGCGTGCAGCTCCTCTTGGAGGAGTGGGAGGCCGACATGGCGGAGGTGGTGGCGGCTATAAGGAGACGTGAGGTGGAGGAAGATTTGGAGGAGCGGGTAAGAGACCCACGCCCCTGTATTCCGGAGGGATCGGCCACTGCGGCTGAGGGGCCCGGCCCGCGCCCGCTCACCCTGCTGCCTCCCCCGCTATCCGCGTTAGTCTCTACCGCCCCGCCACTAGGCCCGCTACCCGCCCCACCGATAGCGGTACCCCGCCTGTCCGCCCAAAGCCGACCGACCTGCAGCCGAGGCCCGTGACCGTGCAGCACCGCTCCCTTGGAAGACACCAAAGGCTGAGCCTGTCGGTGAAGATGTACCGGAGGCACCGGTGACTGTGCCTGACCCCGTACCGACCCTGGCAGCCCGTCTCATGCTGGAGGAGGCGGAGGCTCAGCAGGAGAGGATCCCTGTGCCCGTTCCCCACACCTCGGCTGAGGTTGCGTCGGGTCGCCGCTGTAAGGCAGCATCCCAGGCCAAGTCACCGCGGGACCTTCCACCCAGATTGCCAGTGGTGGGCAGCGTCAAGGAGGTCTCGTGGGGCCCGACCCGTGCGCAGGGGCCCGCAGCAGCCCCGTATTGGGACAGGGAGCCGACACTGCTGGGCCTGGAGATTGCCGAGAGGGAGAGGAGGAAGGCGGAGCTGGTGGCCCGCACTATTGAAGAGAAAGAGCGCCTCCGATGAGCCACCTTCCGGGTGCGAGGCCCGAGATATGAAGGACAGGTGCGGAGATTTGATACCCGAAGGGGGTATGGCTTAATTTACGAACCGGGCCTGGAGGCCGACGTTTTCGTGGCTCGAAGAGATGTAAATGACCACTTACCGGAAGACCATCCCAGCTGCAATCTGCTCCCCGGTGACCTCATCAACTACACCCGACATTGTGGGGAGAGGGGATGGTACGCCCTGTGTGTCCGGCTGAGAGTAGGCCAGGGGCTTCAAGCGCCCGCTCAGCCCTCTACCCCGGTCGGTGAGGTGGACCTAAAGTGAAGCCGGCGGTCCTCCACCAAAAAGTTGTCCCCGTTGGGACCATCACCACCGCTGTTGTTAAAAGTTTTGAATGATAAGTGAAGAACAAATAAACCAAAGAAGTTCATCTGATTGCACTGTGATTGAACCGGCCGTTGCCGGCAACTGTTGTCCCCGTAGGGACTGTCTGCAACCGTTGCGTAAGGAACTGCTTACAGACAATCCCGAGAAGTTGCAGGGCAACCACAAACTTAGTGGAATGTAAATAAAAATGCGTTGGCTTGTTACCGTTACCGCCTACGGAGAGGCTGATTTGGGATGATGGGCCTGGAGGAAAGGGATGGCCCAGGCCCGCCACTACCCGAGGAGTACACAGTCCTGGAGGCGGGAAAAGTAGTCAGATAAGTTTTAGAGAGTGAAGTGGTAGTAGAGGAGACTGACGGTGTCCGGGTGTGTGGCCCGGGCACATACAGCAAGGTTGGCGGACGGTGGTGACCGTCTGCAGGAGAGGCTAATTGGAGTGAACCGTAAGGACCGGGGACGGGCGGTGGCCCGCCGGTACCGGATCGGGGAGTGAAGAGAAGCCAGCAGCATTCGGCAGGGCCTACGGACCCCGACCAGGCTAGGAGTCGCCGTAAAACTGGTCAAATCCGTTAGCAAAGGGAACCGCCGGGGTTTCCCAGCAGTCAAGACCCGATTGAAGGCAACAGCTCACACCGTAAAGGGAAACAGTCACCGCCAAGGCTACAGTTCCCAGTGCCAGAGCCTGCGGGCAAAAGGGGCTCCCTCAGCATCCATCCAAGCTGGGGAGCGGGTTACCGGTGGGAAGCCATTGGAACCGTAAACACAACACAGGTGCAAGGAAAGGCAGTCACCATCAACCTACCGGGAGGAGAACAACCGCAGCCGCCTGTGGGACCCGTCCATCTAGCCGTTTGTTTGACCAGAGACTCCTTGTAAATTACTGACTGAGTGAGTACCACCGTGCCGTGCGGCACAGCGCTGCCCCCGCGACCCTGCACCTCACCAGGCCCCGTAACCCGCCTGTCATCCCCAAACCCTCACCGGGACCCCGGGACAACCAACCCCCCTACCCACGGAGGGGAGAACCAACATCCAAGCTATTCCCTGTCATCGCTCCCGGGATCCCCGTCCAGAGCAGCGGTGGTGTCACAACTTCACCACAACCGTGGGTGGCGTCACGGACAATATCCCCAAACCACACACCAACCCCCCTTTCACTCACGGGCGAGGAACGCCGCTCGAGTCCCCGGGATCCGGCCCACCGCTCGAGCCACCACTGAGCAGCAGCAGCCGGACCCGAGCAGTGGGTGAGCGCAGCGTCCCCTCCTCCGCCCGCGACAGGTGCAGAGATGATAATGCCTGTAAAGTGCTGCAGAATATGATGGTGCTATGTAAGGAAGTATAATAAATAGGAAACTGAATTGGGAATATCTGCTAACTTTGTAAGACCGGAAAGTGGGTCACATATTGCGTAGCACGCCGTAGGAATTTCTTTTTTACATGAAGTCACTTTCTTTACCAGAAATATTGCTCCTAGTGAGGCCCATTAGTGTTCGCACACAGTCTGGTGCTGCTTTCATGGCTCCCATAGTGCCGACCACACACAGTATGAGGCCCTCAAAGCCGCCCCACATATACACAGTATGATACCCTCGCAGCCCCGCTACACACACACACACACACACACACACACACACACACACACACACACACACACACATAGTATGATACCCTCGCAGCCCCCCTACACACACACACACACACACAAACTCACACACTCACACACACACACACACACACACACAGTATGATGCCCTCGCAGACCACCCCCCACGCACACGGTACAATTCACCTACGAATTACACACATATTAGTATATAACAGACACAAATCAGTATCCACACACACACGTTAATATCTAGCACAGAACTCAATATGTAATACAAACCTCAGTATAGAGCACACATCAGCATATAAAACACAAATCAGGATATAACTCACGCACATCGGTATACAACACAATCAGTACATATCACACATTAATATATAACGCACACCAGTATATAACTCAATACACATCAGTATGTAACGCACACATCAGTATATAATTAAAACACATCAATATATAACTATCACAATTTGACTGTAGTATAACAAGCTACAGGGACTACTATGCTATCCTTATGCAAGGGGCCCCTAGGCTGTCTCTAACCTCAGGGCTACTCCTAATGGTGGAGATGCCTGTGACCCATGCCTGGCTATGCTCCTGACCGGAACTAATCTGATTCCTCCCTTCCACCAGGGAAGGAAGGGGCAGGAGTGAAATAGTAATACAGATAAAGACAGACAAGGGAAAACCAAAACTCAGACACACTGCACGCACAGAGGAATAGACAATGGGAGACTCCTGAGAAAAGCAAAAGCAGGAAGCAACAAAAAGCTACAAGGGTTAAATTCACAGCCACTCTCAGCAACAAGTACCACAATCACCAGTTAGTCTGGATTACAACACCTCACCAGCTAAGATAAACAATAAATGGCATAGAATGAAGGATCTAGCCAGCATATATAGGAGGGAAGGAGATGTAATTGGCTCCACCACAACATTTGATCAAAGGAGACTAACAAGCAGACTAGCAGATATTAAAGGGGGCTTAACACGCTACGATATCGTTAATGTTTTAACGTCGGGGTCACGTTGTTAGTGACGCACATCCGGCGTCATTAACGATATCACAGCATGTGACACTGACCAGCGACCTTAAGCGACCTCAAAAATGGTGAAAATCGTTCACCATGGAGAGGTCGTCCCAAACTCAAAAATTGGTAAGGGTTGTTGTTCATCGCTCATGCGGCAGCACACATCGCTATGTGTGACACCGCAGGAGCGAGGAACATCTCCTTACCTGCCGCCGGCCCCAATGCGGAAGGAAGGAGGTGGGCGGGATGTTACGTCCTGCTCATCTCCGCCCCTCCGCTTTGATTGGCCGGCCGCTTAGTGACGTTGCGGTGACGTCGCTGTGATGCTGAACGTCCCTCCCCCTTGAAGGAGGGATTGTTCGGCAGTCACAGCGACGCCGCCGACCATGTAAGTACGTGTGTCGCTGCCGTAGCGATAATGTTCGCTACGGCAGCGATCACAAACAATCGCATGCGCGACGGGGGCGGGTACTTATACGCTCGATATCGCTAGAAATTGCTAGCGACATCGCTACCGTGTAAAGCCCCCTTAACTCTTGCTAGCCTACCTATGAACTACAACTCTGCAGGTCGACGCACGAGTCTGCCTGCATTGATCACAGACACCAGAGAAGTTATCTGGTGGAGTGTCAAAATCAGTAGTGTGAACAGATACCGATGCTACCATGACAGCCGGCAAAATTTGCAAAATTGTCCTTGTGACAATAACACACATCAGTATATTACTCACACACACCAGTATATAACTCACACACATCAATATATAACACGCACATCAGTATACAATACAATCAGTATATATCAGACACACATTAATATATAACATAAATATATAACTCACACACCAGTATATAACACACATTACTATAAAATACAGTCACTATATATCACACACATAAATAAATTCAAAAAAGTTATTTTTTTCTCATTAATGTACACTCTGCACCCCATCTTGACAGGAAAAAAACAAATGTAGAAATTTTTGCAAATTCATTAAATAAGTAAAACTGAAATATCACATGGTCATAAGTATTCAGACCTTTTGCTCAGTATTGAGTAGAAGCACCCTTTTGAGCTAGTACAGCCATGAGTCTTCTTGGGAATGATGCAACAAGTTTTTCACACCTGGATTTGGGGATCCTCTCCCATTCTTCCTTTCAGATCCTCTCCTGTTCCGTCAGATTGGATGGTGAATGTTGGTGGACAGCCATTTTCAGGTCTCTCCAGAGATGCTCAATTGGGTTTAGGTCAGGGCTCTGGCTGGGCCAGTCAAGAATGGTCACAGAGTTGTTCTGAAGCCACTGCTTTGTTATTTTAGCTCTGCGCTTAGGATCATTGTCTTGTTGGAAGGTGAACCTTTGGATAAGTCTGAGGTCCAGAGCACTCTGGAAGAGGTTTTCTTCCAGTATATCTCTCTACTTGGCTGCATTCATCTTTCCTTCAATTGCAACTGTAGCACCCCATGGGGCAGGCGGTTAACCTACTCGTCGCCGGGCCGTCGACTGTCGCAGTCAGGGGTTGCCTAGCCCGGCTCCGTTGCCCCAAGGCATACAGAATATGGCTGGGGAAAGATGATGGGGGTAGTAGTGAGGTAATTGTCGTGATGCCACCTGTGGTATGCAGCCAGGGAATGGGTCGCCGCTGCTGTCGGTGTCCTCTGGGGGCAGATGGTGGTAGCAGCTATAGATGGTATCGCTCCCCACAGGTGCAGCGGGCCCCGGGGAGGATGATGAGGGGAGCAGTAATGGCGTGCACCGAGGCAACGAGCAGCGGTGCCAGTAATGAAGATACAGAGTCTATGGCTGCAGTTCCAGGTTATTTACTCACTTTTAGTGCTGTGCCACCCACCCGGGTAATACCAGTTACTTGCTGTGATGGGTTCCGTTGAACCCAAACCCATTTAGAGATCAGTCCAGTGTGGTGTTTGGTGGGTTCCCTCCTTGTAACGCCTGTGCTGTGGATCCCCTGGCTTGAAGCTACGAGGGGACCCTGGGTTTCACGAGTAGAACTCTTGTCCCTATATGCAGGTGCCATGGGTCCACTATGGGGTCTGAAGTCATCCAAGGTCCCGGATCCTATATGGCACTGTGCTCGAGGGCACTTTGTGGCCAGGGAGGCTTGAAACTTTCCCCGTCCAGGCAGATTCTGGAAAACCAACGTGGAGTATGATCTTCACTAGGATCCTGCCGCCCTGTGTGGCGTTGATTCCGTGGGGAGCAGAGATCACTCTCCCCATGGCAATCGTGAGAGCTTCTCCTCCTTCCCACCGGAGCACTTGTAAGATGCGACTGCTTCTTTCCTCTCTAACTGTTCTGGTGGCTCCTGACTTCCCCTGCTGGCTCCACCTACCCCCTCCCAGGTTATAGTGGGACTGGGGCCCCTGTGTGAGGGCATTCTGTAAATGCCACTCTGTAGGCAGCCCCTTTATTACCCTACCCTAGCTCAGTCCCTAGTGGGAATAAGGGCAACCTGGTGTGTATTTGAGTGTGTAATGTGGTGAAACTGGGATTGACCTCCTCAGGATCCGGGTTTGCATTACACCCAAATTTGGGTACAATACTCTGTGGCGACTGAAGACTCAGGGGCGCCACACAACCAGTCGTCCGGTCCCTGAAGTTGAAAAACGCCCCCATAGCATGATGCTATGATGGGACGGCACGGTGGCTCAGTGGTTAGCACTGCAGCCTTGCAGCACTGGGGTCCTGGGTTCAATTCCCACCAAGGACACCATCTGCAAGGAGTTTGTATGTTCTCCCCGTGTTTGCGTGGGTTTCCTCTGGGTACTCCGGTTTCCTCCCACACTCCAAAAACTTACAGTTAGGAACCTTCGATTGTGAGCCCCAATGGGGACAGTGTTGCCAATGTATGTAAAGTGCTATGGATTTAATAGCGCTATATAAATGAATAAATTATTATTATTATTATTATTATTATTATGTTGCCACCACCATGTTTCACTGTTGAGTTTGTATAGGGCAGGGGATGAGCAGTGCCTGTTTTCTCCACACATACTGCTTAGAATTATCACCAAAAAGTTCTATCTTCATCTCATCAGACCAGAGATAGTCTGGGAGTTCTTCATGTGTTCTTTTGCAAACTCTATGTGGGCTTTCATATGTCTTGCACTGAGTAGAGGCTTTCATTGGGCCAGTCTGCCATAAAGGCCCGACTGGTGGAGTTCCCTACAGTCTGAAAGCACAATTTAATGCTACCATAGTCCCCACACAAAGTATTATACTCCTTCAGCCCCACACATATAATGATTGCTTATGCACACACAAAATATGATACAAGAAAGTCCCCACCAACCACCCCCACAGCATTATGCGCCCACAGTCCCCTCACATAGTATACAGTTTGATGCCCCCACACAAGCATCACACCGCTGTCACTACACTACTAGCTGCTCCTGAGTTACTTGTCTGTACTATCAGTCTAGATAGCTCCTGAAAACCTCACAAGACCTTCAGGTCAGATGTCATTCTCAAGTCACATGACTTGAAGGTCCTTGCAGGGCCTCTTAACTCTATTTACATGGTGAAGTAAGGACCTGTCAGCTTTTTGGTTCACCATTATATTCAACTGTATCTTTTTTGTAATGTCATGACATACCCATGGCCGAGTGGAACAGCTCCCCAAATTCAGGATTGTTCCACTGTATCCAGGACAATTGAGAGGAATACATTTTTGTTAATTTTTTTGCAGCCGTATGTCATATGGACATTCAGTTCAAATTTAATTGTGATTATAGCACATATGAAGCGCAAAGATGACAATGTATTAGTATTTTCAGTACACAAAACAAATCATCTCTTTCTTAAGCCCATCTGAAGGCAGCAAGTCAGATTTATCTTAGTAGATTGGTAAATGCATGTCACAACCACTAGATGGCGAAAAAGTCTATTTCCTATGAAGTCTAAATCTTCTGCAGTTATAGTCATTTACAGAAGACTTCTTTTATTACAAATGTCTTCTACAATGTGAGATTCATAAGTTCTATCATTAACAATATCACAATCATGGTGTCCCATTTCTAATATAACTAAGATTTGTATACTATGTAGATAAAACTATTGGAACACATCTTTTAGGCCGGGTTCACGGGTCAGGTTTTTTCTCATATGAAAAATTGGCAGGTTGGTGTGTGTATCTGGGTAGATGTGTCAGATCCATTTTTGGCCATTTTGTCAGTTTTAACAATTAATGAGGCATTCATATTTGTCATCCCTCCACCCCCCACCAAAAAAATTCAAGGCTTCTCCTATTAAATCCACAATAAAAACAGCACTCAGATTACAGATACAGTCATGGGCAAAACTTTTGGCACCATTCAAATTGTTCCAGAAAATAAAGTATTTCAGAAATTTATTGTAATTGCACATGGTTTGTTATACACATGCTTATTTCCTTTGCGTATATTGGAAGACAAAAAGTGAAAGAAAAAAAAAGGCATATTGGACATAATTTCACACAAAGCTCCAAAAATGGGCCAGAAAAACGTATTGGCACCTTTTCAAAATTGGGTGTGAACAACTCATTTCAAGCATGTTTCCAGCTTGTTCAGACTCACCTGTGGCAAGTAACAGGTGTGGGCAATATGAAAATCACACCTGAAAGCAGATAAAAAGGGGAGAAGTTGACTAAATCTTTGCATTTTGTGTCTGTGTGTGCCACACTAAGCATGGAGAACAGAAAGAGGAGAACAGAACTGTGTAGACTTGAGAACCAAAATTGTTGAAAAATATCAACAATCTCAAGGTACGTGAGTAAGCCAAAATCCTTCCTGGAAGAAGTCCTGTGGACAGATGAGATCAAGATAGAACTTTTTGGTAAAGCGCAGGACTCTACTGTCACATGGCATTGAACACCTGAGAAGAGATTTTTAAATTACTGTTGGGAGAAGGCGCCTTCAAATGTGAGAGACCTGGAGCAGTTTGCAAAAGAAGAGTGGTCCAAAATTCCAGTAGAGAGGTATAAAAAGATTGCTGCTGGTTATAAGAAGCGATGATTGCAGTTATTTATTCCAAAGGGGTGTGCAACCAAATATCAAGTTGAGATTAGCAACAATGACTGTGCCCAAATAGCATCCAAGTGCTTTCCTTTTTTCACACTTAGATGTGCAACTTTACTACGCAACCTGGGTCAAAGTAGGTCATTTCTCCGCAATAAAATGACTCATAAAAAGGCACATTGATTGTAATGTGTCTGTGAGCTATATGTTATAGAAATAAAGAAATAGCACATGTAGAAAAAAACTGATTTATTGAGAAAGCCCTTGATCATTGACTTCATGTTTCTCAATCAGTTCCAATGCAACAGATTGTAAGATCTCAAACCATGTTAGGGAAGGGGTCCCAGACTGCAGAGGGGTCAGACTTTTTCCCTTCCCTGTACACCCTCTCTTAGCACAGTTTAGGAATGGACCACAACATAAGTGCAAAAGAGGGGGATGCTCTGTGGCTTTGTTGCAAAGCAACTAGATATGTTACAGGCCACACCTATTTTACTGCCTTTTTTTGTCCATCCCACTGTCTCACCCCTCCCCGTTGGTTTAGCAAGTTGGTACCTCCCCAGCCTTAATAGGTTGGCAATGAGCGCTCCCCTCCCTCTTTTCCGGTACCTGCTGACTGAACCACCCAGCTCCAAGCCATGCAGTCTAGTGATGGGCAGTCCAGCTCTTTTTGGTGATCTGGTTCCCATGGCTCCGCTCACCAAAAAGAGCTGGCTCATTCGGATCGTTCTTGGCTCCCTATTAAATATTTGTTCACCCCTGATGAACACATATTTAAGATTATAGTAACGCCGCTAAAACCCCGCCCACCCGTGGCTAAACCCCGCCCATTTCTAAGAAAGAAAATCTTATTTTTTGGTGGTGGGGTCTCTTTGTTTTCATAGTTCACTAAATATATATATAGTGGTCCTCCCCACCCCGGGTTTCAAACTCTTCAAGCTGTGAGCCATAGGCTGTATTGTCAAGGATAAGATATTTCTCTGGCTAGGTCTCTAATTGATGTTCTTCTTGTTTAAATAAGTTGCACTAATACGGTATTTGGGTTACTCGTTACTGTGCAAGTTTTTCCCCATTGACTTGCATCACACGGTATTCAGAACAAATAAACGAGTATTGGACAGTACTCCTTATGAGTATTGCGAGTACGAATAGTTAGGTACTCGCTCAACTCTAGTGTGGACACCTGCATAGAACAAAAAACCCCACAGTATTTATGCAACTTGTGTACAACATTACAAACACAAAAAAGCGATATGTCACATAGTGAAGCTAACATAATAATGAGAAAATTTTGGCTGCTATGACTATGAAAGAATAAAAAATAAATGCACAGATTCCAACTAGAGATTAGTATGTCAAACAGATGACATTGTGCCAGTCCTGGCTAATCAAAAGCAGCACTGGGAACATCAGAAGGTAAGAAATTTGCGGCCTCCTGTCCAGCCACCAGATACCATTGACCTGAACTGACGCTGAACCCGACGCTGGACCTAATACTGGACCTGATGCTGGACCTGACGCTATAGCCAAGCTGGACCTGACACTGGACCCGATGCTGGACCTGAGTTGCAACAGGAACATCAGAAGGTAAGAGAGACCTCCCGTCCAGTCACCAGATACCACATACACCATGCCCGCCACATAGTTTCTCCATGTTTTTGATCTGTAAAAGTTAGGTTGTATGGATATGTCTTCTGTGAAGTGGTTCATCACTTCTCTATTTGGCTGTGACTGAGAAGTCTGGATTCATTAACTGCCTGATTGCATTGTGCTCAGTTTGGTAGAAGAAGGATTATGTTGTTGGATAAGGATAAGGTTGTTTTTTAGGGGTTCACATTGCCCATATGGTTCAATTAAAGGGAAATATTAATTCTTCTGCATGCCAAGATATTTTATGCAGATTTATATGTTTGACTTTGTGAGAACAGTTTGGGGAATTACATTTTCTATTCCTATATGTCTGTGCCCCAGTGCACAATGCACAGTCCATAAAGGCATGGGTGGGTGAGTTTGATGTGGAAGAACATGACCGGCTGCACAGAGCTCTGACCTCGACCTCATCAAACACCTTTGGGATGAACTAGTATAAAGAATGTGAGTCAAAGCCTCATCCAACATCAGTGTCTAATGTCACAAATGCTTTTCTGGATGAATGAGTAAAAATTCCCAGTTACCTACAAAGTCATGTAGAAATGTTCCCCAGAAGAGTGGAAGCTTTAAAGGACAGACCAGCTTCATATTGATGCCTATGGATTTAGCATGGGATGTCATAAAAGGGACTGTAGATATAGCGTGTAAAGTGGTGCGGTGCAGTAGCTGTGGGCAAGGTACACATCTTTTATGCCCTGGCATGTTACATGAAGATGTGGGTCTTGCCTTGGTGGACTTGTACTATAGGGGCGATACACCCTTGCAGGCTGCATAATGCCGGTGCCTTCAGCTGGCCAGGACCATATGTTGGACAGCTGAATGAGAGACACCACTATTCAAAAATTAACTTTTTACTGAATGATAACTTGGTAGGGATTATGTACAGAGCTTCACAAATGTTTCCTTTGCAACACAGATAATTTTCATACAGGCTCTTTGCTTCTCCACACACAATCTCTTTACTTCCTCAAACTCACTTGTCGCTGCTTCAACAAATCTCAACTCCTTCACCATAACCCAGCTCACTACTACAGTCCTGTTAGTGAAAGTCCTATTCTCAACCCTCTTAAAGAAATTAGTCTGTCAATATGGCCAGTACTTAACTTCTCTATATCTGACGCCATATAACTCCTGCTCGGGGCACTCTTCATCTCAAGTTCACTGTTCCATCCTGTCTCATTACCTTTCTTAGTTGTAAACTTGGAGCCATAATTCTAGGCATCCTACTCCAGGACTCCTCTCTAATCGATCACTTCATCCTTTGGTCAATTCTCTCTATTTCTCTCTACTCAAGATCACGCTATCCACTGTCTAGATCTTCTCTCACGTCAGGGACACCCAAGTCATGCGGCTCTGCTCACTAGTCAGACCTTAGGTCTGGTTCTATAAAACGCTGAGCCCAATCTAACCACCTGACACTAAACTGTCTCTCCTTTCACTTTAGCACCTCCCACTTTGGGCTAGTCCCAAATTTTAACTTTAACTCTCCCTACTGTCGAGCAGAATACATTCTATCACTACCACTACCGTGGAAAGCTTCAAGAGGAACCTCAAGACCCACCTCTTCCAACAAGCCTACAACCTACAATAGCCCTCAGTCCAGTAGACCACTGCGCAACCAGCTCTGTCCTTACCTATTGTACCATCACCCACTCAATGTAGACTGTGAGCCCTCGCGGGCAGGGTCCTCTTTCCTCCTATACCAGTCTGTCTTGTACTGTTAAGGATTGTTGTACGTATACCCTCTCTCACTTGTAAAGCGCCATGGAATAAATGGCGCTATAATAATAAATAATAATTATAATAATAATAATAATGCATGTCATAATACATATTATACACCATAACAATATTTGATTCTTCAAGGGGAAATGTGGCAGTGTGTCCATCTTCTTACAGATGTCCCAATACTTTTTTAGTTTTCATGGACAAAATCTTTTATAGATTTCACTTTGTATAGAGCATCTACACAGTGGTTTTTGCCAATAATCCATTTTAGTACATAACTGTTTCTTTTGTAGGCAGAAACTGGTGATGCCCCATCTGAAACTAACAGTGAACCAAGGCCGGCACCAGCAGAAAATGGCTTAAATCATGCTTCCACACTAACACCGAAACCGTCATCTCAAGCTGTTCACAGTCAGCCGCCTCCAGGTAGGACAGCTCTGTCATTCCTATGCGCCATGCTTTTCAATCTGCAACAAAATTTATGAAAACATCAAGTTGCAAAATGTTCAAAATGGACCAATTTTATTTAGTTATACTCACATTAAGGCTCGTTATCTCCTAGAGAGACAGATCTGTTTTAGGAATTACAACTTAGGCCGGGGTCACACTTGCGTGTGACTCGTGCGAGTATCAGATCGCACTGCCCGGTCCGGCTGGCTTCTCTTCTGCCAGGGGCAGCTCCGCTGTATGTAAATACATTCTATGATGCTGACCCGCTCCTGTCAGGAGAGCCGCGGACGGTCTGGGCAGTGTGATCCGATACTCGCAAGTGTGACCCCGGCCTAAGTTGTAATTCCTAAAACAGATCTGCCTCTCTAGGAGATAACAAGTCATTTCCTAATTTAGCAAAACAGTTTCATACCTTAGACTAATGGGGTAAACATTCAGATTAGATGGCGAATCCTTAATAACAGCTGCACAATATAACCTAGTTGTGGTCTTTTTCTTCTAGGTTCAGTGAAAGTTCCTGCTAAAACTGCCCCTGCTGAGGATCTGATATTGAGTGTTTTGACAGGTAAATGATACACTGATAAGAAAAAATGCTTGAGCTAAGGTTATTCTAAAATCGGGAAATATAGTAATGTATTATATTTGGAATACTGCACCATTAGCCAAATTCACACCAAAACTTTAAATCGAGTCTCAAATCTGGACAATGATGCAGTATTCTTTTTAAAAGATAACATTTTTATCGGATTCATGATGTCACGTATTACATCATATTGACAATACAGGGTTAGCCATTTATATGGATACACCTAAATAAAATGGGAATGGTTGGTGATATCAACTTCCTGTTTGTGGCTCATTAGTATATTGGAGGGGGGAAACTTTTCAAGATGGGTGGTGACCACAGCGGCCATTTTGAAGATGGCCATTTTGGATCCAACGTTATATTTTTCAATGGGAAAAGGATCATGTAACACATCAAACTTATTGAGAATTTCACAAGAAAAATAATGGTGCAATTGGTTTTAACGTAACTTTATCCATTCATTAGTTATTTACAATTTTATGACCACTTATAAAATGTATTCAAAGTGCTGTCCATTGTGTTGGATTGTCAATGCAAACCTCTTCTCCCACTCTTGACACACTGATAGCAACACCGCAGAAGAAATGCTAGCACAGGCTTCCAGTATCCGTTGTTTCAGATGCTGCACATCTTGTATCCTTCCCCTCTCGGGCCCTGCATTCCCGGGAGTGCACCTAAAATGCACTCGCATACACCGGCCCTCCTCTTAATGGGCCGGCGTGCCATTTCCCGGAAATGCCTCTCAGCCAATGGAATTAAAATCACTGTGTATTTAAGGCACCCTCGCATTAAGGGAGGTGCTTGCGCAACACATTCAGTTAGTCAGTATACCAGTCTGCTAGCTAGTTGTCAGGTCCTATTAACCCTGTGTTCATCTCCACTACCTGCCTTCCCATCTCTGTGTGTCCCTGCTGTGCCCATCATTCCTGTGTGTACCCGCCTGTCCAGCCTACCTTAGTCACCCCACCTGTACCCATCTATTCCTGTGTGCGTCACCTGCCCTAGGGGTCAGCTACCACATTCACAGTCACTACCCCTTTCACCGAGGGGTCCAGTGGGTCCACAAATTACGCTTGCTGCCTTTACACCAGTCCTGAGCGTTACCAGGGAAAGAGACAGAGAGATAGAGACAGACAGGGAAAGAGACAGACAGAGACAGACGGGGAACGAGACAGACGGGGAACGAGACAGACGGGGAAAGAGACAGACGGGGAAAGAGACAAACGGGGAAAGAGACAGACGGGGAGAGAGACAGACGGGGAGAGAGACAGACGGGGAGAGAGACAGACGGGGAGAGAGACAGACGGGGAGAGAGACAGACGGGGAGAGAGACAGACGGGGAGAGAGACAGACGGGGAGAGAGACAGACGGGGAGAGAGACAGACGGGGAAAGAGACAGACGGGGAAAGAGACAGACGGGGAAAGAGACAGACAGGGAAAGAGACAGACCTGGAAAGAGACAGACCTGGAAAGAGACAGACCTGGAAAGAGACAGACCTGGAAAGAGACAGACCTGGAAAGAGACAGATGGGGAAAGAGACAGACGAGGAAAGAGACAGACCTGGAAAGAGACAGATGGGGAAAGAGACAGACAGACATGCAGACAGGGGCAGAGACAGGCAGACAGGGAAGGAGGAGACAGCCATAGAGACAGACAAAGATAAATGGGGAAAGACACAGACCTTGATAGAGACAGGCGGGGAAAGAGACAGAGAAATAGAGACAGACAAAGACAGGCACACAGGAAAGAGACAGACAGGAAGAGACACAGACAAAGAAACGGGGAGACAGATGGGGAAAGAGACAGACCTGTAAAGAGACAGATGGGGAAAGAAACAGAGAGATAGAGACAGACAAAGAAAGAGACAGAAACAGGCAGACGGGGAAAGAGACAGACGGGGAAAGAGGCAGACGGGGAAAGAGGCAGACGGGGAAAGAGGCAGACGGGGAAAGAGGCAGACGGGGAAAGAGGCAGACGGGGAAAGAGGCAGACGGGGAAAGAGGCAGACGGGGAAAGAGGCAGACGGGGAAAGAGACAGACGAAGCACATTACTTGGCCAATTTAGTTAAATCTGTGTGGAATATCTGTGGTGTTGAAATATATGTTGTGAAATGCTTCTATTAGCTTAGTTTTTGCCTTTTAATAATTACATTTCTATCTATTTGTTTTGTGGTTTTTGTGTGCAGAATACATTTTTGTTAATACATTCTATTTTGTTAACAGCAGTTATTAACCCGGGCGAAGCCGGGTAGTACAGCTAGTAATAGCATATAATGATATTCCTCTTGGGTATCCCAGCATGCACTGGGAATTTTCAAACAAAACGTTATCAGAATAGAAGTTAAAAAAAAAAAAAGCAGTAAGAGTAGAGAGGGAACGGTAGGGACTAGTTTTGGATCACCTATTTATTTGTACACTGGCTATGAGCTACTGCAGGTTTGCTTTAAATATTTCTGTCATAATCATGATAAATTTGTCAGATCACCGTGAAAGAAAAGTTGAGGATTATCACAAAAATATAGCGTGTACCGTAATTTGTGATTTTTGTTTTATCCATTTTTTTTCCGCCAGAAGTGGAAGCTCAGACTATTGAAGAACTGAAACAGCAGAAGACCTTTGTGAAATTACAAAAGAAACATTATAAGGAAATGAAGGATCTTGTTAAAAAACACCACAAAAAAACCACTGACCTGATCAAGGAGCACACCACTAAGTACAATGAAATCCAGAACGATTACTTAAGGAGGCGGGCAATCCTGGAGAAGACCGCAAGGAGGGACAGCAAAAAGAAGTAAGTCATCTGATGAGGAAACGGGGGACTGTGGTAGAGGATATCCCAGGGGCTGTAAGTTGAGTTTTCATGATTTATTCTCCAGATTTCTATAAATGATGCTACACAGTAAGTGAGCGGTTCACGAACATGATGCCTGATTTGCCTTTAGGCCCAAGGATAAAACATTAAAGTTAGCACCTAAGGCTTGTGATATTTTTAATATTACAGGCATTATTCAGGATTAAGAGAAAAAAAATGTTGCCTTCATCCAAAAACAGCATCAGCCCTGCCTACATGTTGTGTATGGTTTTCTAACTCTGCACTATACACTTCAATGGGGCAGAAATGCAATTCCAGGCACAACCTGTAGACAGGGTTGGTGCTGTTTTTGTAAAAGACATATATGTTTTTCAAATCTTTTAACTATATAGCAGCATTATATCCACATCATAGATCACTTCTAATATACTCCTGTGTTTGGTGTGTTGTGTATGGTTAGTTCTGCATAAACATCGCTTTCTGGATCATTTATAAAGTGTTGTTAGACAGTGCACTAGAGGCTGTATGAGACAAGTGTGGTCGTTAGATCATAGTCTATGGGTCATTACCACCCAATATGTATTTTTTTACCTGCTGTAAATGACACTTTTCTCCTGAATCTGGCTTTATATATTTTTTGTTTTTGCACCCCTCCATTCCCGATATATGTCCCTATTTTCATTATTTATAAATCTAGTCTTTTTTAGCCAACTGGACATAGTCTCCAAGAAGACTCCAACAGAAAAGAATTAAAGACCCTTTGGATAAAAATACTAATTTCCATACATGGTACTATATCTCAGGAATAGAGAACAGACAGAAGACTTGTTCACTCCGCTCTGCTGCTGAAGATTTTCTAAAGGAAGATCCAGGACACACCATGGAGATAAGTGTTTTTTATACAACGCGTTTCAAAGCCATTACAAGCTTCTTCTTCAGGAAAAGAGCCACATGGTTCCTTTCCTGAAGAAGAAGAAGCTTGTAATGGCATTGAAACGCATTTAATAAAAACACTTGTCTCCACTGGTGTGTCCTGGATCTTCCGTTGGAAAGTCTTTAGCAGCAGCGCGGAGTGAACACGTCTTCTACCTTTTTCTGCATTGTCTGAACTGTCCTGAGCACACATGTATCTGCAGCAGCTGCTCCATTATTAAGTGCATGTCTTGTGTGTCACACAACTTGAAAAGATGAGCTGTTTATACCAGATAAGACCCTATTTTGTGCCTTTGCACCTTAGCGCTCTTTCAGGAACAGAGAGATGCCGATACAAAAGAAAAACATGGCAAGATTCAGGAAATCAGAGGCAATTTAGGCCACGTTAAAAAAAATATATATTTGTAGCATGTGACAGGTCCTGTTTAATTAAAGGGGTGGTTCACTAGTTAGTTTTTCAAGGCACATTGATGTTATGTTGAGAAAAAAGGTTTCTCTCAAGTACCTTCTGTTGCCAATAGTGCCTGTGAGCGGTGCTATTGTGCTCCACTCATCTCCTTCTCGTGATCCCCGGGCTCCATGACCTCTGATGTCTGGTGATGTCACATCAACTCCCTGTTGACCTGACATCACCAAGGTGGCCCCAGTCTTCCTGAGTGACTGGGCTGTAGATGGTGTTTCACCGCTCTTCACAGCTCAGCATCCCTCCTTCACTACAGAGAGCCGCAAGCAGGAGCAATGCTGGGCTGTGACAAGCAGTGAAACACCGCCCACAGCACAGTCACTCAGGGAGACTGGGGACGGCCTCGGTGATGTCAGGTCAACAGGAAGTTGACGTGACATCAATGGACATCAGAGGTCACGGAGCCCTGGGATCACAAGAAGGGGATGAGCAGACCACAATAGCGCTGCTCACGGGCACTATTGGCAACACAAGATATTTGAGAGAAATCTTGTTTCTCACCATAATATAGATGTGCCTTGGAAAAATAACTAGTGAACCATCCCTTTAATAATTGTGCTTACGGTATTCCAAAATTGATGATGAAAAAGCTGATGAATTTTCTTTTATAAAAAGGGAAGAAAACTTTATTGAATCTAAAATAACATTTCATGGAAACATTACAGGGAAAAGGCAACATCATGCTGACGCGTTTCGACCAGTCAGTATTAGCCATAACATTCACCGCATAAACAATCATCCTTTTACAAGTAATGCTAAAAACTAAAGTTTACTAATGCCATCATATTCTAAAATGTGTATATAAACATCAGAAAATGATTTTACATGTTCTTTGCCTTATATAAAGTATAAAGTGTTTTTTATTTCGTCTGTTGCTAGTCTTCAATTACCGTCCTAAATAAGAAAACATATAGGCCCACAGCCGTAATAAATCATTTTCCATTCCTTTATCCCATAAAGTAATACACTTTTTAACGTTAAGCTTCAAGACATTGAATGTGCCGCTTCTAAAGTAGCCGGAAACTTTCAAAGCGCGAGACCGGGCTGGATCTCACGTCGTAGTGGAAAAGCAATTTGTGGCAGGATAGATCTCTCGTTGGCAGCTGCATATAAAGTACCGCGTAAATTTATCAATGGATGGTAATAATGATTCTTGTAGCAGAAAATAACATAAGCCACATCAGCGTTTTGCTGGCTTTTGCAGTGAATGGAGGTTTATAAACACTTTTGTTGGTGATATGGCCGACATTCAGAAAGGAAGAAAAAAATAATAATTTTTGCTGACAGTGAAAATTATGAATTACAAGTCTCATGAGACTTGTAAAGAAAACATGGCAATTTTCTCTTTCACGGATTCCAATATTGAGATCTCTAGAGATGCCGAGGTTTTAGCAGTTATTAAGTATAATGAAATTGGGGAGGTGCACTGAGCCCGCCTCAGTCCGGGTAATCAGCAGGAAAGCTATTAATGAAGCGCTCATAAATTAATATTGCAAAAGAGCAACCAGATCTACATACGGTATATGGTACATGATGGACAAATAATACCATCATACAATGCTCAAAATACTACCACTACAGAACCCAAATATGTAGTGTTCATACAATTGTGCCACAAGACACCCAAAATAATAAAGAGAGTGCATCCGTCTCCAGATGTCGCAGTAATTTTTTCAGCAACATTTTTCTTTACAGATATAATTTAATTTATAGTTAAATACAGTAGTTTTATTTATATTATCCCAATTCAGTTACATCTATACACTCTCCCCTTATTATATAAAATTAAGTCATGTGATCTCCAGTCTCACTGCCTGTACAATATATGCACTAATGTCTAGGATGTCAGTCTGTGACTCCCTGGGAACTACACAATGACATCGTCACCTATGGCCACTGTTAGACTCCTCCCCTCCACACTATGCTCCACCCTCCCGATCATCTATGGCTGTCAGACTCCTCTCACCTCCCTACCAAGCTCCACCCTCCCCATCACCTATAGCTGCTGTCAGACTCCTCCCCTCCCCCCAAGCTTCACCATCCCCATCACCTAAAACCATGGTCAGACTCCTCCCCTCCCCACCAAGCTCCACCCTCCCCATCACCTATGGATGCTGTCAGATCCCTCGCCTCCCCACCAAGCTCCACCTTTCCCATCACCTGTGGCTGCTGTCAGATAACCTCCCTCCCCACCAAGCTCCACCCTTCCTATCACCTATAGCTGCTGTCAGACTCCTCCCCTCCCCACCAAGCTTCACCCTCCCCATCACCTATGAATGCTGTCAGATTCTTCTTCTCCCCACTAAGCTCCACCTTCCCCATCACCTATGGCTGCTGCCAGACTAGCCCCATCCCCACCTAGCTCCACCCTTCCCATCACCTATAGCTGCTGTCAGACTCCTCCCCTCCCCACCAAGCTTCACCCTCCCCATCACCTATAACCATGGTCAGACTCCTCCCCTCCCCACCAAGCTTCACCCTCCCCATCACCTATAACCATGGTCAGACTCCTCCCCTCCTCACCAAGCTTCACCCTCCCCATCACCTATAACCATGGTCAGACTCCTCCCCTCCCCACCAAGCTTCACCCTCCCCATCACCTATAACCATGGTCAGACTCCTCCCCTCCCCACCAAGCTCCACCCTCCCCATCACCTATGGATGCTGTCAGATTCTTCTTCTCCCTACTAAGCTCCACCTTCCCCATCACCTATGGCTGCTGTCAGACTAGCCCCATCCCCACCTAGCTCCACCCTTCCCATCACCTATAGCTGCTGTCAGACTCCTCCCCTCCCCACCAAGCTTCACCCTCCCCATCACCTATAACCATTGTCAGACTCCTCCCTTCCCCACCAAGCTCCACCCTCCCCATCACCTATGGATGCTGTCAGATTCTTATCCTCCCCACCAAGCTCCACCCTTCCCATCACCTATGGATGCTGTCAGATTCTTCTCCCCACCAAGCTCCACACTCCCCATCACCTATGACTGCTGTCAGACTACCCCCCTCCTCACCAAGCTCCACTATCTCCATCACCTATAACTGTTGTCAGACTCCTCCCCTCCCTACCAAGCTCCACCCTCTCTGGCCCTCTGTCTGTCCTGTGATTTAGATAAATATATGATTGAAGACTTATGAAACTGTCTAAAAGAAAGAAAACCAATTCCAGAGCTGCAGGAAATCTCATGCCTGCGCATTCTGCCTCCCATCCCCCCTGTACTGTTCCGTCCTACACTGTCTTCAAATTTGATATGCAGAGCAGAGATGGCAGACAGACTGTGAAGGCAAAGCTATTCACATTTACTATTCTGTAATGACATCACACACACCAATGATGTGTGCCCTCATTCCGAAATTCATTATTTTCTATGGTACTCCCCCATCTTTTATTTTGTCATTGGAAGTATGTATTTGAAGTATGTACATTACAGTATGTATTCTAGGATTTATCAGTATATTCACTAGAACATATACTTACCTATTCTATTGGAGAGATGTGGCCTGTCTATTATGTCTATTGTTCTGGGTGTCTGGTACTGACATTATCAGGACTGCTACATTTGATGACAATTAATCTATAGATGGGATTTTAAATAAAATCCTCAAAAACCAGCGCTAAAAAGGGGTTATAAGATTTTATCATTTTTATTAGTAATTTATTGTTATCCTTGTTCTAGATACAGGATAGGAGTAATAACTCACAGTACATAGATACATAAAAGAAAAAATAATAATAGTGAAGACAAAAATAAAAATATGTCAAATTATGACAGCAGGCATTCTCTGAATAATCTGTTGTAATGCCCCGGCCAGTGGCGAAAACAACCAACTAAATTAGTATGGTATAATGGTGGTGTTTAAGATATACCATATATAACCGGATCAGGCTAACGCTGTAATCTGAAGAGGGTCCAGAAATATTTAGTAGGAGTTTGCAGTATAATCATAAGACTTGCAACGTTCCAGGTGCCTCCAGATATAGTGGAGAGGCCGCCCTCCGGTCAGTCTTAACCAACAATGTGGTAGGGCACCGGTTCATACAGTTATTCCAACAAGGTTTTTTACCTGCAGCTTGATCCGGGCAGGAATCCCAATAGATTTAGTTGCTGCACACACCTCCTTTGTATCTGGAACCGTTTCAATGCAGGACTCCCCTGTCAAGGCTTCCAGAGCGAGCGGTGCAGAGCTGATAAATCGCAGTATAGTGCTGGCTCTAAGGAGGGGTACAGTTGGTGCAGGGGTCCCCTATTACCGCTTCCAGAGCGAACTGAGCAGAGCCGACAAAGCACTGTGCAGGGCTGGCTCTAATGAGGGGTGTAAAATAGGCAATCCAGGAATCTCCTATTAGCGCTTCCAGAGCGAGTGGAGCAGAGCCGACAGAGCACTATGTGGTGCTGGCTCCAAGGAGGAATATAATTTAAACACAATATGCAGCTTCTCCAACTCTTCAAGTGGCAGCCTGGGCAGTCACCTTGAAAAGGCTGATTTAGCCCACACGAGGGAGAAGTCACTAGATAGAGTATCGCCACACAGGGTGAGCTGAGCAAAATCCAAATCCGACGCGCGTTTCGGGGGCATTACCGGTCCCCTTCCTCAAGGATAGCTCAGCTGTTGCTTAGGATACTACTTAACAATAGTCTATAGGCAGTTTATATTAAATTACATTTGATGACACACTACACCATCTAAATAAAGGCATAACAGAGTTAACATCATGGCACAACAGGATGATTGGTGTCTTCTGGTGCAGGAACATACAAGCTTAGCTCACCCTCTTATGCTATGTGCGCACGCTGCATTTTTTTTTTTACCACAACAAAGATGCAGAGTTTTTATCTTTGTGGTGACTACCTTGAGCAGTGTTTTTGGCTTAAAAAAATGTAGCAGTCCTCCACCTGTCAGACCTCTACTGAAGTATGGCGTCAGTTTAGCGCTGACGTCCCTCAGGTGATGTGCGGTGACACCGCATATCACATGAGTGACGTCACCGCTGATCTCGCGGCTTACTTCAGCCACGGCCTGATATGCAGTCACAAGTGGAGGACTCCAGTCAGGTGATGTGCGGTGATAGCTGGAGTCCTCCACCTGTTACCGCAAATCCGGCCGCGACTGAAGTGAGCACGAGATCCCACGCGGCTCACTTCACTTGCAGCCTGACCCTCACAGCGAGCAGTCATGTTCTATGGCCACTCACTGTGATTTTCAGATGAAGTAGAACTGGATGCGTCGTGGGACCTTGTGTGGATTACGTCGGACCTGAAGGGGTGTTTTAGAGATTAAGTGGTGAAAGAGGGGGCTTTTTTTGTGTTTTATTTCAAATAAAGGATTTTTTGGGTGATTGTGTTTATTTACTTTCACTTACAGCTTAGTGATGGGGTGTGTCTCATAGACGCCTGCCATCACTAAGCTAGGACTTAGTGGCAGTTATGGGCTGCTTCCATTAACTCCTCATTACCCCGATTGCCACTGCATCAGGGCAATCGGGATGAGCCGGGAAAAGTCCCGGGACTGTCGCATCTAATAGATGCGGCAATTCTGGGCTGGGTGGCTGCTGGCTGATATTTTTAGGCTTGGAGGGCTCCCAATAACATGGGTCTCCCAGCCTGAGAATACCAGCCCCCAGCTGTGAGACTTTATCTTGGCTGGTTATCAAAATTGGAGGGTCCGCACGTCGTCTTTTTTAAATTATTTATTTATTCAATTTACTGTACGATATAGACTCGCCCACCGGCATCTGTGATTGGCTGTAGTCAGACAGCTGTCATTCAGCGTGGGGGCGCGTCTGCCTGCAACAATGACAGCCTGGTGAGCAGGGAAGGAGTGATGAACCTAATGAGCGGCCGGCTCTGGAAGATGAAAGAGCTGCTGCAGCAGCAGTGTGACAGCCGCCCGGTGATCGGTGAGTATGAAACGCCGCCCGAATCTGGTTCCCATAGACTTTATGTGGGGAGCAGTATCTGGCCAAATACCAGCCCTCCCAAAATGCAGAGACAAAACGCAAAAGGAATTGACATGCTGCATCTTTGTGGTCACCACAAAAACGCAGCTAAAAAAAACTGCAATGTGCGGACAGCAAAAATGAAATCTTATAGACTTTCATGGGAAGGAGATTCATGCAGTTTTTAGAACAAAACTGCACCCAAAAAATGCGGCAAAAAACAGCATGCGCACATAGCCTTACAATACCACAACACAAAGAAATTCTAGGTGTCATAATGGTCTGGGAGCCTAAGAACATATTCCCACATGCTAAGGTTCTGTATTTTTCTGTAGGTTTTTGCACAAAAATATGTAGGAACCTGCTTTGATCCTTGTGCTTTTGCTATAGTATTATGATGCATGTAGGGCAGGCATCTGTGCAGGGGCGCCGACTTACTCACCGCCCCGGCCAGGTCAAGTCCTCCCCCGCACTCCCCCCCCCCTTTCTCCCCGGCTGTCCATGTGTGCTGCTGCCTCCTTCCCCTTCTGGGGCCTGTGCACACTGCCCAAGTCTCCCTCTTAGAGCTTGCGCGAGCACACCGACCCTCATCCTAAAGGGCCGGAGTGCTAGTTCCAGGAAATGCCTCTCAGCCTGTTGCTGAGAGGCACTATGTATTTAAGGCACCCTCCCATTAGAGAAGGGGCCTGCTCAACAACCTTGGTTGTTATCAAGTTCCTTTGCTCGTGTCCAATTATCCCTGTGTCCGTCACCCTGTACCTGCCTTCCCATACCTATCTGTCCCTGCCGTGCCTACCATACCTGCCTTCCTGTCTGCCTCCATACCCGCCTGTACCTGTCTGCACCTGTGTCTATTCCTGAGTCCGTCTGTCATATCAGATGTAACATTAATACATATCATGATATCAGACTTGATCACAGGAGCAGTAAAGTAGAAAGTTTCTAGTAGGACTCTTGTATCATCTTATTTATGACATTTTTTTTCTTACAGGTGTGAATCTGGGAGTCCGGATCATAATTCCTCTACCATAGAACAAGATTTAGCTGCATTAGATGCAGAAATGGCGCAGAAGTTAGTAGAGCTGAAAGAACAACAACAACAGCAGCTCCTCAATCTCCGACAAGAGCAGTATTACAGCGAGAAATACCAGAAAAGAGAACATATCAAGCAGGTTGGTAGGAATGAGGCCTTCTGCGTGTGCACTAAACTTATCTGTACAATTAGTATTTATGAAATTGTATATGTAATTATTTTTTATAACAATTCTAACTATAGATGAGCAAATCTATTTAATACAAATCGAATTTGTGTGGAATTTTTAAGAATTCACTGAACGCCCAAATTCGCAGAAAGTTAAATTCGCTTTTCACAAATTGCCTAAAATGTCCACTAATATTATACATATTAAAGAAAATTATATCAGCCAGAGAAGGATCATATAAACTTGGACGGGCTTTCCCATAATGTTTTTGCAGGTATCACAGTACATGGTAAAGCACAGCTAATTAGGAGGGAATATTGTAGCCCATACAAAAGCAAAGGCAGGGAATGCAGCAGTTCATTTTCTGTGAATCTACATACTAAGAGGCACATAATCACTCACTCCTTAGCCATAGGGATAAGGAGTGAAAGTCATAAAACAGTGAAGAATCTTCCAAAAGTGTATGACAATACAGCAGTGAAGAAGTCTAAGCTGTAAGGAAAAGGAATAGTGGAAATAACGTTTTTTCACAGCAATTGAAGACTTTCCATTACTTGTGATTCTGAAAAATCTGTAGAATCTAGTGATTTGAATTTTTTTAAGATTTGTTAATCTATATTCATGACTGCCCTGTTGGAAAACAGCAGTGATAATTCTCAGAAACCATAAGCTCCCCTCATTACTTAAAACAAAGGCCTCATTGTGCCTTTTGTTTGGCCTTGATCCCCTGAGTAATACCTTGGAGATTTCCTTATGTAAAAAATATGTTACTAGAAACTGTATTATGTTTAGTGATGTCTAAATGAAGGCCCAACACCCCCAACAATCATCCGTTACCAGGTCTGGCAACAGCTGTATGTATACAATACATAAGTGTAATACCACCAATCCCCCTCACTGATTAGGGGCATCTCCTAGGTGTCTGAGATCAGCTCCTAATCAATAGGAACTTATCTGCTGTATTTTGAGCTGATATGCAGTACCTGGGCACAACCACTACTCAAGGTGATGTAGCAGAGGTGTTCCACTTCTATATTATTCACATTCGCCCACTGCCATAATGGTAACAGCTGATCGGTGGGGTACTAGGCGTTGGAGTTACACCAGTTTGATGTTGATGGCCTAATGATAGGTCATCAATATCATACTGTTGGACAAACAATTTATGATGGTTTTCTGGGACTTTAACATTGATGACCTATTCGTAGGATAGGTCATCAATGCCTAACTGGTGAGGGTGCTACACCTGGCATCCACCTCGATCAGCTGTTCCCAATGCCATAGTCGCCGGTTGGAAATGTACTGTGAGTCACAGGTGACAGACAGTTATGTGGTTTCTGGCCATAGAAGATCACAACATTTGGCTGTACAGATTGCTCCCTGACTTTCCATTGTTCCTGCTGTCAGTATTCATTGGTGTAGGTAGCTTTCCTGCTGGATTAATCTCTCCCGCTTTTGGATACAGCAGGAGCTCGCCTTTCACCCAGCTGCTGATCATCAGCAGTATCTTGGTGCTTAAATACACCTTTCTTCCTTGGACTGGTGCTGGTGATATTTTAAGTTTATTCAAGCATTGGTTGCAAGCAGGTGGCTTGTAATCCTTTGTGGTATCATTGTTGGAAACTTTGCTGAACTTCTCCCTGTGTCATCTGTGGATAAGTAGTTCATGCATTTTCCCCTTCTGTGTCCTCCTTATGTCATCTATAGTGTTTAGGGGGGTTGATTAAGAGCTCATCCTATGTGTTGCCTATTTAGGGCCCAGTACTAGGGATACCTAGGGTCAGGTATCCGGCTCAGGGCATAGGTACGATACCTACCTAGGGTGGTGAGGAACCCCACGGACCAGCAGTAGGTTTGGTCAGGGGTCACGATCTTCCCTTTCCCTAGACACAGGGTTTCCCTTCCCTTTCGAAATTCGCTTGGTACATCCCCATACTTAGAGTGACACTGTGGTGGAGCTACACAGCAAAGTGCCATCAACTGTATAGTGGCCATGGCTAGGAACTTCATAGCTGCCCCCTATTTGAATCATTAGTGGGCAGATGTGCAGCACCTGGCAACTATTCTGTTGATGGAGCTGTGCTCTGTAGCTCCGCAATGGGGTTCCAGGTGTTGTACATTGATGACCTATCAGTAGGATAGGTCATCAATGTTGAAGTCCTGTGCGACCCCTTTAAGATCCCTATTGCAAACCATGCTGTATCGGTGTGTAACGATATAACAATAACATTGAGACGTGCAGCTTCCGCACACAAGCCTTACTAGGTTCCCAAGAGGCTGTTTGATGTCCTGGGATTCAGTAAGAATCCTATTAATCAAATCACCTGATCTTTTAGGAATGAAGCCTTCATATTTTATATATTAGTCAACATCTATTCTTTACCTAAAAAAGCAATTCACACTTTTCACAATTATTCTAAAAGTATTTTTAGGCAATTTACATTCCTGGATCGTTTACAGTAATTATCCTTGGTGTTTCTGCAATGTACTTGGGGTAAGGTACAATTAAAGTATTCCCCAGGGCGCCATTTAAATTAATATTTGTTCAGAATTAAATCCACTTCACACATGAATGGGCCAACTGTTCCTGTAATAATTATTTCATTGATGAATTGTTCATTGTTTTAGACTGCGGAGGTTTTCTTTTACAAATAACAATATGGTAATTACGGTTTCCGTGCGTTAAGCTGTAGGCTAATTATTGCCTCATTTTTGGGCAGTTTAGAATTTCCATGTGTGTAGAATGTAGAAAGATTTCTCTGCGGAGGTCCGTGCCGTCAGCAGTAATAGAGATTTTCACTCCAGTGGAAGCTTCCAGGAATGCTGTCAATTTATAGAATGTTCTAGGAATCACTTCCAGAGCCTCGGGTCATAGGGCCTTACGTACAAGGCACAGCGGAGGGTAAATCGCTGGATTATTTCACATTGTACTTCATTGGAAAGGGCATTCTTTACAACAGTGCTCCAAGATAGGTACTGAATTGGACTACTAGGATAATGTGCTCTGCCCTGTATAATAATCACTATTTTGTTCCATTTACATCTGACTTGCAAACAATTTTTTATTTCTCCAATGCATTAATATGAAAAAACAAGAAGCATAGCAAATTTAAAGATCTCCCATCGTTTGCTATATCTCCAATACAGACCATAGTGACACAACAAACCCTGTGCATTCTGATCCTGAAGTCATATATATATATATATATGTATGTATGTATGTATGTATATATATATATATATATATATATATATATATATATATATATATATATATATATATATTTATACTGTAGGCCCCCTCATTCTTAAAGGGAACCTGTCAGCTGCAATATGCACCCAGAACCATGAGCTGTTCTGCGTGCATCTTTCTAATCCCTGCCTAACTGTCCCTGTATCTAGTAGCAGAGATAAAGAGATCTTTAGAAAAAGTATTTCTAAAGATCCTGTCATGCTGTACAAAGGCCTGTAGTATAGCGTATTCCCCACTAGGTGGCAGCAGAGTAAATGAAGGAGAGTCAAAGTAACACTGCAACAGAAAGGAGGCTGAAGTACAGCAGAGTGAACAGAGCATAGGTGAACCACCAGGGGGCATTAGAGTAGTCAAGCAGTCAGGGTCTAGCCAGGAAAGTAGAGAAAAAAAGTATTCAGCTCACCCATGTAAGGTCCTCCAGTCTGCGGTTGATGCACGTAGTCCTGCGGACAGGCAGGTCCAGCTTCAGAGTAAACGGTAATAGAAAATGAGTGGGACTCAGCACCAATATGGATGAATAAAAATCTTCATGCTTTATTTGAAAAGTTTAAAAATAAAGAAAAGGGTCACAAATCATCCAAAATCGCCATGCGACTTGCCGTGCGGCTTGACGCGTTTCGGACACAAAAGGGGAATTTAAAAACAGTCCTTAATCATAAGCCTTATGATTAAGGACTGTTTTTAAATTCCCCTTTTGTGTCCGAAACGCGTCAAGCCGCACGGCAAGTCGCATGGCGATTTTGGATGATTTGTGACCCTTTTCTTTATTTTTAAACTTTTCAAATAAAGCATGAAGATTTTTATTCATCCATATTGGTGCTGAGTCCCACTCATTTTCTATTACCGTCTAGCCAGGAAAGTCAAGTCACTGCAAAGGGAGGATCAAAATCAGGTCAGAAACACAGAACCGGATGCCGGGAGATCAGGTATACAGAGGGAAATCCAAAGGGCACAGGGAACAGAAGACAAGACTGGAGGGTGAGGGGACACAAACACGGGAAGGATGATGAATCAGTATGGGTAAACAACTGACAAGAGCAGGAAGTCAGGGACTGGGAGAGACGGACGAAAGGGGGAGGGCACAGGTCATGGCACAGTAACAAGGAGCCAGATCAAACAGGAAATCTCACCAGAGGCAGTCACTGGCTGCAGAGCAAAACTATAACCAGCACAGGAATGCAAGTGCAGAGACCAGATATAGTGTCTCCTGAAACCAGAATGAGGCTGATGGGAGTTAACCCCTGACGTGACCATGCCGGGTCTGGGAAATTCTGGAGCGGAGACTACCGGTCCTGGATCATGACATTTGGTTCTCCCTTTGGATGGTCCAACATGTACATTAGATGCCTGGCCTATTAATTGCAATGTGCCCTGCATCATGCTTTGCAAGCTTTACCGGGTGTGGTTCTGCCTCGGTGGTGGTGGTGGTGTTGCCAGTTGCAGCATTGTGTTGGCGACGCAGTGCTGCACTTAGTAGTCTAAGGACCTAGGTAAAAAGGATCTATTGGTTATAAAAAAAATAAAAAACATAAAAAGTGACAGTAGTTTTAATTGTAAAATTTTTCTCAAATATAATTAACAAATGATTCCCTTCAATTTTACAGACTCAGGTTTTATCTTCCTTATATGAAAGTGTGCATAAACTGTTGATTTTTTTTTTCTCTGCGGGTGGAGGGGCTTATTTTATACGTCATTTAAATAGTGAGGCCTTGTGAATGGATCTGGAAAATTTTGGCTTGTTTTACCATTTTGTTGAGTCTCTGTTCCATAGAATACAATGGGACAATTGACTAGCTTATTTTTCCTTTTAAATTCACCAAAAGAGTTTCACAAACATAATGAAATATTTCACCAATGCATTTGAATAAACAGTGGATCAGTGAAATGCAAATCAGGCGAAAATTTTCTTCACCTCCATCCAGAATCCTGTTCTTTACTTTCTAAAAGCATTATAATAAGTTGTGCCTGTGTAGAAACTAAAGTAGGAGGACAGCACAGCTTCTAAAAGCTTAGTCTTAAAGAGGAGGACATGCCTGCTTGTTAACAGTTAATCTACAAAGGTTAATCTGAGTATCTCACTGCATACTTTACTCAGATAGATAGCCATAACACATTGAGGAAAAGTGTTTGGTAGGATTTACCTCAGTTGCGGTTGAATACTGAGACAGACTGTCTTTGGTCGACTTGAGCCTCTTTGTAAAAGGCTTGAACTAAGAATCCTTAATAAGATTATTTTTTTTTGTTTTCCTGATTATATACAGTATATTTGAGTAAGGTTTCACTTCTCCTTTTACTTCATGGAGTTTCCCAGGCGATGGTAGGTCCTTTATAAAAAAAAGTCACTGATATATGGCGGTGGGCTTATATAATTGGATTAAAATGTTAAATAAGAATTTTAGGTTTTGTTTAACTTCACTAGATGAATTTGTACTTGAATATGCAGACCACGCTCCTTTTCTCCTAAGTTGGGTTGCATTATTTATGCCGTAGAAACCTCCATCAAACAAACCTGCTACATATTAGATTGACACTCCACTGCCCTAAAAAATAACTAGTGACTGCATTCCCACCATGTTAAGTGCTATAAAAGATGACATTTTTACTTTGGATACTAATAATGATAATAATTTCTTATAAAAACAAGCTTGAGATTTTTGGAGGCTTACGTATGACAAATCCTTACACTAAACATGCAAGCAGAGACCTGTGATTTGGCAGTGGTTGGTAGAACCCTCTGGGGACCCACCTTTTTGACTAGTCACTAGAGATGAGCGAACCCGAGGTTCAATGTTCATACCAAACAGACTTTACATAAAAAACAGAGTTTGGGTTCGGAGTTCGGGTGCTTTATGTATGCAAACGACTCAAGCGAACAATACTGTACTCAGGTATACTTGGTGCTCAGCCCAATGCGAGCTGCTTGCAGTGCTTGAACCACTCGCACAGGGGGTAACAACAGCGTGATCGGATGTAGTGTGCACCAAGAAAAAAAAATGGAAAAACCTCGCCCACCCTCCCCCGGAAGTGATCTGATTATGGCTGGGTGTATGTGGGTTGAGACCCGAACTGCCCAATCAGTGACTTCCATTGGGTTCAGGTCAAGTCCAGATCTAAACTCGAGCTTTATCTAAAGTCAGGCTGAACCCGCCAAACCCGAACTTCCATGGGTCTGCTCATCTCTACTAGTCAACCATATCGCTTGTTCTCCAGCCAGCTTTTAAAGTATATTGTTCCCTAAAATTGCAGAGCATTTCATAATCAACCTTATCTGGCTGGGATAATACATCCAATGGCTGATACAAGCTTCCTGTGGTTTGGACAGCAATGGATCAGCTATTAGATTCCCTTTAAATCTATGAAATATAATCTGGATTAATTCCATAGCAAAAATGCTTATAAAATTCAGATAGCTAGCACACAAATTAGCCAATTCATGTTGTGTGTACCCACCCTCCACGTCAAGGAATACCTTTGTTTGATGCACATGCATCCTTCAGTTCCATTCACTGTGGATAGCGAAGAATTTTTTTTGCGGGGGAAAAAACCTTCAAGCTCTACAGAACACAAGGCCATGATTGATGCAGTCGGAGCTCTAAATTCTAGTCTCTCCTATATAAGAAGTATTCATCCTCTGTGGAACATACTAGCTCATCTTAAAGGGTTAAACCTGGTGCTTATTGGTGTATATAGAATTTGCCAGCAATAAAGAAGCCAATTAACCAGTTTCATCCATACGGATGGAAGACTATGTGTAATGTTTAATTGTTTAACAAACAGATGTAGCGAGCATGAAGCGATCGCTCTGGGTGCTGTGCATTTAGCCCGGCACGCCACACCGGACTGCCTGGTTTACGAATGCGGACGCTTAAACACAAAGTGTTAGTAGCGCTTCTTAAACTTTCCAATGTTTCTTACATCTGCACAAAGATAAACCTGCGTTTGCTGAAATTGTGCTTCCCCAGGGAATAGTGTTATATCCCGAGGTCAGGGCCATTATTGTTGGTTAATTCTCCAATTTACCTCATTGTCTCCCTTATTGATATAAATGCTTTTCCATTACAGCTAATCCAGAAGCTGACAGATGTGGCTGAGGAGTGCCAGAACAACCAGCTGAAAAAGCTCAAGGAAACCTGCGAAAAGTACAATCATCTCTTATTGCCTGTAAAATTTCTTAGGTTGTGATATAGTTATGCGTCTTATCTACATCTTATTATTTATATTTCCAGGGAAAAGAAAGAGCTGAAGAAGAAGATGGACAAGAAGCGGCAAGAAAAGGTCACAGAAACCAAATCGAAAGATAAGAATCAGATGGAGGAGTAAGTGTGGGGCGCTACACAAGTTTTTGTATTTTCCTTGAGGAAATGATTTCACTATCTGAGCAAAGGTTTTTGGTATAGATAAATGTTGAAATAATAACATTATGATTTATTAAAGTATTCAGATCATATAGGATAAACTATTTGTGATCTCCAAAGTTCGCCTGCGTTAGATTGGTAGAGTTGGAAGGACCTCCATGGTCATCTGGCCAACCCCCTGCTCACAGCAGGATTCACTATATCATCCTACAAAGATGTCTGTCCAGTCTCTGAAGACTTCCATTGAAGGGCAACCTCTTGTGGCAACCTGTTCCACTTGTTTAACCACTTCACTGTCCTAAAGTTTTTCTAATATCTAATGTGTCTCCCCCTTTCAGTTTCATCCCATTGCTTCTAGTTTTTCCTTGCGCAAAAGAGAACAGTGTGGCAGCCCTTGAGATATCTGTAGACAGCTATAAAGTCTCCTCTCAGTCTTCTTTTTTGCAATCTAAACATTCCCAAATCCTATAACCGTTTCTTATAGGATATGGTTTGCAAACTGTGAACAAAGACGTTTGCAGCACCTTTGGTAAAGTCCTTTCACTGGAAGTGGGATGCAAGTCAGTCCAAGGGGATTCACCTGGCATAAAATATCCAAAAAAGAGAACAGCATCCCGGGGGTATTTTGCATAGATTTTATTCCATCAATAACGTATGCAAGGTTTCGCCCTTCAAATGGGCTAAAATCTATGGAAAATACCCCCGGAATGCTGTCCGCTTTTTTGGATGGTTTGCAGACCGGTCACCATTCTTGTTGCCATTTTCTTAACTTGCTCCAGTTTGTTGATATCTTTTTTTTTAATGTGGTGCCCACAACTGGACATCATTCTTGAAATATGACCTCTAGATCACCTGCAATAGGGCACCTGATCACAATCATATTATGGGTCCATACAAGCTTTTCTAATGAACCAACCATAAAAGGTTATAGGTCCAGATTGTAGCTTTATACATATAGAAACCAAATAAAGGAGTTATGCTCCACCGCATCACTTAAGGCCCTGTTACACGCAACGACATACAGTTAGGTCCAGAAATATTTGGACAGTGACACAATTTTCGCGAGTTGGGCTCTGCATGCCACCACATTGGATTTGAAATGAAATCTCTACAACAGAATTCAAGTGCAGATTGTAACGTTTAATTTGAAGGTTTGAACAAAAATATCTGATAGAAATTGTAGGAATTGTACACATTTCTTTACAAACACTCCACATTTTAGGAGGTCAAAAGTAATTGGACAAATAAACCAAACCCAAACAAAATATTTTTATTTTCAATATTTTGTTGCGAATCCTTTGGAGGCAATCACTGCCTTAAGTCTGGAACCCATGGACATCACCAAACGCTGGGTTTCCTCCTTCTTAATGCTTTGCCAGGCCTTTACAGCCGCAGCCTTCAGGTCTTGCTTGTTTGTGGGTCTTTCCGTCTTAAGTCTGGATTTGAGCAAGTGAAATGCATGCTCAATTGGGTTAAGATCTGGTGATTGACTTGGCCATTGCAGAAGGTTCCACTTTTTTGCACTCATGAACTCCTGGGTAGCTTTGGCTGTATGCTTGGGGTCATTGTCAATCTGTACTATGAAGCGCCGTCCGATCAACTTTGCGGCATTTGGCTAAATCTGGGCTGAAAGTATATCCCGGTACACTTCAGAATTCATCCGGCTACTCTTGTCTGCTGTTATGTCATCAATAAACACAAGTGACCCAGTGCCATTGAAAGCCATGCATGCCCATGCCATCACGTTGCCTCCACCATGTTTTACAGAGGATGTGGTGTGCCTTGGATCATGTGCCGTTCCCTTTCTTCTCCAAACTTTTTTCTTCCCATCATTCTGGTACAGGTTGATCTTTGTCTCATCTGTCCATAGAATACTTTTCCAGAACTGAGCTGGCTTCATGAGGTGATTTTCAGCAAATTTAACTCTGGCCTGTCTATTTTTGGAATTGATGAATGGTTTGCATCTAGATGTGAACCCTTTGTATTTACTTTCATGGAGTCTTCTCTTTACTGTTGACTTAGAGACAGATACACCTACTTCACTGAGAGTGTTCTGGACTTCAGTTGATGTTGTGAACGGGTTCTTCTTCACCAAAGAAAGTATGCGGCGATCATCCACCACTGTTGTCATCCGTGGACGCCCAGGCCTTTTTGAGTTCCCAAGCTCACCAGTCAATTCCTTTTTTCTCAGAATGTACCCGACTGTTGATTTTGCTACTCCAAGCATGTCTGCTATCTCTCTGATGGATTTTTTTCTTTTTTTTCAGCCTCAGGATGTTCTGCTTCACCTCAATTAAGAGTTCTTAGACCGCATGTTGTCTGGTCACAGCATCAGCTTCCAAATGCAAAACCACACACCTGTAATCAACCCCAGACCTTTTAACTACTTCATTGATTACAGGTTAATGAGGGAGACGCCTTCAGAGTTAATTGCAGCCCTTAGAGTCCCTTGTCCAATTTATTTTGGTCCCTTGAAAAAGAGGAGGCTATGCATTACAGAGCTATGATTCCTAAACCCTTTCTCCGATTTGGATGTGAAAACTCTCATATTGCAGCTGGGAGTGTGCACTTTCAGCCCATATTATATATAATTGTATTTCTGAACATGTTTTTGTAAACAGCTAAAATAACAAAACTTGTGTCACTGTCCAAATATTTCTGGACCTAACTGTAGCTTGTACTATTGTCCAGCAGCCCACGTTTTGTTGATTTTTCTGTTGATTTCACTATGGATTTCTCTGAACCCACGCTTTAAATTTGTATATACAGGGTAGACTTATTATTTCGGCTAATATTTAGACAGTGTAAAGACAGTCTGACAGTGCACAGGAATTATTAAAATATTGCTTTTGTTAGGAATTATTTAAAATTAATAATGGGATTTACTGATACAACAAGAGATACCAGCGCTCAGGGGCAGTGGACAAACAGTTAATACTGCAGAGTGAGATAGTCTATGGGCTGACAGTGTCTAAAGCATAATGTATGTATGGGCTCTAATCAGTTTTGGAGCTGCTAATAGTGTATACACTCCGCGTGAGAGTGGATAGAAGGGAAATCTAGTTACAGTAGACTATAGCGCTCACAAAGTGGTGTGATGAGGGTTAGTATAATTTTAAAGGATGGGGACAACTTACTTGGTATGAATGATGCGGATGACAGTAGATGCGAATCCTCATCTGATCAGCTTGGAACCTATACGGGGTCACCTCTCACCTTTACCCCGTGAAGCCTGCCCGCAGAACACCGCCAGTCCCTGCACCTACTGGGAAGAAGCTTCTGTATTTCTGCATCCAAGTCACTGACGCGGCACGCCACCTCAGCAGCGTTCCACGCTGATCAGATGAGGATTCGCATCTATTGTCATCCGCATCATTTATACTAAGTAAGTTGTCCCCATCCTTTAAAATTATACTAACCCTTATCACACCACTTTGTGAGCGCTATAGTCTACTGTAACCTAATAATGGGATTTGCCCAAGACTGGTAAACCCTACTGCGTGGATTTTTTTAATATTGCAGTATATTACTATTGTTCAACTTACTTATTGTTGCAGTAGTTAGTGGGGACAGCCACCTCAATCGTTAAAACCTAACACACAATCCCCTCCTACAAGTTTCGCTTAATCTTGCTTCATCAGGGGTAAACAGGTTTAAAACTATAAGATCTTGTGAGTGACAAATTTGACCCATTTTTAAACTGATTTGTCTAATCTTATACTACCTATAGTGTTGATTTTTTTGCCACAATTGTTCACACATTGTCACATTAAAGCCATACCTATTCTCACAAAGCCATTCTCACTTGTCAAGTAACAGAAAAAAATTTGAAACACATATGTAGTGTGCTGTAAAGCATGTACCCCATTTCTTTGGAACCAAATAGTCCAGTATTCTCTTCCACTAGTTATTTCTCATATAATTACTACATTGTTTTCATTTATATAGGAATTATTGAGATGCCACATTCAAATACATCTTTTTTTTTCTTCTATATTTTGCAAATAAGAATTATCGAGATAAAGAATTATCTTTCTTATAATATCCGGTCTATTGTAATTATATTTTAAATTTGAATATCTTCAATCATATTTGTGTATTTCCATAGGGAGAAGACAGAGATGATCAGATCCTATATCCAGGAAGTCGTGCAATACATTAAAAGGGTACGGTATCTGACTTCATTGCATTTATATGTAATATCCATGTGATACTCCATGATAAATATGCGGTTACTGATCCAATGCAGATAGACATAATGTTTTTCTGTTTTAATTACGACAGCTACATTTCAGCCGGATAATTACTCTAATACATCAGGTAGTGGTAAAGTAATAGAGGTCGCCGGAGAAAAATAATGGAATAAAAATCTAATATAAGACAATAAGGAGGAAATGTGTCTGGAGAAACCCAAGGATGAAATATCTTGCTTATTGTTCAATATTAAGATATAAAGACAATGTGACTGGATTCATTTAATTTTCCATTGCTTTATATCCAACCTAAGAGGAAGCTAGAGTAGGTACTAACATCTATCTATCCAGGGGTGTGAATAGAAATGATGGGGCCCCATAGCAGAATTTATCATTGGGTCCCTCCCTACCCTTTCCCCCCCCCAAAAAAAAAAAACAAAAGTTAATACAGAATTTGTCTGGGTCACATTAGAAGACATCTCACAACTTTTCATCCCTTACAAAGTAGTTTTCCATTAAGTGCCCTACGGATACTGTGATACCCCACGATGAATTTCTCCACAGTACCCTCCAGTATGATGATCATACTGTAAAAAAAGCCGCATAGGGTCCCTATTATTTTGATACACAGCCAAGATAAGCACATTGCTGGGGGCTGCAGCCTGTAGCCGTCTACTTTATCTGCCCTGGGTATTCTAATATGGGGGGACTCTACGACATTTTTTTAAATTTATTTTTACACCACTATAGGGACATAGGCAGCATGTGTGATTCCAACCAATCACAGATGCTGTCACACAGGGTGGGGGCATGGTCTGACTGCAACCAAGCAGAGGTCGCAACTGACGGTGAGTGGGGGAAGCAGTGCATAGGTATGAGAGTTAATGATCGGATCCGATAGCAGTGTGACAGACTCGGTAAGTATAACTCTACTCCTCTAATCCCCCTAGCCCTTCTACCTCCATTTTACAGCACAATGTTCGGGTCAACATAGACTTATATGGGTTCGGCATTTGGGCAGATGATTGGGTTCAAGTCCGGTCTGAAACTGGACTTTTTTTTTAAAGTTTGGCCAAACCTACTGAACCCAAACATTTGTGGGTTTACCCATCTCTACTTAGGTGCACATCCAGTATCCATTGAAAAACACAGATGACCATTAATATCAAAAAGTTCAATGGTTATCATGTAATGTTTGGTTTTATCTCTACAAGGAGACCACTGATAATATCGTCCCATGTGATAGAGATCTAAAATACAGCGCTATCACTATGGACATAGAGGCCTTTATCTGGAGAATATTTTGCAGGTTTTGGGCAATATTCTCAAATTCTGTCATATACTGTTTGATGGGAAGAATAGTGAAAAGTGCAGCTTTGGTCTTACTGGCATTAAGGAATAACGTTTGGAACTCCATTCTATGTCTGAACTGGGTGCAAAAAACCTAAAAAACATCACTATGGGGAGATAAGGTATGCACACCAGTGACTATGGAAGGGGAATACATGGAATAGCAGAAACTGCTGTGTGAATACTGACATGAAAAATTCAATAGCTATTTGTTAGAATGAAATGTGAAAAATGGAACCTGCATTACTGCCATGAATATATGAATAAAGAGAAATTTAGCTACTGAATTGATCAATGCAGAAGAGCCCCAACACTACGCCAAAGTATTTCTCTACGTTGGGGTCCCTAGCTTGTGTGTGTCCTCTCATGCAGTTAAAAAACTTACCGTGTATGGGACGCTGAGACCCAGGCTATATATGCGTATAATGTGGATTGGCAATAGGTGTGTATGGGGAGGGTTCACAAACGAAAAACTACTAACATTAAGGAATAACGTTTGGAACTCCATTCTATGTCTGAACTGGATGCAAAAAACCTAAAAAACATCACTATGGGGAGATAAGGTATGCACACCAGTGACTATGGAAGGGGAATACATGGAATAGCAGAAACTGCTGTGTGAATACTGACATGAAAAATTCAATAGCTATTTGTTAGAATGAAATGTGAAAAATGGAACCTGCATTACTGCCATGAATATATGAATAAAGAGAAATTTAGCTACTGAATTGATCAATGCAGAAGAGCCCCAACACTACGCCAAAGTATTTCTCTACGTTGGGGTCCCTAGCTTGTGTGTGTCCTCTCATGCAGTTAAAAAACTTACCGTGTATGGGACGCTGAGACCCAGGCTATATATGCGTATAATGTGGATTGGCAATAGGTGTGTATGGGGAGGGTTCACAAACGAAAAACTACTAACATTAAGGAATAACGTTTGGAACTCCATTCTATGTCTGAACTGGGTGCAAAAAACCTAAAAAACATCACTATGGGGAGATAAGGTATGCACACCAGTGACTATGGAAGGGGAATACATGGAATAGCAGAAACTGCTGTGTGAATACTGACATGAAAAATTCAATAGCTATTTGTTAGAATGAAATGTGAAAAATGGAACCTGCATTACTGCCATGAATATATGAATAAAGAGAAATTTAGCTACTGAATTGATCAATGCAGAAGAGCCCCAACACTACGCCAAAGTATTTCTCTACGTTGGGGTCCCTAGCTTGTGTGTGTCCTCTCATGCAGTTAAAAAACTTACCGTGTATGGGACGCTGAGACCCAGGCTATATATGCGTATAATGTGGATTGGCAATAGGTGTGTATGGGGAGGGTTCACAAACGAAAAACTACTAACATTAAGGAATAACGTTTGGAACTCCATTCTATGTCTGAACTGGGTGCAAAAAACCTAAAAAACATCACTATGGGGAGATAAGGTATGCACACCAGTGACTATGGAAGGGGAATACATGGAATAGCAGAAACTGCTGTGTGAATACTGACATGAAAAATTCAATAGCTATTTGTTAGAATGAAATGTGAAAAATGGAACCTGCATTACTGCCATGAATATATGAATAAAGAGAAATTTAGCTACTGAATTGATCAATGCAGAAGAGCCCCAACACTACGCCAAAGTATTTCTCTACGTTGGGGTCCCTAGCTTGTGTGTGTCCTCTCATGCAGTTAAAAAACTTACCGTGTATGGGACGCTGAGACCCAGGCTATATATGCGTATAATGTGGATTGGCAATAGGTGTGTATGGGGAGGGTTCACAAACGAAAAACTACTAACATTAAGGAATAACGTTTGGAACTCCATTCTATGTCTGAACTGGGTGCAAAAAACCTAAAAAACATCACTATGGGGAGATAAGGTATGCACACCAGTGACTATGGAAGGGGAATACATGGAATAGCAGAAACTGCTGTGTGAATACTGACATGAAAAATTCAATAGCTATTTGTTAGAATGAAATGTGAAAAATGGAACCTGCATTACTGCCATGAATATATGAATAAAGAGAAATTTAGCTACTGAATTGATCAATGCAGAAGAGCCCCAACACTACGCCAAAGTATTTCTCTACGTTGGGGTCCCTAGCTTGTGTGTGTCCTCTCATGCAGTTAAAAAACTTACCGTGTATGGGACGCTGAGACCCAGGCTATATATGCGTATAATGTGGATTGGCAATAGGTGTGTATGGGGAGGGTTCACAAACGAAAAACTACTAACATTAAGGAATAACGTTTGGAACTCCATTCTATGTCTGAACTGGGTGCAAAAAACCTAAAAAACATCACTATGGGGAGATAAGGTATGCACACCAGTGACTATGGAAGGGGAATACATGGAATAGCAGAAACTGCTGTGTGAATACTGACATGAAAAATTCAATAGCTATTTGTTAGAATGAAATGTGAAAAATGGAACCTGCATTACTGCCATGAATATATGAATAAAGAGAAATTTAGCTACTGAATTGATCAATGCAGAAGAGCCCCAACACTACGCCAAAGTATTTCTCTACGTTGGGGTCCCTAGCTTGTGTGTGTCCTCTCATGCAGTTAAAAAACTTACCGTGTATGGGACGCTGAGACCCAGGCTATATATGCGTATAATGTGGATTGGCAATAGGTGTGTATGGGGAGGGTTCACAAACGAAAAACTACTAACATTAAGGAATAACGTTTGGAACTCCATTCTATGTCTGAACTGGGTGCAAAAACTGACTTTTTGCACCCAGTTCAGACATAGAATGGAGTTCCAAACGTTATTCCTTAATGTTAGTAGTTTTTCGTTTGTGAACCCTCCCCATACACACCTATTGCCAATCCACATTATACGCATATATAGCCTGGGTCTCAGCGTCCCATACACGGTAAGTTTTTTAACTGCATGAGAGGACACACACAAGCTAGGGACCCCAACGTAGAGAAATACTTTGGCGTAGTGTTGGGGCTCTTCTGCATTGATCAATTCAGTAGCTAAATTTCTCTTTATTCATATATTCATGGCAGTAATGCAGGTTCCATTTTTCACATTTCATTCTAACAAATAGCTATTGAATTTTTCATGTCAGTATTCACACAGCAGTTTCTGCTATTCCATGTATTCCCCTTCCATAGTCACTGGTGTGCATACCTTATCTCCCCATAGTGATGTTTTTTAGGTTTTTTGCACCCAGTTCAGACATAGAATGGAGTTCCAAACGTTATTCCTTAATGTTAGTAGTTTTTCGTTTGTGAACCCTCCCCATACACACCTATTGCCAATCCACATTATACGCATATATAGCCTGGGTCTCAGCGTCCCATACACGGTAAGTTTTTTAACTGCATGAGAGGACACACACAAGCTAGGGACCCCAACGTAGAGAAATACTTTGGCGTAGTGTTGGGGCTCTTCTGCCTTGATCAATTCAGTAGCTAAATTTCTCTTTATTCATATATTCATGGCAGTAATGCAGGTTCCATTTTTCACATTTCATTCTAACAAATAGCTATTGAATTTTTCATGTCAGTATTCACACAGCAGTTTCTGCTATTCCATGTATTCCCCTTCCATAGTCACTGGTGTGCATACCTTATCTCCCCATAGTGATGTTTTTTAGGTTTTTTGCACCCAGTTCAGACATAGAATGGAGTTCCAAACGTTATTCCTTAATGTTAGTAGTTTTTCGTTTGTGAACCCTCCCCATACACACCTATTGCCAATCCACATTATACGCATATATAGCCTGGGTCTCAGCGTCCCATACACGGTAAGTTTTTTAACTGCATGAGAGGACACACACAAGCTAGGGACCCCAACGTAGAGAAATACTTTGGCGTAGTGTTGGGGCTCTTCTGCATTGATCAATTCAGTAGCTAAATTTCTCTTTATTCATATATTCATGGCAGTAATGCAGGTTCCATTTTTCACATTTCATTCTAACAAATAGCTATTGAATTTTTCATGTCAGTATTCACACAGCAGTTTCTGCTATTCCATGTATTCCCCTTCCATAGTCACTGGTGTGCATACCTTATCTCCCCATAGTGATGTTTTTTAGGTTTTTTGCACCCAGTTCAGACATAGAATGGAGTTCCAAACGTTATTCCTTAATGTTAGTAGTTTTTCGTTTGTGAACCCTCCCCATACACACCTATTGCCAATCCACATTATACGCATATATAGCCTGGGTCTCAGCGTCCCATACACGGTAAGTTTTTTAACTGCATGAGAGGACACACACAAGCTAGGGACCCCAACGTAGAGAAATACTTTGGCGTAGTGTTGGGGCTCTTCTGCATTGATCAATTCAGTAGCTAAATTTCTCTTTATTCATATATTCATGGCAGTAATGCAGGTTCCATTTTTCACATTTCATTCTAACAAATAGCTATTGAATTTTTCATGTCAGTATTCACACAGCAGTTTCTGCTATTCCATGTATTCCCCTTCCATAGTCACTGGTGTGCATACCTTATCTCCCCATAGTGATGTTTTTTAGGTTTTTTGCACCCAGTTCAGACATAGAATGGAGTTCCAAACGTTATTCCTTAATGTTAGTAGTTTTTCGTTTGTGAACCCTCCCCATACACACCTATTGCCAATCCACATTATACGCATATATAGCCTGGGTCTCAGCGTCCCATACACGGTAAGTTTTTTAACTGCATGAGAGGACACACACAAGCTAGGGACCCCAACGTAGAGAAACACTTTGGCGTAGTGTTGGGGCTCTTCTGCATTGATCAATTCAGTAGCTAAATTTCTCTTTATTCATATATTCATGGCAGTAATGCAGGTTCCATTTTTCACATTTCATTCTAACAAATAGCTATTGAATTTTTCATGTCAGTATTCACACAGCAGTTTCTGCTATTCCATGTATTCCCCTTCCATAGTCACTGGTGTGCATACCTTATCTCCCCATATTGGTCTTACTGGCAAACTGATGAATACCTTTCCAAAACTTACCTTTCTTAGCACATGACCTGACCCTATCTGCCAGGTGCTGGCGATCTTCTTGAAGGAGTGTGCAGTAATCACAGGCACCCAGCTACCTTGACTAACAGTTTTCTGCTGGAGAATCTAAGTGTTTGGCTGACAAAACAATGAGAAGAGCCTGTTACCGGGCTAATTACAAGATGGGTTAAGTGGCTCATCAGAAGTCTCAAGCCTTTCTTTTTTTGTTACTTTGCACTGACTTGTACTCTTGTACTTGTACTTAGCTCTTGTACTCTACGTGCTCCCTGGACTGTGTTTCTAGTGTTCTGACTGGCCTGTTACTTAAACATTTTTCTGAATTAATCCCTGAATGCCCATTCGAGATTGACCTCTAACTATTATTATATTTGGCATGTGTAATCTTGAATTCAGGTTTTGGTGTCTCTGATCTTCCCATTGGTACTGATTGTGTCCTAGATGGGATTCTCTTATTCTGACCCTTGCTTGATGGTTATTTTGTCAGCTCATTATACCGGTCAGTGACTACAATAAAGAGAAAAGCTGAAGGACCTTGAAGTTAAGACTGGATCCCTATAAGTGGGTTAAAGGGCTAAGTCTGGTTGGGAAATCACACTAAGAGCTGATATTTCATTACAACACTACAATCGAATATGATGGACCCCATTATAAATCAATAGGATCCAAATGTGTTGGCCATGCAATGGATCTGTCATCATATCAAATATATATTATATTTTTTTTCTATGGATCTGAGTAGCATCTGAGACTCTGGATATATAAGACTGCATAAATCTTGACAACTGTATTTGCCAATGACTCTCACGCTATATTTTGTAAAAACAATTGTTCAATCCAGCACCTGGCAGCGCTATAGTGGAGCAACAGGCGATTGGTAGGTGAGAATATATATTGAAACCAGAAATTTACATACACTATCTAAAAAGACACATATGCAGGTTTTTCTCACTATCTGACATGAAATCAGAATAAACCTTTAATTATACCAAGAGTACTATGCCTTATGGTATGCAATGGAATATGGAACAGCCCACATGATGACGTCATGTCTTTGGAAGCTTCTGATAGGTTTATTGGCAACATCTGAGTTAATTAGAGACACACCTGTGGATGTATTTTAATACACACCTGAAACACATTGTTTCTTTGTGTAGTAACATGGAAAAGTCAATAGAAATCAGCCAAGGTCTCAGGAAGAGAATTGTGAACTTGCACAAGTCTGGTTCATCCTTGTGTGCAATTTTCAGATACCTGAAGGTGCCTCATTCATCTGTACACACAGTTATACACAAGAACAAACGAAATGTGAATGTCCACCCATCATACCACTCAGGAAGTAGATGGATTCTGTGTGTCAGAGATGAACAAGCTTTGGTCAGACATGTGCATATCAACCCAAGAACAAACGCAAAAGACCATTTGAAGATGCTGGTGGAAGCTGGTAAGATTGTGTCATTATCCGCAGTGAAACGAGTATTGTATCAACATGGGCCACTCTGCCAGGAAGAAGCCATTACTCTAAAAGAAACATAAAAAAGCCAGATTAATATTTGCAAATGCACACAGGAACAAAGGCCTTAATTGGAGACATGTCCTGTGGTCTGTTTGGTCATAATGACCATCGTTACATTTGGAGGAAAAAGGGAGAAGCTTTGAAGCCCAAGAACACCATCCCAACTGTGAAACATGGGGGTGGCATCATGTTGTGGGGCTGTTTTGCGGCAGAAGAGACTGGTGCACTTCACAATAGATGGCATCATGAGGAAAGAAGATTATGTGGCAATACTGAAACAACATCAGCCAGGAACTTAAAGCTTGGGCGGAAATGTGTCTTCCAAATGGACAATGACCCAAACTGGTTATAAAGTGGCTTAAGGATGAAAAAGTCAATATTTTGGAGTGGCCATCAGAAAGCCCTGATCTCAGTCCAATTGAAAATTTATGGACAAAGCTGAAAGGCCAGTGCGAGCAAGGTGCCCTCCAAACATGACTCAGTTACACCAGTTCTGTCAGGAGGAATGGGCCCAAATTCCTACCAACTATTGTGAGAAGCTTGTGGAAGGATATCCAAAACATTCAACCTAAAGGTGGCTTTACACGCTACGAGATCGCTAAAGCTAAAGCGATCTCGTTGGGGTCACGGATTTTGTGACGCACATCCAGCCGTTTTGCGATGTCGTTGCGTGTGACACCTATTAGCAATTTTGAATCGTTGCAAAAATGTTCAAAATCGCTAATCGGTGACATGCCCCCCTCTTCCCAATTATCGTTGCTGCTGCAGTAACGATTTTGTTCCTCATTTCTGCGGCAGCACACATCGCTACGTGTGACACCGCAGGAACGAGGAATCTCTCCTTACCTGCGTCACGCCCGCAATGAGGAAGGAAGGAGGTGGGCGGGATGTTCGTCCCGCTCATTTCCATCCCTCCGCTTTGATTGGGTGGCCGCTTAGTGACGTCGCTGTGACGTCGTGGTGACGCCAAACGCATCTTCCCCTTGAGGGAGGGATTGTTCGGCGGTCACAGAAACGTCGCAGAGCAGGTATGTGCGTGTGACGTTGCCATAGCGATAATGTTCGCTACGGCAGCGATCACCACATATCATTACAACGACGGGGGCAGGTACTATCGCGCTTGACATCGCTAGCGATGTCGCAGAGTGTAAAGCGGCCTTTAGTCATACAGTTTAAGGGCAATGGTGCCAAATACTAATGAAATGTATGTAAACTTCTGACTTTGCAGAAAGTAATTAAGATGCCTTAAAACATTCTCTTTCTCATTATTCTGGCATTTGGCAAATATAAATAATTTTGATTCCTAATTGACCAAAAAAGGGAAAGGTTTATTCTGATTTCATGTCAGATAGTGAGAAAAACATGCAGATGTGTCTTTTTAGATAGTGTATGTAAACTTCTGTTTTTTACCTGTGTGTATATATAGTGTGTGTGTGTGTGTGTGTGTGTGTGTGTACAGTACAGACCAAAAGTTTGGACACACCTTCTCATTCAAAGAGTTTTCTTTATTTTCATGACTCTGAAAATTGTAGATTCACATTGAAGGCATCAGATCTATGCCTTAACACATGTGGAATGAAGTACTTAACAAAAAACTGTGAACCAACTGAAAAATGTCTTATATTCTAGGTTCTTCAAAGTAGCCACCTTTTGCTTTTCTTACTGCTTTACACACTCTTGGCATTCTCTTGATGAGCTTCAAGAGGTAGTCACTGGAAATGGTTTTCACTTCACAGGTGTGCCCTGTCAGGTTTAATAAGAGGTATTTCTTGCCTTATAAATGGGGTTGGAACCATCAGCTGTGTTGTGCAGAAGTCTGGTGGATACACAGCTGATAGTCCTACTGAATAGACTGTTAGCTGCTTTTTTCTTGCCATAATACAAATTCTAAGTAAAGAAAAACGAGTGGCCATCATTACTTTAAGAAATGAAGGTCAGTCAGTCCAAAAAACTGGGAAAACTTTGAAAGTGTCCCCAAGTGCAGTGGCAAAAACCATCAAACGCTACAAAGATACTGGCTCACATGAGGACCGCCCCAGGAAAGGAAGACCAAGAGTCACCTTTGCTGCGGAGGATAAGTTTATCCGAGTCACCAGCCTCAGAAATCACAGGTAAACAGCAGCTCAGATTAGAGGCCAGGTCAATGCCACACTGTTATGGGGGGACTGGCAGATCAGGATAAGGTGGTAAATATCCCAATCGCATGTCGGGGCCCACCATGCTCCAGATGACAAAGGAGCTGCTGGCAACCCGAAGGTTAGGCGGAGAATACAGAGCTGGGTGGCTCTGAGATAACCTAGGAAACCTCGGAACCTGTCACGTGTGTAGGGACACGTCAGACCGGACGACAACCCAATTAGCGTTTCGGTGCACCTGGCGCTACACCGACCACATGTGCAGGGAACACATCAGGCCGAGTGGTGACCAGGTCACGTTGACCGGAAGACCGCCACGAAAGCACCCTGACAGCCACGTGTGTAGGACACGTCAGGCCGAACGGTCCTCCGATTAGCGTTTCTGGTCACCTCTCGACTGGCCGTGTGTGTGAAGGACACGTCAGGCCAGGTGGTCACACAAGTAGCATGTGACTGGGAAACCGATACGAGGGGAACAGGGTACACACACCCAGCCCAGGAACGCCTTGTTAACATCACAGGGGTCCTAGGGTACACTGTCCGTGTGCGTAGGGGGCACAGCCGGACAGTAGGCGCAGCAGCCGCAGCCCATTTAGCGCCACTGGGCTGCTGCAGCAAGACTGGAACGGCAGGAGGGAAGCACGGCGCATGACCCTGATGTGCCAAGCCATGAATCTTGGCGTGACAGGCACCATTCGCCTAACCCTCCCTACCGCTCCCAAACAAAGGCTTATGCCGCAATGGGCTCTATACATGGAGGTGTGCTCAGAACAACCATATGAGAAGACTGCGCACCTCCATGTTGTCTCCAGCCCCTTTTATAACCTGGGTCCGCCCCAAACCCAGGGTGGACCACAATGGCATATCAAGGGTCCAATAGCGGAGTGCCATGTCATCAGCGAAATCACCAGCGGCCTATCCGGAACCGCCACGTCACTGATGACTTTATGGCTGCCACGTCTTAAACACCTGACCAGTTATCGTCTGACGACCAATGGTGAGGTGCCATGTCATTAGGGGCGGGCCTCCACGAGCCAGTCCGGAGTGGCCACATCATCAGGACACCTGATATGTGTTGGCCTATCAGAGCCTGCCACCTCATGGACATGCCCAGTGAGGTCCTTACCGGACCTAGCTTCTGATTCACTAAGTGCCTGAGCATGCTCAGTAGCCTGAACAACTGTCTCAGAAAACAGACTATCAGCTTCTGCATGCTCTGTAGGCACAACACAGGACTTAAGCCTGCTTTACACGTTGCAATTTCGCATACGATATCGTATGCGATTTGCAACGCCTCCATCGTATGTGTGGCACGTTCAATTTGTTGAACGTGCCGTACAAACGATTAACACCCGTCACACATACTTAGCCGTCCATACGACATTGATGTGGGCGGCGAACGTCCACTTCCTGGAGTGGGAGGGACGTTCGGAGTCACATCGACGTCACGTGGCAGCCGGCCAATAGAAGCAGAGGGGCGGAGATGAGCGGGATGTAAACATCCCGCCCACCTCTTTCCTTCCACATTGCCGGCTGGAGCCGCGGCAGGCAGGTAAGATCTGTTCAATGTTCCCGGGGTGTCACACACTGCGATGTGTGCTGCCTCGGGAACATTGAACAACCTGACATGCAATTCGTCAGGATTCAACGACGTGTATTCGATGATCGTTTTAACGTTCAATCGCAATCGCACGTACCTGTCACACACTACAATGCACCTTACGATGCCGGATGTGCGTCACTTACGACGTAACCCCGCCGACACATCGTAAGATATATTGTAGCGTGTAAAGCGGGCTTTAGACACAGCACGATATCCAAGTACCTGTGCAAAGAGGCTTTTCGCACTAAGTGTAGGAGCATGCTCAGTAGCCTAAACCGGGAACTTGGCCTCAGAAATGGCACTATCAGGCTGAGCATGCTCACTAGGCGAAATACTGGACTTAGGGGCACTTTGCACACTACGACATCGCAGGTGCGATGTCGGAGGGGTCATGTCGAAAGTGACGCACTTCCGGCGTCGCACTCGACATCGTAGTGAGTAAATCCTAGATCATACGATTAACGAGCGCAAAATCGTCGTAATCGTATCATCGGTGTAGTGTCTGGGAATTCCATAATTACGCGACTGCGACAGGTACGATGTTGTTCCTCGTTCCTGCGGCAGCACACGTCGCTGTGTGTGAAGCCGCAGGAGCGAGGAACATCTCCTACCTGCGTCCTGCGGCTCACGCCGGCTATGCGTAATGACAAAGGTGGGCGGGAAGTTTAGGTCTCGCTCATCTCCACCCCTCCTCTTCTATTGGCCACCTGCCGTGTGATGTCGCTATGACGCCGCACGACCCGCCCCCTTAATAAGGAGGCGGGTCGCCGGCCAGATCGACGTCGCAAGGCAGGTGAGTCCATGTGAAGCTGCCGTAGCGATAATGTTCGCTACGGCTGCTATCACAAGATATCGCTGCTGCGACGGGGGCGGGGACTATCGTGCTCGGCCTCGCAAGCATCGGCTTGCGATGTCGTTGTGTGCAAAGTGCCCCTTAGGCTCTGGCTGGGGTAAATCGGCGCGCGCATGCGCACTAGCCGCCTCTCTACACTTAGACGTGGAGGAGGAAGCAGCCAGCTGAACGACCCGAGGCACAGCCAAAAACGGAAGCCAGCGCCTGGGAGCGACAGGAACTGCAGCAGGCTGCTTGCGGCTATGGCGGCACCGATTCATAACACAGAAGTTCTAGCAGCAGACACATCTCTAGAACAACTGTTAAAAGGAGACTTTGTGCAGCAGGCTTTCATGGTAAAATAGCTGCTAGGAAACCACTGCTAAGGACAGGCAACAAGCAGAAGAGAAGGACAGGCAACAAGCAGAAGAGACTTGCTTGGTCTAAAGAACACAAGGAATGGACATTAGACCAGTGGAAATCTGTGCTTTGGTCTGATGAGTCAAAATTTGAGATCTTTGGATCCAACCACTGTGTCTTTGTGCGATGTAGAAAAGGTGAACGGATAGACTCTACATGGCTGGTTCCCACCGTGAAGCATGGAGGAGGAGGTGTGATGGTGTGGGGGTGCTTTGCTGGTGACACTATTGGGGATTTATTCAAAATTGAAGGCCTACTGAACCAGCATGGCTACCACAGCATCTTGCAGCGGCATGCTATTCCATCCGATTTGCGTTTTAGTTAGACCATCATTTATTTTTTAACAGGACAATGACCCCAAACACACCACCAGGCTGTGTAAGGGCTATTTGACTAAGAAGGAGAGTGATGGGGTGCTACGCCAGATGACCTGGCCTCCACAGTCACCAGACCTGAACCCAATCGAGATGGTTTGGGGTAAGCTGGACCGCAGAGTGAAGGCAAAAGGGTCAACAAGTGCTAAGCATCTCTGGGAACTCCTTCAAGACTGTTGGAAAACCATTTCCGGTGACTGCCTCTCGAAGCTCATCAAGAGAATGCCAAGAGTGTGCAAAGCAGTAATCAAAGCAAAAGGTGGCTACTTTGAAGAACTTAGAATATAAGACATATTTTCAGTTGTTTCACACTTTTTTGTTAAGTATTTAATTCCATATGTCTTAATTCATAGTTTTGATGCCTTCAATGTGACTCTACAATTCTCAGAGTCACGAGAATAAAGAAAACTCTTTGAATGTGTGTCAAATTCTTGGTCTGTACTCTAATATATATATATATATATATATATATATATATATATATATATATATAGATATTTAAAATATTTTTTTGCCCTGTTTTAGCAAATAAAGGAATGGATGAATCATTCTTTAACATCAAACTAAATACAGTCATGGCAGTAATTTAAGAAAAAATATTGCCATTGTGAATAGAAATATATTGATTAACCAATAGTACCAACATATGCCAACAATACAGTCTCCTTAGATGTATATTTGTGCCATGAAGATATCAATATCAGACATTAGCCGAACCAGCTTGAAGCTTCAAATATAGCACACCCCTCCTACTGTGAAGGCCCGTGAGTCATTTAGTGTGTGGTATTAGCATTTTTTAATTATACAATTTGATAAGTGGATAACGTACTTGAAGCCAATTTTTATTTCTTAGCATTTTAATTATCCAAAATTATTCTAATGAATATTTGCATAGAGCGCCTGGAAATGTTTTCTCAAATCTTGGCTGCAATTTAAAGCATATCACCAAGTAAATCCAGGAAGGTATGCTAATAAGTTGGCTTAAAACCACCAACAATGGGGATGTGGAATTTACAAGTAGAGGCCAGTGGTGATATAGAAGGTGCTTTCACATCCACAAATGGCATATGCCCTCTCTGCAGTTTCTCAACAGTACAGTACTATAAGTACAGTAAATGGTAATATGACAAAGGAAAGTACTATTGAAAGTACTATTGCTTAGTACTGTCAATGGTGACCAACATAAATTATTGCTGGTAATATATTGTTGTAATGTCATGTACCGTATATTCCATCTCACAATGTGTATTTACAACAGCACTAATATGTCTCTGCCTCCATTACAGTATATAGATCAGGGGTCTCAAACTCAGCTGGGTGTATGGGCCGCATATAGAAAAAAAAATGAGAGGGGCTGCATTATTTGCAGGTCAAAGTGAACATTTTTAATGAATCCATGTTTTTTTCTATACATCTTTGGAACGCTTTTTTAAACATTTTTTGCTTGTGTATTATAACAAACATGCACTTTTTTAAGTTTATATATAAAAAAGCATTTTTAATGGCAAAAAACATATTTCATGCTTTATTATGATTTTTTTTACATTTTATCACCTTCTTGTAATATTGTTTTACAATTAGCAGCATCATATAGTAATCTTAGCCAACATCTTGTAGTAATATCCCCATGCTGCAGTAATGTCCCCATCCGTGTGCCCTGTAGTAAGGTGCTCATCCTTGTGGTATTGTGCCCATCCCTGTAGTATTGTGCCCATGCTTGTAGTATTGTGCCCATCCTTGTAGTATTGCGGCCATCCCTGTAGTATTGCAGCCATCCTTTTAGAATTTGTGCTCTGTAGTATTGTGCCCATCCTTGTAGTATTGTGCCCATCCTTGTAGTATTGTGGCCATCCTTGTAGTATTGTGGCCATCCCTGTAGTATTGCAGCCATCCTTTTAGTATTGTGCCCATCCTTGTAGTATTGTGGCCTGTAGTATTGTGCTCATCCTTGTATTATCGTGGCCATCCCTGTAGTATTGTAGCCATCCTTGTAGTATTGTGCTCTGTAGTATTCTGCCCATCCTTGTAGTATTGTGCTTTGTAGTATTGTGGCCATCCCTGTAGTATTGTGCCCTGTAATATTTAGCCCGTCCTTGTAGTATTGTGCTCGGTAGTATTGTGGCCATCCCTGTAGTATTGTGCTCTTCCTTTTAGTATTGTGCCCATCCCTGTAGTATTGTGGCCATCCCTGTAGTATTGTGGCCATCCCTGTAGTATTCTGCCCATCCTTGTAGTATTGTGCTTTGTAGTATTGTGCTCTGTAGTATTGTGGCCATCCCTGTAGTATTCTGCCCATCCTTTAGTAATATGCAAAAAAAAAATTCTCACCTTTCCTCCGTTCCCTGTGTGCCCACAATCAGTATTTGCGGTGTTTTGGATGCAGTATGCTTCAGCTGCTTCCAAAACCCTGTTATGTTCAGTACAAGCAGAGTGGATGGGATTTCTAAAAATCCCATGCCCACTGTACATGTACGGCCTGCAGTGAAAACGGACCTTGCGTTGCGGCTTGCAGAGGCTGCAGCATGTAAATTTATGCTGCGGAGCCGGAAGCGTCCTCCCTAGGCAGAACACAATGAGGGGACCGCAGCGGCCTGAACCCTGATCGTGAGCACGGGCAGCTGCGGTCTCCTAAGGAGGAGACTTGCAGGCCAGCCGATCAGGATCCGCTGCGTCCAGGACGCGCGGGCCCTGTTCTTGAGCATGTACCTTATTTGCTTGTTGCTGCCCGTGACGATTGCGGCTCTATGCTGAGGGTCGGCGCCGGCAGGAACTTTACTACATTGGAATACATTTGCGGTGCCGCACAGAGAAGCTGTGTCTGGACCAATGGCTGCTGCCTGCCAATCAGATGCAAGGAAGTGACGTGACTGTATGACGTCACCTCCTTGCATCTGATTGGCAGACAGCAGCAGCAACTGGAAAAGAGCCGACAGCTCCTCTACGTGGCACTCAAATGGATTCAAATGCAGTAAAGTCCTGCTGGCGCCGATTCTCAGCATAGCGCTGCGATCGTCACGGGGTCTGCGGGCCGCGATCGTCATGGGGTCTGCGGGCTGCAACAAGCAGCCTCAGGGGCCACATGCGGCCCGCGGGCCGCGTGTTTTAAGACCTCTAATATAGATAGATATCCTTTACATGTACTAATGTACAATATTTTGTGCAAATTAGCTCTTTCCTGAAATTAAAGGAAAGAAAATGATCTCACTAGTGTTATCCAGGAGAGGTAGTTACTAGTGATGGTCGGACTCGCAGGTAACTGGGACCGGCATACCTATTTGGATTAAAAAAAAATCCAATTGAGGCCCAGGATTGATCCCAGATACCTCACCAGATGCCAGTCCCCATATAAGTCTATAGGAATCAGAATCTGGTGATTAAATATGATGGTAGAGTTGATAGAAGCATTTCATACTTAGCAAGTCACCAGCGTGGTTGTAACTGCTGCAATAGCCGCTCTTCAGGTCTGGGGCCGCGCATTAGCCTTCATGCATACGCACTTCTTTACCCGCCCATCGGCATCTGTGATTGTTTGCAGTCAAACGTACCCCCACCCTGAGTGACAGCATGTCTGATGCTTCCAATCACAGACCTGGTCTGCGGGTCTAAAGGGTACAGTAAAAATAAATAAATAAATAAAATAGAATAGGGTGCCCCCATATTATGATACCTAGCATATATAAAGCCCCCGGATACAGGTTGCAGCCCCCAGCCGTGCTCTTATCTTGGCTGTGTATCAAAAAAAGAGGAATTTATTTATTTATTTTTTAAATTATTTAAATAAATAATTTAAAAAAAAAGACTTGCGGTTCCCCCCAATTTTCATATCCAGCTATGATAAAACCCGACAAATGGGGGCTGGCATTCTCAGGCTGGGGAGACCCATGCTTATTGGGCCCCCCAGCCCAAATATACCAGCCAGCAGCCGCCCAGAATGGTCGCTTCCATTAGATACGACAATCCCAGCACTTTACCCGACTCTTCCCGATTGTTCTGGTGCGGTGGCATTCGGGTAATAAAGGGTTAATGTCAGCTCACAGCTATCACTAAGCCCTAGTTTAGTAATCAGAGGCGTCTATGAGACCCCCCCATTACCAAAACCCTATAAAAAAAGGGGACAAGGGATTAAAAATTCAGCATGAATGCAGTAACCAGAGAAGATTGTGATGTGTAGTTTGGTGCAGACACTTGCAGAAAACAAATAACATAGTATATATGAAATGTGTGAACACAGCCTTATAGACACAAAAAAGCCAGATATCGTATAGCGAAGCTTACATATACAGTTCTGGCTGCTACAACTATGAGTGAATGAATAAAGATAAATCAACAGGTCCCAGCCAGAGATTAGCAGGATGCACAGATGACGACACTCCAGTCCTGGCTAATCAAAACCTGCGTCGGGGATGCTTGAAGTTAAGAAATTCACGGCCCTCTGTCCAGCCGCTGGGTACTACTGACCTGGACTCTGGACTGGAGTCTCGTGAATCGATTAACATTTCTAGTCCCAACTGTCCTGGTTTTGGCAGGCAGACCCAGATTTGGGTCTATGCTATTCAGTGCCAGGCATCTGCTGAATGTCTCTCACTGCCACCACTCCACTGACATCTCCTCCTGATAGGGTAGAAAGAAATGATAAATGAGTGTAGCTTGAGGTGTGACTAGGGGTGTGGTCAAAATGTTTCCATGTGCCTCATAATTTGTTCCTCTTTCTGTTACTCAAAAGTTGTGATGTATGGGTACTTTAGATTCTCTTGAAAAAAAAAAAAAACTTAAACAATCAGAATTGTTCTCACAGATTTTTCTCACCTACTACATTAAAGCATTTATCCAGAATTATTTTTTTTTTCTTATCTGGGTAAGAACTGAGAGGCAGGTGGTTGGTAACTCCTTGCCTGTTCTTCCCAGCATCCGATCTCTGCTCACTCAGATTGGTCACGGTCCGCTTCTAATGAAGATTCTGAGGCCTCTATTGACTTTGCGTTGACAGAGCAGCTTCTTATACTCCGCCCTGTTCTGTTGACAGGGCTTCTCTGCCAATATCAGGCTGTCAATCAGGAAGATGTCAGTAGTGATGCCTTGTCGACAGAGCAAACTAGAAGAGGAAGAGCTGTTCTGTTTCTACGAGGTCAAATGAAGTAGCAGAATCGCCAGTAGAAGCGGTCTATTACCACACTGACCCGGCAGAGATCGGTGCCGGGCAGAACAAGCAGATAGTTACCAACTATCCGTCTGTAAGTTCTTATCTCCATAAGAAAAAAAAAATACAACAGTCCCAAATAAAAGCTTTAACCTCTATAGAGAAGTAACAATCGATTTCAACAGCAATTGAAAAGAAGTTGTAAAGGGCCAAATTGGAGAAGCATTTTGCATGTTAAATCCATCTTATAAACCTATAAAAAGAATCTCTAATTATCATTCTTATTTCCAGTTATGCTATTAATATTTATTATGTATAATGTTGCCCCTTCCAAAGAAAGAAATATTGTCTTTTTCCACTTATTTCATGTGGAACCCTCTGAAATCTTTTTTTTCTCTGCCTCGTTGATTGTCTGGTACAATACTTTATAGGTATGTTCACACAGTGTTTTTGATGTGGATCGTGAAGCAGTATTCAATTACAATTTGAATTGGATTTTTTTTTTGTGGCACCTAAGCTTCAAAAGCCACTTAAAAAACCCCAATGTAAACCTACCCTGTGAGTGTGTCCATCCCTGACTGCAATGCCAGGATTTTTAAGGAGCTAATCTTAGTAGAAGGAGGTCATACATTCATATTGGTCAAGGTATAGTCAAGGCACCCTGTCTATGCTTTATACTGCCCCTTCCCCTGTGGGTGGCCTTGTTTTTTCACAGCATACACAGGCCAAACACACAACTGACAATGGTTACTACAAGACAAACAAGGGGTACACCGGGGACAGTTTAACAACGGAGGGTCCAAAGACTAGTGACAGGGAAGATAGACACCTCCTCTACTTACCTGCCGCTATACCCTGGACTCCTAGTTAGTCCCTATACAGGTTCCTCATGTGTCATCGATCAGTTACCAGAAGCCCTGAAAAGACCCTGCAATAGTCCCTGGCTAAGGATTGTGCAGGTGAGTGTCGCTAGCCTGGGGAAGGAAGACAGACAGGGGAAAACACTACAACAGACTGCTGCAGTGAGCACCAAGACTGCAGCCACCACAGCAAACTTCATCAGAGGGTTTCAGCAGCTCCTTCCACCTCCAGGACCAGCATCCAAATGGAAAAGAGAATAACTAGCACCCTTTGCTGGTAGCAGAGGGTATCTAAAGGGACTAGGAGTGGTCCCAAATCGGAAACACCTGAGATGGTAATGAGACTGCTTGCTGAATACTGACATAAACCCTACAACTGCCAGGGGAAAGGAAAACACTTTTAATATTGAGAGTCAAGGATGGAAATTAAGTCATGAATCTGTCACTAGTCTCTTAATGCAGAGAACCAGCCGTGACATCTTCTTTCCAAGACTCCTGTAAAAAAAAGATAATTCATCTCACCACCTGTCTGGTTTCCAAGTAGATCTGTCATTTACAAAATTGTTATTAGTAATATTAAATCATGCACTGGTTAATTGTAAAGTTGTAGTGACCATTGGATGTCACATGCTACTGGTTTAGCTAATAATGGCTATGTTAAAAGGAAGTTCAACTGGATACTGGTTTATGGAGTTAATGCCCCATCACACGCAGCGATATCGCTAGAGAGAGAATCCGCCGTCGTTTGTGAGTCACAGGCAAATTGCTGCTTGTGGCGCACAATATTGTTCGGAGCCGTAACACGGACCTACCTGCTTAGGGACGTCGCTGTGGCCAGTGAACCGCCTCCTTGCTAAGGGGGCAGTTCGTGCGGCGTCACAACGGCATCACTAAGCGGCCGCCCAATAGAAGCGGAGGGGAGGAGATGAGCGGCCGTAACATCCCGCCCACCTCCTTCCTTCCTCATTGCCAGTGGCCGCAGGTAAGCTGTAGTTCGTCGTTCTCGCGTTGTCACGCGTAGCGATCTGTGCTGCCTCGGGAACGACGAACAACCTGCGACCTCAACAATCAAGGATTTTTTGAAAATGAACCATGTGTCACGTGTGGATGATTTGGTGAATATTTTCCATCGTTAACGGTTGTTCCTTGCTGTCACACGCAACGACGTCGCTAACGATGCCGGATGTGCGTCATGGAATCTGTGACCCCGGCGATATATCGTTAGATATGTCGTTGCGTGTGACGGGGCCTTTTGGATTTTCAGTATGTAGCTGCATGGACTCCATTTTCCTCTGAACGGCTGCATATACATGACCCTGCTTGCCATATGTCTTATATTTTCAAGTTCTTTCTTCAACAACCACTAAGGATTTGGGTGAGTGTCACACCAAAATTTACAGTAAATATTAACAAAAACATATTTCTAGATCCCCATAAATCAGAGAACATGCATTTATATATGTCCTCTATTACTGGAATTGTAATTGCTCACATGTCGGCTATTCTTCTTTACGAGGCGGTTAGAATGGAAACTTTTACCGGTTGCTGTGGGACATGGTCTACACTGGCGGCCGGAGCAAGTTGTGTTATACAAGATTGATTACAAGAAAGATTCTATTATATTAATCAAATGCATTGATTTTCTTGTGGAATCTTCTGTTCAGCCAACGGAAGGAACTAGATTATACTGACACCACCATTATTCAGCTGCGGTATTACATGTCCTTGAACTAGTAAAAAAAAATGGGAAATAAATTAAATACAGGAGACATTAGTAAATATAGTAGATATGGAGGTCTGACTGAGGAGCTCTTAGACTTGGGGTATACTGCCCCCAGACCAGACTGTTATAATATAATGCCATTGAATGGAAGAATAATGTACATTTTTGCATTCTTCTAAAGCCAAATCTCCACTTCAGTTCATAGGAAATATTTTCAAAATAGTTTGAGATTCCCTTGTTGCACTGATCTCTCTGAACTTTAGAGATGGTTGAGTTAAAAATCCCAAATTCTGCAAATAAGTGGAGTTGTTATTGGGCACACTGATTCTTATAAGTATACCATCCTATACATGTTTTTTAATCTTGGTTCTTTTTTATCACTGGAGATGAGGTGAACACAGAGACCCCCACCAAATACAATATCCTTGTCCAATGAACGAGTACTGTGCATGTGTGACCAACACTCCATTGACTGTCGATGGGAGCGGTGGTTACGCATGCGTACTAGCACTTATATAGAAGTCAATGGAGTGAAGGTAATATATGCTTACCACCACTCTATCAATATAAACAAAAGGTACCAGGAAAACAACTACGCAATTGACTCAGTAGTGAATTAGGTAGGAAGTTAGCAAAATTATTAATAAGAGAAGTTCAAGATAAAGCAAATCAAGTCACAGTTCACAATATATTGTACAATGTAATAATGAACTGATGTATTTCATACGACTACTTAAAATTCCAGTTATCACATTTTACTAATGTTAATCCAATCCCAGTCTTTTTGTCAGGGTAGCCTCAGTGTCACCCTGCATCTGGTCAGGGTTCCCATATGCAAACAAACTTAAGATTTACATATCTTAACTGAACACTAATATTGGCGAGGCTACGGTACAATTTACTATATGATCAGTCTAACTTTGGTAGCTAACTTTACTTTCTCAGTACCATACGCTAAGGCGGGAAGTAATGGCTTAGCTCACTTGAGGCTTCACTGGAGTGAATGCTCTGTTCCTGGTCCCCGGTCTTCAGCATTCAGCCTTCGGTGCTTGACCATGAATTCTGGTCTTCCTCTGGAACCTGTAGTCTGTATTCGGTCTGTGGTGCTTGACCAAGAAGTCTGGTCTTCCTCTGGAGACGGTATTCGTTTTTCAGATTACTCTGGAGACAGTATTCGGTCTTTGGTTCCTCTGAGAACAGTATGTGGTCTTCATGTAGTCGGTCTGGGGATGGTATTTGGTCTTCAGGTTCCTTTGGGGATGGTACTCGCTCTTCAGATTCCTCTGGTGCAGTCAACACTGGTCTACTCTACTGTGTACAAATCTGCTTCCATGCTGGTCGTGGTGCAAACTCCTTCCCTTCACTGCAGTCCCAACATTTTATATTTTGCAACTGCTCCACAGTTGTCACCTCACCCTGCATTCCCTTCAAACTCTTCCTTCCAGGAAACACACTCATCATGCTTCGATTTCTGTCTTTTCTGTCCAACCAGCAGATGGTGATGTTTGCTTGTAAGTACACTCGGATGTTGGCGAAAGCAAACAAAAAAGTATGTGCCACAGAAAAGGAGGATCAACATAAATAGTCAATTTTTATTGAACATATATGCTAACAACAAAAGACCAAACAAAACTTAAAAACATTTAAAAAGCTCATGGGCTGATAAAGTACGTAGTTCACACCGTCAAATACAAAGAAGTTGAACAATAATTCCTCGAACAGCCTCTATATGAATAAAGAGTACAAATACAAATGCAATACAACCTAACCCAGGAAAAAACAGGGAGAAAAGGCTATAGATTGACTGACACCCAAACGCTGCTGGGAGGAATGAAGTTCTTTTCCTCCCAGTAGCGGGGTTCAATGTGCAGGCATCAAGCGGGTTTCAAATGCTATTAACCTGCAGTTTAACCACATATCTGCAGCTTAATAGAATTTTTATATGTAACAGATTCCCTTTAAGAACCTTATTTTATTGATCTGTTGAGGTCCCAGAGCTAGACCCCAGCAGATTACATCACATATCTTCTGGATAGGTGGTAAATAAGATTTATTGGTTAACTTTTTAATTTTTGCTTATCTAAATTCACTTTGTGGTGTTCACCAATACAGTTACCTAAAGGGGGCTTTACACGCTGCGACATCGCTAATGCGGAGTCGTTGGGGTCACGGAATTTGTGACGCACATCCGGCCGCATTAGCGATGTTGCTGCGTGTGACACCGATGAGCGATTTTGCATCGTTGCAAAAACGTGCAAAATCGCTCATCGGTGACATGGGGGTCCATTCTCGATTATCGTTACTGTAGCAGTAACGATGTAGTTCGTCGCTCCTGCGGCAGCACACATCGCTATGTGTGACGCCGCAGGAACGAGGAAGCTCTCCTTACCTGCCTCCCGGCCGCTATGAGGAAGGAAGGAGGTGGGCGGGATGTTACGTTCCGCTCATCTCCGCCCCTCCGCTGCTATTGGGCGGCCGCTCAGTGACGTCGCTGTGACGCCGCACGGACCGCCCCCCTTAGAAAGGAGGCGGTTCGCCGGTCACAGCGACGTCGCCGGGCAGGTAAGTATGTGTGACGGGTCTGGGCGATGTTGTGCGGCACGGGCAGCGATTTGCCCGTGTCGCACAACAGATGGGGGCAGGTACGCACACTAGCGATATCGGGACCGATATTGCAGTGTGTAAAGTAGCCTTTAGGCTACATTCCCACGATGAGTATTTGGTGAGTTTTTGAGTTGCAGAATTTCTGCATCTATTAGGCACATTAGGTTACATGCGTTTTTATAATGTTTTCGAAGCTGCGATTTTTGTCTCTTTTTGGTATGTCATGTTTTATATAACCCTGCTTTGTGTTTTATCCTTCTTGGCTTTGACAAGACTTCACTTCAGTGTATTACAAGTGTTTTCTACCTGCAGCTTATGTTGAGGATAAAAATCAAAATGGTTTGTTACCTGTCTGGATCTTACTCATGTCCATTTACATAGGATAGAAAGGTTAATTTTCCAAATTTAAATAATTGGATGCATTTATTGGAAAATAATAATAAAATACTCTAGTATTCTGCAAATGAAGATATTTTTCAAGGAACAAGGTAACACTAAAGAATCAAAGAAGACAAGTGTAATGAAGGGTACGTGGACCTGAATTTACAACACAGTGTAGTGCAGCATCACAAGAAGAAGAGCTGTAATACAAGTCACTACTTATGGATACTACAGACGGAAGAATAGTCAAGCAAGCCAGCGTCTGGTTACAGGAGAACACATATGAACACAGGGATTACACAGAAACATAGTCAGGTCACAATCCGAGGGTCAGAATTCCAGGAGGGCACGTAATAGATTCAGGGAGAAAACTGAGACGTAGCCAGGTAATGGTTCGAGGTCAAAAGCCAGGAGGTCACGACAGGAACAGGGAGCAGGCAGAGAGGAGTCAAACAACGGTCTTGGGTTAAAGAACAAAGATTAGAATAAATGCAGAAACACAGGCCAACAGCACAACTACAGAACCAGAATGTACCACTGGCAAGATTCTGTGGAGCATGCTCAGTAAAGAAGCAGAGCAATTAGCATGAAGATGGAACACCTGAGCAATTAGCACCTCCCAGAACCAGCATGGAAGCCAGTAACCCAGGAAAACACAACAGATAATCTCCTAGTGTGCAAGATGCTCTGCACAGAGGAATCGTGACAGGGTAAACCGATAATCAGGTTACTGAAGGTGAAGCACCTAATATCTATTTTAGAAAATAGATTGAAAACTGCAATATGTTTCTAGTTAAATAAAAAAATTAAAAATAAAGGGCAACCCTATTTTCTAACTACCCATTTTGAAAATCTGCCTCCCATACTGTAGTGTTACATGGCACCTGATGAGATAAATCCTTTCAATTGGAATCTGCTGTAGATTTTTTTATAAAAATTGCGTCTGAAATATTTTTGATTCTTATTTTCTTCCCATCTAAACTCTCATCTATTTACATTTTGCAGTTAGAAGATGCTCAAAGCAAAAGACAGGAAAAGCTCGTAGAGAAACACAAGGAGATTCGACAGCAAATATTGGATGAAAAGCCCAAGGTAAAGTTATCTAAACTCTTATCTAAAGTGAACCTCTTGTATTTCATTGTAAAATAAAATAACTATAATTTTATATATCGGCTACTAAGGCGGGCTTTGCACGTTGCGACATCGCAAGCCGATGCTGCAATGTCACACGCGATAGTCCCCGCCCCCGTCGCAGGTACAATATCTTGTGAAAGCTGGCGTAGCGAAAATTATCGCTACGCCGGCTTCACATGCACTCACCTGTCCTGCAACCGTCGCTCTGGCCGGCGACCCGCCTCCTTATTAAGGGGGCGGGTCGTGCGGCGTCACTGCGACGTCACACGGCAGGCGGCCAATAGGAGCGGAGGGGCAGAGATGAGCGGGATGTAAACATCCCGCCCACCTCCTTCCTTCCGCATATCCTACGGAAGCTGCGGTGACGCCGGTAGAACATGTTCCTCGCTCCTGCGGCTTCACACACAGCGATGTGTGCTGCCGCAGGAGCGAGGAACAACATCGGACCGTCGCGTCAGCGTAATTATGGATTACGCTGATGCTGCACCGATGATACGATTACGACGCTTTTGCGCTCGTTAATCGTATCATCTAGGCTTTGCACACTGCGATGTCGCATGCGATGCCGGATGTGCGTCACTTTCAATTTGACCCCATCGACATCGCACCTGCGATGTCGTAGTGTGCAAAGCCCGCCTTAGATGTAAAGTCAAATGGGTTGGTACTACAGAGGATATCTAGTAAGGTTATGAACCCAGATGGCAGCTGAAATGTTTTTCATATTTTTTTTGTTTAATTGTATTATTTTATTGTTTATAAATTTAGTTACTTTATTGGAAAACGGCTCATTTGCAAAAATAATTTTCCTGGATTCAGAAATACATGACCAAATGGTTGTGTTGGAAAGAATGGAACAAAAACCTCTTCATCCCATAACTGCATTACTTCCTGGATATCCCGATCGAGCTTTGCGCCATAGTTTCCATATGTTTCACCAATTATTTTGATCTTGCTGTAGTTTGCAGCTTGTGATGTTGATTATGTGAATGTTTTTTTTCTTGAGTTATTGTGCATTGCTTCCTGCAGTAGACTTATACTTTTAGCATGCACGCCATTATTCTATTTCTTGTCTATGGGATTGTAAAAAAGAACTAAAAGCTGATCTTAAGTATTAAACAGGTAAAAATGGTGCTTAAAAGGGTACTGTCATTCCACCAAACAGATACATCAGTTGTTAGTATATTAGTAAATTGATTATTTATTTGAGTCAGTCTAGTTTGGCTTCATACAGTGCCTTGCGAAAGTATTCGGCCTCCTTGAATTTTTTAACCTTTTCCCACATTTTAAACAAAAGTTTAAAATAAGCAATAAATTTCGTTCAACTTCACAATTGTGTCCCACTTATTGTTGATTCTTCACCATAACATTAAAATTTTTATCTTTATGTTTGAAGCCTGAAATGTGGGAAAAGGTTGAAAAATTCAAGGAGGCCAAATACTTTCACAAGGCACTGTATTTCCGGAACACATTCAGCTTCTTCAGGCCAGGTTAGCCACATATTTAATGATTGATGCATCTGTTAACTGAGGCAACAGCGCCCTTTGCAGACATCATTTTCATCAGTTTACTCAATTCTTCCCATTGGTGGGGCTCCTTCGGAACTGAAACCCGCTCCAAAGATGCTAGGCTTAGGCAGTCACCAATAGTTTGACCTACTCAAGAATGAGGTTACAAGCACAATAAATATGGTGAACATCCATCTGTTGGGCACATTTACTCCTCATTGCCTAATTTTTTGGTAGAAATATACTCATGAGCAAAAGGGTAACAATGTTTTGAACTTTTGACTTTCAGGCTCCATATCTGACCATTCACTTCAAACCAGGGATAACCTTAATTTTATACACAATAATTTTGGCTTTCTCATACATAATTTGGCTTGTAACTATTTAGCTTATTAGTTATGCAGATTCTTGTCATGTCACTGCATTGTTACTGTTTCGCTCCTAAAAATCTACATTTTAATTTTTATTATTTTGTAAATATACCTTTGTTTTTCAACACTGCCTGAATCCTTCTGGGTATGCTCTCTATCATATTCTAATCACTTTAGAAGAAGAAAATGTTGGCACTCACCAAATGTAAAATCAATACTTGATTTCACCTAGTAAAGTCGGTTGGAAGGAGAATTGCGGGGTGCTGTGGATGACGGTGGCTGTTTTACACGTGTCCACATACTTCAACAGGCCTTTAGCTTTTTTTGTTTGGTACGTGTATGAGGCAGGTGGTTGAGGGTCATGGCTGAGCTAAGGGAGCAGGGTTGGCATTTCTTGTCTCTTATTGTAGACACAACAGTAGGGAGAGGCTCCTTCTACAGCCATAGGTTTTACAGCTTGACACAAGTGAAAAGGAACAGGGGTAAGTGTCTGAACTTCCAAGACATACCTGTATACAGAAGAAATCTTTAAATATTTAAGATTTTTTTTATATAAAATGTAAAACTAATTAACCTGATCGGTAAATATTGAAAACAGAAAAAAATTAAATACGAAATTTGCGGGGTCTTTTGGTCAGCAAAATGCTGCAAAGAATTAAGTGAATTTACAAATTTCCTCAACCCTTATTAAAATATACGTTTATTTATAATTCATTAAAAAAATCCCAAAGACACATAAACACAAAACACTAGGATCAGGTGACACCTATATAGATGTATATGGTTATGGCAACGTATAGAGATGAAATAAGGGGGGCGGGGGAGGGACTACGATGACCCTTGGTAAATCAAGTGTCCCTACCTGACAACGGAGAGTGTGACTCCTTGAGTTACCGGGCGGCCCCGTTCCTCGTTGACTTTCCCTTTTCCTTGCCCTAAGCTTAGGGACAATACATAAAAATAGAAGGGGATAAGGGAAAATAAAGATTGCCACTCCCAAAATATAATAGGGTGCAATACATCAATATGCGTTCTAGACCTGACTCTAGGTAACACGATATACAACCATAGGAGGTGATGTACAAACAAAAAATGTCTGCATATTTAGCTCATATAATGATCCTTTGTACCGCAGATGTCACATCCATGGATTACCACCTTACAGGATCTGCTGCTGTCTCCCAAAGCCTCCTGAGGAACCTTTAATGTAAACGTATATTTTAATAAGGGTTGAGTAAATTTGTAAATCGGCTTGTAATACACTCTTCTTAACAATTGCATTTGTTACTGAAAGAATTAAGTGACCAAAATGTTGTTTCTATCCCAAAATGGTATTAGGGACAAAAAAGCCTATGTGCCTCATGAAAAACAAACCCGCACAGCCCTATCTACTGAAAAATGAAAACATTATGGGTCTCGGAAAACGGAGACACAAACTAGAATTTATGTATTTATTTATTCATTTGCAAATTTATGTTTGTTTTTTTCACTACTAATATATTAAAAAAAAATTGGATACTTTTGGAATCTATGAATCATACTGACTTGGAGAATCATGTTACCAGGTCATTTTTATCGCACAATGAACGTCATAAAAACAAAATCCAAACAACAATGTTGGAATTGCGTTTCTCTTTATGATTTGTAATTTGTAATTTTATTCCGTTTTCCACTACTTTGTAAGGTAAAATTTATGGTTTTGTTCAAAGGTACAACTCTTCCTGCAAAAAAAAAAGCCTCATATGTTTATGTGGATGGGTAAAATAAAAAAAGTGTAGCTCTTGGAAACAGGAAAGTTAAAAATGTAACCACAAAAAATAAAACTGGCTATGACAGGATGGGGTTAAAGAAAATATATTGAATATAGGACTTTATATTATCACAAGGAAATATTCTACGAAATACTGTATATAAGGACTTTCTATATTAATTTATAGTGGACTATGCAAGCTTTTATTAAATGGAACCTGTAACCAGGTTAGTCCCCTATAACCTGTGACGACCACCATTGATCCATTATATACTGCATCATATTCGTATAACATAAAAAAGACCTTTATTTTATGGGGCAGTCCGGTTCGATGGGTGTCACTGGTCTCGGTCCGGCGCCTCCTCATTTCTTGCGATTGCCGTCCTCCTTCCCTGCTCTGTGTGGATGACGCATCCTACGTCATTGCACTCCTGCACACTTCTGTGTGGCCTTCCACGTACAAAGTACTGTAATGTACAGGTGCAGGGACAGGTCAAGGAACACCCTCATATGTACCTTAGAATACTTTGCTCTGCGCTCAGCAGGGTAGAGAGAAGTGTGCGTGCGCAGGAGTACAATGGAGGACTTTGTGTGAATGATATAGGATGTGTCATCAACATGGAACAGGGAAAGAGGATGGTGATCTCAAGAAGAGAGGAGGCCATGGGTCAAGACCAGAGGCGCCCGTCAGACCAGACTGCCCCGCAGGTGAGTATAACAAAAGCTGTTTTTTTACATTATACAGCACGGCCTGGGCTCTTATATACAGTATAAGGCCCCCTTCACACGCACGTGTCTCTGGTACGTGCTAGGTCCGTGCCCGTTTGTACCGGAGACACGGGCACACGTATACCCATTAAAATCAATGGGTATATGTGCACGCACATGTGCAGCCATTGGCCCGTGCCTCCACGTGGAGCAGACGTGAGCCCATGTGCTCCATACGGAGTCATGTCCATTTTTCTGCGGCAGCACGGGTGTCACACGGTCCGCACACATACCACACGGATGTAGTGTGGATGCGGGCCCACGTGACACGCGCCGGAGAAACACACGTGTCATTGTAAAAATAAAAAAAACACATACTCACCTCTACGAGCCCTGCAGTCTGTGCCGCGGCTGTCACCTGCATCCAACCCCCAGTGAATTTGAAGAACGCATCTTCTTCACTGGGGGCCGGAAGCAGCGTCAGCGGGGCTTGGTCTGTGCCGGACACTGTCATTCAGCACCACAGATAGCTCCGGAAGAAACAGGTAAGACGGGACTATCCGTTCTCCGTGTGTTATTACATATAACACACGGAGAACACGCATGTGCCACAAACACTGCACACGGGGAGCAAACCACCCCTTTAATACGTACATGAAAAAACGGTACGTTTTTTTCACGTGTGTGTGAAGGGGGCCTTAAAGAATGTTGTATATAAGAGCTCACTGGTGGTGGCCACAGCTTATAAGGGAAAATCTTGGTTACAGGTTCCCTTTAAGTACCACAATCTTCAGGTGCTTGGAAAGTATGGTGCTGAATTCTGCAGAATGCTCCTGCTAAATATCCATTCAGCCTATTTTAAAGGAGGCCAGAAACTATAGTAGTAAACTGAATATATATGTCTTGATAGACAAAATTCTTATTAGTGGTGACTAGCTGACAATAAGTGAGGAACTTCTTTCCTTCCCCTTGATGGGCTCTTTAAACATTTATGGATGGTTTTTGGAGCCAGCACTGCTCGTTCCTCTAAATTCATTTAACTCTCCTGATATATATAACTTGAAAGTCACAGACTATATTGTATCTGTTGATGTGATCGATGGTCACAGCTACTGTAGTGTGGGAAAATATAATGAACTCTTCACAGAGCCAAAACTTAGATTAAGAAACTCTCCACTGCGAATCCAATATGAAATGACAGTGAGCAGAGGACAATGAACATTCACTATCTGCCCGGTGTAAATTACATATGGCTACACACTCAAATGTCCATGAAGGCGCTTCTATATAAAAATTGTACAGAACTTGTATAAAATATCTGGTAAGAAAATTCTTTCACAGACATATGCTTTTATTAATTATATTTAGAGTTAATATGGTGATATTTTTAAAGTGAAGCTGTGGGGAAAATTAGGTTTAAAGAGTAACCATGACTTTAATTTTAATATTATTTTTAATTACTATTCATCAATAGTGCACATGAAAATAAGCAACTTTGCAATTCATCTTATCAGAAAAATCCGCTTCTTTCTCCACCTGGATTGAACTTTCACTCCCAATTCATGGATAAAATCTGTACTTAATGAAGAAAGATTTTCACGTTACTGCAATAGAATTTCAACAACCAAGTCGGCCCCTTTTCTGTTATTTAGATGAAAAAAATAAAGAATCACTCACCTAGCCCCCTTCACAATCTCTAATACCTGTATTTCCCCAAAAATAAGACAGGGTCATATATTATTTTTTTCTCTTTTTTCTCTGAAAGATGCTCAAGGGCTTATTTTCAGGGGATGTCTTATATTTTCCCATGAACAACAATCCACATGTTTTCATGAACAAAAAAAGCAACATTTATTCAAATATAATCATGTCATCACATTTTGTGTTAATCCTAATCCTGGTTCAGATGCACATTTTCTTATCTGATCTGATATTCTCATGGTTCAGATCCAGTATATAGTGGTGTGTACATACCATACTTAAAAAAGTTTAAATTACCTGCTTACATTTATTATTCTTTGTACTGCTAAGTTTACCCCTAAAAGAAAGCAGATAACCCCTAACAGAATCTCACCAGACCTCAAATAATTTCAATGGGCAAGTGAATGGGCTCTCACATACAAATCTGCATCACTGTCAGGTCTCCCTGCATTCTACCGCAGTTAGCTCTTCCTCGTGACTGGAAGCAGAGTGATACTGGTACCCGATATGTTTGTGCCAGCTGCAGTGCAATCCAGCTAAAACAGCGAGAGACCTGACAGAAATACAGATCTCTGTGTGAGAGTCCATCTACCATCAGCACTTGCCAACTGTAATTGTTTAGGGTCTGGTGAGGGGTTTTTTTTTGGGGAGGGGGGGCGCTATTTTCTTTTGGGAATGTCTGCTTTCTGTGATGAAGAGTCCTTCGGTATTTAACTTTTATTATATACAGCAAGCTGAGTATGCATAAAACAGTGTTGTGTGTTTATGCCGAGAGTATGTATTTACAGTTAGGTCCAGAAATATTTGGACAGTGACACAATTTTCGCGAGTTGGGCTCTGCATGCCACCACATTGTATTTGAAATGAAACCTCTACAACAGAATTCAAGTGCAGATTGTAACGTTTAATTTGAAGGTTTGAACAAAAATATCTGATAGAAATTGTAGGAATTGTACACATTTCTTTACAAACACTCCACATTTTAGGAGGTCAAAAGTAATTGGACAAATAAACCAAACCCAAACAAAATATTTTTATTTTCAATATTTTGTTGCGAATCCTTTGGAGGCAATCACTGCCTTAAGTCTGGAACCCATGGACATCACCAAACGCTGGGTTTCCTCCTTCTTAATGCTTTGCCAGGCCTTTACAGCAGCAGCCTTCAGGTCTTGCTTGTTTGTTGGTCTTTCCGTCTTAAGTCTGGATTTGAGCAAGTGAAATGCATGCTCAATTGGGTTAAGATCTGGTGATTGACTTGGCCATTGCAGAATGTTCCACTTTTTTGCACTCATGAACTCCTGGGTAGCTTTGGCTGTATGCTTGGGGTCATTGTTCATCTGTACTATGAAGCGCCGTCCGATCAACTTTGCGGCATTTGGCTGAATCTGGGCTGAAAGTATATCCCGGTACACTTCAGAATTCATCCGGCTACTCTTGTCTGCTGTTATGTCATCAATAAACACAAGTGACCCAGTGCCATTGAATGCCATGCATGCCCATGCCATCACGTTGCCTCCACCATGTTTTACAGAGGATGTGGTGTGCCTTGGATCATGTGCCGTTCCCTTTCTTCTCCAAACTTTTTTCTTCCCATCATTCTGGTACAGGTTGATCTTTGTCTCATCTGTCCATAGAATACTTTTCCAGAACTGAGCTGGCTTCATGAGGTGTTTTTCAGCAAATTTAACTCTGGCCTGTCTATTTTTGGAATTGATGAATGGTTTGCATCTAGATGTGAACCCTTTGTATTTACTTTCATGGAGTCTTCTGTTTACTGTTGACTTAGAGACAGATACACCTACTTCACTGAGAGTGTTCTGGACTTCAGTTGATGTTGTGAACGGGTTCTTCTTCACCAAAGAAAGTATGCGTCGATCATCCACCACTGGCCTTTTTTGAGTTCCCAAGCTCACCAGTCAATTCCTTTTTTCTCAGAATGTACCCGACTGTTGATTTTGCTACTCCAAGCATGTCTGCTATCTCTCTGATGGATTTTTTATTTTTTTTCAGCCTCAGGATGTTCTGCTTCACCTCAATTGAGAGTTCCTTAGACCGCATGTTGTCTGGTCACAGCAACAGCTTCCAAATGCAAAACCACACACCTGTAATCAACCCCAGACCTTTTAACTACTTCATTGATTACAGGTTAACGAGGGAGACGCCTTCAGAGTTAGTTGCAGCCCTTAGAGTCCCTTGTCCAATTACTTTTGGTCCCTTGAAAAAGAGGAGGCTATGCATTACAGAGCTATGATTCCTAAACCCTTTCTCCGATTTGGATGTGAAAACTCTCATATTGCAGCTGGGAGTGTGCACTTTCAGCCCATATTATATATAATTGTATTTCTGAACATGTTTTTGTAAACAGCTAAAATAACAAAACTTGTGTCACTGTCCAAATATTTCTGGCCCTGACTGTATACTGCAGAGAGTGTTCCTAAGATGTGTGCTGTAAAGCTATACAGTTTGTTTTGTGGGAAAGCATCCCAATGGGGAAGATAAACATCTCTTCCAAAGCAGAAGCATTTTATATGTTGTTCTTCAGTATCCTGTGTAACATTTTTCCTTGGTTTCCATTTAGGAATATTACTACAATAAAGCATTTTGCATTTGTAGTTTTCGATAATGATTTTCTATAAATTTTTGTTTGCAAAAATAGGAACAGAAGTAAAAAGATTACCGTACATTTACCAACAGTAACATGACTCATCTTGATCACTGATGACTTCTGCTGGGAGCAACAGGCTTTTTTTTTACTGCAATGGTAGAGACCTTAGTGTCTACTGAGCATGTGCATACATTCAGCAGCAGAGGAGGACTGTATAAGAGCTGGTCAATCACCCTAGATGGGTGGAGATAGAGTTTTCAGGCTGAATACGCTTGGACTCATGAAATCTAGCAGCGTATAGGCTTCTTTACACATTACAATTTCATATGCAATCTCGTATGTGATCGCACACGCCCCCATCGTTTGTGCGGCTCGTGCAATTTGTTGCCCGTGTTGCACAAACTAGTAAACCCCCGTCACACGTACTTACCTTCCTAACGACCTCGCTGTGGGCGGCGAATATCCTCTTCCTGAAGTGGGAGGGACATTCGGCGTCACAGCGACGTCACACAGCGGCCGGCCAATAGAAGCGGAGGTGCGGAGATGAACGGGACGTAAACATCCCGCCCACCTCCTTCCTTCTGCATTGCAGGTGGGACGCAGGTACATCGTTCCCGGGGTGTCACACGCAGCGACGTGTGCTGCCCCGGGTACGATGAACAACCTGATGTTCAATTTTTAGAAAATGAACGACGTGTAAGCGACCAACGTTTTAACGCACAATCAGGGTCACACGTAGGTGTCACACACTACGATATAACTAACGATGCCGGATGTGCGTCACTAACGACGTGACCCCGCCGACATCTCGTTAGATATATCGTAGCGTGTAAAGCCCGCTTTTAGCTTGAGTCATAAAAAGCTCTTCAATTACAAAGAACTATCATTCTAGGATGGATTTTAAAAGTAATTTTACCATCCTCATCAGGGCTAGGTAATCAATTTCATGATATATACCAATTATATTATTAGATATGGTGACATATTCACTTTAAAGGGGTTTTCCAACAGTTGACTTGACATGCATCATCCATCCACAGGATAGGTAATAAATGTCAGACCCCCGCAATCACTAGAACATAGTTGCTAAGCCCTTATTTCTTCTCCTTATATTTGATATTGCTCCAATCATAGTCAATGGGACTCATGAAGACAGATAAGTAGAGCACTCTGCTATTACGTTTGGTTGATCACTACTCCATTGAAACTCCTACTCACTGTGGCTGTTCTGTGAGGAGGAACAGGAAGCTATGTTCTTCTGTTCTAGCAGTCGATGGCCCCGTAGATTGGTAATACATTTCCATAGTTTGGAAATCCCTTTAAATGTGTTGACTGCTAAAAAACTTTGATCAGGTTGAATTCAGTTTTACAGATGGATTGTACAGGTGACACAACTTCATAGTTTGGGACACAATCTGACCCCGTTACAAGGAACCTTGCAAAGAACCCTGGTTATCAAATACATCTGTACCAAAGTAGATAAGTCATGCAAATCACTGCAGGGTGAGAGAGGTTAGGCAAAGAGGGCCGTCTTATTCTGACTGACTGCCAGTGACAGCTGCATGAAAATTAGCAGAGACTCTATGATGCTTGGATCACCTTCAAGAGCGTTATTGGTACTTTGCCATGGATGCTCTGCCTAAAGTCTCAGTTGAGTATGGACCGCAATGCACAGACTGGCTGTGGGTCTCCTGACCTGAACTTGACAGCCTCATAGGCTGCTATAAACATCTGTTATAAAAGGAGTTAGGCTTATGGTCAACTACACATGTTATTTTATGATATCTCTATATTATATATTCTAGTATACAATTTGTATAAATTCCATCTTTGTACATATTTTACTGCTTTACATGTTGCAGTAGGTTGTATTCAGAGGTTGACAAATATTGGATTACATAAAAAAGAAGCAGATACTTAATGTAGATAAACCTCGGCTTATACAAATTGTTATCAAATTCTAGCTCTGTATAAATTGAACTTTTCCGGTTATTTTTCATAGATTTTTTTTTTACGCACAGAAACTCCATCATACCCCAGAGTTTCCTTCCTATCGGAAAGCCCTCTCAAGATAATTTCCTACTTTATAGCCCTTAATCAAATTCAGCATTTATAATGTCATTAGGTTATAGATTGTTTTCAGAAAACCTTGCAGGACATAACCTGCGGCTTTGGCATTGGACCATCTTCAACAGCTGAACGACTGACGTTTACTAAGAATATTGCAGAACAAAAAGGAGTCTGATAAATGTCAGTGTATAATCGCAGATCTTATGTAGGGATTATTTATACCATTTTTGATATTCTTCATGATTGCATTCTGCGACCTGTGCTGACCTCAAGGAATTATTATGGACACTTGGAAAGTTTAAAGATAGAATTCTACTTGAAGTTTTTTGAATCTTTTGAAATATAGTGTAAATTTGCCGGCTTTGTCGAATTTTTTCCCAAAAATTTCATTCACATTGACTTGTTTTCCTACAAATCTCAAACCCTTTGATTGCTTAAGAAAGATGTGTGTAACACTAAGTTCTCCCAGGTGTGTATTAATCCTCTTTTAAGTTCTTTAACACAAAAATGGCCTTAGTAATGTAAAAAAAGATCTTAAAGGGGTGGTTCACCCATTTAAATTACTGGTCAAATCTGTATTATGTTGAGAAACAATGTTTCTCTCAAATACCTTGTGTTGCCAGTAATGTATGTGAGCGACGTTATTGCAGTCCCGTCATCCCCTTCTCGTGATCCCCGAGGCTCCATGACCTCTGAAGTCCGGTGAGGTCACGTCAACTTCCAGTTGACTCGACGTCACCGAGCCAGGCCCCAGTCTTCCTGATTGACTGGGCTGTAGGCAGTGTTTCATTGCTTGTCACAGCCCAGCATCTCATACGCGCTTTCCTTCGCTGCACAGCGCCACAAGCAAGAGTGATGTTGGGCTGTGACAAGCAGTGAAACGCCGCCCACAGCCGAGTCACTCAGGAAGACAGGAGCCAGGCTCGGTGATGTCGGGTCAACTGAAAGCTGACGTGACATCACCGGATCTCAGTAGTCATGGAGCCTGGGGGTCACTTCATGGAGATGAGCACCACTCAGATGCAGAATTGGCTGTTCAAGGTATTTAGAAAAAGCCTTCCTTATCAGTTTTACAGAGATGTGGCCACAAATGCAAAGTAGTGAGCCACCTCTTTAATTGTGTTCAATATTGATACAAGTAATATTAATCTAAATTAATAATTATAAATAATATATTAATTTTGAGCAAAATTAATTTCAGCCTATTGGTTCGGCCCTCCTCAACTGTAACAGTTTCTCATGTAGCCCCTCACGAAAATTAATTGCCCACTTCTTTCAAGATTGATGAGCTTTTTCTTTTATATTTTTGGGTATTGAAGTCATAAAGTTACATTTTTATTTCTGTCATCTGTCACTCAGACCTGTAGAAGTGCAGTTGCGCGGTCGTCTGACCGAATCTGCACTTTATCCTCCCCCCACTCCTGCCTTGGTCTCCATTGAGAGGTGAATTTTAATATGTTGCAATAAAAGAAGATTTTATTCACTGGAAGTGAGTGCCGTGGATTTCCTTCTGTGCTGAAGTCATCTGAAAAATGTGTTTGTGGCTTTTTGGTGCAATATTCATGTAAAATCTGTAAATATGTGCAGTATATCGGTTCAATAACCTTCCTGATTAGTGATATCAGGAGTACATCAACACTTTTATCTACAGGAGATTGAGCACAGGGAAAAGGAAATACAGTTATCACAAGTTATCACATTGTTAGAAAGAAATATTCCAAAAATGTTCTTGTAACTGAAATTGGGAAAAAAAAGCAGCTAATTCCTGGTACTATTAACATATTTTATTATATTTGTAATGATTGGGAATCAAGGTTAATAAATGACATTTCCTGTTTTCCTTCTTCCATTGCTCTTGTTCAGCAATCAGTCAAGGCCAGGTCTTGTTATACTCGAAGAAATGGCATAGGACATAAATTGCAGCTAGTCTGACACTAGCTTGGGTGGAAGAAATCCTACTTATTGCTTGTTAACAGAATTTGCTGAAGTTATAAATTGCTATAACGCATATATAATTTTAATTATTAATATTAATTATATTTTTATATTTAATAAATAATGTGATTGTCCTGAAGAAGTAGTATGCACTCCGAAACGTTTCGAATAAATCACTTTCCCAGGATTTGACTTCAATCTTCTTGACACAGCCGCATGATTTTTAACCCTTTTAACCCTAAGTCTGTGATAAAAGGAATGAAGAACCTGTTGCGTAGTACATACAGTCTGATCTGTGGACAGCAGGGTGTGGAGAAGGAGAAGCAGAGCAGATTGATACATAGGATTGTTGAAAAAGATTCAGTATGACATTTATTTTATTCTTTGAAATCTCTAGTGTTTGTATGCATATGAGTCCAGTGGGTGGTCACTTTATAAGACCACCCACTGGACTCATATACAGTTAGGTCCAGAAATATTTGGACAGTGACACAAGTTTTGTTATTTTAGCTGTTTACAAAAACATGTTCAGAAATACAATTACAAATATAATATGGGCTGAAAGTGCACACTCCCAGCTGCAATATGAGAGTTTTCACATCCAAATCGGAGAAAGGGTTTAGGAATCATAGCTCTGTAATGCATAGCCTCCACTTTTTCAAGGGACCAAAAGTAATTGGACAAGGGACTCTAAGGGCTGCAATTAACTCTGAAGGCAGCTCCCTCGTTAACCTGTAATCAATGAAGTAGTTAAAAGGTCTGGGGTTGATTACAGGTGTGTGGTTTTGCATTTGGAAGCTGTTGCTGTGACCAGACAACATGCGGTCTAAGGAACTCTCAATTGAGGTGAAGCAGAACATCCTGAGGCTGAAAAAAAAGAAAAAATCCATCAGAGAGATAGCAGACATGCTTGGAGTAGCAAAATCAACAGTCGGGTACATTCTGAGAAAAAAGGAATTGACTGGTGAGCTTGGGAACTCAAAAAGGCCTGGGCATCCACAGATGACAACAGTGGTGGATGATCGCCGCATACTTTCTTTGGTGAAGAAGAACCCGTTCACAACAGCAACTGAAGTCCAGAACACTCTCAGTGAAGTAGGTGTATCTGTCTCTAAGTCAACAGTAAAGAGAAGACTCCATGAAAGTAAATACAAAGGATTCACATCTAGATGCAAACCATTCATTAATTCCAAAAATAGACAGGCCAGAGTTAAATTTGCTGAAAAACACCTCATGAAGCCAGCTCAGTTCTGGAAAAGTATTCTATGGACAGATGAGACAAAGATCAACCTGTACCAGAATGATGGGAAGAAAAAAGTTTGGAGAAGAAAGGGAACGGCACATGATCCAAGGCACACCACATCCTCTGTAAAACATGGTGGAGGCAACGTGATGGCATGGGCATGCATGGCTTTCAATGGCACTGGGTCACTTGTGTTTATTGATGACATAACAGCAGCCAAGAGTAGCCGGATGAATTCTGAAGTGTACCGGGATATACTTTCAGCCCAGATTCAGCCAAATGCCGCAAAGTTGATCGGACGGCGCTTCATAGTACAGATGGACAATGACCCCAAGCATACAGCCAAAGCTACCCAGGAGTTCATGAGTGCAAAAAAGTGGAACATTCTGCAATGGCCAAGTCAATCACCAGATCTTAACCCAATTGAGCATGCATTTCACTTGCTCAAATCCAGACTTAAGACGGAAAGACCCACAAACAAGCAAGACCTGAAGGCTGCGGCTGTAAAGGCCTGGCAAAGCATTAAGAAGGAGGAAACCCAGCGTTTGGTGATGTCCATGGGTTCCAGACTTAAGGCAGTGATTGCCTCCAAAGGATTCGCAACAAAATATTGAAAATAAAAATATTTTGTTTGGGTTTGGTTTATTTGTCCAATTACTTTTAACCTCCTAAAATGTGGAGTGTTTGTAAAGAAATGTGTACAATTCCTACAATTTCTATCAGATATTTTTGTTCAAACCTTCAAATTAAACGTTACAATCTGCACTTGAATTCTGTTGTAGAGGTTTCATTTCAAATCCAATGTGGTGGCATGCAGAGCCCAACTCGCGAAAATTGTGTCACTGTCCAAATATTTCTGGACCTAACTGTACATCATTTACTACAATGGCATTATTTTTCAATATTCAGACTCTTCCAGAATCTATTTTTGTACTTTTAGAACTGTTTTGAGAAGGATTTAAAGGTAAAATGCAGTGTATGCTTTATTATTTTTTTTTATACTTCAACACATCTTGTAATATATTATCTAAATTAATTTTAACAAAGACCTTATGAGTCCAGTGGGTGTCACAAATCAGTGACTTACAGCTGTCTTTGTATATAAATCCATACTGTGAAGACTGTAAATCAAAGTCACGGGCCAACCTAGTTGCGGGACATAGTCCTCCTTACAGAATAATGGCCACCACATAGCTCTCCATACAGTATAATGGACCCACATAGCCCCCCATACAGAATAATGGGCCCCACATAGCCCTCCATACAGATTAATGGGCCCTATATAGCCCTCCATACTGAATAATGGGCCCCACATAGTCCTCCATACAGAATAATGGGCCCAACATAGCCCTCCATACACAATAATGGACCCCACATAGCCCTCCATACAGACTAATGGGCTCCACATAGCCCTCCATACAGACTAATGGGCCCCACATAGTCCTCCGTAGAGACTAATGAGCCCCACATAATCCTCCATACAGAATAATGGGCCCCACGTAGTCCTCCATACAGAATAATGGGCCCCACACAGCCCTCCATACAGAATAATGGGCCCCACATAGCCCTTCATACTGAATAATGGGCCCCACATAGCTCTCCATACTGATTAATGGGCCCCACATAGTCCTCCATACAGAATAATGGGCCCCACATAGCCCTCCATACAGAATAATGGCCCCAACATAGTCCTCCATACAGAATAAAGGACCCCACACAGCCCTCCATACAGAATAATGGACCCACATAGCCCTCCATACAGAATAATGGGCCCCACATAGCCCTCCATACAGAATAATGGGCCCCACATAGCCCTGCAAACAGAATAATGGGCCCCACATAGCCCTCCATACAGAATAATGGGCCCAACATAGCCCTCTATACTGAATAATGGGCCCCACATAGCCCTCCATAAAGAATAATGGGCCCCACACAGCCTTCCATACAGAATAATGGGCCCCACATAGCCCTCCATACAGAATGGGCCCCACATAGCCCTCCATACTGAATAATGGGCCCCACATAGCCCTCCATAAAGAATAATGGGCCCCACATAGCCCTCCATACAGACAAATGGGCCCCACATAGCCCTTCATACAGAATAATGGGCCCCACATAGCCCTCCATACAGAATGGGCCCCACATAGTCCTCCGTACAGACTAATGAGCCCCACATAGCCCTCCATACAGAATAATGGGCCCAACATAGCCATCCATACTGAATAATGGGCCCCATATAGCCCTCCATACTGATTAATGGGCCCCACATAGTCCTCCATACAGAATAATGTGTCCCACATAGCCCTCCATACAGAATAATGGGCCCCACATAGCCCTCCATACAGAATAATGGGCCCCACATAGTCCTCCATACAGAATAATGGGACCCACATAGCCCTCCATACAGAATAATGGCCCCACACAGCCCTCTATACAGAATAATGGACCCACATAGCCCTCCATACAGAATAATGGGCCCCACATAGCCCTCCATACAGAATAATGGGCCCCACATAGCCCTGCAAACAGAATAATGGGCCCCACATAGCCCTCCATACAGAATAATGGGCTCCACATAGCCCTCTATACTGAATAATGGGCCCCACATAGCCCTCCATAAAGAATAATGGGCCCCAAACAGCCCTCCATACAGAAGAATGGGCCCCACATAGCCCTCCATACAGAATGGGCCCCACACAGCCCTCTATACAGAATAATGGGCCCCACATAGCCCTCCATACAGAATGGGCCCCACATAGCCCTCCATACTGAATAATGTGCCCCACATAGCCCTCCATAAGGAATAATGGGCCCCCACATAGTCCTCCATACAGAATAATGGGCCCCACACAGCCCTCCATACAGAATAATGGACCCACATAGCCCTCCATACAGAATAATGGGCCCCACATAGCCCTCCATACTGAATAATGGGCCCCGCATAGCCCTCCATACTGAATAATGGGCCCCACATAGCCCTCCATACTGATTAATGGGCCCCACATAGTCCTCCATACAGAATAATGGGTCCCACATAGCCCTCCATACAGAATAATGGGCCCCACATAGTCCTCCATACAGAATAATGGGCCCCACATAGCCCTCCATACAGAATAATGGCCCCACATAGTCCTCCATACTGAATAATGGGCCCCACATAGCCCTCCATACAGAATAATGGGCCCCACATAGTCCTCCATACAGAATAATGGGCCCCACATAGTCCTCCATACAGAATAATGGGCCCCACATAGTCCTCCATACAGAATAATGGACCCCACATAGCCCTCCGTACTGAATAATGGGCCCCACATAGCCCTCCATACAGACTAAATAAAATCAGCCTTGACATACAGTATGTGGCCTAGGTCTAGAACAGAGGGACTATATTTTCCCATCAAGGCACAAAATTAATGGAGATATGCATTTGCTGGGTGTAGTGGCGCACACCTGTGATCCCAGCTTCCTGGGAGGCTGAGGCTGGTGGATTGCTTGAGTCCAGGAGTTGCTGGGTGTAGTGGCGCACACCTGTGATCCCAGCTTCCTGGGAGGCTGAGGCTGGTGGATTGCTTGAGTCCAGGAGTTCTGGGCTACCCTGTGCTATGTAGATCAGGTGTCCACCCTAAGTTCCGTGTCAATATGGTGACTTTCAGGGAGCTCAGATCTACCAGGTTGTCTTAAGAATAATGGGCCCCACATAGCCCTCCATACTGAATAATGGGCCCCACATAGTCCTCCATACAGAATAATGGGCCCCACATAGCCCTCCATACTGAATAATGGGCCCCACATAGTCCTCCATACAGAATAATGGGCCCCACATAGTCCTCCATACTGAATAATGGGCCCCACATAGTCCTCCATACAGAATAATGGGCCCCACATAGCCCTCCATACTGAATAATGGGCCCCACATAGTCCTCCATACAGAATAATGGGCCCCACATAGCCCTCCATACTGAATAATGGGCCCCACATAGCCCTCCATACAGACTAAATAAAATCAGCCTTGACATACAGTATGTGGCCTAGGTCTAGAACAGAGGGACTATATTTTCCCATCAAGGCACAAAATTAATGGAGATATGCATTTGCTGGGTGTAGTGGCGCACACCTGTGATCCCAGCTTCCTGGGAGGCTGAGGCTGGTGGATTGCTTGAGTCCAGGAGTTGCTGGGTGTAGTGGCGCACACCTGTGATCCCAGCTTCCTGGGAGGCTGAGGCTGGTGGATTGCTTGAGTCCAGGAGTTCTGGGCTACCCTGTGCTATGTAGATCAGGTGTCCACCCTAAGTTCCGTGTCAATATGGTGACTTTCAGGGAGCTCAGATCTACCAGGTTGTCTTAAGAATAATGGGCCCCACATAGCCCTCCATACTGAATAATGGGCCCCACATAGTCCTCCATACAGAATAATGGGCCCCACATAGCCCTCCATACTGAATAATGGGCCCCACATAGTCCTCCATACTGAATAATGGGCCCCACATAGTCCTCCATACAGAATAATGGGCCCCACATAGCCCTCCATACTGAATAATGGGCCCCACATAGTCCTCCATACAGAATAATGGGCCCCACATAGCCCTCCATACTGAATAATGGGCCCCACATAGCCCTCCATACAGACTAAATAAAATCAGCCTTGACATACAGTATGTGGCCTAGGTCTAGAACAGAGGGACTATATTTTCCCATCAAGGCACAAAATTAATGGAGATATGCATTTGCTCAGCTCTCTTAATTTATATAAGAGTTATGGAAATGGCTGGGCATGATGCCACCTCACCGGGGGTCTTATGACTCCTGTTCTTTAGATTTGAGTGGGTGCAGCTCCCACCTCTGAATTGGTCTTAAATAGCTATTATGGGAACACTAACATTTTAATATTTAACATAACTTACTAAGTGCCTCAATATCTTGATGACACAGGACCTCCTGCCATAAATTTCACATAATCTATTTGCATGTTGGTAATGATTACTCGTCTGCAGTCACATTCCGCCTCCTCGGCATATTTCTCTTTCCCAGATTCTGTCTAAACCAACAAAACAATCGATATACACCGAATTTAACGCTGTAATTTAATTTGATTCTGATCACGAGGACATCAGACCCCGGCTTTAATCAAATTTGCTGAAATGATATATTTCTAGAATTACAGTCTCATTGTGTTATATAATTCTACGAGTCTGGAAATTACGGGTAATTAAATATATTGACCTATTAAATTGCCACAAAAATTAGACATATTGTCATATTTTTATTATATTTTTGTACTTTTACAAATATGTAAACTCCAAATGCAGGATATACAAAAAGAGCAGAAGACTAAGTAAAGTAAACCCAGCATACTTTACAAGGAAATGGAAGAGAGAAATACAATTTTATCTAAATGATCTAGTCCATAACCGATGGTGATTAAGTATTGGTGCATTATTCATCCCATAATGCAGGGAATGACCATACTAGCATAGCAGCATTTTCAAAAGGGTTAATCTATGTAGCCACATGCATTTTTTTTAATTGCTTAATGAAAATTTATAGGGTATGTACCAAAATGGGATATTAGGGTCTGTCTTCCAGATTGCTCAGACCCTCATTGATCCCAAGAGCAGGGCTGTGATGAATTCCATTACAATGGGATGGACGTTAAAGGGGTATTCCCACGAACAATGTTCATTTTAATCAATAGATTTTGGAATAATAAAAATAAGTTACACAATTGGATGTTTAAAAACATGTTCCTGTTCTGAAATAATCTTATATACTGTATGTGTTCCTTCTACAGTGCCTTGCAAAAGTATTCACCCCCTTGGCATTTACCTGGTTTGCAACCTCATAACCTGAGGTTTTGCATCAGTTTTTGTAAAGAACATGCCTACAACTGTGAACATTTGGTTTTCTTTTTACTATGAACAACAAATATTACAAAATATCTAAAAACGTCAGTGTGCATAACTATTCACCCCCCTAAAGCCAGTTCTTTGTAGAGCCTCCTTTTGAGGCAATTACAGCTGGAGGTCGCTTTGCATAAGTCTGTATGAGCTTTCCACATCTTGCCACTGGGATTTTTGCCCATTCCTCAAGCCAAAATTGCTTCAGCTCCTCCGAGTTAGATAGTTTCCACTTGTGAACAGCAATCTTCAAGTCTGACCACAGATTCTCAATTGGATTAAGGTCTGGGCTTTGTCTCGGCCACTCCAATACATTTACATGTTTACCCTTAAGTCACTCGAGTGTTGCTTTAGCAGTAGCTTTGGGTGATTGTCTTGTTGGAAGGTGAACCTCCATCCCAGTCTCAAAACACTGACAGACTGAAACAAGTTTTGCACAAGAATTTCCCTGTATTTCTCTTCATCCATCTTCCCCTCAACTCGGACTATTTTCCTTGTCCCTGCTGCCGAAAAACGCCCCTACAGCATGCTGCTGCCGCTACAATGTTTCACTGTGGGGATGGTGTTCTTAAGGTAATGAGCTATACTGATTTAGCACCAGACATAGCGTTGACCCTGGTGGCCAAAAAGTTCCTCCCCCATACATTTGGGGAATCTCCCACGTCTTTTGGCAAAATCAAAACCAGCCTTCCAGTTTCTGGCTGTAAGTAACGGCTTTATTTCTGTCTATTCTGACTATTCTTCCATAAAGGCCAAGCCCATTGAATGTACGGCTTATTGTGGTCATATGGACAGATACTCCAGTCGCTGCTTGGGAACTCTGCAGCTCGTTCAGGGTTACCTTAGATCTCTGTGCTGAATCTCTGATTATTGCCCTCCTTGCCTGGGCTGGAGTTTTGTTAGTCGGCCCTCAATTGGCAGGTTTTTGCAGTACCATGTTCTTTCCACTTGTTGATAATGGATTTGATGGTGGTCCGGGGCATGATCAGAGATATTTTTTTAGAACCCAACCCTGACTTGGACTTCTCAACAACTCTGTCTCTGACTTATTTGGCGATCATCTTGGTCTTCATGGTGCAGTTTGGTTACTGGTGCCTCTGGCTTAATGGTGTTGCAGTCTCTGTGGCTTTTCAGAAGAGATGTGTATATTCTGACCAACCAAAAGACACTTAAGGGTGCTTTACACGCTGCGACATTGCTAACGATATATCGTCAGTGTCATGGTGTTTGTGACGCACATCCGGCGTCGTTAGCGACATCGCAGCGTGTGACAGCTAGGAGCGACGATCAACGATCGCAAAAAAGTAAAAAATCGTTGATCGTTGACACGTCGCTCCTTTTCATAATATCGTTGGTGGTGCATGCCGCTGGTTGTTCGTCGTTCCTGCGGCACCACACATCGCTGTGTGTGACACCGCAGGAACGATGAACATCTCCTTACCTGTGTCCACCGGCAATGAGGAAGGAAGAAGGTGGGCGGCATGTTACGGCCGCTCATCTCCGCCCCTCCTCTTCTATTAGGCGGCTGCTTAGTGACGTCAGTGTGACGCCGAACGCTCCTCCCCCTAGAAGGAGGGATTGTTCGGCAGCAACAGCGACGTCGCTGAACAGGTATGTGCGTGTGATCCTGCCGTAGCGATAATGTTCGCTACGGCAGCAATCACCACATATCACACCAACGACGGGGGCGGGTGCTATCGCTCGCGACATCGCTAGCAATCGCTAGCGATGTCGCAGCGTGTAAAGCACCCTTTAGATTGTACACAGGTGAACTTACTTTACTAAGCATGTGACTTATAACGGTAATGGCTTTCCCCAGAAATTTTTAGGGGCTTCATAGCAAAAGGGTTGAATACATATGCACATGGCAATTTTTATTTATTTTCTCCCATAAATTTAATTTTGGCCTATATTTATCTCACTTCACTTCCCCGACGTAGACTATTTAGTGCTGATGCATCAGACACACATTGGATTACACAAATATTTAAACACAGGTTTTATCTGACTTTTTCAGAACTCCTCTCTTCTGATTTATGACACCAGATTTGATAAAATAATTTCTTGCCCCCAAATACATCTACTTAAGTTAATAAAAATGCCCATTTTCTTTAACATAAAGATTTTAAAATATTGAGATAGGCCATTAAATTATGATATCTACATAGTTTTCTGCTCTTGTGAATTATCCAATGTCCTTTCTGCCTTTAATAGTGGTAGACCTTTAAACGGAATCTGTCAGCAGGTTTTTTGCTGTTTATTCTGAGAGCACCATGGTCTAAAAGCAGCATAACTTAGGGGCAGACACTCTGATTTTAGCGATGTGTCACTTACAGGGCTGCTTTTTGTTGGTTCAGTGAAATCAATGTTTTATCAGCTGGAGACTTTCACTAAAGGACTAGTTGTCTCCTGCCATGTAGTCTGCCTCCTATGTGTAACCTCAATCCACCACTGATTAGCAACTTTCTGCTATTATACTCTATACAGAGAAAGCTGCTAATCAGTGGTGTGGGATGGGTTTATGCATAGCTCAGAATTCAGAGAAAAGGTGGTTCTGAAGTAAAGAAAACTGATCAAATCTGCACCAAGCAGTCTGATGACAGAGCACTAGAACCAGGCTCTATGTCTGTGCATCATGCTGCCCTCAAATTGCATGGCAAAAACCTGGTGACAGACTCCCTTTAAGAGGATTGTCTCAGCACATGCAATTTCTTGCAAATAGAAGCTACTTCAGGCACATCTTGCAACATCTAGCAGAGAAAGCCACAACCACTATTACAATAATGACTATGTAGACAACTGACTGCCCATGATCTATGCAGTATGGATATTCTGAGTGCGGCCGTACCTCACCTCATCTTACATAGTGACTCCCCATTCTATGTCGCAGACATGGGCTAATAAAACCTACGGACAGATAAGTTCCAGGAGATAAAGCATAAACAGTATACTGAAAGGACAAATAATCAGCACGGCTGAAAGAAGATATTTCATGTGTACAGGAATAAACCCTTTCTGAATATGGGGTGATGGGCTGAGACGCTCAGACAGGTGAGGTCTGGTATACAGACTGTACTGATCTTTGCTGAGTAGCAGACGAAAGCAACTTCTAAAAGTGCATGTGTAGCACCCACGGGGCAGGGATTAAATGTACTCGTCGCCGGGCCGGTGATGTTGGGTCTGGGATGTCACGGATGGCCCTGCCTGGCTTCGTGGCCCTGAGGTGTACAATAAAAGGGATGAAGAAGAGATCATGGGGATGAAGGATGTTGGGGGTAGTTGTCTCGTAACGCCACTTATGGTATGCGACCAGGAATTAGCTGCCGCTACGGTTGCTGTCCTCTGGGGTGGGTGGTGTGACAGCTAGGATAGTTCAGCTTCCCGCAGGTGAATCTAGGCCCCAGGGAGGATGATGGATGTATTAGTGGCCATTGGCGCCGAAGTGCAGGGCGACGGCAATGACAATGAAGGGGCAGACACAGTAGTTGCGGTTCCACGTCTTTACTCACTGTCCGTGGGTTGTCCGAGTTGTGACGGTCTCCATCGTGATGGGCTACAGCCGATCCCGGATAAGTTAGAGATAGCCACCGGTGCTTGAAAGTATCCTTTCCTAAGGGATGCCCCTTCAGAAGTGAGGAACCCAGGCTGAGCTTTCTGCTCCAAGCCTCAGGCCCCGTGAAGAAAGAAGAAGAAAGTGGTGTCGTGTTGCCAGAACTGTAGTCCCGACTTGACTGAAGATTGTGTCCAAGTTGCTCCTCTTCTACCCCAAGTGGTGCTCGCCCCCCAGATGGTTGTCCTAGTAACCGGGAAAGTCCCATGCTTCGTGATGGCCACATCCTGCCTACCCTAGTCCAGTCCCCTGTGAGAAGGCACCTAAGGTGTATGTAAGGTGGAATGTGGAAACATGGAAACATTGGTGATTAACCCCTCCTTACCCGAAATGAATACTGCACCTTAAGTGAGGTACAGTACCCTGTGGCGACTGAAGCCTCAGGGGCGCCACACATGAACTTGGCATTGAAACAGCACTTAACCATAGTATTTGTGAGAGAAGGAAGCAAAATAAGATAATGAAGTATATTTAACTAAAATTCACAATATTTGTAATACTCGAAGGATGATTGATTAAGAAAAAGTCTAGTTTTGCGTTACTATCTGTATTATTATTAGTTGATTACTGATATTTATTTCAGTATTTGGCCACCACATAGAAGAGCCATCAAACGAAGATAAGCAGATGCTGTAAAGAGACTCTTTATATACAATGCTTAAAAAGCTCAAAACGTACTCAGATTTATTTCTGTGACATTTTACAAATTAATCTTTTACAAATATTGTTTTCGAATTTGAGTGGAAGTTAATAAAATAGAGACAGGCTGTGTCTGGTAATGGAGCCTCATCTAGTGACTAAACTAAACTCCAATTCCAGAAAAATCCTGTGTTTTAGACACAATCAAACGTTAAAGAGGTTGTCTGCAGGGCGTGTCCTGGCTATGGAGGAGTGAGGACGTGTTTGTCTCAGCTCCTGCCACCGGACTACATTACTGACAATTAAACCAGCCCAAGAGCCTGGAAGAAAAGGATATGCAGCGCAGGAGAAGGGAGAGCTCCCAGGGGCCCAGCAGAGGAGCGTCACGGACAGAGGAGAAGGGAATTAGAGGCTTCCTTACCGGGCCGAAGCAGAGGACAGCACTGCAGACATCTCCCAAGATGGAGAGGCAGGGGAAGCCCCAGCAGCAGCAGAGACAGAGGGAGGAAAGCACCCGGGCAGTGGAGGAGAGGCAGCTGATAACCCCAGACAGCCAGCGTGTCCAGGTACAGGGGAGCCCTGGAGCAGGGAGCATGGGTACAACCCCCACCATTGCTGATTGCAGACCTGCAGTGGGGAGGCCTCAGGAGGGGGGAGAGGTGCCCTTACCCCTGTCACAGAAGGAGGACAATAATAAATCTCAAGCAGAGGCTGTTAATGCTGCAAATGGGGAACAGGGCCCTGCTAGTGGAAATCTCCTATCTTCAGTGAGACACAGCCTGAGTCAAAGTGTGTATGATATGGAAATGCAAGCAGAGTTAGAGCCTGCCACAAGTACAATAAGATCACATGAACCAGGAGTGCTAACAGAACTTAATGAAATACGGGCACACATCTCTTCTATGCCCACCAGAGAAGATATGGAGACATATATAGCAAGGCTGGAACAGGCATACCGCACAGAGCTGTCGGCCCTGAGGGGGGAGGTGGAAAGAGTGGACACTCAGAACCAAATACAGGCAGCTAAAATACAGAATATAGAAGACACCACTCAGGCACAAGGGGCCATTTTGGATCAACACTCCTGCCAAATACAATATATGGTGGAAGCAATGGACGATGCTGAAAACAGGGGCCGGAGAAACAATTTAAGGGTCCGGGGTTTACCAGAGTCTGTTGAACCTAAGGATCTCCAGAGAGCCCTCCAAGTGATGTTTAATGAGATCCTGGGTGAACCATCAAGCCAACCCCTGGAGCTAGACAGAGTGCATAGAGCGCTTGGCCCTAGACCTACACAGAATGACAGACCACGAGATGTGATTTGCAGGGTCCACCGTTATGTCCTTAAAGAGGCCATCCTGTTTAAGCTGCGCAGTGGAGTTTCACCAGCATACGAGGGGAGCCAAGTCCAGATTCTGCAGGACTTATCCCGTTTCACTTTACAAAGAAGGAGAGCACTGAAACCTCTCCTGGACATGCTCCGTTCGTATGAGTTTCAATACAGCTGGGGATTTCCCTTCCGCCTGCAGGTCCGACATGCGGGAAGAATGCATGTTCTTAGGAACCCGACTGATATGCCATCGTTTGCTGCAGCCCTGGACATTCCATTGGTGCCTATAGAGGAATGGCCGGTGTTTCCAATGGGGGTTTGGGGTGCTGCCCCAGATGGTGATCGGATGCATGGCCCTCGAAGAGGAAGACCAGTCTGATGTTTAAGGAGTTATTGGTTCATAAACAAAAATTCATTGGGTTGTTTCTCAATAGAATGTACCTCCCAGTTTTGCTATAATTTTTTTGCCAGGGGGATTAAGTCTTTCTGATTATGAGGGGGGGGGGTTCCCTCCCGCCTTCCTGGAAGAGGGGGCGGGGGGGCACCCCCTGACGGTGTATAGCACAATATTCTCTCTAGACCTTGTGTCCTCACATTATATAGGGCTCTGGCTGACAAACTAAGTTGAATAATTGCTTATTGTTAGTCCGGGGCAGGGGGCTCCTTTGTAGAAAGTTCCCTCCCTGATTGGGATAACACGCCATAAAGGAGTGGCGTAGTCTCACCATCCCTAGGTTAGACAGTTTGGTATTCTCTTATACCTATACAGTTACTTTTAGTCTTTTTAGACCCGACGTTAGGGTCTTGCTGTAACCTTGCAGGCGGGAGGCACTCTGACCTCCTTGCCTTTGGTTTCTACTGCTTTGTTGGTAGTTTCTTTTGTATTCTCGACCTTCTTACCTCTTCTCTTTTATTTCCTCTTCTTTTTCCCTGCTCTTCCTATCCTACTTGCCTGCACATCTCTCTCTCTCTCTCCCTAATCCCCGAACCTATCCCTAGAGTCCCCACCGTTCCTCCGCATTGAAATGACGCAGATTAATTGGGGTTCACTAAATGTGAGGGGACTTAATGTCCCGCAAAAACGCTCCCAGATATTTTTTGACATGCACAAAAAAAGAGTCCATATACTATTGATCCAAGAAACACATTTTAAAACGGGCCACCTCCCCATCTTTAGAGACAGATATTACACTAACTGGGTCCACAGTTCCAACCCAGAGTCAAAATCCAAGGGAGTGTCCATAGGCATCCATAAGTCCCTAGTGCACACAGTTCTAGATACACGGGTGGACACGGAGGGAAGATTTATATTCCTGAAAATTAATGTTAACTCATCCATCTTTACCATTGTCAATTGGTATCTACCGAATAGAGATCCGGCGACGACCTGCTCCTCTCTCCTGTCATCACTGGATGAATTCGCAGAAGGGACCGTGATCGTGGGCGGTGATTTAAACTTCACTTTGGACCCTAAGGTAGACACAACGTCGGGACATAACTTTCTCTCAATAAGGAAACTAACGAAGGTTAAACGTTGTATACAGGAACTCAGATTAGTGGATGTATGGAGAACACTACACCCAGTAGACCGTGACTACACATATTTTTCCCCGGCTCACTCTTCATACAGCCGCATAGACCTATTCCTTGTAAGTCAGAAGGCCCTGACATGGCAGATACAGGCCTCTATAGGCAGTATCTCTTGGTCAGATCATGCCCCCATATTTTTGAGCCTCACTATGCCGGATGGGCCTGGGAGGCCGTGGTCTTGGCGGTTGAATGATAGTCTGCTGAGGGACCAGGGATGCTTGAAAGACCTGCAGAACACAATAGATGAATTCTTGGAGATACACTCAGGAGACACTACTACCCTACCTGTTCAATGGGAGACACTAAAGTGTGTGTTGAGAGGGATTCTGATCAAACATGGGGCTAGGATTAAGAGGGAGAGAGCCCAAACCATTCTGTCTCTACTTCAGAATATTTCAGACCTAGAGAAGATCCATAAGCAGACATTATCCCCGGTGACACTGACAGAGCTAGTTAAAAACAGAGAGGAACTTAAATCCATTCTGGACCGACAATACGAGCGCCACAGGAATAGACTAAAAAGATTTATGTATGAATATGCGGACAAATGTGGCAGACCACTAGCTAGGTTATTACATCCGAGGGGGGACCCCAGTCACATCCCTACGATCAAAAAATCGGACGGCCTTTTGACTCAGAACCCAATCCACATAGCGGAGCAGTTTCAAAAATATTATAGTGACCTTTACAACATAAGGGGCAAATTTGGGGATATGCCACAAGAAGCTTTGGAGACTAAAATAAATGATTACATACTTAAAACAGCCCTGCCGACTATACCCAATACTGAGGTTGAAAACCTAGAAGCAGACTTTACAGAGACAGAAGTGGCATCTATTATCAGGGATTCTCCTTCAGGCAAAAGCCCAGGTCCGGACGGGTTTACCCCCAAGTTCTATAAAATTTTTCAGATTCAGTTATCCCCGTTCATGACCAAAGTATTTAACTCCATATCTGAAAACTCCCAGTGGGTAGCACAGTCTCTTGAAGCACACATATGTGTTATCCCCAAACCGGGAAAGGACCACTTGCTGGTTACAAATTACAGACCCATCTCACTGATTAATTTAGATTTGAAATTTTTCTCTAAAGCACTTGCCAACAGACTTGCCCTGTCCCTGCCTGGGATAATACATACAGACCAGGTGGGATTTGTAAAAGGCCGGGAGGCACGGGACAACACCAACAAATTGTTCCTCCTGATGGCTCGGTCGAGGGCTCAGTCTCTCCCCATGTGTTTACTTTCAGTGGACGCGGAGAAGGCCTTCGACCGGGTCAGTTGGAGCTTTATGATGGCAGCCTTGAGACAGGTGGGTTTGGGTCAGAAATTTTTGGGTAGAATTGCGTCCCTGTATACGAGACCCTCAGCAAAAGTCAGGACAAATGGGTTTCTATCATCATCCTTTCTGGTCCACAATGGAACGAGACAGGGATGTCCACTGTCGCCCCTCTTATACGTCATAGTCATGGAGCACCTTGCGGTCGCCCTGAGAAACAACACAAGCATCCACGGGATGGAGGCGGGGGGGGAGAGCCGTAAGCTGGCTCTATTCGCGGATGACCTTCTCATGTTCATTTCCCAACCACACATATCCTTCCCGTCCTTGCTTAAGGAGTTCGAACAGTTTGGCAACTTAAGCAACTTCAAAGTAAATTTTTCCAAATCAGAGGCCATGAACGTGACTTTATCGGCAGAAGACCTTGCGAGAGTATCACAAAACTTCCCTTTTAAGTGGCAACCGTCAGTTTTAAAATATCTGGGAGTTATGGTACCTAGGGATCCAGCAAAAATTGTACATCACAATTTTTTCCCCTTATTAGAAAGGACAATCAGGGACTTAAAGAAATATGACAAAAAGAGATTGACGTGGTTTGGGCGTATAAACGCGATAAAAATGGATGTGTTACCGAGGTTCCTGTTCCTGTTTCAGACAATACCCATACAGCTACCGCTAAGTTACTTCTCCAAGATCCGGACAGCCTTGTCTGGGTTTGTCTGGGGGAACAGGAGACCCCGAACAGGAATTAAAACTCTGACCAGACACAAAAGTGACGGGGGGGCGGGGCTCCCAAATTTTCAGTTATATTACAAGGCAGCTATCCTAACGAGATTACTGGACTGGCATTTTCATGGTAATTCGAAACAATGGGTGGTGATTGAACAGGATGTACTGGGAACTCCCTTACATTTACTTCCATGGTTAGAGAAAGAAAGTAGGATCCAGATAGCGAAAGGAATGGAGTTCACGCGGACAGCGATGGGGATGTGGGATGGAGAGATAAAAAAGGGATCTCTCTCTCAGGAGCAGGGCCCACTTACCCCCGTATTCGGTAATAAGAAGTTCCCCCCAGGACTCCACTCCCATAGATTCGGGGGATTTACTCGGGCGGATGATACCCGTTTTTGTCACGTGCTCCAGGGACACACCCTACCAACTTATACTTCCATGCAGGCCACAGGGAGAGAGATTTCCTGGATGGAATATATGCAGTTGAAATCTTTCCTCTCGTACCAGGACAGGGAGAGAAGGATGAGGACACCCCCTACTCCTTTTGAGAAAATATTTTTACAGGGGTCATCACCTGGACATGGCATCTCACTCATCTATAAAATGCTGAACCAGAGAAATAGGGTGGATAAACCTCACTTTGTCTGTAGGTGGGGAGAGGAACTGGGAGAGGATATTGCAGAGGACGATTGGAGCAGAGCGTACCTGTGGACCCACAAGCTTTCCTTGGCGTGCGCCGCTCAAGAGAAAAGTTATAAAATTCTCACAAGGTGGTACCATTACCCGACTAAATTACATGCTATATTTCCCTCTGTGTCTGATGTGTGCTGGAGGTGTGGCACAGACACAGGTACAATGCTACACATATGGTGGAGCTGTACTAAGCTGCAACCCTTTTGGGACTCAGTGTTCTACCTGTACAAAAAGATGAGCGGAGGTGAAATAGAAAAATCCCCCCAGGTTGCCCTTCTTTCTATGCTCCCAGGAGCTATTAAAACACAAAAAAGGGACATGTTGCGATTTTGCCTGGCGGCTGCCCGTATGATTATCCCACGATTTTGGAAACAGACTAGATGCCCTACGGTGCTGGATTGGTTGGAGGAGATGACAAACCTCCAGAGAATGGAGGAGCTGACAGCAGAACTAAATGGGAACACAGAAAAATTTACTACAGTTTGGAGACCATGGATTATGTTCATGGAGTCCCCAGAGTTTGTGGAGAGTTTGGCGAGCTTTTTGAGCTGAGAAACGGTGGGGGGTCTCATTCCTTCCCCCCCTTTTTTCTTTTCTTTTCTTGCTTCCCCCCCCCTCCCCCCTTTTCTCTAATTTCCTCTTCTTTATGCTTATATCTTTCCTCTTCTTTCTTTCTTTTCTGAACATTAATCTGCATTTTTCTAGTTTCATTTTTTATATGAAAAGATTTATCAATAATTCATAAGACAATAGACATACAAGGAGAATGAGTATATTAGGATACGGGAAGTCAAAAGAAGTAAAATTCTGACCTATAATTTACAAGTGGTTGTATGGTAATAGCACAAAGATAATTTGAAGAATTCCAAGAAATTTAGTAATGTAACAATTGCTGGATGTTATCCCGGCATTGAGAAAATGATGCTTATGTATTGTAATTGCACAAATGATATGTTTGTATGTTGACAACAGTTTCATCAATAAAACAGATTTGAAATAAAATGTCCTATTGCAAAACAAAAAAAAAAAAAAAAAAAAAAAAAAAAAAAGAGGTTGTCTGCTGCTTTAAACATTGATGTCCTATTCTTTGGATAAATCATCAATGTCTGATCGGCTGGGGTGTGACACCCCCACTACCGCCAATCAGCTGTTCTCTATGCCAGTGGCAGTAGCAAGTGTGTTCCGGAGCTGCTACGTCTTCTGATAGCAGTGGTGGCCGTTTACTGCACATCCGCCTACTATTGATTTGAATATTGGGCATATATGCAGTACCAGACCGCCGCCGTCATTAGAAGACAGGGCAGCTTTGGAGCTGAGCATTTCTGGACGCCTGCTGCCGCCACCAGCACCAAGAGCAGCCAATCAGCATGAGCAGCTCTGGAGCTGAGCATTTCCGGACGCCTGCTGCCACCGCCAGAACCAGGAACAGCCAATCCGCATGAGCAGCTCTGGAGCTTTGCATTTCTGGCCACCTGCTACCACCGCCGGCAGCGTGAACAGCTGATCAGCATGGGCAGTCCTGGAACTGAGCATTTCTGGCTGCCTGCAACCACCACTAGCACCAAATAGCCGATCATCACGGGTGCCGGGTGTCAGTCCCCAGCTGATCAGACCTTGATGACCTATCCTAAAGGCCCTGTCACACACAGAGATAAATCTTTGGCAGATCTGTGGTTGCAGTGAAATCATGGACATATTGTTCCATTTGTACACAGCCACAAACCTGGAACTGATTGTCCACAATTTCACTGCTACCACAGATCTGCCGCAGATTTATCTCTGTGTGTGACAGGGCCTTAAGGCTATGTCATCAATGTTAAAATAGTGGTAAACTTTTTTAAGTGTCTAAAGCCCGCTTTACACGCTTCAATATATCTCACAATCCGTCGTTGGGGTCAAGTTGTAAGTGACGCACATCCGGCATCATTTGTGAGGTATCTGCGTGTGACACCTACGTGCGATCAGGATTGAACGCAAAACCATTGATCGCAAACGCATCGTATCTTTGTCTAGAATTGAACGTTTTGTTGCACGAACCTAGTCAATTGAAACGTGTGACATCCCTCATACGATTTTGATGTCTGTGGCTATGTGCGCAGGTGTGCGCTCTGCACCTCAGCTTAAAAAAGGTCCGCTTCAGAGCGCAGCTCTTGTTTAATGCGCAGAGATTGTTTAATGAGCGGCCGGCTTTTTCAAAATAGTAAAAGCCGCCGGAGCAGTGTGAACGCCGTGCAGTGCCGCGCCGGAGATCGAGGATCGGTGAGTATATGGGAGAGGGCTGCTCAATTCAGTTACTCAGGAGTTTAGCGGTCACCGATGAGTCCTTCACTGGTGACTGCTAATCAGGACGCGAGACAGACAGAGCCGCAGCATGACAATGAAGTCGGGTGAAGTTAACCCGAGGTCATTCTGATCGTGCGGCTCTTTCTGTGTCTGCTGTCAGCGGCCATTCAGCTCTGCTACATGGCTGTCTGTGTCTGCTGTCAGCGGCCATGTAGCAGAGCTGAATGGAAGATGACATAGTAAAAACGCATCCCTACACATTACACACGCTTGGCAAGTCAATAAATAAAAAAAAAAAGGGTGCCCAATGCATACGTCACAGAACACATGATCTAAAGGATCGCACACAAAATTGATCAATTTAACATAGACTACTAACGCACGTGTGACAGCAAATGAATGACCTACGTGCGATATCATTAGATCACATATGCGATCTGGGCGTGTCACATCGCAAACGTGATTGCACAGCAAATTGAAACGTGTAAAGCAGGCTTAAGAGTAATGTGTAGGGAAAAAAACACATTTGTTTAAAAGTAAGATGCCTTTTGCTCAAAAATGTACTCAAGTTTTGTCTAACATAACCAGCAAGTAGTAACAACCCGGTAATGTTCAACCATTCGGAAGATCCACTTCTTCTATGTCTGTTTTGATCAATGGGAGAATCTAATATAGGTCTGCACAAGGAGAGTGAAAACCTCCCCACAGGAAAACAAAAGTCACTTGTGGTTAGGTAGTCGACATAGGGCACAAAGATGACACCGTTGTTGACAAGACTCCATTTGTTCATTTTAACTTAAGACCGTTTTACATGCTGTGATCTCGTTAGCAAGATCACTAGCGTGCGTATGACTCGCCCACCCCAGGGCTATGGGACACCCGGTGCCGGGGCCGGACTACTCCGGGGGACGTCAGTGGTGGCTGGGCCCGACTCTGTACCCTGGTGGGGTCAATTAATATGGGTTCAGTGGGGGTGATTAAAGTTTATATTTGTCGTGACGCCACCTGTGGTTTGCGGCTATTAAGCCACCGCTGCTGTATGGGGCCTCCGGGGCTGATGGAATGGCAGCTTGGATGGTCCTGCTCCCCTCAGGTGGAGCGGTACCCCGGGGCACAGTTGGTGCTTGTAAGAGTCTATGCAGTGATGGAATAGTGCAGGCGAAATAACGGAGACAACACCAGGGGGTGCAATTTCAAGATGTTTACTCACAGTTCCTGGGCTGCAGCACACTGGTGCATTTGGACTGCTGGAACCCACTGTCAGGGACCTCCGCCGATCCTGGGTAGATCCTGGAATAAAAGCCGGTGCACCCCTCTATGTGTTCCTTTCTTCAGCTGACTCCTTAAGCCTTGCCTTTGCTGGATGAACCTGGCTCGGCCTCCACTACAGCCTCCGGGCCAGGGGCTTGCCTGTCGGTAATTTACCCCCTTTCTAGAGGTTCTGCTGTGGGCTGTGGCCCGGGGAGCTTGCAGCTTTCCCTGGGCCTCGGTTTTTACTTTTAGAGATGACTTTTCCTCCTCCAGTTTCTAGGGACCGTCCCCTGTGTGCAGCTTGATCCCTCCACCGATGTTCCTGTGGAACAGGCCACGAGCCTGAAAGCTATCTGTGGCCCTGGAATCCCTTCTTTTCTCTACTTGGTGTCACCTGGACCCTCTGAGTTCCAGGGTCTTCACCAGGAAGCGTCACTTTCTTCTCTTGCTTCTGACTGACTAAAGCACTTCTTCTTTCAGCTCTCTCTGCAGACTCTCACTTCTCACTTCTCTTCCTCCCGCAGACTTCCTCACTCCCCTCCTCCCTGAGGTAAACTGAAACTCTCTCTCTCTTGACCTTCCTTTCTACTCTTGACTTGGCTGGCTCCTCGCACCCACCCAGTTGCTAAGCTACCACCCTATGGGAGCAGGGATGGGTCTTACGGCACCTCCCAGCATGCAGCATGGGAGGGTTGCTGCCACTGTCCCTGGTCTCTGTGTGTAACTAACAATGGGTGTAGTGTGAATTTGCCTGTGGACCGGCGTTCACCCCTTTCCTTACCCAGGATGGGATATCACACCTCTGGCTGGGGTGCAATGTCTCTGTGGCGACGGAAGCCTCAGGGGCGCCACACGTACCCGCCCCTGTCGGTTGTGCGTCATGGGCAAATCGCTGCCTGTGGCACACAACACCGCTCGGACCCGTCACTCTACTTACATGCCTAGCGACGTCGCTGTGACCGGCGAACCACCTCCTTTCTAAGGGGGCGGTTCGTTCGGCGTCACAGTGACGTCACTAAGCGGCCACCCAATAGAAGCAAAGGGGGCGGAGATGAGCGGAACGAACATCCCGCCCACCTTCTTCCTTCCTTATTACGGACGGCCACAGGTACGGTCAGGTTCCTCGTTCCTGCGGTGTCACGCATAGCGATGTGTGCTTCCGCAGGAACAACAAACAACATTGTACCTGCAACAGCAACGATATTTGGGAACTGAACTGGACAGCGTATCAACGATAAGGTGAGTATTTTTGCTCGTTAGCAGTCGCTCGTATGTGTCACACGCAACGACATCACTAACGAGAACAGATGTGCGTCACAAATTCCGTGACCCCAATGACATCGCGTTAGCTATGTCGTTGCGTGTAAAGCGGCCTTTAGTTTCTCTTGTTTTTTGCATGTGCATTTTCCTTTTATGCTGCCAAGGCTGCGGCAGAGCAAGGATTAAATGAGCAAGGAAACTTCCCACCATTGAAGGTAGGGTTATAATAACTTACCAAAGGAAAGGAAACGGTGCAGAAAATAAACAAAAAGTTCCCCGTTGCCTTGTCATTACTTCAACACTTAGCTCCCAAGTGTAATCTATTATTTCTAAAGATTTTACATCTTGAACCTCCACCCTGTTCCTGCCTGGTACTTGAATAGTTTCTGGCTTTTGATTATTTCCATACCAAGCTGTTACATTTTTTTCCAATAAAATAATACATCTCTTCTTTATATCTAACAACTTCTCGTGAGTTTACACAATGACTTTCCCAAGCTATCGGCGCAACATGTTTCTTATTTCCTCTTTACATTTAAGTAATTATATTGACTTATTTAACAGTAATAGGATATGTTTGCTCACTGCTGAAAAATGGGTGTGTGACGCCCTGGACCCCAAGAGTCACAGGTTACTACACTCACCGCACACCCCCACACTAGAAAGGTACCACCAGTCAACCACAAAGACCTGATTGCCTCCCTCAGAGTCAGACAGGAACACCAGGTGGGCAGAGTCAGGCGGAAAGACACGCCCCCCGAGGAGTCTGCTGGCCTGAGGCAGGAACACAGTGCAGTGCACAGACAGTTAAGTTCAGTACAGCAGAGTGGAGAGTAGTGGAGTACGGTTCTGTACGGGGCCTGGGTTGCAACCTAGGACCCCCCCAAACAGTCAGGCAGGCAGACGGCAGTGGCCGCCTGCAGGAGACCGGGAATACGACCGGTGGAACCGTGAGGGACAGGGTAGCGGCCCGCCGGAACCGAACTGGGGAGCCAACAGGATACCGGAGCACCAGGCAGGGTACTCAGACCCCGAACTAGGCTATACGCCATCACCATAGTCGAATTAACTGATTGCGGTCTGGACCTCAGGGGTTCATTCCCACCAAAGTCCCGATTGAAGGCAACAGCCCAACCCGTCTGGATAAGAGCCACCGCCAGAGGCCAGAGATCCAAGGGCCAGCGTCTGCGGGCAAAAGGGGCTCCTTCGACAAATACACGCCGGGGAGCGGACCACCAGTGCCCAGGCACAGTGGTCACATTACAAACACAGGTGCAGGAGAAAGGCGGACATTGCCAATCCGACTAGGAAGCTGCAGCCGGCTGCGGGCCCCGTCCATCCTTCCGTTTGGTTTACCAGTGACTCTGTGTGGTTTAATCGTAAGTACACCAGTGCCATCCGGCACCGCACAGCGCCGCACCGCAACTCTGCACCCTGCACCCCGGCCCTCGCACAACCGGGCCCCGGGACCAACATCCCCCTAACCACGGAGGGGTCAACACCTAGCTGCGCCACTACACCGCTCCCGGGAGTCCCCGTACCTTCACCGCAGCGGTGGTGTCCACCATCACCACAACCCGTGGGTGGCGTCACGCACAATCACCCCAAAACCAAAAACACCCACATTCCCCCACGCGTAGCGCCAACCCCCCTTGCAGAGCGACATGACACCCAGGTCCGTGAGAGGCTCGAGCCACCGCCCGCAGTACGAGCACGGTTCCGAGCGGCTCGGCGGCCGCAGCCGAGGCCGCGGGGCGGTACAGGTGCGCTGAAGAAAATTGCTTATATCATTCCAGAGTATTCTTCGGCATACAAAAATAGGAATTATTTCTCAATCGCAGAAGTATTTTGTGCATAAATGATTTATTTCTCAATCGCAGAGATATTCACATTTAATTGTTTTATTTCTGAATCTCGGAAATATTCTTTTGTAGATATAGTTTTTATAGAACATTTCAGCCTGTTTAGGCTTTTATTAAAGGGAACCTGTCACCAGGTTTTTCCCTTATGAGCTGCGGCTACCACCAGTGAGCTCTTATATACAGCATTCCAGAATACTGGATATAAGAGCCCAGGCCACTCTGTATAACATAAAAAACATCCTTATTATACTCCACTAGGGGGCGGTCGGGTTCAATGAGAGTTGCTGGTGTCGGGTCAGGCGCCTCCTCTATCCCGTTCTTCTTCCCAGCTCTGTGTGGATGATGAGACCTACGTCATCCACACAGAGGCCTCCATGGCTTCCTGCGCAAATGCAGTTTGATCTGCCTTACTGAGGGAAGATTAAAGTATTGTGGTACACATGAGCGGGCAGTCTTTCACCCCTCTCTGCACTACAATATTTTGCTGTGCCCTCAGCAGGGCAGATCAAAGTGTGTATATGCATGAGTATAATGGAAGTCAGTGGTGGACTCGAGCATTTTTCCAGAAGGTCTTCCAGAAAAATGCTTGAGTTTCCCATTTACTTCCATTATACTTGGTACAAGCGTTGTGCCTATCTGAGCATCCAACTGCTCTTAACGAGTACTGAGCATGCGAGCATGGTAGTACTCGCTCATCACTAGGTCTGATGTTTTCTGCTCATTTGCATGGTAACTTTCAGTAATAACTTGTATTGGTGACTATGCTAACTATACAAGTAGAAAACAGAATTGAATGGTTACTAATAGTCGTTTTCTACAAGACCGTGGTAATGCAAGATGGTTTCTGATTTTTATACTTTTTTTTGCATAGCCTCACAGATATAGAGAATCAGTATTGTATCAACAGTATTAAGCCATATAAATGAGGTCTCGTGCTAACAGTGCCTTCATATGGGCCATTCAATAGCTTAGTGTGCCTCCAATTGTATTCAAGTCAAACAAGTCTAGGCATTGCTCCTGTGGCGCCCTGGCCTAGCCAGGTCGTCACAGATAACATACAAACACTCCACCCCCATTAGACAGGGACACCAGCCAAACAGAAAATCCTTGTTGCCTCCCTCCAGTGTCTGATGTCCACACCAGGTGGGGCGGAGCTAAGCGGTTGGCAACACCCACCGAGGAGTTCACAGGCCTGGAGGCAGGAAAAGTGACAGTAGTTGAGTGTTGGAGTTTGAGGAGTGAGGAGTAAGCACTTGGGTGTCTGGGTTTGTGGCCCAGGCACTGACAGCAAGGTTGGCAGATGGTGGTGGCCGTCTGCAGGAGTGGTGGAGCAACGCGGAACCGTAGGACCGGGGACGGGCGATGGCCCGCCGGTACCGACCGGGGAGCAAAGTGAAGCCAGCACACACAGGCAGGGCCATCGGACCCCGACCAGGCTTGGAGCCGCCGACAATAGTCAGATCCGAATGTGACTGGAACCCCAGGGGTTTCACAACAGCAAAAGTCCAGATTGAAGGCAACAGCCCACACCGTGAGGGTATACAGCTACCACCTAAGGCTAGAGACCCAAGGGCCAGCGTCTGCGGGCAAACGGGCTCCTCCGGTACCCATACACCGGGGAGCGGACTACCGTTGGGAATCCATAGTAGTCAGAAAGAGAACATTAAGGTGCAGGGAAAGACAGCCGCCATCACCTGTCCGGGGAGAAGCACTGCAGCCGGCTGCGGGACCCGTCCATCCAGCCGTTTGGTTTACCGAGGACTTTGTACCTTTCTTGCTGAGTGAGTACACCCGTGCCATCCGGCACCGCGCCGCGCTGTCCCTGCACCTCACCAACTCTGCCTCCCCTTCTCAACATCACCGGGCCCCGGGACCACCGACCCCTAGCCACGGAGGGGGAAAACAACATCCCAGCTGCTCCTTACCATCGCTCCCGGGATCCCCGTCACCAGCAGCGGTGGTGCCCATCTTCACCACGACCCGTGGGTGGCGTCACGGACTAAATCCCCCAAACCAACCACCCCTTTCACTCACGGGCGAGGAGCGCCGCTCGAGTCCCCGGATCCAGCCCACCGCTCGAGCCACCAAGCAGCAGCAGCCGCAGCAGCGCCGGACCCGAGCGTTAGCGAGAGCGCAGCAGCAATGGCGTCCTCCCCGCCCGCAACACTCCCACCTGGCCAGACTCCTACTCCACACTGATGAGGGGCAACACCCCGAAACAGCTGTCTGTGGATGGATACCTGGCCTTGGTATTTCCCTTGTGATATCTTTAAACTTGTCAAAGAGTTGGATATTGACTAAAAGGGTCACTTAATATGGTGGTTATGGTGGTCTCCTAAAAAGAGCCACTTCTTGGCTAGGTCCTTCCCGGAGGGATATCTGGCTAGTTTCTGTGTCGAGACTCCTAACAGAGGCTCCATATTTCCCAGGGGGCAATGCACCTAGGATTTCACTGAATTGAGCGCCGTCGTTGGCTGCCGGCAGTATTTTCTCTGGCTGGTCTCCCCGAGATCAGTGATTGTTTTGTCCATGTGTATTCAGACACACAACTTTTTTTTTACTGGTAGGTACCTATGGAAGTTAATAAAAAAAATGCAGATATATATACCGGGTAAATCCCGTATTGTACCTGTGTCACTGATCCCACAATGGTTTCTGTTTTCTTACCTTTTTGCATCAGTGACTTATTGTATGGACACATAAATCTGCAACGGTTCACGATTGGTACCATTCAGATGCGATACCAGTCTTTGCCTTTAGAAGTCACTTGTTGGTACAACCTGTCACCTGTAGCACAATAATACAGTCCTTAAGGGGCCAAATCATTGTTTCATCATTATTGTATTTACTGTCAATAATTTCCACAGCAGTTGACAAAAATTATCATCACTGTCCCCAATGGGGCTCCAAATCTTAATTCCAGTATGTCTTTGGCATGTAGGGGAAACCAGAAGACACAGGAGGAAACCCACGCAAACAAGGGGAAAATATACAAACTCCTTGCAGATATGATCTTTGATGGGATTTGAACCCAGAACCCCAGAGCAACTGTGCTACCACTAAGCCACCATGCTGTCCCTGTGCCCCAACTTAACCTCCTTACCAGCATATGACCTACTGGTACGTCATACCAGCTCCCTGCCTTTGATGCTGGCTCGTACTCCAGATCACATCTTTCCTTCACATAACCGCTGATTTCATTAGCCATCATACTCCCCTAACAGTCGCGGGTGGATCGGAGATCCGTTTGCGGCTGTTAACCTATTAAATCAATTTTTGATAACGGGATTTAACACAGGGGTTGCGTTTCATTTTACCTGCTCATCAGCCTGCTCGTGACGTAATTGCGGGGCACCAATGGGTTGCCATGACAGCCAGGGGTCTGCTGATGACCTCCGTGCTTGTCATTACAATCTTCCTGTGAACACTAGCCCGTGTCGGGCGTCCATAGGAGATTATGATGTTTGCTGTACAGATTGATGCTGATGACCTGCTCTGTGTAGCACAAGCGATCAGATGATTGCAGCTGAAAGTCCCCTAAGGGGACTATTAAATCAAAGCAAAGAAAAAAGATTTGCCCGTTAGGTGAGTATTATAAAATTATGAGAACAGTAAAAAAAAACACAAAAGTTGACATCAACCCACTTTTTCCTAATTGAAAATAAAATAATAAAAATATAAAAAAATACATTTTAGATCACTGCTTTCAGAAATGTCTGATCTATCACAATATAAAATACATTAATCTAACCAGTAAACAGCATAACGAAAAAAATATAAAAAATTCCACAATTATCTTTATTTGGTCACCGCAACATTGCAATAAAATGCAACAAAAGGCGATCAAAACATTGTATGTACGGTAACTCAAAATGGTATCAATAAAAACATCAGCTCTGGGCGGTAAAACTAAAGGCCGCTTTACACGCTGCGACATCGCTCAAGCGATCTCGTTGGGGTCACAGAATTTGTGACGCACGTCTGGTCGCTTTAGCGATGTCTTTGCGTGTGACACCTATGAGCGATTTTGAATCATCGCAAAAACGGTCAAAATCGCTCATCGGTGACATGCCCCCCTATTCTCGAATATCGCTGCTGCTCGGTGTACAAAGTAGTTTGTCGCTCCTGCGGCAGCACACATGTGTGACACCGCAGGAACGAGGAACATCTCTTTACCTGCGGCCTCCCGCAATGAGGAAGGAAGGAGGTGGGCGGGATGTTTCGTCCCGCTCATATCCGCCCCTCTGCTTCTATTGGGCGGCGGTTCAGTGACGCTGCTGTGACGTCGCTGTGACGCTGAACGAAGCGCCCCCTTAGAAAGGTCACAGCGACATCGCTAGGCAGGTAAATAGTGTGACGGGTCCGCGCGATGTTGTGCGCCACGGGCAGCGATTTGCCCGTGTCACACAACCGATGGGGGCGGGTGCACACGCTAGCGATATCAGTCGCGATATCGCAGCATGTAAAGCGGCCTTATGCCTTCATCCAGCCCCATGTCCTGAAAATCAAAATGTTACAAGTCTCAGAAAATGGCAAAAAAAAACATTTTTTAAAATAAATTTCCACATTTTTTTCATCACTTAAATAAAAAAAACAATGCATATTAAGTATCTATGTACGGGTACTGACCTGGAGATTTATTTTGCCAGGTCAGTTTTATCATATAGTGCACATGATAAATAATAAATCATTTGTCGAATTGCACTTTTTTTTGTAATTTCACTGCACTTGGGGACTTTTTTCCCATTTTCCAGTTCGCTATATGGTAAAATGGATGGTGTCATTCAAAAGTACAACTCAGCCCACAAAAAACAAATCCTCATATGTCTATATTGACGGAAAAATTAAAAAAAGTTATGGCTCTTGGAAGAAAAAAATGAAAATGAAGAAATGAAAAATTGCCCGTGGGTGAAGTGGTTAAAGGGAAGCTGCGGACACCACCAGTGGGATCTTATATACAGCATTCTAACATGCTGTATATAAGAGCCCAGACCGCTGTATAGAATGTAAGAAACACTTTATAATACTCACCTAAACCAGTCGCTACGATGGATTTTAGTCAGATGGGCGTGTCTGTTCTCTGGTGCTGGCGCCTCCTCTTTCGGGCATCTTCGTCTGCCTTCTGAAGCCTGTGTGCATGACGCATCCTACGCCATACACACTCACCAGCCCCGCGCAGGCGCACTACAATACTATGATCTGCCCTTCATAGGGCAGATAGATCAAAGTGCGCCTGCGCAGGACCTCAATGCCGGCGAGTGTGGATGACGTAGGACACGTCATGCACCCCGACTACAGAAGAAGGACGACAAAGATGGCTTAAAGAGGCGGCACTGGACAATGGATACGCCCATCTGACAGAAATCCATTGCAGCGCGACCGTTAGGTTAGTATTATAAAGTGTTTTTTATATTCTACTCAGCGGCCTGGGCTCTTATATTCAGCATGTTAGAATGCTGTATATAAGAGCCCACTGGTGGTGGCTGCAGGATATAGGCCGAAAAACTGGTGACAAGTTCCCTTTAAGATACGCCTTTCTTCCAACTGATATCAACATCGAAGATCCATACATTTGATGCTGCAGGGAAATAATACTATGATATGCCAGCTAATAAAATCAATGGTCTGCTGCTCTCAAATGATAGGTGGTAGATAGAGGGACGTTCTAGGCAGTGCAGCTCCCTTTATGATATTCAGAGCCTTTTATATCCGTCACATGAATATTCCATTTTTTGGTTTCACAGTATGATTATCCGGACACATGATTACTGAGAAAAATAACTTTCACACAATTGCTCACTCGGGATAGGACTGGGCTTTGCTGCACTTGTCAATATTTTCAGGCATCTTATTCTTGGTCACATGGTAAATACCGCACAAAATTATCCTCTTTGTTAAGGATTTATTGAGTTGCGCCTCTTGCTTTTCAATTTACTGCTAAACTAAAAAAGCATTTTGCATAGGAATATGGTTCTAATGACTTTTGCACAACATTGCCCAGTGGTTGATAGGAAAACGACTTACTTTATATAAAGATGGAAATGGAAATGCTGTGTGACCTACTTTTTAAAGCTTTTAACTTCTTCTAAAATACATTTGGCAATGCTGGAGAAATATATTCGTAATGTGAAAGTAGGTATTGTAGTGATTGAATACAAGCAGATTACCCGTGTATTGTTCAGTGTATGAATCGGCATTTAACTAGGAGCAATGCTTTATATTGATAAGCCACAGAACGGTAAATATATTCTGAAAATCAGAGCAATGCAGGAAATTAGTTTTTTTGCGTTCTAAAAAATTCAGTTGTTTTTTTTTTAAGGATCTTATTTTCTTTCTATTCCCTATACCAGGCAATAAACCAATAGAAAAATGTCCAGGAATATATGTTACAATGAATCTAATTATTGTGGTATACCCATTATAGAAGGAGACAATACTGAGCTATCACTCAAGTAGGCTAATAATTCAGTGATATTTCAAGAACATTCCCAGGAAACAAAACAGACAGGCAATAGGAGATATTATTGTAAAAGAGGGTTAGTAGCAAACCAGAGGCATAATCCTCCATCTACACACACTAGTCAAGGCAAAGACCCCTAATAATCAAGAACAATGATTTTCTCGCCAGTCTTGATGAAGACGCATGCTGGTTTCAGATACTCCTGATTCACGAAGAGTCTCGTAAATCTTAAGGCCACTTTACATGCTGTGATATCGTTACCAATATCGCTAGCGTGTGTTCCCGCCCCCATCGTTTGTGCGTCACGGGCAAATCGCTGCCCGTGGCGCACAACATCGCCCGGACCCATCACACTACTTACCTGCCTAGCGACGTCGCTGTGACCCGCGAACCACCTCCTTTCTAAGGGGGCGGTCTGTTCGGTGTCATAGCAACATCACTAATCGACCACCCAATAGAAGCGGAAGGGCAGAGATGAGCGGGACGTCACATCCCACCCACCTCCTTCCTCCCTCATTGCCGGCGGCCGTAGGTAAGGTGAGGTTTCTCGTTACATAAGGTACGTATGGTTAAGGTTCGTCATGAATTAGCCACTCTGCCCTTCCACTCCAGAACCACCCATTTTGGTGTCGCTGGAAGAAACCAGCGTGAAAATGCGAAAGGTCGCTTATTTTTGCAGAATTATGAGTTGCACCCAAATTTTGTGCCTTTTCAAAGCAATTTATGCCAGAATTTTGGTAAAATCACTTTGATAAATTGGTTCAAAGTGTTTTGCTAAGTCATTCTTGGCAGTGCTCTAAGATTGTCTGGGAAGCTCATGTAAAAAAGAGAGACCTCCCATAGAAATTGGCAAATTTGTGTCCTACTTGGCACCACGATGCTTTGCCATTAGACTGAGGCCTGGCATCCAGATGCACATTCAGTGGTCGGAACTTGGGGGTATAGTAATGTCATGATAGTGCATGGATTTAATGTGACTATATTGCATAATAGAATCTCGCACATAATTAAGAGATGATAAATATGCCTTAAATATTCCTTTGTTGAACACCAGCAGTAGGCGTTATATGTTAGGGTCAGAGAGGATGACGTCTGACCAGAAGTATGAAGTTATAAAAAGTGAATAATGGAAATTAATGATCCAATTGAAAATAACAAAAAAAAAAACCTCTAATTTATAGCAATGTTTTTATTTAGTTTTTGTTTGGTTGCATAACTCAACATTTTGTGCTGCTAAATGTTACAAGGCTTGGCCTTGTCTTCTATTCTATTGAACACTTTAAATTTACATTTGTAAACTGTTGTGTTCTCATACAGGCAACTCTAAAGGGGGCTTTAAACGCAGCGACATCGCTAGTGAAAGCACCCACCCCGTCGGTTGTGCATCACTGGCAAATCGCTGCCCGTGATGCACAATATCATTAGGAGCCGTCACACGGACTTACCTGCCTAGCGACGTCGCTGTGGCTGGGGAACCGCCTCCTTTGTAAGAGGGCTGGTCGTGCGGCGTCACAGCGGCGTCACTAAGCAGCCGCCCAATAGAAGCTGAGGGGCGGAGATGATCGGCCGGAACATCCTGCCCACCTCCTTCCTTCCTCATTGCCAGCGACCGCAGGTAAGATGTAGTTCGTCGTTCCCGAGGTGTCACACATAGCGATATGTGCTGCCTCGGGAACAACGAACAACCTGCGTCCTCAACAATCAACGATTTTTTGAAAATGAACGACGTGTCAACGTTGGACGATTTGGTGAGTATTTTCCATCGTTAACGGCCGCTCGTTGGTGTCACACGCAACAACGTCGCTAATGGTGCCGGATGTGTGTCACGGAATCCGTGACCCCGGCGATATATCGTTAGATACGTCACTGCATGTAATGGGGCCTTTAATCCCTCCACTTGTTACGCCAGAGCTTTAGCTACGGTAAATACTTCTCCTGCCTAAAGGCTGTGTAAGCAATGGATAGTGGCAATGTCCACCTCGATTGGACTCAGGATGTAGGAGGTGACATATGATTTACCCATCTGACTGCTTGCCCAACTACATCCGAATCTGAGCAGACGCTAAGGAGTGGCTCAATAAGTTCAATCATGTACAGGAGCAGGCAGCAATATCTTCTTTATCTTTTACATGCACTAAACCTGAAACTCATGTGACTGCCATTATCGTGAGTTCTATGGATGTTGGCATAGCTGCCAGTCATTAAAGATTTAGTGTAAGGAATGGAAGGATTTAGATTTGAGTGTTTCAGAACACAGCACTTTTAGGGTATTTTTAGAAAATTTTCTAAATGGTCAACCACTCATGAAGATGGAATTGTTGCTTAGTGTAATGCAGGAGCGTAACGATGCAGAGTAGAATGCAAAGATTGCAACCGCGACTGGGCTTAGGGTACAGTGGGCCCTTTTACCCCAGCATTTACTTCAACTGGATGTGCATTGGGGGACACATATTCAGCTGAAGCATTTAGCTATGCAGTCACCATCTGGGTAGTGATGTCATTCACCATGTTGTAGATGCCGTTGTCAGCTGCCGGCTTCTGTGTCAGCTGTACAAAAGAAAGCCACGCAGCTAGGGAGTAAAGGAAGCTGAGTAGAAATTTTTTTAATGATAAAGAATGGAGAACATATCTACCAGATTGGGGGACATACAGTATATACCAGGATGGGGGACAGAATATACCAGGATGGGGGACATATATACCAGAAGGAAGGACAAATATACGAGGATGGGGAACATCAGGATGGAGGACATATATACCAAAATTGTCCCAGGATGGGGAACAGTGTATAACAGGATGGGGGACTATACCATATATAAGGATAGGGGACATATATACCAGGATGCGGAACAAATCTACCAGTATTGATGACATATATAGTAGAATGGGCTAATGATGGTAGACATATATACCAGGATGGGAGACATACAGTATATTACAGGATGGTCCCAGAATGAAGTATAGCATATACCAGGATGGAGGAAGGGCGCAGGATGGCGGCCATATATATCAGGATGGGGACATTACTGTATAATGGGGGCAACACATATATCTTTTTAGTTTTTAGAAAGCTACAACGTCCCATATATCTTACCAACATGCCAGGGGGTGGGAATGGGGGGAACCAGAGCAAAGTCTTGCATTGGGGCCCATCAGACTTTATTTATGCCACTGATTGAATGGCACCTGTAAATCTGTCCTGCAGTAAGTAATCTCTGCATAGTAGGCCAGCTTCCTGAAAAAAATCAATTAAGTACCACTTCAACATTTTTTTTTTCCTCATCCGTTAGCTATCAGTAATGTATGTTCAGTGTATGCATTAAAATACTTACTGGTCACTGTCTTCTGCTGTTTTTTTACTCTGTCCCTTTTCTGCATCATGTGATTGCAGTCCTTTCTTGCTCACACAGCTGCGCTATGTCACTGCAGACTTGTGAAGCCTCAAATCATACGTAATGAGCTCTATAAAGATTCTCCAGGGCCGGCATTGGAAGCAATGGGTTTGTTAGGGCGTGTGATTGGCATGCATGCAACCATGTGCCGACAAGATGGGCATGGCCTCACTCAATACAAGTATGTTATTTGGAATGTAGTCGGAAGTATGAAAATGTGATTTTAGTCCGCTGGCTATAGGACAATCTTCAAAGCACTCAATGTGAGGAGTCACAAGTCTGCAGTCACATAGAGTAACTGCAGACTTGTAGGCTAAGGCTGAACCATGCCTTTAATATAATATGCCTAGGAGAGCCTTGTTCTGAGCCTCATACACTTAAATAGAGAAACTGACTTCCGGACCACACAGAGGATGCTGTTAGCCGGCTGTTCACAATACGGTCACGTGATGGTGGAGAGGGACCGGAACGGGAAACAGCAGAAGACACTATTTCATGCCTAGACTGAACACACATTACTGATAGCTAACAAATTGAGATTTATTTTTTTTTTTTTAAATCTGGAGTCATACCTTAAATACTTTGGTAGTAAGGTTGAAAGCTTGAAAGTTCTGCAAAAAAAAAATGGAGAACCCTGAACCCAACATTCAACTTATTAACAATGATTCCAGGGTAGATGAATGAATACATCAACAATAGTTGTAAAGAAACAGGTTACTGCCACATTCTTAAACTGGAAGGAAAAAGCTTGGAAATATTATTGTGAATTAATCCTTTAATACCTTCATTGTACATGTACAAAGAGAAGATAGAAGTACTGAAGGGTTATTTATCCAGTGAGGAAGCCTGCGGACTCCATTACATTCATTTAGTTAAGCCTTCCCTAACAGCAATGAAGATGAGCATATTTTAATAAATTATCTCTACCGTTCCTACAGTATTGAGATATCGGGATTAAAGTCGCAGACAGATTAATGGGTCACAGATCTCTATGAATAACATGCAAGTAATGTCAAAGAGAGGGGCTTCTTTTACAGGACTGTATAGAGGCAATGCAATGTGGTGGACACTGCCGATGGTGCACACATCTACGATGGTTGTGCTGAAGACACAATACTTTTCAGCATTTTGCTTTATTGTTTGTTTTGCCAATGGTTCTCCCGGTTAGTGGTTTGCTTAATCTGGTCTTTGAAATCAATATTAATAGAAGAGAAACTGGACCCTTTGCAGCACTATCAATGGTCATGAGACCAAGTTGTGGTTTAAAATATTTTTTTTAGTTAGTTGAATTGACTTTTAGACCTACATGCTCATTTTAAGGGGAATTCATTGTCACCAAGTAGTCAATTTGGTTCACTCAAATTCCTAATTAAATGACCATATAATATGTGACATTACAGATGTGTTGAAGAATGACTGAAGATGGGGTGAAAAATGCCAAGATGATTGTCTATAAAATGAAAGTTGTCTCATATTTGACAATGTAGTGGATGGTGAGATATGGAGCCTGAAAGTGAAAAGATCAAAACATTGTTACCCTTTTACTAGTTAGTGTACACTCCAAAATCCTGTGGAAAACCTTCCTAGAGAATGGAAAATGTTTTAGATGCAAAGTTAGGACCAACTCCATATAAAGGGCTTGTCCAGGCATGGGGCACAAGTCTGCAGTCACTTTGCGACTACAGATTTGTGAATTCTCACAGCGCGCACAATGTACACCGTCAGGATTCTCTGGTGCTAGTGCTGAGAGCAGGTGGTCATGTGAGCGTAACTTGAACAATAGAAAGAGGAGGGCACTCACCATGTATATGCAGTGAAAAACTTCAAGTTTATTGGTTACAAATAGCAGGCATAAAAAACAGGACGGAGGGGAGAGGGACTGACCTCACACAGATGACAGCTGTTTTGCATCGGCAACCGGCGCTTTCACAAGTCCCTAGTGGATACGTCAGTTCCTTACTCTTTTAAAGGGGAGTGGGCGGAGTAATGACGTCAGTGTATTAAAATCACATTAGTAAAATACTAAACATATCTTGAAAAATACAAAACAAAAATTACAGAAAGCAACAATTAGCAGTATTAAAGAATTTTTTCCGATAACAAAGCAGCAGAAAAAAATCAATTACAAAAAGACACGCATGTCATTTTTATCATTAAGACCAGGTGGCCCCATTGCATCAGTTTTTATAATCCACCTTGATTCCTACCGCAGTAAAAATGTATGGGTATCACCCCCTGCAGCTGCGGGATGGGTGATACCCATTTTAATACACTGACGTCATTACTCCGCCCACTCCCCTTTAAAAGAGTGAGGAACTGACGTATCCAATAGAGACTTGTGAAAGCGCCGGTAGCCGGTGCGAAACAGCTGTCGTCTGTGTGGGGTCCCTCTCCCCTCCGTCCTGTTTTTTATGCCTGCTCCTTGTAACCAATAAACTTGAAGTTTTTCACTTCACATACATGGTGAGTGCCCTCCTCTTTCTATTGTTCAAGTTAACATGCTTCTTCAGCTTTTTGGCATGGTGCACCCCGGGTAGCAGTTTTGTGCTGGACTAGTTTTACTGCCTTTATTTGACAGGCAGTTCCGCTGACATACTCTGCGTTAAATACCAGCTGGAGACTTTTTGTGCCCGGTTGTTTTTCCTCCTTCTCCACGTGGTCATGTGAGCGTAAGTATGCATTTTGCATACTTCCAACCACATTCCAACTAGACATGTCCAGCCTCGCTCAATTCACATGTATTGAGCGAGGCTGCACATGTTTAGTCGGCATGTGGCTGCATACATGCTCCCGGCACTGGCACCGGAGACTCCTGACAGTGCGAAAACTGTGCACTGCCAGCATTCACCAGTCTGCGGTCACATAGTGACTTTAAACTTTTATGTCTAAGCATAGACAACCCCTTTAAAACCTTTGGATTTAGAATGGGAAATCATAAAAGCTCTTGTAGGTGTAACTTGTAGTTGTTCCAGCCCCTTTAAAAATATACTGAACTGTATGTAGCCGTAGTACTATTTCACGGCAATAAATGACTGATTGCTTTTAAATTTACTATAAAATCACACGTACTTTCATATTGTTCTTAATTGACAGAGAACTCATTAGCAAAGTGTATACAATATATTAGCACGGCTGGTTATACTCAACCTTCTGATCCTAATCAACCATTATTAGCACATTTGCTCTGCCAAATTGCTCATTATTTTCCATGTTTGTGGGAAACTGCTCCATGTGTAGGTCCAAGTGACAAAGCCTTAAAAATCAACTCATAAATACAGTATATTCTGTGTGAATTCTCGATTGATAGAGATTTGGGATTATAGTCGCATCGGTCTGTGCATCAGGACGCGGGGCAAAAAAACATTTTATTTAATTAAAAAATATTATATTTTATTATACATTACGCTGTAATCATTACACTATCACAATTGTAGTGTTTATTTTATACATATTTTTTCTATTTAATTTTACATGATTTTTCATGTATTTCTCCACAATAATGGTCAGGAATTGTTTTTAAAGCCCAGTTCTATAATCTGTGTTTTGCAGTAAGTAAATGTCAGACATAATCAGACGTAAAGTCTTTTAAATCAAAAATCAAAACTACATTTACTGACTGCTCGATGGAAAGCGGCAGATTGTTGGTCTTTTAAGTAGGTCACATATTGTATATGCTGACAGTGCTTTATCCTTTTGCCATCTGGCAACACAAGTAACATCCGATTAACTCAAATAAAGTATAGAAAGTTGGCCGTGGTTATGTCATAGGTATAAGCGGCAGGGGCGAGCCTGTACTAATGAGTTGTGCATTTATCACCTCCCCGGTGTATTGTAGTATCCTCAGCAGCTGCCTCTTAGGATTATAAAAAAAAAATATACAAAAGCTTTAAGCACCTGCCTGACATTGAGATGACAAATGTACAGTTATGTCAGTGATTTCTAGGTAGAACATCGTGTCTTACATTGTGCTCATTCAGAGGGATCCAGCATAGAAAAAAGAGATTTCCTCAAGGCTACCTACATGAAGAAATGGACTTTTATCCCTTATGATTAGTCAAGGATTTTGATGTGTATGTTTGAACATCTATAAAACATGTTGCCTATTAGTAATCACAGTGGCAGTTATTTTGCTTGACTGCCGACCTCAGGGATGAAGCCGACAGAACTTAGTTTGACGTAACAAAATATATTAATTGGTGCAGAGCAAAGCCGAACAATACAGAAACGAAATATGACAGATAAAAAGCAGGAAAGATGCTCAAACTGTTCCCCCTTTTTCTGGAAACCATAACCCAATCATCTGTTCAACTTATAGGAAAAGTGATGTCAAGCGTGGATCATCTCAATAATCATGAAATGATACATTACAGTTTTAAATTGGTTATGTCAATTACAAAGAAGATATGCATTTTTTCCTCTCTAAATAAAACTGTTACAATTTATTTCTTATAAATATTAATAAAGGAATTGATGCATCTGAAGACTGATAAAACATGTTTATTTTAGTTTAGCGTATCCATTCATCTTCCTATAGTGGATTTCAGGAAGAATGCGGTGCTGCATGCTACCTACTTGAATGGATCAGACTATGGTGTTCAGCAACTGCATTAACAATATGGTGCTACCTGCCATCTACTTGAATGGCTCAAACTCGGGTCTACTGCCTCAGCAGGGAGAATATGGTGCTACGTGCTATCTACTTGAATGGCTCTGACTATGGTCTACTGCCACTGAAAGAAGAATATGGTGCCACATGTCTCCTGCTTGAATAGGTCCCAGTATGATGTACTTCCACTGCAGGAAGAATATGGTGCTAAATGCCACCTACTTGAATGGCTCCCATTATGGTGTATTGCCACTGCAGGGAGAATATGGTGCTACATACCACCTACTAGAATGGCTTTGACTATGGTGTATGGCCACTGCAAGAAGAATATGATGCTACATGCCACCTACTTGAATGACTCCCGGCATGGTGTACGGCCACTGCAGGAAGAATATGGTGCTACATGCTATCTACTTGTATGGCTCCGACTATGGTGTACGGCCACTTCAGAAAAACTATGGTGCTACATGCCACCTACTTAAATGGCTTCCACTACGGTGTACTGCCATTGCAGGGAGAATATGGCCAATTTACTAGAGCCGGGTGAAAATGGCGTGAGAACGCCATAAGTTGCATAACTTTAGCACAGCCTCGAGTTGCACCAAGAGTTTTCAAAGCTTTTTGAGTTGCAATACTGCAGTAAAAGCCTTGATGTAATCAGTGCCATAAGTACTAATTGTATCCCGTAAGCATTTTTTATTTGGTAATCATTGTTAGCCAAACTGCATTGTGTGTGAGGTTTGCGAATTAGCTCCTATTGCTTCTCAAATGACATTCAATTAGGTGAGGCAATAAATCGTGTTATACAAGACAATCTAGCTGAGGGGTACACATGGTTTTATAAATATTTCAATAGTATAAATCTAAAAATTATAATGTGCATTTGCATTCAGCACCCCTGAATCGATACTTTATAGGACCATCTCTCACTGCAATTACTCCTTCAAGTCTTTGGGGTATGGCTCAACCAGGTTTATACATTTACTGTATAGGATGAAATGTTTGACCATTCTTTTTTGCAAACAATCTCTAGCTTTGTGAGATTGTATGGAGAGCACCTGTGATTGTGAACAGCAAATTTCAAGTCTTGCCACAGATTTCCAACGGGATTCAGGTCTGGACTGTGACTGGGAAATTCAGATACATGAATATGCTTTGATGTAAACCATCCATTGTACCTCTGGCAGTATATTTACAGTTGTTGTTCTGTTGGAAGATGAATTTACACCCACGTTTTAAATCTTTTGCTGCCTCTAACAGGTTTTACTCCAGGATTACCCTGTATTTAGTTCCATCCATCTTTCCATCAACGCTGACCAGCTTGCCTGTCCCTGGTGAAGAAAAGCCTCCCCACAGCAATATGCTGCCACCAACATGTGTGACGGTGGAGATGGGGTTTTCAGGATGATGTGCAGTTTTAACGTTTCACCATACATAGCATATTGCCCAAAAAGTTCTAATTTGGTCTCATCTTTTTGCAAACAGTAAACAGGACTTCTTATCCCTTGCTTTCAAAAATGATTTTTGTTTTGGCACTGTTATACAAAGGCCAGATATATGTAGTATATAATTCTCCTGTGGACAGATTCTCCCTCCTGAGCTTTGGATCTCTGCAGCTCCTCCAGAGCGACCATGGACCTATTGGCTGCTTCTCCAATTAGTGCTCTCCATGTTTGTCAGTATAGGTGGACTACCATGTTTTGGTAGGTTTTCAGTTGTGTCATACTTCTTCCATGTTTGGAAGATGGATTGAACAGGGCTTTGTGAGATGTTCAGAGCTTAGGGTAATTTTTTTAATAACTTACCCCTCTTTACATATCTCATCATTATCCCTGACCTGTCTGTTGTGTTCCTTGGTTTTCATGATGCTGTTTGATAGCTAATGTTCTCAAACAAACCTCAGAGGCCTTCACAGAACATCTGAAGTTATATTGACAATAAATTACACATAGGTGGATTCAATTTACTAATTGGGTAATTTCTGGAGGCAATTGGTCACTTTGGATTTTATTTTGGAATATCAGACTACAGAGGGTTGAATACAAATGCTTGTCACTATTTTCAGATTTTTAAAAAAATAAATGATAATTAGAAGACTATATATGATCTTCTTTACACTTCACTTGCTTCTTAGTGTTGGTATACAACTTCAAATGCCAATAAAATACATTTAAGTTTGTTGGTGTAACTTGGAAAAATTCATGGTTTATAGGTATGGAAAATAGTAAGTTCTAGACACTGTATAAATGGTCTAATCCTTGACAGATATGCAAAGTGAAAATGGTAAATTATTGCAATAGAAAACCAACAGTGACGGTAAATATACTGTTTTCTCCATTATTTATGATGAATTACAGATGACTTCAAACATTAGCAGTTCATCTCGTGGTCTCATTAACATTCCATTATCCCTAATCTGGCGCCTTATCACCACGAAACGTGTATATTGTCTGCCTTGTAATTATACTCTTGACAGTGCTGCTTTGTGTGATATTAGATGCAGAAAAGACAATATGAGCACTCACATGAGCCCAGACAATTTCAGTCTTGAGAACCCAAAGTTTGTTTTTGAATTGCAACAATGTCATCTAATAGAACATGTAAAAATAAGAGAACAAGAGTCATAAAATGCCAAAAAAGTGGGTGTAAATGTATTATTATAATTTTTATGTGCAACCAGCAAAAGGAAGGAATAAAAAACATAAGGGATGTGACATAAAGAGGACAGCCGGACAAATGGTATTTAGAAATGACCAATTACACAAGCATAACATGCGGGGCAACACTGGGGCAAATGATCAAGGGCAATAAAGTGCAAGTGCATATACAGTGCATATACAATAAATGCATACAAATAGGCCCAAGTCAGGCACCCCCAATAGCAACCAGAATCAGGTCAAATCGTTAGGTATAAAAAATTGTTATAACAAGGTAAAGTGGCCAGTGCATCTAAAGTGGCCAGTGCATAGTCTTGAGTATGTGAGAAAAGAGTTCCCCCATACCCCACCAACGTACGTTTCGCCTCTTTGGGATGGAGTGCCCAAATACGGCTTCCTCAGGGAGGGAGAAGGCCCCAGTGTTGCCCTGCATGTTATGCTTATGTAATTGGTCATTTCTAAATACCATTTGTCCGGGCCGTCCTGTTTATGTCACATCCCTTCTGTTTTTTTATTCCTTCCTTTTGCTGGTTGCACATAAAAATTATAATAATAAATTTACACCCACTTTTTTGGCATTTTATGACTCTTGTTCTCTTATGTTTACATGTTTATTTGAGTCTGTGCAATGGTCTTACTGACCAACTTTGGCTAAGTCATGCCAAGTGTGAATATTTATGCTGCTGTATGGGGATCCCTATATTTAAGATCTAATAGAACATATATAACTTTATAATATAGAGAAATGTAGAAAAAACGATATCATTAAAATATTAGGTTAAAAGTATAGTTTGATGTAGTTTAATATTTTCTTTTATTATTTGCTTTTTTGAGAGGTACTATACTTTTCATGAAATGTAGTTGTATATCTGGTGACAAATATGGTACAAAAATAGTGTTTTCATGTCTAATAGGGTTTCTTGCTCTTACACTTTTTTTACTTTTCATTACATAAGTCATAAAATCAAATTCAATCAATGTGTGATATTCCAGCTTTTGGGGCGTTTTTGTACTTGTAAAAAACACAAGTAGCCTAATTTAGCTAGTACAGTAGGTGCAGAAATGCTGATACAACCATAATACATAAACCATTCTGCCTTAAAAAAGCAACATTTTTCCTCCTAATTGCAATTGTTGAACAACTGGATAATAGGAAAAACAGGGAGGACACTGAGTATATGTGCAAAAAAGTTGAAAATTTATTGAGAAAACCACAATACAAGAAAAAGTTAAAATGGATAAAAGACGTCACCATAAAGAAATGGGGGATTAACAAGGCCAATCAAATAGGAGAAGGTCAGGTGTAACAATAATTTCATTAAGAGTTTGTATTGAAATACGCAGAGTGCAAAATGTGAACTAATATTCAATCGTAATACATCCAAGATATCAATCACAAATAATATAGTAACACCAAGACCATATAATCCTATGGGAAAAGTCCCAAAAGGGAGGAGAACAACGACCTGCGTACACTGATTCCCATAAATGGGTCCTAGTGATATGAAAATAGACCTAGCCTGTATAGATTACCGCACTCATGCTAATGCCACAGGTGTGGAACAAGCAAAAATTACCAACTTACAAAGGTAATATTACCCAGAGTGCAAAGGCCGTGGAAGGTCAGCTCCCTCACTTATGGATGTATTACGATTAAATATTAGATCACATTTTGCACTCTGCGTATTTCAATACAAACTCTTAATGAAATTATTGTTACACCTGACCTTCTCCTATTTAATTGTCCTTGGTATAATCCCCCATTTCTTTATGGTGATGTCTTTTATCCATTCTAACTTTTTCTTGTATTGTGGTTTTCTCAATACATTTTCAACTTTTTTGCACATATACTCAGTGTCATCCTTGTTTGTCCTATGTTTCCTTGAGTAGTGCTGTCAGAGAATTGGCCTTACTGTGGCACTCTCTGACTAATCTTCAATGGTTTATACATTGAAAATTGTGTTTACAACTGGATAATAATAGACAAGGGTCTATTAATAAATTGCTGTGTTCACATGCACAATTTTTGATTACTATTGAAATAGTCTCTCCAGTAAAAGAGACAAACTCTAGCGCAGCGCCACCTATTGGAAGTAGCGATCCTAAAAGTCACAAGTGGATTTTTAACAATCCCTTGCAATATGACTCAGGATTTATGCCAGATCAGAATCCAAATTTGCAGACACGGTGTTTCGGGGTGTTTGCTCCTCGTTAGTGCAAAGTATGGGGTGTCTGATGTGGCTCATCAGAAAGCTATGTGGGGACCACGGGGGAACACTATTCTCCTTAAGGAGACTTTGCAAGCCAGTCTGGCTGCCAAGTAAGGGGACTTATAGCTGCCATGCCCCTCTGTGAAATATTCAAATTGTCTCTCCAGTAAAGGAGACAAACTCTAGCGTAGCGCCACCTATTGGAAGTCTATTGGAAGTCTATTGGAACTATTGAGAAATGAATAAGTACAATCTTGTGCACAGCAAAAATCAAAGTGTAGTGTTGTGCTTAGTGTCGTTATCAGAACATAATTTAGTCGATTACCTGATTTTCCCCACAAAACATATTTATCACCTATCAAATGTTAATATGACATAGTTGAGTTGACCATACACATTAAATGAACGCCATCCAAACTGGCTCCTATTGGATTGTGAATGGGAGTATGTTGGATTTCAACTTAACCAATTTTATATTATTAACGGCAGGGGCAGTGGCCCATATTTTCGGTCCTAGTGGGATCCAACAAAATATTGGATCTCACTTGGAACAATGTTAGTCTAGAGTGTCTATCCGGGGGAAAAAAGTGCTGCAAGCCCGAGTTTGATCTGATATTCTGATTATACTCAGCAAAGGAAGTCAATGAGCATGTGAAAATCATCGGACTGCACTCAAATGACAACCGAGAACAGTGTGATTTCCACAAACTCACAGAATCATGAAGATGGAGAAACTTTGTTCTTCATCTTTTCCTCACAGTGTTGTCCAATTCCCTCACTTATGAATGATCACTCTATGCTGAAACACAGATCAAACTCTTAGCAAAGTGTGATCGCAGTGTCAATTGCATAATTACCCCGATTCTCTCAGATGAGACAATCTACAGCCACCAGTCCCTGCCCTAAGGGAGCTAAACTGGCACAAGAGCTGTGTACCAGTGGCGTATTGCTCCTACTCTTCATATTGAGAGCATATAAAAGTCTAGTGTGAATGTGGACAGAGGAGGGATCAGGAAGAATAGCTGTCAGGTTTAGTCTGAACCATTGTCTGATCATGAAATTTTACCTATACCATTTATTAAAATGACACACTTTTTACGAGGTATGTATATATGGTGAAATATATGAAAACTATGCCTTAAACACTATTGTCAATTGTAGTAGATAAGACCAGACTAGTAGAATTCTCTCTTAATTCTCTAATACTTGTATAAGTTTCTAATGTTTGTACAATTCTATAATATTTGTATTTTTCTTTTTCATATCGGATGAGAAAAACCTGTTAATAAAGAGAAGTTTGTAATCAGCAACCATCATGTGGTAAGTTTCACTTTATGGGATGTTCCTGCAATGTATGAAGAATAGAGATGAGCCGATCAGGCAATTTTCAGATTTGCCTGTTCATATGGATTTTCCCAGGAAATTTGATTTGTTCTCTCCAAATTGAATATTCCTTATTATGCATAATAATTGTAAATTAAAAAATATTTATAGTCACCTCTCCACTTCACTGTCTGATTCCTCCTCTCCTCACTGTCACCCATCCAGGCTTCATTGTGTCTTCTTATCACCACCATAAGTTCTGAATCCCTCGGCCTCTTCATACTAGGCCGCGACTTCCAGCTCTGGTGAGGCCTGGGAGGGTTCTACTTAAGTGCGTGTAATGGCACGATGTCTTACCCTTGCACACACGAGTGGAAACGTTACGGAACTCATCGGAACCAGAAGTGCAAGCCTATTTTGAAGAAGCCTGAGGATTCAGGGCTCACAACAGTGATAAGAAAATATGACGAGGACCAGACAGGTGACGGTAAAGAGCAGAGGGGCCTGATAGGTATGCAGTAAGGTATTTTTTTCTTTTTATCCTTTTGTTTCTTTTGCTGCTCAGCAAAATGGCGGCTAGCGATTTTTCTAAATCCACATGGAAGTGAATTATAAAGAAATCCACATTTTCACGAATGTGGATATTTGTAATGTTCAAGTAAAATTCAATTCCACTCAAATGTATTTGCTCATCTCTAAGTAAAACAAAAATCTTATTTCATTTGTATTACTGGGAAAAAGTTTGTTGTCAAAACATTTGATTTACCGTATTTTTCGGATTATAAGACGCACTTTTCCTCCCAAAAATTTAGGAGGAAAATGAGTGGTGCATCTTAAAATCCGAATATAGCTTACCGGAAGGTGGAGAATTGGTGGGGGGACTGTCTGTGTGGCTCTTTGTGCGGGCGGCCGGTTGCCTGTCGGTGCGGGCAGCCAGGTGCCTATTGGTGTGTGCGGCCAGCTGCCTCTCTGTGTCGGCAGCCAGCTACCTCTCTATGCCGGTGGCCAGCTGCCTCTCTGTGCGGGTGGGCGGCCTGCTGGCTAGCACTCTGTGCGGGCGGCCGGCTGGCTGTGCTGGCAGCGGAAGCTGGGGTGGCTGTGCGGCAGGTGTCCCAGACGGACTGTCTACAGTCCAAGCTTCAAATGATGGCGTCCAAAGTCACCGCATGGGCAGATGGAGCTCTTGGATGACAGCTCCATCTGCGCTGCTCTGGGTGCCATTTCTTTGAAGCCCGGACCACCCATAGAGCATCTAGGACACTCACCACACCTGCCTGCTCCACCACACAACCACCGCAGCTTACACCGCCAGCACTGAGCTTCCACCAGCACTGACCCGCTGCCTCCAGCACTGACCCACCGCTGCGGCTGCCAGCACTGACAAGCCGCCGCTGCCGGCACTGACCCGCTGCCAGCACAGCCTCTGCCTCCTGTGACCCCGCTCCACCACTGCTGCCGTCCCCCTCCGGTAAGACAACACCGGAGTATAAGACGGAACCCCTTTTTTTTTTTTAACCTTTTTATCTCTAAGTTTGGGGTGTTCCTTATCATCCGGTGCGTCTTATAAAATGAAAAATATGGTATGTATCTTTGTAGGTCTTCTCTTTAGTCCTTATGTTATGATTTCATGATGAGAAAACTGACATGAACTAAAAACAACCCTCTCTCACAAAAATAAAATTAATTAAACCTTTATCTTAGTTGAAAGTGCTGTTTAATAATAATATAAAGACCCTGACGGTGAAAACTTTTACAATTTAAAATTAAATTTAAAAACTACATGTTTCAAATGAAAAAAATAACATTTTAAAACGATTAAACAATTTAATGCAACATCCTTCACCTTGCTTGTAATAGGAACAATTTTATTAATGATTTACTTAGTATTTGATGTGATTTTCAGAATTTATACATTATTAATAATTACGGGGAGCACTACAATGCTTGGGTGCTCGGTATTCGAGTCGAGCAGGTCAGACGCTCTGAACGGGCTTAACTTGAGTAAAGAAGATCATGGAAGTCAATGATTGGTCAGTTCAGGTCTCCGCTCACATACAGCCAGCCATATACACAGCATTTCCAAGGGAAAAGAGGGCGGGTTGTTTTTTGGGGGTGTAAAGTACATCCGAAAATATTGTTTTAACCCCTGGTGAGAGCCATTCAGAGACTGCAAGTCGCTCTCCGTGTGGTGACTGCTCACATCATTCAGTGAAGAAAAGTTTCATCAACAACACATCTGACCACCCACAATACTCGGCCAAGCATTGCCAGTACCTGAGCACCTGGATGATCGATCGAGTTTCGAGCAGTGGCGAGCATGCTCATCCATCATAAATTACTAATTTGATCAGTATGTGAACAAATAACTGGAACAACCAATACACTACTGTTTTATCCAAAGCTTGAAGGAGGGCAGAGATTACTCTTACTCTCACGCTCACCTACTTCTTTACCATAGCCTGAAACACACATTATAAATGTTTTAATCACTAGTGTACATGAAATAGAGGCATTTCCAATGGCGAAAATCAAAAAGGTCCCCCAATCCGGGACAGAAGGGTTTGGTGTCCGTTTTTTCCTTCTTCACTGAAACAGTACAGATCCTCTGCACAGGTGCTAAATTCTTGCTACCTAATAGCAAAACCATAGGAACAATCAAAGAAAGGCCTGCTCATCTTCAAAGACCCCATAGCATATTAATTGTTGTTTTTATTGGATATATTCCCTTTATATTATTTATACAAAAACTGTGAACCATCAGGATGTCTTATACTATGAGATCCTTATGATACTTTTATGTTATGTTATACTGTTACTGCTTACATTAAGGTGTACTTTGCACGTTGCGACATCGCTACTGCGATATCGTCGGGGTCAAATCGAAAGTGACGCACATCCGGCGCCGGTAACGACGTTGCAACATGTAAAGCCTAGGAGAGAAGATGAACGAGCGTGAAACAGTCAAAAATCGCTGATCTGTGTCACGTCGTTCATTTTCATAATGTCGGTGTGTCCGCAGGTACGATGTTGTTTGTTGTTCCTGCAGCTCCACACATCGCTATGTCTGAAGCCGCAGGACTGACAAACATCTCCTTACCTGCGCCCGCCGTCCACCGGCAATGCGGAAGGGAGAAGGTGGGCGGGATGTTTACATCCCGCTCATCTCCGCCCCTCCGCTTCTATTGGCCGGCCGCTTAGTGACGTCGCGGTGACACCGCACGACCCGCCCCCTTAGGAAGGTAGACGGATCACCGGCCAGAGCGATGTCGCTAGACAGGTAAGTGCGTGTGAAGCTGCCGTAGCGGTAATGTTCGCTATGGCAGCTATCACAAGATATCGCATGTGCGACGGGGGCGGGGACTATCGTGCTCAGCATCGCTAGCATCGGCTTGCGATGTCGCAGCGTGCAAAGTACCCCTAAGGATTGCCATTAAAAAAGTTCCATATCTTTTTTGGTGTAAAAATAAGGACAATATTTCTTAGTCAACTGTGGATTTCACATATAGGTGATATTTTGCTCTTAACGAAGAGAAATAAAATAACTGATTGTTTTTAATAAAATTTGCATAAAGTCATATTGTATCATGCAGTCTATTATGTATAGTCATGGGAAACACTATCTGTGGATTTGGAAATGTTTCTTTTTTGGGAACAGAGTTTGGCTTTTGACTTCTGAGAATTTGCTTTGAGCACTGTGTACACAGTGTGTTACCCTTGTAGAGCCTCATGGGGAATAAGCGCATTGGTTATGGCAATTGTATTCTGAATTTTCCGTTGAAAGCACTGGATGGAGCCAAGTCTTGGTTTTGTTTTATGCTATAAAATAGTGATTTGGTTATGCTATTACATTCCTTGACGTTATTTGGAACCTGATCAAAGTTCGGTGGTCACTTTTCTGCTTATATTGTTTACAAGATGTCCATGGATGGGAACATCGAATAAATGCATAAATAAACTAATTTGTTAAAGTGACGCTGTGGACTTCTAAAGTAGTCATCTAAAAATTCAGTGCAGGTGGCAGCAACTGGCTAAGCATGAGTAAGGGGTACTTTGCACACTGCGAAATCGCTAGTATCGGATCGGCTAGCGATGCCGAGCACGATAGTACCCACCCCCGTCGCACATGCGATATCTTGTGATAGCTGCCGTAGCGAACATTATCGCTACGGCAGCTTCACACGCACTTGCCTGCCCTGCGACGTCGCTCTGGCCGGCGACCCTCCTCCTTCCTAAGGGGGCGGGTCGTGCGGCGTCACAGCGACGTCACACGGCAGGCGGCCAATAGAAGCGGAGGGGCGGAGATGAGCGGGACGTTAACATCCCGACCACCTCCTTCCTTCCGCATAGCCGGTGGAGGCAGGTAAGGAGATGTTCCTCGCTCCTGCGGTGTCACACACAGCGATGTGTGCTGCCGCAGGAACGAGGAACAACATCGTATCTCCTATTGGTGCGACATTATGAAAATGACCGACGCTACAAAGATCACCGATTTACAACGCTTTTGCAATCGTTTATCGGCGCATCTAGGCTTTACACGTTGTGACGTCGTTACCGGCGCCGGATGTGCGTCACTTTCGATTTGACCCCGACGATATCGCAGTAGCGATGTCGCAGTGTGCAAAGTACCCCTTAGAAAACCAAACAGCCCATGTTCCAGGGGCGGACATATCATTGTCAAACCCATAGGGATCCAAGAGGTAGGGGAGGCCAATTTCCACCTCCAAAGCTAGTGGAATTATGCATTATGATGAGATTTTGGACAGTAAAGGCCTCATATAATGTTCTTGAACTTGCACAATGGTCTACTTCTGTCTTTGTCCACCACTGCCATGCTCACTTAATGTATTGTGCTATTGGATGGATTAGAGCCAGAGAATGTGCCGTAGATGCACTATACAGTCACTTGTACATCAGATGAAATTTACAAGGTTCATTAGAAACATGACATGTATGGACCAAGGCAAGCTGCTGATGCTCAGTTGTTCTGTGGCATCAATGATGGTGTCCCGTCCATGTAGACACTTGCTGAAGGCTGAACAAGAAATCAGGAGATTTTCAAAAGTGCAAGTATTTGAAGCACTTAACTTTAGCAGCTTAGTTAACAGATGGTGGTTTTATGGTCTCAGAAAACTCCTTGTATTTCGTGAGAACACAACAAGCAGCAAATTGACTTTTACATGCCCCTAATACAACCATACCCTAAAGGCCTGATAATACTGTATGTACATTGTGGTTATTTACTTAGAGGGAGTGCAGACTTGTAGCGTTTATATGTTTTCACTACGCATAGAACTGGATTTACAGGTTTCCAGACAACTTACTTTATCACTGGTGGCTTCTGTGCGAAAACAATATATGGGCCCTTTGCAGTCTAATAGCTCATCATAATGCTTAATTCCACCTACTTTGGAGATGGAAATGGGTCCCCTTACTTTTTAGGCACCTGCGCACCATTTATGTCCTCCCCTGTACTGTACATTTTCAACAATAGTCTCTTCCATGATGTGTTGAATTGGTGTGTTGTCTGCTCTTGTGTCTAAGCATATTGCCAGAGCAGTACAGACTATATATCCTCATGTACAGGCCTGAGCTTTGATATACACGATTGTAAGAAACAATAGAGTATCATCTACCACACTCACTACAGTACACACACTAAAATAACTACTGCTAAATTCCAAAATCACCTCACTATTGTGTGACAAAATGTTATTTGCTAATGTTGTGCCTAAACAAGCTTTGTTTTGCATAAGTTTCTTTATTAGAAGTTTCTGCTATAATTTTTTAGGATAACTGGCCCTGGCTGTACTAGGTCCCCCATAACAAGAGCGACACTGAGGCAGATTGAGTGATATTGGCTTAAAGTGAACCTGTCAGGTCCAATATGCACCCAGAACCAAGAGCAGTTCTGGGTGCATATTGCTAATCCTTAGCTAACCGTCCCTGTATACACTAGCATAGATAAAGATATCTTTAGAAAAATTATTTCTAAAGATCCAATATGATATGCTAATGAGCGCAGGGACTATTCGCAAGGACGTTAGTTCCCTTGGCTGAATGGCCCCCTTAGTATGTAAGCATGCCCCTGTGGGCATGTTAACATGCTATTGAATGCACAGCGCCAGATGATGATCTCAGTAGCCAAGAGAAATAACGTCCTTGCAACTAGTTGCTGGCCTCATCATTAGCATCTCATATGGGATCTTTAGAAATACTTTGCTACTATAGACTGGGACGGTTAGGCAGGGATTAGCAATATGCATATAGAACTGCTCATGGTCTTGGGTGCATATTGCACCCGACAGGTTTACTTTAATTTCAATTAGCCCAAATCTAGAGGTGTAGGGGCTCGGTCAGACGTGTGTGCATATTGATCTCGGATCCAACCAGAGCACGATAGCTTCATACAGTGCCTTGTGAAAGTATTCGCCCCCTTGATTTTTGTTCAACCTTTTCCCACATTTCAGGCTTCAATCATAAAGATAAAAATGTTACTATTCTGGTGAAGAATCAACAACAAGTGGGACACAATTGTGAAGTTGAACAAAATGTATTGCTTATTTTAAAACAAATTTAAAAATAAAAAACTAAAAATTGGGACGTGCAATATTATTCATCCCCTTTACTTTCAGTGCAGCAAACGCACTCCAGAAGTTCATTGAGGATCTCTGAATGATCCAGTGTTGTCCTAAATGACTGAAGATGATAAATATAAGCCCCCTGTGTGTAATCAAGTCTCCGTATAAATGCACCTGCTGTGCGATAGTCTCAGTGTTCTGTTTAAAGCGCAGATAGCATCATGAAGACCAAGGAACACAACAGGCAGGTCCGTGATACTGTTGTGGAGAAGATTAAAGCCGGATTTGGTTACAAAAAGATTTCCAAAACTTTAAACATCCCAAGGAGCACTGTGCAAGCGATCATATTGAAATGGAAGGAGTATCATACCACTGCAAATCTACCAAGACTCGGCTGTCCATCCAAACTTTCATCTCAAACAAGGGGAAGACTGATCAGAGATGCAGCCAAGAGGCCCATGATCACTCTGGATGAACTGCAGAGATCTACAGCTAAGGTGGGCGAGTCTGTCCATAGGACAACAATCAGTCGTACACTGCACAAATCTGGCCTTTATGGAAGAGTGGCAAGGAGAAAGCCATTTTTCAAAGCTATCCATAAAAAGTGTTGTTTAAAGTTTGCCACAAGCCACCTGGGAGACACGCCAAACATGTGGAAGAAGATGCTCTGGTCAGATTAAACCAAAATCAAACGTTTTGGGCACAATGCCAAACGTTATGTTTGGCGTAAAAGCAACTCAGCTCATTACCCTGAACACACCATCCCCACTGTCAAACGTGGTGGCAGCATCATGGTTTGGGCCTGCTTTTCTTCAGCAGGGACAGGGAAGATGGTTAAAATTGATGGAAAGATGGATGGAGCCAAATACAGGACCATTCTTGAAGAAAACCTGTTGGATTCTGCAGATGTCTTAGACTGGGACGGAGATTTGTCTTCCAACAAGACAATGATCCCAAACATAAAGTAAAATCTACAATGGAATAGTTCACAAATAATAAATGTATCCAGGTGTTAGCATGACCAAGTCAAACTCCAGACCTGAATCCAATTGAGAATCTGTGGAAAGAGCTGAAAACTGCTGTTCACAAACGCTCTCCATCCAACCTCACTCAGCTCCAGCTGTTTGCAAAGGAAAAATGGGCAAGAATTTCAGTCTCTCGATGTGAAAAACTGATAGACACATACCCCAAGCGACTTGGAGCTGTAATCGCAGAAAAAGATGGAGCTACAAAGTATTAACTTAAAGGGGACGAATAATATTGCACGCCCCAATTTTAAGTTATTTATTTTTTAAAAAAGTTTAAAATAAGCAATAGATTTCGTTCCACTTCACAATTGTGTCCCACTTTTGTTAATGCTTCACATTAACATTAAAATTTTGATCTTTATGTTTAAAGCCTAAAATTTGGGAAAAGGTTGATAAAAATCAAGGGGGCCGAATACCTTTGCAAGGCACTGTATATTTCTTTGTTGTGACAAGTGCAGAAGAGAAAACGTATTAAGCCCAAATTGCTGATTTTTGAAGTGGTTGAAGCTTGGCAGCTTACAATAAATGAAGTAGGAATTATTCATATAGTGGCTCAATATTAAAGCATCTGTGAAAAAAAACATACACAAAGGCAATATCACTGGCTGCACGTGGTCACAGAGTATACAATATATGTGTTTAAAAAAACACACAATGGAGTATCAACAATCCAAAATATTTTATTTAACAATCACACCATATAAAAAAGGAGGACACCACAGTCTACATCCTATACCCTGTAACAATTAGAGGACATAAGGAAAAATAACCTCACTAAGTGGGGACCGGAATCAGAAACAGGTTACATAATGTTCATGCCATGGTCAAAGGGAGGCAGAGTGTATACAATATCCACCATCTGTTCCATATGCCTCACATGAACTTCCCACAAGACATTAACATCATATCCCCACAGTTATAGTCCGGGAAACCCCATAGGTTAAAGCCATTCCCTCTACAAACTGGCGCTAACAGCACCTAGGATATATGGTAAATGGGGAGGCAAACGTACATAGGCAACAGTATATACCCAGGGACTCTGACTGGTAGGGAGATGATCCACGGTCTTGGTCCCTGGGTATGTACCGTTGCCTATGTAGGTTTGCCTCCCCATTTACCATATATCCTAGGTGCTGTTAGTGCCAGTTTGTAGAGGAAATGTCTTTAACCTATGGGGTTTCCCGGACTATAAGGCTATGTGCACACGCTGCGGAAAATGCGCGGAATTTGCCACAGATTTTTCGCGAAAATTCCGCCGATTTTTCAAAAATCTGCAGCACAGCTACTCCCCAGCCACTTCTATGGCATTTGGGAACTGCTGTGCCCACGCTGCATATTTTTCCGCAGCGGAAATAATGCGGATTTCCCTGCGGAAAAATCAGCAGCATGTCAATTATTCCTGCGGATTTTTCCGCAGGGTCCCATATACTTACCTGCCATAGCAGACACCCGAGTCACTTTCTCCGTCCGGTGTTCAGCATCGCGGTGGATCCAGGTACAGGAAGGAAGAGGTGGGAGGGGCCTGCACGAGCTCCGGTCATGGGACAGCCGGAGCTAGTTCAGGCCCGCCCACCTTCTCCTGCAGACGCTGACAGAGTGATCCGGCTGCCGGAAAGCGAGGTGCTGCATGATGGAAGTGAGTATGAACACCCGATCACTGCAGCACTTGTTCTGCATTGAGGATGCAGTGCCGAAGCCATGGTACTGTATCCTCAATGCAGAATGCCCGCACCATATCGGCAGGACATTCCGCAATAAAACCGCAGCATGTAAACAGACAAAGTTTTACTGCAGTTTTCTGGGAGCTCCTGCGGAATGTCCTGCGGATATATCCGCAGGGCACTGTCCCCGTGGCCACATAGCCTAACTGTGGGGATATAATGTTAATGTCTTGTGGGAAGTTCATGTGAGGCATATGGAACAGATGGTGGATATTGTATGCACTCTGCCTCCCTTTGACCATGGCATGAACATTATGTAACCTGTTCCTGATTCCGGTCCCCACTTAGTGAGGTTATTTTTCCTTATGTCCTCTAATTGTTACAGGGTATAGGATGTAGACTGTGGTGTCCTCCTTTTTTATATGGTGTGATTGTTAAATAAAATATTTTGGATTAGTGATACTCCATTGTGTGTTTTTTTCAACACATATATTGTATGGTTTAGCAGGAGTTGATCCCGTGATTGGGAATCTATACATTATGGGGATATTGATGTTCTGGTAGCAACTGTGCACATTATTTTGTATACAATGTTCCCCTATTTCTCTATGAAAATTGTATCAATGGTCACAGAGTATGTAAAGTCATTCTCTATATGCTGCAATTGGGACGGTGTTCTTTATATAGAAAGTGCTGTCGGCATGCATTGTTCTGTACAGGGGAGTTAGCGGCTTCTTCCATGTGACTCACAGCAGTTTTCTCAGGCCTCTTGAGAACATCTTCGGAGACAACAAGGATCGCTGCTGAGTCCTAGTGTTCAGGATTAATTACTTTGTATTGCACTGACTTAGCTAAAGAAAACTTACTACTACTGAACCAGAGATGTGGATGTAAAGTTTATAAAATAAGAAATTAAATTCATTCCTATCTTCTAGTAATCCAATGTGAGAGGACTGTGAAAGAGAACCTGTCAAAATTGGCCGGTTTTTGCTTTTATTTTATTTCTGTTGCTTCCCTTGAGTGATGTTTTTTCTCTTTAGAGCCATCACAAAGGTTCAGATACAAGGGCATTTTTTCAGGTGCTAATTTTTATAGTCTGTACCAAGAGGGTAGGGCTCACAGGGTAGATTTGTGGAACTTACCCAGAGAATTCAGTGAGCAACACCGCCTTGGTGAAGAGTCTAAAAACCATAAAAATAAGCACTAAACAAGAAGGCCCATATCTCTGGAACCGTATGGTGGATTAACCCCTTCATAACATCCACCATACATGTACGGCACAAGTCGGAAGTGGGTGTATGGAGCGGGCTCTTGGGATGAACTCGCCCCATAACAGGCAGGTAATGGCTATATGTTACAGTCAGGACCTGTCGCTTACACCAGCACCCACGATTGATAACCTATAAATCCCACTGTTAAACTCTTACAGCGGGATTCAACACGCACCAGCATGGGGATGCGTCATTTTATGGGCTTAACGGTGCACCCGTGACGTGATCGCTGATCGCAGATGGACTGCTCTGACAGCAAGGTGTCTGTTGAAGACCTCTGTGCTTGTCATAGCAGTGCTGCTTTGAAATTTGTCTGTGGTCGGGATTCAAAGGAGACTGTGATTTCTTCTATATGCAACAATGCTATTACAATGCTGTATATAGCACAGACTATCAGATTATCGAAGGTTATAGTCCCTAAAGAGACAATTGAAAACAGCGACAGGTAAAAAAAATAACATTTTGAAAAAAATTAAAAAGCTTAAAGTTCAAATTACCCTCCTTTTGCCCTATTAAAAAAACATATTAAAAATAAAGATAATAAAAAAATACACACGTTGGATCTCCATAATCAAAAAAGTCTGATTTATCAAAATATAAAAATAACATGATTGGTAAACACTGTAAACAAAAAAAATCAAGAACACCAAAATTCATAATACCACTAAAAATGCTGTAATAAAGAAATAAAACATTATATCTATCCAAAAATAAAATCAGTAAAAACGTCGTCTCACTCTGCAAAACACAAGCCATCACATGGCTCCATCGACCAAAGAAAAGAAGATTATTGGTCTTGGAAAATGGCGACACAACCCCCAAATTTTTTTTTTTTGCAAACGCATGATTGTTTACTACTAAAATAATAAAAAAAAACTGGACATGTTTGCTATCCCTGTAATCATACTGATGAGGAGAATCATACCCTAACATCATTTTTACCACAAAATACACCGTAAAAATAATTAACAACCATGAGAGAATTCAGGTTTTTTTCACAATTTCTCCACATTTGGAATTTTTTCTCCGTTTTCCAGTACATTATGTGGTAAAATGAATGGTGTCATTAAAAAGCACAACTCGTCCCACAAAAATCAAATCCTCATATGTCTATGTGGACTGAAAAATAAAGTAATTATTCTGTGAAAAAGGGGAGGAACAACAAAAACACAAAATGAACATTTTCCACTTCGCAAAGGGTTTAAGGAAAACCCATAAATTATCAGTGGAGCAAAAGTAATAAAAAAAAGAGCAAAAACTGGTCACTTTTGACCTGGTGACAGGTTTTCTTCAAATTGAGTTTTGAAGTCCTACAAATTAGAGTGAATGTATAATGTGTGGACCTGTCCTTCCACTCCGAGTTTATTGACGCACACCGAGGCGACTTTGCATGGAGAATAAAAGCTTGATTTCTCAAAATAATAGGGATAGAGCCAGGAATTGATGCTTTGAGGAAGTTCTGAAGGCAAGGCCACTCACACCAAATGCTAATTAGATTTAGATTTCTCTTTTTCTCATTCGCTTTCTATGTTGTTAATTGATTTAAATAAATTATTACCCCGTCTAGTTCTAAAAGCATTCTTACATTGCAGTGTTTTTTTCCACACCTGCTTAGACCTTTTTCCATAGTACTGTATATTTAAAATCTACAATTACAATTTTAATTTGCCTGCAGTTCATAGAAAGTGCTGTAAAATCCCCCACGCGTGTATGCAACATTCACAGACCCTTTAAAGGGAATCTGTCAGGTGTAATATGTACCCAGAACTACGAGCAGTTCTGGGTGTATATTGCTAATCCCTGCCTAACTGTCCCTGTATACACTAGCATAAATAAAGAGATCTTTAGAAAGAGTATTTCTAAAGATCTTTTATTTTATGCTAATGAGCGAGGGGACTAGTTCCAAGGGCGTTGCGTCCCTGGCTAGTCGGCCTTATTAGCATGTTAGCAAACCCCTGTGGGTGTGCTAACATGCTAATGAATGCGGAGCATCAGAGGAGGATCTCACTCACCTCTCCGCTGCCATCGTCGCCCGACGCTGGATTTCAATTTAATGTGCATGATCCCGGACTTTCAGTCATGCGCTCTACTTCAGTTTGAAGCCGGGACGCGTACACCCGGCTTCATAGTGCACATGACCGAAACTCCGGGGTCATGTGCACTGAGCCAAAATCCAGCATCGGGCGGTGATGGCGGCGGAGAGGTGAGTGACCTCATCTTCTAAAAATGCACATTCATTAGCATGATAGCACATCCACAGGGTCATACTAACATGCTAATGGGGCCGACTAGCAAGGGAACTAACGCCCAGGGGACTAGTCTCCGCACTCATTAGCATATGATAAAAGATCTTTAGAAATCCTTTTTCTAAAGATCTCTTTATCTATGCTAGTGTATACAAGGACGGTTAGGCAGGGATTAGCAATATGCACCCAGAACTGCTCGTGGTTTTGGGTGCATACTGGACCTGACAGGTTCCCTTTAACATCTGCTTAAAGGGAGCTGTTGATTGCTTTTAGAGCACAGTATATTCACATGTGACTTGTTGCTGAAATTTCTGCAAATAAAGTTTGCTCCGTATATTGTTGTTTTGATGGATTTCTGAAATCTCCATTCAGAGAAATAAGACATTGTTAGGAATTTCTGCAACCAGTCTACCGTGTGTGACTTCACCCTTAGGCATCGGAAATGCTATTATCCAGCGTGTCTAACAAGAAGACCTAAGCGCTATTGAGACAGCCATGAAATTATTGGTTATCAGTAGAAATTGTGTGCTATTTCAGTGGAGTGGTAGAACAGTGAGACCTCAAGTGATGCTTATTTTCTAGGATGAAATGGTAGAAATTTGCCGGAGTAATTCAAAAGGTGAACTATTTTTACCTTTAAATTAAAATATCAGTACTGTATAGTAGATGACATGGAAAGCCGAACTTTGGATAGGATCTGCAAATGGAAAACTGGTGAAATCATGAGCAAATTATGAGTTCTTGCCATTTAGACGATCTTAAAAAAAAAATTGCTACTAGTCATAGTTGTAAAATAAAGATGTAGCGTTACTCTAAGGGGTACGTTGCACGCTGCGACATCGCTACTGCGATATTGTCAGGGTCAAATCGAAAGTGACGCACATCCGGCTCCGGTAACGACGTCGCAACGTGTAAAGCCTAGATGTGCCGATAAACGACCGCAAAAGCGTCGAAAATCGGTGATCTGTGTAGCGTCGGTCACTTACATAATGTTACATAAATAGGAGATACGATGTTGTTCCTCGTTCCTGCGGCAGCACACATCGCTGTGTGTGAAGCTGCAGGAGCGAGGAACATCACCTTACCTGCCTCCGCCGGCTATGCGGAAGGAAGGAGGTGGGCGGGATGTTTACGTCCCGCTCATCTCCGCCCCTCCGCTTCTATTGGCCGCCTGCCGTGTGACGTCACTGTGACGCCACACGGCCCGCCCCCTTAGGAAGGAGGCGGGTCCCCGGCCAGAGCGACGTCGCAGGTCAGGTAAGTGCGTGTGAAGCTGCCGTAGCGATAATGTTCACTACGGCAGCTATCACAAGATATCGCTTGTGCGACGGGGGCGGGTACTATCGCGCTCGACATCGCTAGCCGATGCTAGCAATGTTGCAACGTGCAAAGTACCCCTAAGAGTTAAATAATGTCAACAATACTTCATCTACACATGGAGAAGGTGGCAGAACCGTCCTGGGAATCGGCTCAGTACTCACTCGCTGTATAGGATATAGTGGTAATTGGCTCAGTACTCACTCGCTGTATAGGATATAGTGCTAATTGGCTCAGTACTCACTTGCTGTATAAGATATAGGGGTAATTAGCTCAGTACTCACTCGCTGTATAGGGTATAGTTGAGTTTTTACAGTATTCAGATTTTTACCTCTTATGGACACTTAATTAAGCTAAATATACTGCGAACATCTCCTGCCTTATATTACCGTGGGGGATGAAGAAAATGCACCTCGGAATAGTAAGGATTACAGATGGCAACATTTTGTTAAACTGAAAAATATAGTGCTTCATAATATCTGGTCCTTCTTTACTGGTTAAGGTTATCCTTTAATGGTTCTAATAAAAACTACAGATTGCCAAGCAAAAAAAAATAAGAAATAAGCCCCCTCATACAGGTACACGGATGGGGAATTATATAACTTATGACTCTTATATGGCAATACAAAAACAAATCATTTTTTTGCAAGTGTGTATTTATTGTAAAAATAATGAAACATAAGTAATATGATACAAATTTGGAATCGGTACAGCAGTGTCTTCAGGAGTGCTATATTCCTTTCCTCTCGCAAGATGCAAATAATTTGCACAATCCACCACTGACAAAATATTATTAGCGTTAAAAATAAAGAGTTAACTGTTCTATTAAAGGGACCCTGTCACCAGATTTGGCGACAATAACCTGCAGCCACCACCACTGAGCTCTTATATACAGTATTCTTGAACACTGTATATAAGAGCCCAAGCCGCTCTGTATAATGTAAAAAAGACTTTTATTATACTCACCTAAGGGGCGGCCCGTTCTGATGGGTGTTGCTGCTCTCTGGTCTGGCGCCTCCTCTCTGCTGCAATCGCCATTCTCGTTCTACCCAGCCTAGTATGGATGATGTGTTCTATGTCATCCACACAGGACGGCATTGCGGACCTGTGCAGGCACACTTTGATCTGAACTGCTGAGGGCAGATCAAAGTACCGTAATGCGCAGGCACGAGAAAAGATTAAAGACCACCCGAGCAGGGGCACTACAATACTTTGATCTGCCCTGAGCAGGGCAGATCACAGTGTTCTTGCGCAGGATCTCAATGCTGGCCTGTGTGGATGACGTAGGACACATCATGCACACGGGCCTCAGAAGAAGGAGGATGGAGAGAGGAGTCACTGGACTGGAGGTATTGATGTGATTTTTTTACCAGGACATGCAGTATTGATGCAGGAATATGGTATATAAATTTCAGCACCAAATTTGCATCTCTTGGCAAAAAAATGTTCTCAGTAGGATTAAAAAGCAAAGTAATGATTAATGGGAATCTGTCAGGTGCAATATGCACCCAGAACCACGAGCAGTTCTGGGTGCATATTGCACCTGACAGGTTCCCTTTAAGAGCCTTTTGCTCAAAGCACATAGACCCATTGTCTACTTTTCTGCTTTACATTTTTTTTAGCATTTTCTTCTCTATTTTCAAACATTGGAATGAAGGTGATGTTTTAATGATATGATTCCTTCTTGCGGACGCTGGATTTTCTTTCACGTGAAGTCTCAACATTTCCTACTCCTGAACAATTGCAGAACCCTGGGATACTACAAGTCCAAGCATAACCTAGTATTACATAAATACACAACAATAAATACACAACTGTAAGATGTCTCCTTCAATTAATGAAGGAAACACTAATACAGCAATAAAGCCCCCATTTACAAGCATGCTCGACACTCTCAGCGGGTACCTATACATTGGTATCGAGGAATGCCCTTCTGTAGCAGTAATTTTATAGACTGATATATTGCAGTATTTCAACATTGTATCACAAGAATGTATTTGCTCTCATTCTACAACGAACACGGATATAATCCAAATGATCCAATAATCCAAATTAGTAAAGTACAGTATATGTTACGTTCAACATATTCTCATCGCATATGTGGAGCTCAGAGACAATATTGTAATTGAACATTTGGAACATTTACTTATGTACATTATTTTTTCAGTTTCAGGTTGAACTTGATCAGGAATACCAGGACAAATTCAAGCGACTTCCAATGGAAATTCAGGAGTTTGTCCAGGAGGCGATGAAAGGAAAATTCAGTGAAGATGGAGAACATAGCTCTACTCTCTTAACACCTGACAGTGGAAAGTCTCCAGTGGGGAACTCGGGAAATCACAAAAGTCTGGATCATGAAGAAGAAGGTGAAGAAGAGCCTCCAGTAAAAGCATCTGATACATCACTTTAACTGGGACTTGGAGGTTGCAACGTGTCTTTGTGCTGTCGGAGGGGTGCTTACACATTGCCGGTTATTTCTCTTTGGCAATCTGATACTGCCTCTGTATAGTGTTACATGATGGAAGCTTACAGTGCTTTTTTGAATGCACACTTCCAAGAGAAGCAGTTTTCTATTGCACTCTGCTGTCCATTTTTTAGGTATTTATTAATATTCGGAGTCTTGGTGCATTTATTGTGAAGAAGTAACATGCATAACCCTATAATGCTTCTTTGTTGGTGTATCTGAATAGGCAAAAAAAGTAACAAAAAGGTAACTTCCGGGCTAAACATACTGTAAAGAATGGAGATGGAATAACTTCATTCTGTGTTGACTTTTAACCATGCGAGAAAAGGCCAAATCAGGCCAAAACATAAGGACGTGATGGCGACTATTCTACTTGTGTTCAAGCATTACCCATATCATGTAATCCACTGGCATCATTTATTTACCAGTATGGACGATGCTACCATTGGCCACAGTAACCACTGGAGGAATATTCAGTGATTGCTTAGTTCTTTCTGTACCTAAACTGCTCAATATTTGCTTTATGTTGCACTGAGAGATTGAACGTTTTGCTTTGCAAGCACTGGTTGCTTGCTTTTTTTGATATTTTATGTATCTGTAATATAAGTGAATGATTTTTGGGGGCGATATGGTCCCTATTCGGAGACCATCGGAGTAAATATTTATTGACGTACAGTACACTATACCCACAGCATATCACATGAACACAGAGGTGTGGGTTTTTGACGGGATGCAAATTCCCACAGGAAGAAGGAAGTGGAGTGTGCATGTCAGAACAAAGAATACTAACTCCGCGGTTAGATTCTGCAAATTAGTAACAAAACAGGTGTAAGAAGCGTCGTTTTCTGTGGTATTAATTAGTGTCGTAATGTATGTTGAATCAGTCTTTGGATATAAATTTTAAAAAAAATATAGATATATATAAAAATATATATTTTGCAGGATCAAAAATACTGATTTTAAACTATTATAGTTTATGTAAACTTTTCTGAAAACTGTACACAGTGCAAATAGGAAACCCTGGAGAAATGTATGTTCAAAATATTGTGCTGTATTCGGAAATAAAGTTACTAGTCGTTGTGACTACACTGTGCGTTCTTGGTAAAATCGTGAAAATACATATTACTAGTAAAGGCGGCCGTCACCACCGCTCCTGACCTGACAGGCCTGTTTTAGGAAATACTCGTATAACATAAAATAATATTTCTAGAGAACTGTTTTTTACAACTCCAAGGCCTCATCATTGTCTTTACACCTTTTTTATAGAGTAAATATTGTTCTAATGTTGAGTTTTACGTTTGCATCTGATTTATTTGATTTGTGCTTTTTTTTAGTTTACTTTACTTGGTTTTATCTTTTTTTTTAAGGTTTGGCATTATGGGCATGGCTTTACTTATTCAGATGTTTTAGCCTATATGTTTTTTGAAATATCACAAAATGTTTGCACAATTGTACTCCAGTATCCTAGTGAAGTACAAACTCTGTCTAACTTTATCTTTCACAGTTGTTGACTAACATGCAGAATATTAAAGAAATTTGCGACTTCTTGCTGTTTAGTAGCATAAAAAAGGTAAAAGAAATGAAAAATAGAGAATATTTAATAATGTGCAAAATATTTCAATCCGCCGCTTTTTTCGAGAATTTGGCGTAAATTTGGCAACAAAGTTCAAGAGATAAAAAGGAAAAGTCACTGTAAAAAATGCAAGTGTTATTCCTACTGGAAATCAATGAATGAATGGACAACGTGGTGTTTGCAGTCGGTTTGACTTACGAATAAAATTTAGATATGTCAACCAGCAATCTCTTACTAGTCCTGAGCCTTAGATGTCATTTTTTTGTGGACAAAGGGAGGAAAGCTGTTGTCAAAAACCTTTGGTAGACACTTAAAAAGATTGAGCTACAAAATTCAAACTACCCTTTACCTGTCGGGTGGCGGCACTATACGTATTAGAGAACTGGTGGACACAGACAGAAAATGGTCCATGTGCAGTCCAAGAACTTTTGCAGCCCAAGAACTCATAAAAATGCAAAATTGCACCTGCTTTGGAGGTAGACAAAGCCCCCCTTGCCTTTCGGACACCTGTGCGGCTTCATAGGTTGCACCAATGATACTGTATATCCGCCCCTCTATTAGAGTAGATAAACCTGTTTCTTCCAGGGTTTAACAACAGTCGTCCCCTGAAAGGTGATGGTTGCCTGGTCCCACCGAAATTAGAAGTATTTACCAAATATAAAGGGGTTGTTCACCTTTGGGGACATTGTTTTCCCTCAAATGCAGGTATTTGGGGCTATAGATTATTTTAGCAATTGGGATTCATAACTGGTTGGTTTTTATAAGCTCTTTGCTTCCTGCTAATTCAATTTTGAAGTGGTCTTTGGTCATACATAATACACATACAGCTGAAAGAGTGCAGAAAAAGACAAACAAAAGAGTTATTGTTCTCAGACAGTCAAAATGAATGCACTGATGGATTCTCAGATAACTTATTAACATTACAACAGCCAGCAATAGCGCAACAAAGAGGCTATAGAAGGCATATGGTGCAACATTTGTAATGAAGCCTAATTGCAAATATGATGTTAAGCCCCAAATACCTGGATTTCAAGGAAAATAATGTCCCTAAAGGTGAACAACTCCTTTAAATTTGATAAACACTTCTAATTTCGTTGAGACCAGGTAACCATCAATTTTCAGGGGTCGGCTGTCTTTTACAAAATATCCATACAGTTATATAAATAAAAATCCCCTAAGATAACATGTATTACTCTCATTATCAATGGTTATAGTCTGATAATAACCTGTGGTGTTCTTGGATTTACCGCAGTTGTACCATAGAAATGTGTCTGTTAATGAGATTATTTTATATTAATATAAATATTTATATATTGGCCTAATACAGTCTGCTCATTAAAAGAAAGTTTAAATTAAATTAGGGGAAACAAAAGAAGCAAGTCTTGTAAAAAGCATCCTCGTTACACATGGCTGACAATCAAAGTGCGGATTTCATTTTTCCTTAGCAATTTTACCAAGTGAAAGTTGAGCCCTGATTAATTTTCATGTCCACCAAGACGAATTTGGCAACTTCACCAAGTAATGCCTCCTATTAGTTTGTACGTAGAAGCTTCTAGGCAGTTGGCCGTATAAACAATCAAGACACAACTTTTTTCACTTTCCCATATAATACTCATTAAAGCTGGTGTCACACACAGTGACAACGACAACGACGTCGCTGCTACGTCACCATTTTCTGTGACGTTGCAGCGACGTCCCGTCGCTGTCGCTGTGTGTGACATCCAGCAACGACCTGGCACCTGCTGTGAGGTCGCCGGTCGTTGCTGAATGTCCAGCTTCATTTTTTGGTCGTCACTCTCCCGCTGTGACACACACATCGCTGTGTGTGACAGCGAGAGAGCGACGAAATGAAGCGAGCAGGGAGCAGGAGCCGGCGTCTGGCAGCTGCAGTAAGCTGTAACCAGCGTAAACATCGGGTAACCAAGGGAAGACCTTTCCCTGGTTACCCGATATTTACCTTCGTTACCAGCCTTCGCTCTTGCTGCCAGTGCCGGCTCCTGCTCTGTGCACATGTGGCTGCAGTACACATCAGGTAATTAACCCGATGTATACTGTAGCAAGGAGAGCAAGGAGCCAGCGCTAAACAGTGCGCGCGGCTCCCTGCTCTCTGCACTGTGACTTGTAGCTGCAGCACACATCGGGTTAATTAACCCGATGTGTACTGTACCTAGGAGAGCAAGGAGCCAGCGCTAAGCGCGGCTCCCTGCTCTCTGCACATGTAGCGACGTTATGATCGCTGCTTCTGCTGTGTTTGACAGCTAAGCAGCGATCATAACAGCGACTTACAAGGTCGCTGTTACGTCACCGAAAATGGTGACGTAACAGCGACGTCGCTGTCGCTTAGTGTGAACCCAGCTTTACTGGATCAGCAGCGCAGGAAATGTAAACATTGTCATCAGTGCACACATTTATAGTTATTAGAGGGAATGCGATTAGAATAATTGTATCATTGTTTCTACTACATTTATGGCATAAAGTTTTTGATTCATCATAATATATGAACTATGTCAAAAACAGTGGTGATCCCCATTATAGATGGAGACTATTTATGTATGATCAGATAGCTTGTTTTAATATAGAAGTAAATATGGGATATATTGTACAGTATATATTTTTACTTCCTATAGGATTAGTTGTGCAATAATGTTCTGTGATTATTAGTATTATGCTGCCATGAAAGTTGCTTTTCAAAAATGTTGAACTTATTCTTCGTTACATGGGTTTAACAGTAAATTATATGATGGGTTGTAAGGATTTGTGTAAATATGACTTCAAATAGACATTGTAGCTTCAGCAAACTTTGTCTAAATAGCTAGTCCAAGCAAATATAAGAAACTTTGTAAAATATCAGATAAATTTGCTTTTTTCTCCACTTATGAGCCACCCCTTCTCTTCCCTTTTCCTCTATGATGGACTGCCAGCTGAGGGGTCAGATTACAGCTCTACATTGAGGTCTATGGAGAAGGGAGGAGCACAATGAGAAAGACAGACACACACCTATGAGGCTGATTTCTGCTGAGTGGTTCCCTCACCCTATTGCTGGATTCACAGCTATACTGCTCAGTTCTTCAATTTAATGACCTCCATGCTGCTGCTGATAATATGCTACCTACAGACAAGAGAGCAGGAATGCCTCATATCTCTATGTACTGTGTATGGGAGATATAATAGCAGCTATTCTCCACCCACTAGCCCATAGAGAACTAAAAATTAGAAATAGTGTCTGCAGAGGGCAACACTGATGAAAAATGCAGAAAATATGTCATATAATTGGAAGAATATAATTATTACTAATGTATGCAAATGGTAACTTATTCTGAAAAGTCACTTGAAATGGCAAGAAAAGTCAAATTAAAGTGGATCTCACAAAATCTTACAATACAAACTAAATGCAGAATTAAATAGATCTCTTACCTGATACGGCTGGTGTACTTATTTTTGAAAATCAATGTCAGAAATGGTTAAATAATACTTTTTCAAAGTATTATGCCTGATATTAAAATTATCATTTTACGAGTTCAGCAATAGCCGGACCCCTGAAGTGCTCACTTATATTTCATAATAGTATAGCCATTTCAATCTAGATTTCCAAAGTAAGTACACCAGCCTCATCAGTTGTATGCTATATATATATATATATATATATATATATATATATATATACACAGCTCTGTCAAAAATTAAGAGACGACTTCCAAATTTTCAGTTTTTCAGATTTTTATCTTTATAGCTATATGTTTGAGTAAAATGTAAATTGTTCTTTTATTCTATAAACTACTGACAATGTCTCAAATTTCCAAGCAATACATTTTGTATTTATTTTCTGAAAATAAGAAATGGTCAAAATAACAAAAAAATTGCTTTCAGACCTCAAATAAGGCAAAGAAAAAAAGTTCATAATAATTTAGAAACAACAATACTAATAATGTTTTAACTCAGGAAGAGCTCAGAAATCAATATTTTGTGGAATAAGCATGATTTTTAATCCCAGCTTTCATGCGTCTTGGCATGCTTTCCACCAGTCTTTCACACTGCTTTTTGGTGACCTTATGCCACTCCTGGTGCAAAAATGTGAGCAGTTCTTCTTTGTTTGTTGGCTTGTGACTATCAGTCTTCCTCTTGAATACATTCCAGAGGTTTTCAATGGGATTCAGGTCTGGAGATTGGGCTGGCCACGAAAGGGTTTTGAGGGTGGTGGTCCTTCATCCACAGATTGATTGACCTAGCTGTGTGGCATGGTGCATTATACTGCTGGAAAAAAACAGTTCTCAGAGTTGGGGAACATTGCCTGAGCAGAAGGAAGTAACAGTTTTTTCAGGATAATCTTGTATGCGGCTTGATTCATACGTCCTTCGTAAAGTTTAATCTGCCCAATTTCTAGAGTAAGGTAATCTCTGATGAGTCTAATTTTCAACTTTGCCCAACACCTGGTCGTCTAATGGTTAGATGGAGACCTGGAGAGGCGTACAAGCCACAGTGTCTTGCACCCACTGTGAAATTTTGTAGAGGATCGGTGATGATCTGGGGATGCTTCAGCAAGGCAGGAATTGGCCAGATTAAACTTTGCAAAGGACGTATGAATCAAGCCGCATACAAGGTTATCCTGGAAAAACATTGCTTCCTTCTGCTCAGGCAATGTTCCCCAACTCTGAGGACTGGTTTTTTTTTTCCAGCAGGAGAATGCACCATGCCACACAGCAAGGTAAATCAATGTGTGGCTGAAGGACCACCACATCAAAAGCCTGTCATGGCCAGCCCAATCTCCAAACCTGAACCTCATTGAAAACCTCTGGAATGTAATCAAGAGGAAGATGGATAGTCACAAGCCATCAAACAAATAAGAACTGCTTACATTTTTGCACCAGAAGTGGCATAAGGTCACCCAAAAGCAGTGTGAAAGACTGGTGGAAAGCATGCCAAGACGCATGAAAGCTGTGATTAAAAATCATGGTTATTCCACAAAATATTGATTTCTGAACTCTTCTTGAGCTAAATCATTCGTATTATTGTTTCTAAATGATTATGAACTTGTTTTCTTTGCATCATTTGAGATCTGAAAGAAATGCATTTTTTTGTTATTTTCTCATTTTCAGAAAATAAATACCATTTTTTTTTGCTTGGAAATTCGGAGACGTCAGTAATTTATAGAATAAATAAAAATCAGAAAAACTGACAATTTTGCAGTGGTCTCTAAATTTTTCCCGGATCTGTATATATATACATATTTATTTATTATTATTTATATTTAATTATATATGCAGCCTTAATTGTGAAATCTGGTGATAGAGCTTTTTTAACACCACCAAGTGAATGTTCGGCCCTGCCATGTTCTAAGGAAACAACCTCTACTCAAAATAATATGTGTTGCAAAGTGTGCACAGTACCAACATTCCAAGCTGTACTATTCAAAAATTAGATTTTTGGCTAAAAAAAATTGCAATTTTTCGAGCTACCCCGCCATTTCACGGCAAATCTCTTTGGGGCAGTCCTACACTAAAATATTTTTATTTAAAGTGTGCCATGCGGCCTCACATATACAAAAATAGAACTGCACAGCATGTACCTGGTGCTTTTCAGTCCCGTCTCCCGCCCACAACCATGAATCAGTCATGGAGACTAAGGAAGCCTGTCCGATGTGCACTTATCCTCAGGAGTCCTGTTCACATTGCACCCTCCCTATTTTACTATTTAGGAGAATTACATTTATCCAACTCTTGTCTGCAGAGACTCAATGGTGCATCAAACAATTGGTTCTTGGGAATTATGCCCATAAATTGACCATATGTAGTCCTGAATCAGATGTTGGACACTGATGATAATACTGTTTTTTTTAGAACATCATAATAGAGTGGAATGAACATAGGTGACAAAGGTGTAAAAATGGCTGCTAAAGCCAAACCGGAATAGTAATAACTGTGCAATGAAAAACAAACAGAATTAAAAAATAAATATATGCTGCTGTAACTTTTCACTTAGTATATTTAGTGTGGGTGTAAAAACTTTCTAAGGCTTCCATCACACATCAATGTTTCTGGTATCTGTGGCATTCGCATACACTTCATAACCTATGGGGCTGCCCACATATCTGTGTTTTTACATAAACCGTGAGTCTGGGCAGCATACATGGAGGCATATATATAAATGTATATATATATGCCTCCATATATATATTTTATGTATATAAAAGTATAAATCCAGCAGCACGGATGACAAGGGTCGAAACAAGTCAATGGGTCTGTGAAAAATAAGTACGGATTTAACACTGCAAAGTATAGGAGAAGTTCTGTAATTTCATTCTTTATCTATCCCGAAAAAACACTGATGACACTGATGGTAAATCGGATACACTGGTGTTATACTGATGACACACTGATCCATAATACTGATGGCACTGATACCATGTTTTCACATATGTATTTTATACAGTCGTGTGAAGGGGACTAAAACAGATGTGTCTGAGTTTTCTGTTTTCTTTGAGGGCTTTATAGAGTGGTAGATGCTGATTTTGGGTATACATCATTTTTACACTGAAAGAGATGCAAATTCTGTCACTTGCAGAGAAAGCAGAAGGGTCCTACCCCAACCCCACATACTCTCACATAGTAATTGACTAGAAAACTCAATAAAGCAATTACTCACTCTACACGGGCAGAAGACCTGACAGATCAGCTGAAATTAAACAGATTGTATTTATTGGTCAGAATTGCTTGTAGATTCACTGTTAAAGGGAATATGTCAGCAGGTTTTTGCTATGTAAGCTGAAGCCAGCATGCTGCAAGGGTTAACACAGAGAATTCAGGGTCGTCTGTCTTGTCAAGATCCAATCTGTTATTTATTGCTATGTTTGTTTAAGTAGCAGGATCCTCATCATTACAGGACTAGAAAGTCACATGTACGGCAGTTCGGCACACCCCCTCCTCTGATTGACACCTTACTGTCAATGTACAATCTCTATAAAGAGCCAGGTGTGGCAGGACAGCTCTCAGCTCTGCTACATGACTAAATCTAAAAATGCACATTGTGTCAGAACAGCTGCACCCAGTAATCTAAATGATACATTGTTGGATTCAAGATCTCTTTGCCTACATCATGCTGCTCTCACGAGGTAGCAAAAACCTGCTGACAGATTCCCTTTAATATTGTGGGCTGATGGAGAGTAAAACATTGCTGCCAATGTGTCTTCATAACAATTGACTCAGTGCCACACACTGGCGGCTTCCCGGACAGATCCAACCAAGGTGCAGACACAGTTGTCCATGGATAAAAGAATGATCATGTTGCCACAACCGTCTCCTAAAATCACATTGTTCTTCATAACCACCATAGTGAGACATAGTAAAATGGTATTAGCCAATCTGTCTGCATGTGATCTGCTTAGAGGCAACAATGTTTCTTACTCTTTTCCAAATTGAAAAAACACGTAAAAAATGAGCACCATCTTAACTATGGGCATGTTTTTTCACGAAAATCAATAGAAGGCTTTTTAAGAGTATTATCAGTGCATTTTTGTGGACTGGGTGAACATGTCCTATCGGTAGCACTAAGAAAGTTTTCTTTATAGAGAGTAACTATTTTGGATACTTTTTCTAAGAGCGGTCTGTGTACAGAAGGAATGTACAGACCGGCCGCTGGTCTCCTGACCTGAACTAGGCCACACGCAGCCAATCCTTATACATTGACTATGAAAATCCAGTACGTGAAACCCCTAATTAAAAAAAATAGTTTTGATGTTAATTTTTTTTCTATATTTTCAATATGATGAACAAAATGTGTTAAATGACAATGTCCTCTGTATTTTCGTAGTAGAGAATAGGATTTTATATCATACAAAACAATATTGTGATGCTATTCACTTCTTATGGATAGTAAAAACGGAAGGATAGTCAGACAAGCCGGGGTCAGGAAACAAGAGGACACGACAGGACACAGGGAGAAAGCAGAAACACAGTCAAGTCACAGGCCGAGGGACAGAATTCCAGGAGAGTACGTATTAGATTCAGGGAGCAGACAGAGATGTGGTCAGGTAATGGTCTGAGGTCAGAAGCCAGGAGGTAACAACAAGAACAGGCAGTGGGCAGAGAGGAGTTAAACAACAGTCCAGGGTCAATAAACTTAGATCAGAACATAAGCACAAGCCAAGAGCACAACTGCAGGACCAGAGTATGACTGGCAAGATTCTGGGAGAGCATGCTCAGTAATGAAGCAGAGCAATTACCAGGGAGGTGGAATGCCTGAGTAAAAACACCTCCCAGAACCTGCATGGAATCCTGTGCTGTCAAACAACCTATCAGCTAGTGCTCAAAGAAACACAGCAGAGCATCTCCAAATGCAAGATGCTCTGCAAAAAGGAAACATATCAATGCCAACTCTGTAGTTCAGGAAAGCACGGCAGAGCATTACCTGTGTGCAAAATGCTCTGCACTGAGGAACCGTGACAAATTGTTAGTATTCCATTTATCACTACACAAAGAAAAAATGCAGTTTATAAGATGTAAATAGTCAAAGGAAACAGATAAGAGATGATTTTCTACTAAAACCCCTGCCCTCTCCTAAAAAAATCAGGTCCAGGCTGAGGCTGCTTAGCCAGGTTCTGTTTAAGTTATTTAGAGGCTCTTGGGCAACCGTGCGGGGCGAGGTTCATGTGCGGATGTGAATTTTTTCGAGTCAGTCATGGCTACAAATTGTGGATGTGATTGCAGTTTACTGGTATTTCCATAAACCCAAAGCCTCACAGATGAAGAATAGGAATATTGGCTCCTTGTAGTCATTGGTGATGTTTTATAATTATTATTATTATTATTGTCTACTTTTGGAACATTTCTGTAATATATTGATACAATATATCGATAAACTACAAGATCTATCATTGGGAAAGTGAAAATTTGTGTTACAATGTGTTTGGCAAGTCTAATAAGCAGGGTTTGATTTCTACGGATGCCTTTGACTGGAAATAGTTGCACTAGTTATTCAATTTCCACAAATTTGAATCCCCATTTCATTTCAGACTGTAGCTTTAAGCAGAAGTAATAGTTATTTACTGTACATAACTTTTTATTTGTATGTATGAAGTGACTCTTTTTTTTCCAATAGTTATGTGACTTGTTACACATCTCACATTGACTCAGTTATCACTTTGTAACATGGGTCAGTAACAATTTTCAGGAAGTTTTAAGTCCTTTACAGATGTAACAGAACAAATTAGCTTGTTTTAAGGGGTTATTGGATTAAAAATACATTATCGTCCACCCACAGGATAACTGGGATCCATCTCAGGGGTCCTCATTAGTGATAGGCGAGCACTAAAATGCTTGAGTGCTCGTTACTCAAGTCGAACAGGTCAGACACGCTGAAAAGGCTCAACTTGAGTAATGACTATAATGAAAGAGGAAAGATTGGGCAGTTTGGCTATTCACCCACATACAATCAGCCATATACAGAGTGTTTCTGGGCATGGAGAGCCAAGTTGCTCTCTCTGGGGTGCCTGCACATCATGCAGTGAAGCGAGCCTGGGTGTTATGTTCAATGTTTCACGGACAAGACATCCGAGCACCCTCAATACTTGGCCAAACACCGCGAGGACCCGAGCACCACGATGCTTGATCTAGTACCGAGCAGTGCCGAGTATGCTTACCCATCATTAGTCCTCACGGATTACTCCTATTTCTGGGAGTTGGTAATGCCAACTCCATCATTTTTATAAATAGTGATGAGTGAGCACTAAAATGCTAAGGTGCTCAGTCCTCGAGTCGAGCAGGTCAGACGCTCAGAAAGGGTCCTATTGGAGTAATGCGTATAATGGAAGTCACTGATTGGGAAGTCTGGCTCTCCACCCACATACAGCCAGCCATATACAGAGGATTTCCGGGGGACAAAGGGCTGTTTTTTTTGGGATACAGTACATTGAAACATTGTGTTACCCGCAATGAAAGCCATTCAGAGACTGCAAATGTCTCTCCCTGGGGGGCCTGCACACATCATGCAGTGAAACAAGTCTGTGCTTTGTGTTCATTATTTCACTGATAAAAATCTGAGGACCCGCAATACTTGGCCAAGCACCATGAGTACCCAAGCACACTCACCCATCATTAGAAACTTTGAATGGAGTGTCAGTGCTCATGTATAAAAATCACCTCAATAATACTTCAATGCAGGGGCTCTGAATCTTCATTCCAATGATTAGTGTGGATCCCAGAAATGGGACACCCAATGATCATACATAAATAACCTATTCTATAAATCAGTCACATTTGATTTTTGTGGTCTTATAAAACCATACCTGATGTAGGGGCTATAAATGGCCAGATGACCCAAATGTCCTGTTACGAGCAAAAGCCAATTTCGATTTTGCCAGTGACCCAGATATCATCAAAGCTTTTAAAAATTGCAGACTAAAACAATACAGTGAAAGCATCTGGATTCCAGAAGGAAATCAGGAGAGATATCACAATGGGTTGGATAGATGCGTGTACTAGAAGATCTTTTACTGGACGCTCACGACATGGCTTAGATGACAGTATATTATTGGCTCCGGACACAAGATTTCTGCCTACATTTTTGGTGAGGGGCAGTATATTTTAATAATACTTGAACTAGATTTTAAAGAATTACAAGGGATCTTTCTGATATACTAGTCTTGTGCCTTTTTGTGTTTGCCCCGTTATGTGTTTAATATGTGAAAATGTTTATTGTGAACTTTGTTATGTACACACACATATATACAGTGAATATTCCAGATTGTATACTTTGCTTACTTACTACTGAAATTAGCTGTTTTGTTTATTAAATCAAAACTAGATGGACACTAATCTCTTAACCAATGGCCTCCGTATTAACATTATTGTTTTTTTATTGTTTTTATTAACATTCTAAAGGCTCACTCACTAAAAGGGACATTGTCTAAAATTGCAAAGTGAATGTTATATTCAGCAACGTGGTAATATTGTGATTTAATGGACCTTGTGATTTACATGTCAAAGACATAGGAGTAACAGTTACCTATGTAATTAGGTGGTTTTTAGAATACACAATTTCATTTTACATTGGGGTAAAAATTCTATGCAATTTTGTGGCATGGTGTTTCTTCCAGTTGTAACTTTGTGCTTTCGACACAGATCCAAAGGAAAAATAAAAATATTAACACAAGTATGGATGATGATGATTATTTTATTAATATCAAATAATTATTTGAAGGACAGCAAATAGAATTATAAAAAAAAGTGGAGTTAGGCTAGTTTCACACTTGCGTTCAGCGCATTCCGTCACTATGGAGAATAGCGCAGTCCATTAACGGGCTGCGCTATTCTCCAAAGAGTTGTATGGACGACGCACTGTAACGCAAGTGTCTGCGTTGCATCCGCTGGACGACGCAGCGTCGTTATTTTGACGCTGCGTCGGGCGGATGGAACGCTGCATGTAGCGTTTTTCTGCGCTTGGCGGAGTGTCAAAAAAACGCAACCTGCCGGAATCCGTTAGGCGTCCGTTGTTTTTATAATGGACGCCTATGGTGGCGGATTCCGTTAGAATGCGTCATTTGACGGATTCCGTTAACGCAGCTGTCTTTACACAACTGCGCATGCTCAGATGTGTAAAGACAAGGAAAAAAAACTACAACGGATTGCGTTATTTTGTACGATCTGTAGCATTGCGTTGTGCCAATATATGCAACGCATCCGTTGCATGCATCACACAACGCAATGCTACGGATCCCGTCCAACGCAAGTGTGAAACTAGCCTTATAGGGATAATTTCTTACTTAGAAATATAAAAAAAGGTTCAGAGACAATAAAGGGGGCTTTACACGCTACGACATCGCTAATGCGAAGTCGTTGGGGTCACGGAATTGGTGACGCACATCCGGCCGCATTAGCGATGCCGTTGCGTGTGACACCTATGAGCGATTTTGCATCATCGCAAAAACGTGCAAAATCGCTCATCGGTGACATGGGGGTCCATTCTCAAATATCATTACTGCAGCAGTAACGAAGTTGTTCCTCGTTCCTGCGGCAGCACACATCACTCCGTGTGACACCGCAGGAACGAGGAAGCTCTCCTTACCTGCCTCCCGGCCGCTATGCGGAAGGAAGGAGGTGGGCGGGATGTTCGTCCCGCTCATCTCCGCCCCTCCGCTTCTATTGGGCGGCGGTTCAGTGATGCAGCTGTGACGTCGCTGTGATGCTGAACGAACCGCCCCCTTAGAAAGGAGGCGGTTCGCCAGTAACAGCGACGTCGCCGGGCAGGTAAGTACGTGTGACGGGTCTGGGCGATGTTGTGCGGCACGGGCAGCGATTTGCCCATGTCGCACAACAGATGGGGGCAGGTACCCATGCTAGCGATATCGGTACCAATATCGCAGCGTGTAAAGCGGCCTTTAGGCATACAATCAAGTCAATGAAAAAATGTGTTCCCTTTAACTTCTTCATGACCGATGACATACATTTACATCATCGGTCGTGTCTCCACCTTTGACGTGAGCTCACACAGAATTAGCTGCCTATGAAGGTAAGCTGCGAGTCGGCATTCATAGGAGATTGTAATTTCTGCTATATAGAGCAGGGCAGATACTGATGCACTGCTCTGAATAGCAGAAGCGATCAGACAATTGCAGCTTCAAAGTATATAATACAAAGTAAGAAAAAGTTTTAAAAATATAAAAAAATTAAAAATCAAATCACGCCCCTTTTGCCTCATAAGAAAATTAAAGAAAAACAATACACATTCTGTATCGTCGCTTTCAGAAATGTCTGATCTAGCAAAATATAAAAAAGATTAATCTAATTGGTAAATGGCATAATGAGAAAAATGCCAGAATAATGTTTTTTTTAGTCACCGCACCATTGCAATAAAATAAAATAAAAGGCGATTAAAACATTGTATCTACCTAAAAATGAAATCAGTAAAAACATCAGCCCCAGATCCTGAGAAAAGAGAATGTTACAAGTTTTGGAAAATGGAAACACAAGCTAATTATTATTATTATTATTTTTTTTTTTTTACAAATTTCAGAACTTTTTTCACCACTTAAAAATAACAGTATTTGTACTGACCTCGAAAATATATTACTTTTGACTTTCCAGAAAGTAATAAAAATGCCTTAAAACATTCTCTCTATCATTATTCTGGCCTTTGGCAAATATAAATAATTTTGGTTCCCGAATGACCTAAAATGGGAAAGATTTACCTGATTTCATGTCAGATAGTGAGAAAAACATGAAGATGTGTCTTTATAGATAGTGTATGTAAATGTCTGGTTTCAACTGTATATATATATATGCAGAATAATACAAGTACTACAAATTATACTATTATACACAGCTTCACAGTATTCTGCACACCAAGAAGGAAAAATTATGGAAGTCACAGGATCAATAGACACATTAATGATACGTGGATTATAACAAAATGGAAACAAAATTTAGAAGACATCTTCATTTTGGTTTTATAAGCATATTTATTGAGCAAATGAACAAATTACAAAATAGAAATATGTAGAATGTGTTTTACAAAATAATTGAATTTAAGACCTATAGGGTCTCATACATTATAGTTCAGAAATTCAGTTTCATTGTTAAGTGTAAAGTATCAGTAATAAAAGAAGAATAAGAACATAAATAAAAAGGGGAAGAGAAGAAGAAAGAGAGACGGTGATGGGGGGAAGGAAGAGATGAGCGCTAGAGCCCATGATACTGGAAAATAGTCTCACTTATTGAGTAAATTAATTCAGAAGAATTAATGAGAAATTATTAGATTCACTAAATATAATCCCGACATGCCAAGTTTGAAAGAAGCCATCAATCTTATTATGTGTTTAGAGCCTCTCCATTCTACACAAGGTGTCCACTTCTGATGCCGATTCCATTACAGACAGTGCTCTGTTAGTGCACCATCGTCTCGAGATGATGGCACGAGTAGCTGCCAGACAGTGTTTCAGTATTCCCTGTTTGATAGATTTATAAGAAGCTGAATTAATAGAAAGGAGTCCAACCTGAGTGGTGTTAGGAAAGTCCTTCCTTGAAATGTATTTGTATATCTCACAAATTTTATTTTATAGCCGTTGAATCGAAGAGTATTCCCACCAAATGTGGAGCTTAGTACCCTCAGTCAATTCACATCTCCAACAAAGATTGGAGACCAATATATATGTCTTTTGTAGATCAGCTGGACATTGATACCATTTAGTAATACATTTTGTAGTTTTTTTTCCTGTGCCTTACATGCCAAAAATAGTCTTTGTGTAGAAAAAGGCTCTGTTCCACTGTTCTTTAGAGAAGACCTGTCAAATCTCCCTCTCTCACTCTAACAACCCAAATTAAGGTCTCATCAGAATATGAGGAAATCATTGAGTAAATTTGGGAGATGGGGTTAGTTGATGAATCCTCCTGAATTAAGATTAATACAAAAGGTAGTTTGGTCAGATCCAAGTACTGAAACCAGCTGGAAGGTTGAGATGAATGACTGCAACTGTAGATAGAACCAGTGTAAGAAAATGTCTGGGTTAAGATTTTTCAGTTCATTTAGGGTCGACAAAGTGATTAATAATGATAGGACACGTCGAAGTCTAGAAAATTCTGGATTATCAAAAATAGGAGTCAAAGGACCAGGTTTGTTAAAGATTTTAAGCTTTAATAAAATTTGGTGCCAGGTCAAAGAATATCATGTGATTAAAAGGGTAGAGATGTCCAAGGCAAGCAAAATTCCCTGAGGACGAAGGGCAGAGAATTCAGTTATAATTTAGACTAGAAGGTGGCCCGATTCTACGCATCGGGTATTCTAGAATTTACGTATTGTGTAGTTAATGTATGATTTTTGTTATATATATAGATGTTGTTGTGTGTAGTTACCAAGTGTTTGTGTAGGGCGCTGTACATGTTCTGGCTGTTGTCTGGGCGTGGCGGGGGGTGAGAGCGGTGTTGTTTGTGTGTTGCGTTGTGTGTGTTGCATTGTTTGTGGAGCGCTGTGTGTCTGTAGCATTGTGTGTGTGTTGCGCGGTTTGTGTGGGGTGTGTGTGTGTTTTGGGGGGAGGTATGTTTTGTGAAATGTGTGTGTTGTGCGGTATGTGCGTATATTTGTGTGTGCCGCAGTGTTTGTGTGTTGGGTGTTGTGTGTGTGCGGTGTTGTCTGTGTGTGTAGGTGTATGTGTAGGCCGGTGTTTGTGGTTCCCAGTGTGTGTGTGTGGTGTGTTGTGCAGTGTGTGTGGCGGTGTGTGTGTGTGCGTTTTGGGGGTAGGTGTGCACCCCCCATCGTGCTCCATCCCCCATGCTGCGCACCCCCCATCGTGCTCCATCCCCCATGCTGCGCACCCCCCATCGTGCTCCATCCCCCATGCTGCGCACCCCCCATCATGCTCCATCCCCCATACTGCGCACCCCCCATCGTGCTCCATCCCCCATGCTGCGCACCCCCCATCGTGCTCCATCCCCCATGCTGCGCACTCCCCATTGTGCTCCATCCCCCATGCTGCGCATTCCCCATCGTGCTCCATCCCCCATGCTGCGCACTCCCAAAGTGCTCCATCCCCCATGCTGCACACTCCCCATCGTGCTCCATCCCCCATGCTGCGCACTCCCCATCGTGCTCCATCCCCCATGCTGCGCACTCCCCATCGTGCTCCATCCCCCATGCTGCGCACCCCCCATCATGCTCCATCCCCCATGCTGCGCACCCCCCATCGTGCTCCATCCCCCATGCTGCGCACTCCCCATCGTGCTCCATCCCCCATGCTGCGCACCCCCTATCGTGCTCCATCCCCCATGCTGCGCACTCCCCATCGTGCTCCATCCCCCATGCTGTGCACCCCCCATCGTGCTCCACAGTCACACATCAGACAGTATACACGCACACATCTGATCGCATACACTCACACCCCACTTCTGCCTGTGCCCTCCGGTGGACGGTCCCAGCAGCTCTGCTGCGCGCAGTGCTCCTCTGCCTTCTGCCGACACGCACACACCCGATCGCGTACACGCACACACCCGATCGCGTACACGCACACACCCGATCGCATACACCCGATTGCATACACGCACACACCCGATTGCATACACGCACACACCCGATTGCATACACGCACACACCCGATCGCATACACGCACACACACATTGACGATATCGCACATACACATTGACGATATCGCACATACACGCTCACACTCACAACATCCGGAGATACCACATGCTTCCGGCCATGTGATCCTCCGGCAGGTCCTGGAAGGTCACTGCACGCACAGTATCGCCGCCGAGAAGCAAGCGATATCACTTGATGTTGTGAGTGTGTGGATGCGATCTGATGTGTGTGTGAGGTGTGTGTGAGATTGAGTGTGATCTGATGTGTGTGTGTGTGTCTGTTCTTATGTGTGTGCGTGTGTGTGTGTTCCGCCGCTGCAGGACCTTGATGCGCTCACCTGGGAGCTGGTGTACGCTGGTAACCATGCTACACAATATTACCCGATGTGTACTATGGCTACCAGTGTACCCCGCCCCCCGCATGCACGGGAGCCCACACCAGCGTACGCCGGCAACCCCAGCAATGCGAGGGTATGTGTCGGCTGGGTTGCCGGCGTACGCTGGTGTGGGCTCCCGGGGGTACAGCACTCACCTGGGAGTCGGGGCTCCGTGTCGGTACGGGGAATGCGTGCGGGGGGCGGGGCCAGAGCGAGCGTGCCATGCGTGAGGGGGGCGGGGCGTGGCCGAGTTGCCAATGCGTGCAGGGGTCCGGGGCGAGAGCCCAATCTGTGTGGGGGTGGAGCCTGGGCGGGCGGCCAATCCGTGCAGGAGGGGCGGAGCCGAGGCGAGGCGAGCGGCCAGTGAGACGCTTGTTGCGGTAACGACAGAATTTTGGAGCAAGACAGACAGACAGACAGACAGACAGAATAAGGCAATTATATATATATAGATTATATATATATAGATAGTGAGAGTTCTAGAGACACTTACCAGTTCTGCTCGGCACCATGAAACCAATTAAACAGATGTACCAACATGGCTGCTTGGTGATGAGACCAAAACTCCTCTAGATTTAAATCTATTTAAAAATCTACATGCTGAACAAGGTCTACCAGATTTTCAAATAATGCTCTTAAATGCTGTATTTAGTTATTTTAAAAATGTACGAGGTAGAGCTATAGGGACTGCTTGAAAGTAATAAGTTTTGGAAGGATGTCCATTTTCAAGACATTAATTCTACCAAAGACAGACGTACTTTGTAGTGATGAGTGAGTGTGCTGGGCACCACTCTACTTGTTCGAATATTGGGATGCTTGAGAAGGGGGGGTATCAGAAATCAAAATTACCCTTAAAATCAATTTTTATTAGATTAATCTTAAAATCCCAACCAGGTGAATAACTTAGTGAACATTTCTAAAATATTTCCATACTCAAAGTGCACAGTAAATGGGAAAGATGATACTAACCCTGTTCAAGTCACTCCCTCCTGTGCCCTACCTGTCAGCGGAAGTCAGCACCCTATATTATGCAATGGTGTCCCTGCTCACTGTAGACTTACCCTGCCTATTACTGCCGAAAAAAAGTGCAGTGCCTAATAAAGTGCCATAGTGATGCAATAAAGTGCACAGTGCTGATGTCAATAGACAAATAGTTTGGCAGATACAGGGTGCGTAACATTAGCGGGTACTTATCACTTTCTAAATGCTTACTTCAATACTCAATCAAGTATCCTGGTACTCAGGCGCCATGCTAAAGTCCCCGCCCCACATGTTTTGTGGTTGATTTCCAGCCACTAAACATGCGTCTATTGCCTGTCAATCACGGTAATGTCCTAGCCATCTTGGCTACTGGTATTACTGTGACTGGCTGGCCACATAACATCATCGGTGCTCTGTACCCATAAACGGTGTAGGGAGAGTTTCTGCTGGAGAAGGGACAGTGTGTACTAGCGATACAGTACATGCTATTGCAACATTAAACCAATAATCCTTTTCAGGGCTAATTCAAATAGATTCTATTCTCTAATAATACAGCTCTTAGCTGCAACTAGTGTCGAGTTAGCAAGGAATAGTGCATTGGAGACTTGTAGGCAGTGATTATAGCCAAACAGACCTTGCTGCTACATAAATTTGTATTCTTTTCTATAATAATACCACTCCTAGCTGCATTAAGTTGCTGCAACCTAAAACCAAACATCCTTTTTGAGGCCATCTATTCCCTATTAATATCACTGTTAGCTGCATTAAGTGTAGGGATAGCTGCTGGAGGAGAGTTAGTTTTGAAGTAGAGGCATATAGGAGGAATATATTGCTTTACAGTCCTTCTATAAGTATACTGCTGCAACTTTAATGCGTTGTTCAGGGCAAGGGTGATGTTATGAAACACAAGGCAAGGCAGACCAGCACACAGAGAAATATAGTGGTGGCTGGGGACCACAGGAGGACCACCGCCAAGACTTTGCAAAAAGCCTCAGTGTCCACACATCTACACGTCAACATTTCCAGGGCAAGAAGGCAGGATATGCAAGCAAGTAGTACACTTTGTTGTTTTTCCATCTCCACCTGGTCGACATGCAAAGCTTCCTCTATAATTGTGAGCAACGAGCATTTAAGTAGACACAGAATCAGAATGGTTATGCTGATTATGGTTTCATCTTCGCTCCTCATCTTGGTTGACTTGTTAAAGCTTTGTAGAGCCTCACAGATAACAAACTTTCATGTCCACTCATTGGTTCTTATGTGGGGACCCTGAACAGAATATCGATGGGCATTTTGTAGCTGATATTTAACTACTGTCCTCTGCTGCTCACAAAGCCTTGCTAACTGTGTGATAGGGTCACGTTGCACATAAGTCTGTGAGCTAACACTTGCAAGTGCTGTTGCAGCACTGCCAGACAGGCGACAGCTGACTTGCGGAAATGGATGCACACGTGAATCTTTACAAGTAGCTTAGGCTTATGTGTCCGAGGCATGGTATACACATACCATACCATACATGCTTTGCAAGCTACAGAGCTGCCACCAGGTTACAGCCATTATCACACACAACCATATCTGGTTGTAGAGTAAGCGGCAAAAGTCATAGTTATGTCTGGTTCGTTATAATTTTGAACAATTCTGTGACAGTGTGCTATTTGTTACCTAAAGAAATTGGTTTCACCAGAGCCTGTTGCAGCTTCATTGAGGCCTTGCTGCAAGCTTTACAGCTAGCCACTGTTTTAGACAACATGCTCCAAGATGTCAATTGAGAGATGGAGGATGAATAGGAAGAGGGGGTTCAGCAACTGGTGTATGAGGTGGGGAAACCCTGATGGAACTAGGACTCGCAATCCCCAGTGTCAGTAGCACATGTGCCGTCCCAGAGTCTGACTCTGTCCTGGCCTTCATAAGGTTCACCTGGTGTGCCATCAGGCAAATGTAGCAACCCTGGTCACAAATACTTGTTGACGTGTTGGGTGTTAAATGGACCTTCCCAGTAACTATTGGTCAGGGCATGGGTGATGTTATGGGACACATGCTGCTGTAAGATGGGAATGGCACACCAGGAAAAATTGTGGCAGCTAGGGAATGAGTACTGAGGGATGCAAGCACGATATTTGTAAATATGTGACTACAGTGCCTGCATCCTGGACAGAGGATTGACAAGGACATACAACAAGGGAAGGGGCAGTGGTGTCATCCGAAGACACTGATTGAGGACCGAGGCGTGCAGCCCATCTAGTCAGGACCTTTGATGACTTGTGCCTGAGCATGCTGGTGGTAGTCAAGCTGATAGTGGGCAGACCCCTGCTGATCTTGGTAACACACAGATTGCAAATGACCTTTCTTTTATCATCTCCACTTTCTTTAAAAAAAAAAAAAACAAAACACCAGACTGTGGAACACCTAACCATTGGCCTTGGAACTTGCCGCATTTGGGTTCTCTGGGGGACAGTTGCCCACCTTCTTCCTCTAGTCACCACACTGTCACTGATGGCCCTCTAAAAATTGATTGGGGGCCGCCTGTTGGCCCTTCAAAAACTATGAGCGAGTACCACATGATGACTCTTTGGATATGGTGGAAGAGGACAAGAAAAAGAAGAAACCATGAACCATATACCTTTTTTTTGATGGGAAGGGGTGAATGGGAATACACCAGGAAAAAAAAGGAACATTTCAATTGGCTTTATGTTCTGCTTCAGTCATCCATTGGGGTTGAGAACTTTAGGCCAATCCAAGCCTATTTGTCAAATAGTAGCATGTCACTTCTGAATAGGCCAATCTAAGCCTTGTTCATTTGAGAACAGTCAGCCTGTCAGCATTTTCAGTTGACAGGTGAATGCACCTAGCAGCACTAAAAATCCATGCAATCAACTTAAGCAAGGAGGGAGCTGTAAATGCGGCCTGGGATACTGTGATTTGGCTCAAGTCTGTGGCGAATAGTAGCATGTCCACTTCTGAATAGCTGGTAGGGACAGCACTGGAGGGAACGAACACCACTGGTGGCATGGACAGCACTGGGGAGCACACAGCACTGGGGGGTACACAGCATCGGGATCATGTACAGCACTGGTATGCTGTTGCTCCTATGCTTCTGTGGGATGCGAGTGCATTGTGCGCTAAACCCACTCACAAAGTACATCTGTGCCAGGGTGAAGACCTAATGGTAAGCACACGCAGTGTTCAGTAGTGAATGCTGTGGGCTCGTCTTCGCTGCACAAGTGGGGGTTTAAAGGGCCGGTAAGACGCGGCTGCCAGCCCGAACACTGTGGTCTCCAAGATTCTGCCCACAGGCCGAGGTAAAGATCATTCCCACCCATGTAATAAAGTGACACTGGTCAAATTTTAAAAATTTCGCTTGATCATAAGGGTCAATATCGTCATTGAGGAGTTAAGTGTATATATATATATATATATATATATATATATATATAGTCCCTGACAGAAGTATTGTCGCTTATCCAAGTTATGTACATAAAGTCTTATAACCTGACTTTAAGTTCATCCATTGGTTTCATAAATTACATTTTTGAAAGCTGAAACCCTCCCAAATTTGGTTTAGGTTATGAAAATAAAGGTGCTGCAAAGCTGAAATATTGATCATCTAATGAACACAGAAAGGTCAGATTTTCGCAAGACAAACATTTTGTTGCCCACAGAACGTAATGTGAAATTCAAACAAATAATTAACTTCTAATACAAAGATATGTTGCATAACATTGGTGAAGTTGTGGTGCTATGAGAGCCATATTTAATATTTTGTGTGACTTCCATGAGCTTGAAGGACTGCATCCATGCTATTGAACAATGATTCATACAATTTATGGATGAAGTCATCAGGAATAGCAAAGAATGCAGTCTTACATGCCTCCTATCTAGTTCATCTAGATTATTTGGTTTTGTCTTTCATGCTACCCCAAACGTGCTCAATGATGTTCATGTCTGGTGACTGAGCTGGCCAGTTGTTGAGCACCTTGATCTTCTTTGCCAGGAGGAACTTTGTTGTAGAGATGGATTTATGAGATGGAGCACCATCCTGCTGCAAAATTTGACCCCTTTTATGATTGGGAATGTCAGAGGTAGCTAATACTTCTAGATATTTTAGGCTATTGATATTGCCTTCCACCTTGCAAATCTTTTCCACACCCCCATACTGAATATAAACCCAGACCATGATCTTTCCACTACCAAACTTAACTGTTTTCTGGATCCATACGGGCTTCAGTAGGTCTCCTGCAGTGTTTGCGGCGGCTGTGGTGTAATTCAACTGAAGATTCATCAGAGAAATCCACCTTCTGCCACTTTTCCAGCGTCCATCTATTTAGCAGGCTGTGGGACTTGGCAAATGCCACACGTTTTTTTAATTGCCTTTTGCTTAGTGCTGGCTTCTGGGCACTGAATCGACCATGGAGGCCATTTCGAGACAGAATCCTACAAACTGTTCTAGTTGATACAGGGACTTGAGGTGACCAGGCCTTTTGGAGCTCTACTGCAGTGGAAGAGGGGCTGGCTTTGGATTTTCTAACTAACAAACGTTCTTCCTGAGCAGTTGTCTTGCAGGGTCTGCAACACCTGGGCTTGTCAAAAACATCTCCAGTCTCTTCAAATCTTTTTTTAATTCTTTGTACTTGACGCTGAGACATATTAAAGGTTCCAGCCACCTCTAAAATGATTCTGGTCTTCAGCCTCTTGATAATCAAGGCTGTGGTCGCAGGGTGGATTTTTGGTATGTTGTCAGAGGTCAAGTTGCAGTTCAAGTGAAGGTCTGGGGTGCTGGGTTTCTTTTTATACACACCCACTAATTAACCAATCATTTAGTGAGCACAGGTGAGGATGTAAACTAGGATTGGGTGCATTATATGACAAGGCGACAAAACCTTTGTCTTGAAAAATCTGACCTTTCTGTGTTCATTAAATGATCAATATTTCAGCTTTGCAGCAACTTTATTTTCATAGCCTAAACCAAATTTGGGACGGTTTCAGCTTTCAAAAGAGTAATTTATGAAACCAATGGATGAATTTAAAGTCAGGTTATAAGCTTTTATTTACATAACATGGATAAGCGACAAAACTTTTGTCAGGGACTGTATATGTATACACATATACATATATATATATATATATATATATATATATACTATATATATATACTGTATATATATATAAATATATATATATATATATATATATATATAGCTCTGGCAAAAATTAAGAGACCACTTCCAAATGTTTTTCTGATTTTTCTCTTTATAGGTATATTTTTGGGTAAATTGTAAAGTGTTCTTTTAGTCTATAAACTACTGACAACATGTCTTCGAATTTGCAAGCAAAAAAATTTGTATTTATTTTCTGAAAATAAGAAATAGTCAAAATAGCAAAATAAGCATTGTTTTCAGACGTCAAATAATGCAAAGAAAACAAGTTAATTATCATTTAGAAACAACAATACTAATGTTTTAACTCAGGAAGAGTTCAGAAATCAATATTTTGTGGAATAACCATGATTTTTAATCACAGCTTTTATGCGTCTTGGCATGCTTTCCACCAGTCTTTCACACTGCTTTTGGGTGACCTTATGCCACTCCTGGCACAAAAATGTAAGCAGTTCTTCTTTGTTTGATGACTTGCGACTATCCATCAATTACATTCCAGAGGTTTTCAATGAGGTTCAGGTCTGGAGATTTCAGCTGGCCATGATAGGGTTTTGATGTGATGGTCCTTCATCCACACATTGATTGACCTAGCTGTGTGGCATGGTGCATTGTTCTGCTAGAAAAACCAGTCCTCAGAGTTGGGGAACATTGCCTGAGCAGAAGAAAGCAATTATTTTTCCAGGATAACCTGCCGAATTCTAGCCCTGCTGAAGCATCCCTAGATCATCACCGATCCTCCACCAAATTTTACAGTGGGTGCAAAACACTGTGGCTTGTACGCCTCTCCAAGTCTCCATCTAACCAAACATCTTTGCAAAGGACATATAACTCAAGCCACATACAAAGTTATCCTTGGAGAGTGAATAAGGACACAGCATCCGAAACATGTTCCAGCTTCATTTCTTACACTGGAATTTTTACATGGATTTAAATCTTGGCTAAACATATTTTTTTATATGGATTAAATAAAAGAAATTGTTTTTTATCACGACCCGAATGTGATTGCTGGATATCCTTCTAATATTTTCTGGGTGTAATTCTCAGTATCTTTATTATTCTGTATATATGCATTGTACAGTACCTCTTCTCCTGTCCTGTATGCTGAGCATAATTCTCAATATCCCTATTATTCTGTATATACAGTATATCCTGCACAGTACCACCCACATCTGTCCTATATACCAGGTGTAATTCTCAGTATATGTATTATTCTGTATATATACTCAGCACAAAAGCACTTCTCCTGTCCTATTGTCGGAGAGGTGGAATTTGATTTTGGAAGGGTCATTATTGGTTTATTCTTTTCTGGATTCCAATGGGCAAAAATAAATAAATCTTGGAAAAACTGTTTAATTAGGTTATTACAAGTTTGGAAGTCATCACCTATCTCCTGGGAACAGAACTTCACTAGTGGGCTGTTGTGCAGGAGTTGGCACTGGTCCCCAGCACCACTACGTAAATGAGCAGTGCTTGGCACCGCACGCTTGACGCCATATACTGTATACAGTCTGAGGTAAGGAGATGGAAGCAGCTCATAGTGAAAAATGTTTATGTCCTCTACTCCTAGGCAGAGGAAATAAATCTATTTTCATATTACTGTCATCACTTTTTCCTCTTTGCCACATTGTACACTTAAAGGGGTTGGTCACTACTTTACACGTCCCTTTCATTCCGCTAACTACTTTGCTCTGTCACATCCTACTGTAACCTGAGCTGTTCTTCTGGCCATATGATCTCTGGCTGACAATCTCTGGTTTGCAGTGATGTCACATCAGATTCTCCTCCACCTACAGGCTCTGGAAACTGATGGATAGGTGGGGTTTGTTCTGCTTGTTGGCGGGGCTTCTCATGTGTGTGGTAGGGGCTTGATGTGTGTGGTTGGGACTTGTCAAATGTGTGGGCAGGACTTGCCATGCATGGGATGGCGGAACTGCTTTCAGCAGTATGGGGAGATAAGGTATGCACACCAGTGACTATGTAAGGGGAATACATGAAATAGCAGAAACTGCTGTGTGAATACTGACATGAAAAATCCAATAGCTATATGCAAGAGTGAATATGTGAAAAATGGAATCTGCATTACTGCCATGAACATATGAATCAAGAGAAATTTAGCTACTGAATTGATCAATGCAATAGAGCCCCAACACTACGCCAAAGTATTTCTCTACGTTGGGGTCCCTAGCTTGTGTGTGTCCTCTCATGCAGTTAAAAAACATACCGTGTATGGGAAGCTGAGACCCAGGCAATTTATGCGTATGATATGGATTGGCAATAGGTGTGGTTGGGGAGGGTTCACAAACGAAAAACTACTAACAAATAAGGAATAACGTTTGGAACACCATTCTAAGTCCGAACTGGGTGCAAAAACCTCTGCTTTCAGCAGAGTTCACTGTATGATGAGTCACATGGCACTATAGATCGGACCACAAGGCTTCCACTAGCCGAGGCTCTTCAGACCCAAGCCTGACAGCTAAATAGAAATAAATATGTCATGATCCAGTCCAGAGAGCCGCAGCCAGTCCAAGCCTTGTGATCTGATCTATTTGGCCATACGATTCATCCATTTCTGTGAATGTCATACACAGATGACAGCTGCTTAAAGTCAATGATATACACCAAAGACTGAAGGAATCTACTTGCTATCTTTACTCCACAGTTCCTACAGATGTTTCATCGTATGGACACCTTATCTTTATTATTTAATCTGTGATACAGCCATCATTTTTCTTCTAGTTGCTTTTTAAATTTTCATTTATTGATAGCAATGTAATTGTGGTGCCCTGGACTAGCCAGGTCGTCACAGGTAGCACGCAAACACCCCCACCCCCACTAGACAGTAACATTAGCCAAACTTAAAATCCTTGTTGCCTCCCTACAGGGTCTGATGTCCACAGACAAGCGGTTGGCCCCACCCACCGAGGAGTTCACAGGCAGGAGGCAGGCAAAGTGTCAGTTCAGTTTAGGAGAACAGTGGAGCAGGTTGAAGTGAGAGGAGTAAAGTGGAGAGTGTCTGGGTTTGTGGCCCAGGCACTGACAACAAGGTTGGCAGACGGTGGTGGCCATCTGCAGGAGTGGTGAATCAACGCGGAACCGTAGGACTGGGGTCGGGCGTCGGTACCGACCGAGGAGCGAAGTGAAGCCAGCACACACAGGCAGGGCCATCGGACCCCGGCTAGGCTTGGAGTCGCCGTCAACAGTCAAATCCGAGTGTGACAGGAACCCCAGGGGTTTCCTAACAGCCAAAGACCCGTTAGAAGGCAACCGCCCACACCGTGAGGGTATACATCTACCGCCTAAGGCTAGAGACCCAAGGGCCAGCGCTTGCGGGCAAACGGGCTCCTCCGGTACCCATACACCGGGGAGTGGACTACCGTTGGGGATCCATCATAATCAAACAAGTACACAAAGGTGCAGGGAAAGACAGCCGCCATCACCTGTCCGGGGAGAGACACTGCAGCCGGCTGCAGGACCCATCCATCCAGCCGTTTGGTTTACCGAGGACTTTGTGCATCTCTTACTGAGTAAGTACACCCGTGCCATGAGGCACCGCGCCGCCCTGTCCCTGCAACCCTGCACCTCACCAACCCTGCCTCCCCGTCACACCACCGGGCCCCGGGACCACCGACCCCTACCCACGGAGGGGGAAAACAACATCCCAGCTGCTCCCTACCATTGCTCCTGGGATTCCCGTCACCAGCAGTGGTGGTGCCTATCTTCACCACAACCCGTGGGTGGCGTCACGGATTCCCCAAAACCAACCACCCTTTTCACTCACAGGCGAGGAGTGCCGCTCGAGTCCCCGGATCCAGCCCACCGCTCGAGCCACCGAGCAGCAGCCGCAGCAGCGCCGGACCCGAGTGTTAGCGAGCGCAGTGGCGGCGTACCTCTCTGCCCGCGACATAATCAGTTTGCTGCTTTTAAAAAGTTCTCTTTGGTGTATGGCAGAGGTCCCCAACCTTTCCAAGCGGGAGAGCCACATACAGCTCTGAGAGAGGGTTGCGAGCTGCATATACCTCCCCTCCCTCACAGTAGTGACATCCAGAGCCCCCATTACAGTATAATGACAGCCAGAGCATTTCCACTAAAATTACGCCGAAGCAGCATACAATGATCAAGAGGTATCTTACAGAAGTCACCATAGTTTACAAGACCTGGTGCTAATCCACCAAGCTGCCAGACAGCCATGAGCCACACATCACAGGTCCACAAGCCACATCTGGCTCTCAAGCTTCAGGTTGGGGACCCCTCATTTATGGCGCTGCATACTAAATTCCCCTCACCCCTGGGCAATGTTCCTTTTTTTGTTTCTTCCTCCCCTTTTATTGCAATTTATTGGGATAAAAAAAATCGTAATTCTGGCATTTTGATTTTTTTTCTCATTACACCAATTATTGATCACATTAATTTATTCTTTCTACGTTCTATAGAATTTCTAAATGCGGCGATACCAAACGTATGTATTTTTTTAATTGCTTTACTTTTAATGGGGCAAAAGGGGGGCAGTGATTTGAACTTTAGGTTTTTTTATATATTTAGGAACTTTTTTACTGTATTTTCTAATCTTAGGGGACTTGAAGCTGTGAACCTCAAATCGCCTGTGCTATAAAATGCAGTGCATCAGCACCAGCACAGCTCTGCATAGAAAAATTAACAATCTACTCAGAATGTTGGCTCGCAGCCAGTGTTCACAGGAGGACCGTGATGACAGACATGGGGGTTATCAGCTGACCCCAACTGTCATGACAACCCATCGGTGCCCCACGATCACGTGAACGTCGATTGGGAGGAACAGTGACGCGCTTCCTGTCAGCGCGCGTGTTAAATGCCACTATCAGTGATTGACAGCAAAATTTATGTGATTAACAGCCGTAGGTGGATCTAGGATCTAGTCACAGCTGTTAGAGGCACTTGATGGCTGATTATATCAGCCACCAAATGCAGGGAAAGATGTTGGCTCAGCATGTGAGCCTACATCAAAAGCAGGGAGGCAACCCATGACATAAATATATGTCATTGGTCATGAAGGGGTTAAACAATTGCCTTTATTATACTAACAGAGCAGCAATTCTTTACATTCAGATCTACAACATCCATCCATCCATCCATCCATCTATTAATCCATCCCATTATTCATGTCAGTGAGGGGGTAGCATTAATCTTTATTGTCAGTGCTGGTATAATGGAGCTTTGTGCATTACTTCTATTCCCTGCAGTGTCCTGTACAGGAGATGGTGCTGGGCCTCTGTGAGAGGAGGAGTAGGAAGGGCTCAGGCGGAGTTACAGGTCTGTGCTCGCTGCTTGTAGTCCAGCACAGGGAATGATGGGAAATGTAGGAAGAAGAAAGCAGAGGAATCTGAAAATGAAGTGATCGATATTAGGAATGATCGAATATCACAAATATTTGGCAATATTCGACTTTGCGAATACCTGACGAATAGTTTACTGCTATGCGAATATTCGATGCGCAATCTAAGTCTGTGGGAAGCCCGAATAGTTGCTATTCGGCAACTATTCGGGTTTCCCATACACTTACATTCTGCATCAAATATTCGCAAATCGTCGAATAGTGGCGACCTATTCGGCGAATATGGACGTTGCCGAATAATTGCGGTATTCGACCATCCCTAATCACTATGACAATAGAACTGGTGCCAGTTACAGTTGAGCGCAGTTCGCGGTTCTCCAGTTCGCGGTTCGAGTGATTTTGGGGGCTGTTCTAGATCAAACTAGAACTCGAGCTTTTTGCTAAAGCTTGATAGTTCTAGTTACGTTCAAGAATGGTTCTAGCAGCAAAAAGCAAAGCTAATTACTAGCTGGCTTTCCGCTGTAATAGTGTAAGTCACTCTGTGACTCACACTATTATGAAATTTCAGTGTATAGTGTGCGGGAACAGCGCATTCAGATCACTGCTGCTGGGATAATGGCGATCGCCATTTTTTTTTTTTTTTGTTTTCCTTCCCTAAGCGCACGCGTGTAGTGGGGCGGGCCAGCATGTCAGCCAATCCCAGACACACACACAGCTAAGTGGACTTTTAGCCAGAGAAGCAACGGCATGTGTGATAGGATGTCCATGTCACATGTCCCTGCATTATAAAAACGTTTATCTGCCCGTCAGGACGCCATTATCTGCCTTCTGCGTCTGGGTGTCAGTCACCGCTGGCGTAGCTCCTGTCTCCGATACTGCTGTGTACGCTCTATACACAGCGCTATTCAGAATAGGGATAGAAGTTTCTATTAGCCCTTGTAAGGGCTAATAACAGCAGGCTCAGAGCCATAGGTGACAGTCAGGTCCGTGGAAACAGATTTTAACAGCTACAGAAGATAACAGCGTCTGTGTAGCTAAGCTCAGGGACTTCCTCGCTGCATTTCCCCATTAGGAGGGATAGAAAGTGAGGCTTCCTTTCCTGTACAGTGACCCACAACCCTGCCACTGTACGCTCCTGTCCTTTGCACACTCAAGCTCATTGTTACTAAGCCATTATACTAGCAAACACTGAGTAAACTTAGTGGCATCCTAAAAGTGGCTGTTGGACTTACATTAGTGTCCCACTAGTGCAAATCTATTTGTAGCACCTCTGCATTGCACACTCAAACTCATTGTTACTAAACCATTATACTAGCAAACACTGAGTAAACTTAGTGGCGTCCTAAAAGTGGCTGTTGGACTTCCATTAGTGTCACACTGGTGCAAAGCTATTTGCAGCACCGCTGCATTGCACACTCAAACTCATTGTTACTAAGCCATTATACTAGCAAACACTCAGTAAACTTAGTGGCATCCTAAAAGTGGCTGGTGGACTTCCATTATTGTCCCACTGGTGCAAAGCTATTTGCAGCACCACTGCATTGCACACTCAAACTCATTGTTACTAAGCCATTATACTAGCAAACACTGAGTAAACTTAGTGGCATCCTAAAAGTGGCTGTTGGACTTCCATTATTATCCCACTGGTGCAAAGCTATTTCCAGCACCTCTGCATTGCACACTCAAACTCATTGTTACTAAGCCATTCTAATAGCAAACTATGCTGCCAGTTTAAGGGCCGTAGTTGCATTGTCAGGGATAGTTATTGTTGTTTATTCTCCTGTTAATAAAGATAGACCACCGCTGCAATCTACACCACCTCTCAATTTTTACTACCACATTTACAGCGACTGTGGCAGCACCGCCGAGCCCTGGTGCAATACGTCATGACGTATAGCCTGGGCCAACGAGATGCAGAGGTGGGGCAGATCACCCTGATGGAGTGGTCTCAGATCAAGGACCTATGCACCCTTCTGCACAGTTTCGACATGGCGACGAATATGTTTAGCGCTGACAATGCCATTATCAGTATGACAATTCCAGTCATTTACATGCTGGAGCACACGCTAAACACTATTCGGAGTCAGGGGGTGGAACAACAGGAAGGGGAGAAACTACAGGAGGATTCATATGTGCAAGACACAACAACATCACCAAGGTCCAGACGTTCATCATCACCAACGCGGCAGGCATGGGACCATGGGGGACAGGGATCAACAAGGGCACATGGTAGCAGGCGAAATGTTGAGGAAGGTGCAGGAGAACATGAAGAAATGGAGGACGAACTGTCCATGGACATGGAAGACTCAGCGGATGAGGGAGACCTTGGTCAAATTTCAGTTGAAAGAGGTTGGGGGGAGATGTCAGAGGAAGAAAGAACGGTTAGCACCTCTATGCCACAAACACAGCGTGGACTTGGTCCGCATGGCTGCGCAAGACACATGAGCGCCTTCTTGCTGCACTACCTCCAACATGACCCTCGTATTGTCAAAATTAGAAGTGATGATGACTACTGGCTTGCCACACTATTAGATCCCCGGTACAAGTCCAATTTTTGTGACATAATTCCAGCCATAGAAAGGGACGCACGTATGCAGGAGTATCAGCAAAACTGTTACTCGATCTTAGCTCGGCTTTTCCACCAAACAACCCTGGTGCAGGGAGTGAATCTCCCAGTTGTAACTTGACAAACATGGGACGGTCTCGTCATCTTCAAGAGTCTACCCGTACCAGTAGCATCGTATCTGGTTCTGGTAACAGCAATTTTATTGAATCTTTTCATAATTTTTTTAGACCATCCTTTGCAAGTCCACCAGAGACAACAAGTCTGACACATAGTCAACGGCTGGAGAGGATGATACAGGAGTATCTCCAAATGAACATCGATGCCATGACTTTGCAACTAGAGCCTTGCTCATTTTGGGCTTCAAATCTTGAAAAATGGCCTGAGCTCTCCACTTCCGCCTTGGAGATCTTGTCGTGTCCAGCTGCCAGCGTTGTCTCTGAACGTGTCTTCAATGCTGCTGGGTGTGTGCTGACAGATAAGCGCACGCGTCTGTCCAGTGACAATGTGGACAGACTAACGTATATCAAAATGAACAAGTCATGGATCCACAAGGAATTTACAACCCCTGTGTCATCCTGGGGAGAGTAAATGCTTGTGGATTTGGAATGTGCTTGATGCAAATCTAGCTGTGAAGTGTACAACTGGGGCACAAGTGCTGCCACTGAATGGGTGGGTGTGTGTGGGGCCCAATTTTTGGAAAAAAGGGAGACTCCGCTTGGAGTAACCCTTGCTTACAGTGTTTTTAAAAATGATCCAACATGAACAGAGCTGAGATCAGGAAAGACTTAGCTACCTACCCCGGTGTCATCCTGGGGACGGTTAAGGATGGCGTATTTTTGAATGTGCTTGATGCAAATCTAGCTGAGAAGTGTACAACTGGGGCACAAGTGCTGCCACTGAAGGGGTGGGTGTGTGTGTGGCCCAATTTTTGGAAAAAAGGGAGACACCGCTTGGAGTAACCCTTGCTTGCTGTGTTTTTTAAAAGGAGCCAAGATGAACAAGTCATGGTTCAGCAAAGACTTTGCTACCTACCCAGGGGTCATCCTGGGAAGGTTAAGTATGGCGCATTTTTGAATGTTCTTGATGCAAATCTAGCTGTGAAGTGTACAACTGGGGCACAAGTGCTGCCACTGAATGGGTGGGTGTGTGTGGGGCCCAAGTTTTGGAAAAAAGGGAGACTCCGCTTGGAATAACCCTTGCTTACAGTGTTTTTAAAAATGATCCAACATGAACAGAGCTGGGATCAGGAAAGACTTAGCTACCTACCCCGGTGTCATCCTGGGGACGGTTAAGGATGGCGTATTTTTGAATGTGCTTGATGCAAATCTAGCTGTGAAGTGTACAACTGGGGCACAAGTGCTGCCACTGAATGGGTGGGTGTGTGTGGGGCCCAATTTTTGGAAAAAAGGGGGACTCCGCTTGGAGTAACCCTTGCTTACAGTGTTTTTAAAAATGATCCAACATGAACAGAGCTGGGATCAGGAAAGACTTAGCTACCTACCCCGGTGTCATCCTGGGGATGGTTAAGTATGGCGCATTTTTGAATGCAGGAGAGGCTAATTGGAGTGAACCGTAAGGACCGGGGACGGCGGTGGCCCGTCGGTACCGGATCGGGGAGCAATGAGAAGCCAGCACCATTCGGCAGGGCTTACGGACCCCGACCAGGCTAGGAGTCGCTGTAAAACTGGTCAAATCCACTAGCGAAGGGAACCTCCGGGGTTTCCCAGCAGTCAAGTCCCGATTGAAGGCAACAGCTCACACCGTAAAGGGAAACACAGTCACCGCCAAGGCTACAATTCCCAGGGCCAGAGCCTGCGGGCAAAAGGGGCTCCCTCAGCATCCATCCAAGCTGGGGAGCGGGTTACCGGTGGGAAGCCATTGGAACCATAAACACAACACAGGTGCCGGGAAAGGCAGTCACCATCAACCTACCGGGAGAGCTACCGCAGCCGTCTGTGGGACCCGTCCATCCAGCCGTTTGTTTTACCGGAGACATTGCATTCATCATTGGCTGAGTGAGTACCACTGTGCCGTGCGGCACAGCGCTGCCCTCGAGACCCTGCACCTCACCAGGCCCCGTAACCCGCCTGCCATCCATCTCTACCCCTCACCGGGCCCCGGGACAACCAACCCCCCTACCAACGGAGGGGAGAACCAACATCCAAGCTGCTCCCTGTCATCACTCCCGGGATCCCCGTCCAGAGCAGCGGTGGTGTCACAACCTCACCACAACCGTGGGTGGCGTCACGGACAATATCCCTAAACCACCCTTACCACCCCCTTTCACTCACGGGCAAGGAGCGCCGCTCGAGTCCCCGGCGGAATCCGGCCCACCGCTCGAGCCACCACCGAGGAGCAGTAGCCAGACCCGAGCAGTGGGTGAGCGCAGCGTCCCCTCCTCCGCCCGCGACAACTTGGCGTCACGAACAGGATCTTACTGCTCTGCCGTCTGGTAGAGGTGCGCCTTGTGACCGCCGGAGGTGTCCGGCCGAAAATTTCGAGAAAGCGCCATTTGGGGCGCGAAAAGTCCCCGCTCGAGCGTCTTCCCGAGTAGTGGAGGCGCGAAAGCTGAAACCCCGCCCCTGTAGAGGAGGAGCCGGAAAAAGACTAAGGGGGACGGAAACAAGATGTCTGCGCCCGACGGAGCCGCTGGAGGAGTGGCGTTCGCAGCCGCAGTGGCACCCGTGGATGGGAATGGGCCCGCCCAGTTCCCGGCCGCACTGGCGGGAGGCGCCGTGGCCCCAGCTCTCGCTCAGGTGATGCCGTTCTTCTTTCGCTATGTGCCCGGAGCTACCTGGCTGCCGCAGTACGATGGGAAACCTGATGCGTTGCAGGTCTTCCGGAACAAGCTTAGCCCGCTACTAGAACTGTACCCCCTAACTGATAAGCAGCGTGCAGCGGTAGTGCTGGGGCAGCTAACCGGCGCGGCTGAGCAGAAGGCGGAGACCTGGGCCGAGGGGGACCGGTCATCTGTGGCCACCATCTTTGAGAAGCTACAGACTGCCTTCGAGACCCGTACCGAAGCCGAGCTGCGGATGCAGTTTTATCAATGCCGGCAACGGCCCGCGGATAGCATTCGGGACTACGCCTTGCGTCCGCAAACCGCCCTCCGCACACTGAAGCGGGTGGACACCATCAACGATGCGGACAGCAACAAAATGCTAGTGGAGCAGTTTGTACAGGGGATGAGGTCCTCGGAGGACCGCAAACAACTCCGGCTGTGGGCCCTAGAACACCCTGATGTGGACTTTGCCGTGTTAAAGGAACGGGCCATTAAAGCTCTGCAGCCCCCAGCATCGGAAGTCCCTGAGACAGCCCCATGGCCAGCTGAGACGGCTCCCGTCGTGGTGGCCCCTGCCCTCTCCACACCTCCGGTACCTGAAGTCCCAAGCGGAATGATGGAAGAACTGGCCGCCCAAGTCCGCCGCATGGATGAGGACCTCGCCAAGATCCTCGCCGCACTCCAGCCTCCGACCAGGTCCCAGCCCCCGGGGAAGATGCAGCTCGCCGACAGCCCTGAGGACGTCCCCTGGATACAGCGGAGAAGGGCCAATGACTCACTGTATGGACCTCTGATTTGTTACAGGTGCAGCAACCCCGGCCACTACTCACGACGGTGTCCATTAAACGAGCAACCCCTGGGGCCACGGGCCAATCCTCAGTAGTAGAACCTAGTGGCCCCCCAGACTGGCGGGACCGGAACATCGGAGCCCGGCCCATCATCCCCGTGGCAGTGGACGGGATCCCGCTGATGGCTCTCTTGGACACTGGATCGCAGGTAACCACAATACCATACACACTGTATCAGCGATATTGGGGAAAGGACGAACTAGCCCCCCCAGATGCCAGTATGACACTAATTGCCGCTGATGGACTCCCGTTGACCCAAGTAGGGTACAAACAAGTGGCCATGACTGTGGGACAAGCTGAGCTGCAAGACCAGGGTTTGATTGTGATAATGAATGAACCCAGTGATCATAACCCAAAGTTAGTGCTAGGGACTAATGTGATGAAGCACTGTATGAGTGACGTGCTGACCCTACTGCAGCAGCTGGCTGCCACAGCGGCGGGGAGCCGACAGAGAGCTGTGCAGCGTGAGATCCGGGCCCTGATGTATCGCCAGCATGTGAACTCGACAGGAGGAGAGATTGGCGGAGTGAGAGTGATGGATGCGGCCCCTTTGGTTGTGCCTCCCAGGAGCGAGATGATGATTTGGTGTAGGGCAGCGGTAGGGCCCCAAGGGCGAGACTACCCCGCCATGATAGAGCCCATGCCCTCTGAACACTGGCCCACCGTGATAGCCGCTCGAGGGGTGGTAGACGTCAAGAAAGGGAGAGTGCCCGTATGAGTGTTGAACTGTGGGGAGGAAGAGGTTAGGCTTCCCCGGTACGCTACCCTTGCCAAATTGCTCACTCTAGACCCCCACACGATCCATGAGGCCGTTCCCCTGATCCCCCCACCTACTGCAAGTTCTCCCCCATCCCTGGGGAAGTTAGACGAGTGGTGTCAAGAGCTACACGTCGGCACTGAAGATACCCCCACACACCACAAGGAAGGGGTATATCGGGTGGTGCAGGAATACGAGCGGGTTTTTAGCAAACACCCTCTAGATTTTGGGCAGATTAAAGGGGTCCAACACCACATCCCTACCGGTGCACACCCCCCTATTAAAGAAAGATACAAGCCTATTCCCCCCGCACACTACCAATGCGCCAAAGACATGTTGAGGAACATGAAGGAGGCAGGGGTTATTAGGGATAGCTGTAGTCCCTGGGCCGCCACGTTGGTGCTGGTTAAGAATAAGGATGGCACCATGCGGATGTGTGTGGATTACCGGAAGATCAACCAGATAACGCATAAGGGTGCTTACCCCCTGCCCCGCATTGAAGAGTCCCTGGCCGCGCTGAGCACCGCTAACTACTTCTCCACCCTTGACCTCACCAGTGGGTACTGGCAGGTAGCCGTGGCGCTGGAAGACCGGGAGAAAACTGCCTTCGGCACTCCTATGGGACTCTGCGAGTTCAACAGCATGCCGTTCGGGCTGTGCAATGCCCCCGGAACCTTCCAACGGCTGATGGAATGCTGTCTGGGACACCTACATTTCGAGACCGTCTTGCTGTACTTAGATGATGTGATTGTATACTCACAGACGTATGAAGCCCACCTGGAGCACCTAGCCGAGGTGTTCACGTCCCTTGCTAAGTATGGGATGAAGTTGAAACCCTCAAAGTGTCATCTGCTGAAGCCCAGAGTGCAGTACCTTGGACATGTGGTGGGTGCGGAAGGTGTCGCCCCTGACCCCGAGAAGATCACCGCAATCCAAGACTGGCCGAGACCGACCACGGTGAGGGAAGTGAGGCAGTTCCTGGGCCTGGTGGGATATTACCGTCGCTTCATTAAGGGGTACACGAAGATGGGTGCCCCCATGCAAAACCTCCTCGTGGGACAGACCAAGGGTGGTAGACCCCTAGGAGCCCCTTTGGTGTGGGAAGAAAAGCATGAGGATTCCTTCCGCCAGCTGAGAGCGGCCCTGACCAGAGAGGAAATCCTAGCGTACACTGACTACAGCCACCCATTCATCCTCTACACCGATGCCAGCAATGTGGGCTTGGGGGCTGTTCTATCCCAGATCCAAGACGAACGGGAGAAGGTGATTGCTTTTGCTAGCCGGAAACTCCGACCGACTGAGAGGAACCCTGAGAACTACAGCTCTTTCAAGCTTGAGCTCTTGGCACTGGTGTGGGCTATCACCGAGCGGTTCCGCCATTACCTGGCAGCAGCCAAGTTCACCGCCTACACGGACAATAACCCGCTGACCCATCTAGATACGGCCAAGCTGGGCGCGTTGGAGCAGCGGTGGGAGGCCAGGTTAGCCAACTACGATTTCACCATCAAGTACCGGGCCGGCCATACCAACGTTAATGCCGATGCACTCTCCCGGATGCCCCACCTGTCGGAAGAGGGGCCAGAGGATGACGACCTCGAAGAGATCGAGTTGCCTGCATTTCACTGGCCGCTAACTGAGAAGGTGCATGTCCATCAACAACGGGTGAACCTGGACCCACTGCCCAGTCAGGATTGGCAGGAAGCTCAAAACCAGGCACCTGCTGTCCGCCTAGTCAAGACCCTGGTGGAACAGGGTTCTGCTGGGATAGACCCTGCCGCCCCTGCCGAAGCCCAACGCCTGTGGCGAGAACGGACCCGGCTGTACCTACACCAGGGGAAGTTGTATCGTGAGCTGATTAATCCGAAGACCCACGAGAAGATCCGCCAGCTGGTGATTCCCCAGGCTAACGTGCCCACCGTCCTACAAGCATACCATGATGGTGCTGGGCACTTCGGGTGGAAGAAACTGAAGATGTTGTTGAGAGAGCGGTTCTATTGGAGTGGAATGCGGGAATCTGTGGAGGCCTGGTGCCGAGAATGTGGCCCCTGCGCGTTGAGAAGGAAGGACGAGGCCAGCCAGAAGGCACCCCTACACCCGATCATTACGCATCAACCGCTGGAGCTGGTTGCCCTTGACCATGTAAAGCTCACCCCCAGCCGAAGTGGGTACACCTACGCTCTGACCATTGTAGACCACTATTCAAGGTTCATGGTGGTTGTCCCAGTTAAAGACCTAACCGGTCGTACTGCCACTAGAGCGTTCCAGGCTTATTTCTGCCGACCGCATGGGTACCCTGAGAAGGTCCTTACTGACAAAGGTCCGGCCTTTGAAGCGGAGGTATTCCAAGAATTCTGCCAGTTGTACGGCTGCAAGAAAATCCGGACCACGCCTTACCATGCCCAAACCAACGGCATGTGTGAAAAGATGAATTACCTGGTCCTGGGCCTCCTCAAGACATTGCCGCTAGAAGAGCGGAACCTGTGGCCGGAGAAGCTACCTGACCTGGTCGATATGTATAACAACATCCCTTCCAGCTCAACGAAGTGTACTCCAGCATACTTGATGAGGGCTCGCCCCGGCCGGCTACCAGTGGATTTAGAAATGGGGTTTGAAGCCCCGGAAGCGCTCCCTTCGACAGCTGAATGGGACACTCGGCGGAGGGTACAGTACCGACAGGTCCAGGAATATGTTGAAAAGAACTTGTGCCGGAGTCGGGGACAACAGGAGCAGTGCTTCAACAAGAAAGCGTCTGCCGGTCCCTTCCAGCCTGGAGATGTAGTGCTGAAGCGAAAAAGAAGGACCCACAAGCTGGATGATCAATGGGAACAAACCCCATATGTAATACAGCCCACAGGATGGGAGAATAGGAAGGCTTACCAGATCAGCCGTGACCAAGGAGGGACCTTGGCCACGGTTTCCCGAGACCATCTAAAGAGGTGCCCACCAGCATTGAGGGTAGCGGATGAAGCTCTAGTTCCCAGACCAGCGGAGAAAGAAAAAGTGGTAATCCACACCATGATGGGCGATTTTCCAGCAGACTGGCCTACACAGAACAGCGCGGTGATTCTTCCAGTGATACTGTTCCCACAACCAGTGGATGAGGAAGTGATGGAAGTGGCCAACCACGAGCCAGTGCCCAAGGATGTACCTGTACCCAGCTCCCCTACGCCTTCGCCTGCCCCACACGATAGCAGGGAAGAGGAACTGATTGTTCCCTCTGCCCCACTGTCTGTCACCACTGACACTGGACCCCGGAGGTCCACTCGTCCCAACCTAGGTAGACCCCCACTTAGGTAAAGGGAAACTACACTTTAAAAGGGGGGCCTTTATGTATTGAGTGTACAGTTTGAAAGTTTTTAAATGATAAGCAAATCAACCGAAGAAGTAACCTGATTGAGATTTTGATTAAACTGGCCGTTGCCGGCAACTGTTGTCCCCGTAGGGACTGTCTGCAATCCTTGCATAAGGAACTGCTTACGGACAAGCCCGAGAACTTGCAGGGCAACCACAAACTCAGTGGAATGTAAATAAAAATGTTGTTGGCTTGATACCGTTACTGCCTCCGGAGAGGCTGATTTGGGAGGATGGGCCTGGAGGAAAGTGATGGCCCAGGCCCGCCACTACCGTAACCGGTGGCGATCCTCTGGGGGTTCAGGGGTCCTCATGGACGCGGGTCCCCTGAAAGAGACAGAACCCGCTCGGGCAGCCTGGTGATGGACTGGGGCAAGGGGTGCTGCCCACTTCTTAGGGGCAGCATCAGGGCCAGGTTGTTTAGGTGGGAGAAGAGCGGAAGCCATTACCGTTTGCAACGTTTAAGAACCGTACCTCCCGTTATGGGAAGATCCATGCAAATGCTTATGTTCCAATGTTTTATATGTTTTATATGTTTTACCCTTTTCTACAGAAACAAAAATAAAACCGGTGATGGACGGGCAGCCCGCGGACGGTCTGCATTTTACTAAGGGGGAATGTGGCACCCTGGACAAGCCAGGACGTCACATGTACTACAACAACACACCCCACACCCCGGCTAAGCACACCAAAGTCAAACACAAATCCTTGTTGCCTCCCTCCAGGGGCTGATGTCCACACCAGTGGGTGGGCCAGGCGGTTGGCCCCGCCCACTGAGGAGTTCACAGTCCTGGAGGCGGAATAAGGAGTCAGTTCAGTTTTGAGTGTTGAAGAAGGAAGTGGTAGTAGAGGAGACTGAAGGCGTCCGGGTGTGTGGCCCGGACGGAACAGCAAGGTTGGCAGACGGTGGTGACCGTCTGCAGGAGAGGCTAATTGGAGTGAACCGTAAGGACCGGGGACGGGCGGTGGCCCGACGTTACCGGATCGGGGAGCAAAGAGAAGCCAGCACCATTCGGCAGGGCTTACGGACCCCGACCAGGCTAGGAGTCGCCGTAAAACTGGTCAAATCTGTTAGCGAAGGGAACTTCCGGGGTTTCCCAGCAGTCAAGTCCCGATTGAAGGCAACAGCTCACACCGTAAAGGGAAACAGTCACCGCCAAGGCTACAGTTCCCAGGGCCAGAGCCTGCGGGCAAAAGGGGCTCCCTGAGCATCCATCCAAGCTGGGGAGCGGAGTGGGAAGCCATTGGAACCGTAAACACAACACAGGTGCAGGGAAAGGCAGTCACCATCAACCTACCAGGAGAGCTACCGCAGCCGTCTGTGGGACCCGTCCATCCAGCCGTTTGTTTTACCGGAGACATTGCATTCATCATTGGCTGAGTGAGTACCACCGTGCCGTGCGGCACAGCGCTGCCCCCGCGAGCCTGCACCTCACCAGACCCCGTAACCCGCCTGCCATCCATCCCTACCCCTCACCGGGCCCCGGGACAACCAACCTCCCTACCCACGGAGGGGAGAACCAACATCCAAGCTGCTCCCTGTCATCGCTCCCGGGATTCCCGTCCAGAGCAGCGGTGGTGTCACAACCTCACCACAACCGTGGGTGGCGTCACGGACAATATCCCTAAACCACCCTTACCACCCCCTTTAACTCACGGGCGAGGAGCGCCGCTCAAGTCCCCGGGATCTGGTCCACCGCTCGAGCCACCACCGAGCAGCACCAGTAGCCGGACCAGAGCAGTGGGTGAGCGCAGCGTCCCCTCCTCCACCCGCGACATACAACTGGGGCACAAGTGCTGCCACTGAAGGGGTGGGTGTGTGTGTGGCCCAATTTTTGGAAAAAAGGGGGACTCCGCTTGGAGTAACCCTTGCGTGCTGTGTTTTTTAAAAGGAGCCAAGATGAACAGAGCTGAGATCAGGAAAGATTTAGCTACCTACCCCGGTGTCATCCTGGGGACGGTTAAGGATGGCGTATTTTTGAATGTGCTTGATGCAAATCTAGCTGTGAAGTGTACAACTGGGGCACAAGTGCTGCCACTGAATGGGTGGGTGTGTGTGGGGCCCAATTTTTGGAAAAAAGGGGGACTCCGCTTGGAGTAACCCTTGCTTACAGTGTTTTTAAAAATGATCCAACATGAACAAAGCTGAGATCAGGAAAGACTTAGCTACCTCCCCCAGTGTCATCCTGGGGACGGTTAAGGATGGCGTATTTTTGAATGTGCTTGATGCAAATCTAGCTGTGAAGTGTACAACTGGGGCACAAGTGCTGCCACTGAAGGAGTGGGTGTGTGTGTGGCCCAATTTTTGGAAAAAAGGGAGACACCGCTTGGAGTAACCCTTGCTTGCTGTGTTTTTTAAAAGGAGCCAAGATGAACAAGTCATGGTTCGGCAAAGACTTTGCTACCTACCCCGGTGTCATCCTGGGGACAGTTAAGGATGGCGTATTTTTGAATGTGCTTGATGCAAATCTAGCTGTGAAGTGGACAACTGGGGCACAAGTGCTGCCACTGAAGGGGTGGGTGTGTGTGTGGCACAATTTTTGGAAAAAAGGGAGACACCGCTTGGAGTAACCCTTGCTTGCTGTGTTTTTTAAAAGGAGCCAAGATGAACAAGTCATGGTTCAGCAAAGACTTTGCTACCTACCCCGGGGTCATCCTGAGAAGGTTAAGTATGGCGCATTTTTGAATGTGCTTGATGCAAATCTAGCTGTGAAGTGTACAACTGGGGCACAAGTGCTGCCACTGAATGGGTGGGTGTGTGTGGGGCCCAAGTTTTGGAAAAAAAAAGGAGACTCCGCTTGGAATAACCCTTGCTTACAGTGTTTTTAAAAATGATCCAACATGAACAGAGCTGGGATCAGGAAAGACTTAGCTACCTACCCCGGTGTCATCCTGGGGATGGTTAAGGATGGCGTATTTTTGAATGTGCTTCATGCAAATCTAGCTGTGAAGTGTACAACTGGGGCACAAGTGCTGCCACTGAAGGGGTGGGTGTCTGTGTGGCCCAATTTTTGGAAAAAAGGGAGACTCCGCTTGGAGTAACCTTGCGGTGTTTTGCATGATTTTAGAAGGCCATGCCATGCCATATCTGTGTATCCTCCTCTTTTTCCTTGTCCAGCTCTTTTGTTTTCGTATGAGTATATGTCCTTGTCACTTTCCCATGTGTTTGTGTTGTCTTGTGAGTTGTTTGTCACCTTTTGGACACCTTTGAGGGTGTTTTCTAGGTGTTTTTATGTGTTTGTGATTGCCTCCCATTGTTTCCTATGTGGTTTGAGTGGTTAGAACCGAACTCGAGCCGAACCGCGACCGGTTCGCTCATCTCTACTGCCAGTGCACAGAAGGCAAAGCACAAAAGGCATAAAACAAGATGTAACTTAGCAGAAAAGATATATGGGATCTTTAGGGGCATTATAATTAGGCATTGATAACAAAATAAGTAATTGAATCAAATTATTGGGCCACCTCTTCAACCCTTAGAGCATATGTCATACATGCCACCTTGGATATTCTCATTTATAGGGTCTAACCTCTCCTTCCCCCAATGCTTTCCCATATATTTCAGTGGAGATGTTGCCACAAAAAGACACACTTTTCATCCCAATAAATTGAGAATATGGTTGGAAATTTGATTAAAAGGGTCAAGTAATAATTGTATGTAGCTGTAGAGTAGACCCCAGAATCAATCTTAATAGTGAGCCTAGAGCTGTGATGTCACATTGCACAAGGAATATTCTATAACTCTGATGTCACAATCTACTCCATGATATCACAATGGGAATAATGTCTATATAATGCCTGAGAGCAGAGCCAAGGTTGTCATTTGTATGACTTTTGATGATTTGTGTCCTTTGGATACACAAAGCTCTAGGAATACAAATAATACAAAGAAGAATATAATTCTTTAGGAATACAAAGAAAGCGACGTCATGAAGTTTCATAGGCGTCCCCATTATGGCCAGCGGCTGTTGGTCAAGGCTCTCTGCTCCTGCATGTCAATTGGTTCCAACCTTCTGACCCGATTCAGGAGATCCTTTCAGAAATGGAAACCACTGATGAAGAATGCCTTCTTGGCCACGAAATCAGCCATCATTACGCAGGGCAGGAGCTTTTTCAGGTCGACGTTTACAAAAAGACGTAAAGACCCCATCATCAGCCAAGACACAGGTAAGAGGAAACCAATCTACATAGTAAATGACAATGATAGAATAGGAGAAAGAATGTGGACTAAAGTGCATTCAATTAAAACATGATTTTTATTAGATATATTTTTAATTGGACAAAACAAACATATAAGTAAGCATTGTAGACAATAAATACACTGGGCAATAAATACAATAGGCACAACATTGTTAAAAAAAAACATATATATCTATTATATAAAGCTGAGTGTGTGTATGAATGTGTGTGTGTGTGTGTGTGTGTGTGTGTGCGTGCGTGCGTGCGTGCGTGCGTGCGTGTGTGTGTGTGTGTGTCCGCTAAAGGAATTCACACCGAATATACAATCACAAAATTTTACACAGACACTTCATTTGACTCAGGGAACGTCATAGACTATGTTTTGAGGGGAAATTGTAACCCCACGCTTTACAGTTATTTGTAAAAAACATGCCTCCATTAAAGCCAATGGAGCTGGGAGCCACAGTGCAGCCAGAACTTCATAAGAATGCATATCCACGCTCTTAAATGGAATGTTAGCGTGTCACAATGCAGCCAGGGAAACAGACAGACAGGCAAAGAGACAGACAGACAGACAGGGAAAGAGAAAGACAGACAAACACAGACAGACAAAGAGACAGGCAGACAAAGAGACAGACAGACACAAAGAAACAGATATAGACAAAGAGACAGAGAGACAGGTAGGGAAAGAGACATGAAGACAAAGAGATAAAGAGAAACAGAGAGAGACAGACAGAGAAGGAGACAGACAGAGACTGGCAGACAAACAGCGAGACAGTTACTGTCCTGAGCAACACCAGGTGCCACAGCTAGTATATATCTAAGCGTTGTAGACAATAAATACAGTGGGCAATAAACACAATAGGCACAGCAAAGTTAAAAAGACCATATAAACCAGTAATCCAAAAATTTTGTGCTGTAGAGAAGTCTCAAAAAATAGAAAAAGGTATTGCTGTATCTCATATGGATAATCCCAGTTGGAAAAAACAGAAAAAAATAAAATAAATGCATCTATCTAGCTATCCATCTATATATATATATATATATATATATATATATATATATATATATATATATATATATATATATATATATATATATATACTGTGTTTGTATATATGTATATATATATATATATAAAGATATACATACACACACAGTATATATATATATATATATATGTATATATATATTATGTAATGTATGTGTATATATATATATATATGTATATATATATATTATGGACATGTGTGTCCCTATTGATCAATATAGATTGAAGGGGTTTATAGAAAAAAGAACAGTGGGGTACTGTGTCTGCATTCAGAGCTCCCAGTACTGAAGGAAAGTGAGCAAACAGGATGCAAAACGTGCATTGGGGTATCCAGTTTGGGATCTTCTGTGGTCTCCATTCATCTCTCTAGGTAATAGCTTACTTTTTGAGTCTGGATAGCACTGGCTATTTATTTACATTGGTCATTCTTCTTGACACCCCGGATTCTTTACCTCTTTTCTTCAGTAATGAGAGCTCTGAATGCAGAGACAGTAGCCTACTGGTCTTTTTTCTGTAGGTCCATAATATATATTTTTATTTTTCTGTTTTTTTCCAACTGGGGTTTTCCATGTGAGATACAGCAATACCTTTTTCTATTTTTGTGACTTCTCCAAAGCACAAAACTTCTTTGGATTACGGGTTTATATGGTCTTTTTTAATACTTTTGCGCCTATTGTATTTATTGCCCACTGTGTTTATTGTCTACAACGCTTACTTATATATTTTTGTTTTGTTCAATTAACGCTTTTAAAAATATATATGTAATAAAAATCATGTTTTAATTGAATGCACTTTAGTCCACATTCTTTCTATTCTATCATTGATTTTTGGTGGACATGTGATCATGTAGACCACACTGAAATATGTTTTATTTTTCTCCTCTGGTTTTGACACTAACATATTATAATTTTGATGGATTTTCTTGTTCTTACAGTGGATGACACTGACTCCCCTTCCAACGTTGCAGAAAGTGGAGCTGTTCTTGCTGATCCAGAATGTGCCCAAGGAGCACAGAAGGGACTGCCACTAGAAAGTCCCCAGACCAGTAAAAAAAGAAAAGCACCAACCTCCATGGACAGTCGGCCTGGGAAGTTCGCACGGGTCAGAAGAGTTGCTGCAGGAAACATTTCTGACCGATTTGCAAAAGGAACCCCAGAGCCTGGACCCTCAAAAGTGGAGGTGCCTGATTCACAGAGTCAGGAGAATATGAACAACCTGTCTCCAGAGCACTTTACCATCCTGAAGAGCAAAGGGCAGAAAGGCTTGGTGAACGACGATATCATCAGCAAGGCCCAAGAACTGCTACAGAGTCAGTTTGAGGGATTCGATGGTCTGCAACCTCCTTGCGCCCTTCTAGTGCCTGGATACAGTGTACAAAGAAAAGCTGTACAAATTCACTTTGATGTGGAGAGGATGCACTGGATGACTACCTGCTTCACAAATGGCAACATTTTGGTGGCTGACAGCATCAATAACAGAAATCTGTCTCCATCCATGCGTGAGCAGGTTAATAATATCTACAGTAATGTTGTCCATGAGCCCCTGAAACATCTGATATATCTCAATGTGGATCAGCAGAAAAACCCTTATGACTGCGGGTTATTCGCTATAGCAAATGCCTATGAGTTTCTGGCAGATGGCGGTGAACCCAAAGCTAAATACCAGCGTACGAAGATGAGAAATCATCTAATAACCTGCCTGCAGAATGGCAGGATCACAGAATTTCCCAAAAAGGTCAGAAAGTGACTCCATGTCTATCAAAAAAGACATGTAGAGTCATTGACGGTCTAAAAGATCGTCCTGACCTTCAACTGGACATGACACAACCACCAAGACAGACCAAGATCCTACATATCACCAGAGCTGCTGTTTCTATCAGACCTGTGACTGTTACCATTGACCCCAGGTTCTGGTCCAGGGCCCACAGACCAGTTTGCTCCGGTAAGTAATCATGGATTTTCCTTAATCATCTAAACATATCAAACATGTAAGAATGATGGGGAAGGGGTGCTGCTAATGTTGGGAGATGTCTGATCTTCACTAATTTTACTTTTTATTACAGATAGAGCACGAAACAAGTAAATCTGACCATTAAATGCAGGCACAAAGATGGTTCACATCGGATGCTCTTACCAAACTGCAAATAATGTAAGTATATTGTGGCACCCCAGGGTTGCCACAGTAACAACACAAAGGGTTAACTCCCCACACACAACACCAAGACCTCCTGGCCAGAAGGGGGAGACCAAGCTGCTTCCCTGTACATTCTGCTGGGGGGGGAGGAAATGGTCAGGAGTAGTTTCAGTTTGGAAGTTCAGTGCAGAGCACTGAGAAGACAGGATCTCTGTAGGTTGGAAGCTGGCTTGAGCTCACCTCAGGATCCACTGACCAATTCCAGGCCTAGCTGAGGGTCTGAGGAAAGGAGACAGATTACACAGAGGAACATTCCTGGGAGGCAGAGCATTGCAGAGCTCATCCCCAGTGGAGCACACAGAACGGATGCTGGATCCGAGACTGCAGGTTACATGCTGCACAGTTACCACCAGATAAGTGAAGATTCCAGATCTTTCACCTGTTCCACAGACACAAGCAACAAGCGCAGAGTTCAGGAACATACTAGGAAGGACTCGAGTTGCCTGTCAGGTCGGTACCTAGGAGCAGAGCAGAGCAGAGCCAGCTGCATAGTTCACTCAGCAGCGGGGCCACAGACACACAGTGCAGGCAAGGAAGCCAAAACGGCCCGGCTGGGTGGGAGAAGCCCTGAACCCCTCACAGACTCCGTGGACAGTACTCTGCTGAATGCCATCTACAGTAAAGGACAAAGAAACTGCAAAACCGTGAGTCTGCCTGTTTATTGTGCTCGTGTCCTGCTCCCCCCCCCATAGACTAACACACTGCCCCGGGGAAAAGGCTCTACCCGTGGGGAGCCGTCCCATCTCAAGCTGCCTTCCATCACCCCGGAGGTTCTGCAGCAGCGGTGGTCATCTCTGATCACATTCCACGGGTGGCGTCACGAACATAACCCCCCTTTTTATTGTGGAACCAGGGAGCACGGACCGGGTCACGACACCGTGATCCCCTTTCCAGAAGCGACCCCTTGGCCCGGTTCTGGGTATCTCCTTAACCCCTGGCGACACAACTTTGGCGTCACGAACAGGATGCGGACTTGACCCGGCTGCAACACGGGTGACGTGTGCCTGTAAAGACTTATTGCATCGCATAAAAGACTTGCACTGTGAATTGTTGCAACAAAGAACGGACTTTAAACTTTGCAAAGATACCTGGAAAAATCCAAAAACATCATTGGTAAAATTTTCCAGGCGCCATCTTTAATCGCGCCATTAGCTGCTACGCGCGGGAAAACATCGCGCCTAAACTAAGACTCCGCCTACCGCTTGCGGAGGAGGTGCGCTCGGTGCTGCGACCCGAACGAAAACGCAGAAAAGTGTCCCAGGCTTGCTGTCAAGAAGACTGGTGAAATTAACTAAGGGGGCGCAAAGATGTCGCAGCAGGGAGACGCTGTTGTACCCGGCGGTGCAGCGGCACCTATCATGCCGTTCCTGATGCCATACACCCCGGGTGCAGTGTGGCTGCCGCAGTACTCAGGTGAGCCCAACACACTTAATGACTTTATCGGAAAGCTAAAAATCTACTACAGCATGTACCCCCTGACAGAAGCTCAGCGTGTTGGTATGCTTATGGGACAGTTAACTGGCAATGCCCAGCGGGAGGCTACATCCTGGCCGGACGATGCAAAGGACACTGTAGAGCATATAATAGCTGGACTAAAAGCAGCTTTTGAATCCACTGCTGGCAGCCGGGCTAAAATGAGGTTCTTTGGATGCAAGCAAAAACCTAGAGAGAGCGCAAGAGACTTTGCCTTAAACTTGCAGGAGGCGCTCAGAGCACTTAAATTAGCAGAACCTGCCTTAGCCCCTGGAGCAGATAAGCTGCTGATAGACCAATTCCTGGATGGACTCTCATCCCCTTCCCACCGGGGACAACTGAGCATGATGGTGATCCAGGATCCAGGACTAACATTTGCCCAGCTAAAGGATAGAGCCATCCGCCTCCAGCAGGTGGAGGAGCCGCAGGATATAGACTCTGTTCAACACCTTACAGTGGCACCCCAGCAGCCAGTAGTGCCGGTGACATCGGCCATGTCAGCGGCTGCTGCTAACCACCTGGAGCCGATCACTAATGAGGCTCTCCATCAAAAGCTTGAAGCCCTTACAGACACTGTTGCTTCCATGGCTAGAATCGTCCAGGAGCTGCGTGGATCCAAGTCTGCACCCAAGATTGAGCTGGCGACCAGCAAGGAGGATGTCCCATGGATGAGGCCTAGGAGATACCAAGCGACGAGAGGACGACCCAGCGACCGCTACCAGCCGGATGGACAGCCCATTTGCCGCCGTTGCAATGAGCCAGGTCACTTTGCCCGTGAATGTGCTTTAAATGGGGATCCCCTGGGGAGGCGGGCCGCTCCTCAGGAATGAACTCTCAAGGCCCTTCACCCTGGCACGACAAGTATGTGGGGGGACGTCCAGTCATCCCCATCGTGCTGGATGGCATTCCGCTCAACGCCTTGCTGGACACTGGTTCCCAAATATCATCAATTCCGCATGTCCTTTATAAGAGGTACTGGGCTGATTCAGACGTTAGCAGTGGTCCATCTAATGTTGCATTGAATATATGGGCTAGCAATGGTGAATTAGTACCACAGGTTGGTTTCAGAGAAATGACCATTAAGATTGGGAGAGTAGAATTGCAGAATCAGGGTATTATCATTGTTGATGTTGACCGACGAGAACGTGAACCAACTATGCTGCTAGGAATGAATGTAATTGAAAATTGTTTTGCAGAGGTAATTACAGTCTTGCAGCAGATCGTCGAGACTTCCAAACCTGGGCAACAGAGACTCCTGCAGAAGGAAATTAAAGCCTTGATGCTGAAGCAGCAGGTAGAAATGTCAGGAGGTGAAATTGGCAGTGCAAGGGTAAGTGACCCAATACCTATTGTAATTCCTCCCAAAACAGAAATGCTGGTCTGGTGTAGAGCCGCAATAGGCATCAGAGGGCGAGACTATCAGGCCCTGGTAGAACCCGTGTACTCAGACAGTAGGCCCACTGTACTGACGGCCAGAGGAATAGTTGAGGTACACAGGGGGAGAGTGCCAATACGCCTTCTAAATTGTGGGGAAGATGAGGTCACCCTACCAAAGTATGCTACCATGGCTAAGCTATATACGGTTGATAACAACGCCATCACCACCGTTGAGCCCTTGAAGCCGTCAAATCAGGCGGAGGACAATGGCTCAGAGGGAAAGCTGGAGGATTGGTGCCAAAAGCTACATGTAGGTACCGATTCTACACCCTCCCATCAAAAGCATGGAGTATACAGGGTAGTGAAAGAATATGAACAAATATTCAGCAAACACCCATTAGACTTTGGGCAGATCAAAGGGGTAGAGCACACTATACCCACAGGTCACCATCCACCCATAAAGGAGAGGTATAGACCAGTACCACCGGCTCACTACCAATGCGCCAAAGACATGCTCAAAGAAATGAAAGAAGCAGGGGTAATAAGAGACAGTTGTAGCCCCTGGGCAGCCCCACTAGTGCTAGTTAAGAAAAAAGATGGGACCATGAGGATGTGCGTAGACTACAGACGTATCAACCGCATTACACACAAGGATGCATACCCATTACCTAGGATAGAAGAGTCATTGGCTGCATTAAAATCCGCTACTTACTTTTCCACCCTAGATCTGACTAGTGGGTATTGGCAAGTTCCTGTGGCAGAGGCTGATAAGGAGAAGACAGCATTCACCACGCCGATGGGCCTCTGTGAGTTCAATTGTATGCCGTTTGGACTCTGCAACGCACCTGGAACCTTCCAGCGACTGATGGAGTGCTGCCTAGGACATAAGAACTTTGAAACTGTCCTCCTGTACCTGGATGACGTCATAGTCTACTCCAAGACCTATGAACAGCATCTACAAGACCTGGCAGAAGTGTTTGAAGCCTTATCCGGATACGGCATGAAAATCAAGCCATCCAAGTGTCACCTTCTAAAGCCAAGGGTACAGTACCTGGGACATGTCGTGAGCTCAGAAGGGGTAGCACCAGATCCTGAAAAAGTTACCGTGATCAGAGATTGGCCGAGACCCACCAGCGTGAAAGAGGTGAGGCAATTCCTGGGACTGGTGGGCTACTATAGAAGATTTATAAAAGGGTTCACGAAGCTAGCAGCTCCCCTTCAAGACATCCTGGTAGGACAGTCAAAAAAGTCTGCAGCCCGAAATCCTCCTTTCCAGTGGAGTGATGAGAGAGAAGAGTCCTTTAAGAAGTTGAAGTGGGCACTGACAGGAGAAGAGATCCTGGCATATCCAGATTACCATCAACCCTTCATTTTGTACACGGATGCCAGCAACGTAGGACTGGGAGCAGTATTGTCTCAAAAGCAGGAAGGCAAGGAGAAAGTTATTGCCTTTGCAAGCAGGAAGCTCCGGCCTACAGAAAGAAACCCAGAGAATTACAGCTCCTTCAAGTTAGAACTACTGGCAGTAGTTTGGGCTGTAACAGAGCGTTTCAAACACTACCTGGCAGCTGCAGAATTTACCATCTTTACTGACAACAATCCGTTGACCCACCTGGACTCTGCAAAATTAGGTGCGCTGGAACAGCGATGGATAGCCCGACTGTCAAACTACAACTTTGTCATCAAGTACAGGGCAGGCCACAAGAATGGGAATGCAGATGCCTTATCCCGGATGCCACACTCGGGGAACGTGGAAGAGGAACCGGAGGGACTGGAAGAAATTGAGCTGCCGGCCTTTCACCGTCCTAAGGTGGGACAGTATCAACCGAGTGTCTACCAAAAACAACAGCAGGCAACTCTCAACCCATTGGCACACCACGGATGGGCTGACACACAAGACAGCGATCCAGCTGTGAAGCTAGTGAAAGAACTGCTTACACAACAAGGTGCATACCCTAATCAGAATGCCCCAGCTGAGACACAACATCTCTGGAAAGAGAGAGGTAAATTGTTCCTGTACCAAGGGAAGCTCTGTAGAAGGCACACCAATCCAAAAACACATGAGTTGGTCTGGCAGATCATCGTGCCCAAGAGAGACGTCAAGATGGTTCTGGAAGCTTACCACGACGGTGCTGGTCATTTTGGTTGGAAAAAGTTGGAAGTGCTCTTAAGAGAAAGATTCTACTGGGTTGGCATGAGAAAATCAATTGAAGATTGGTGTAGAAAATGCGGACCGTGCAACCTCAGAAGAAAGGATCAACAGAACCAGAGAGCTCCACTCCAGTCCATAGTAACCAAGCAACCACTCGAGCTAGTCGCATTAGACCACGTCAAGTTGTCACCAAGCCGGTCCGGCTATGTTTATGCCTTAACCATCGTGGACCATTACTCACGCTTCTTAGTGGTGGTACCCGTGAAAGACCTTACAGCTAGAACAGCAGCTAAAGCATTCCAGACGTACTTTTGCAGACCCCATGGTTACCCAGAACAAGTCCTTGCAGATCAAGGTCCAGCTTTCGAATCACAGATCTTCCAAGAATTCTGCAACATGTATGGCTGTAAAAAGATCCGCACAACAGCATACCATCCCCAAACAAATGGCTTATGTGAGAAGATGAACCATATTGTGATTGACCTGTTGAAGACCTTACCAGAGTCAGAAAGAAATCAATGGCCAGAGAAATTGCCAGACTTGGTGGACTTGTACAATCATGTCCCGGTGAGTTCTACAAACTGCACCCCCGCTTACCTTATGCGTGCAAGGCCCGGTAAACTGCCAATTGATTTAGATATGGGAATTCTGAAGCCAGATGCAGAAATTCAAGAATCCAATTGGGATACCCTACGTCAGCAACAGTATCGCCAAGTACAAGAGTGCGTAGAGAAAAGTCTCCAACAAGCTAGGGGAAGACAAGAGAGAAACTTCAACCAGCATGCTCTAGCAACCCCATTGCAACCTGGTGACCAAGTTCTCAAGAGGAAACGGCGCACAAACAAATTGGATAATCAGTGGGAAACCACCCCATATACAGTCTTACCATCCAGTATGGATAATCCCAAAGTGTGTCTCATCAGTAAGGATGAAGGAAGGACATCAGCTGTCGTGTCAAGAGATCAACTCAAACCGTGTCCTGAAACCCTGAAGACACCAGAAGTCACCTTACCCATACAGGTACAACCTGTCAAGGAGGAAGAAGATGTGTTCCATACAGTCTTAGGAGATTTCCCAAAAACATGGCCAAATTACTATGGAGCAGTAGTAGTCCCAATGATCGCCTTCCCTCAAGTGGCGGAACCAACATCAGAATCCATACCACAAGAAGTCCCAAGACATGAAGAACTGGAAGTTGAAACCGTAGAGGAAGAACAGATTCCTGGTCCCAGTGAGCTTGCCAGTCCTACAGTCAGTCCACCATCCTCACAAGTACCAGAAACACCAAATAGGTACACTTCCACCCACACTATTATGCTAAGTACACCCAGTACACCAGCAGTACGCAGGTCACAGCGTAGTACTCAGGGTCAGATACCAGCAAGATATAAGGACTAATGTGAAATTGCATATAAAATGTACATATGTTATAATGTTTATATGAAAAACCGTAACAGTTTAGTGTACAGAAAAGGTGAGAGAAGAGTGGTGTAAGGTGGCAGCACGGAGAGTTACAACTTGATCACATTGTTGGTGGCCCGAGGGCCGTGAGGCCTACTGCACTTATGACCAGAGTAGAGACACCTTTAAGAAGTGTTTGTTGATTGAAATGTTTATTTAATTGCAACGTTAAGACCAAAAGCCCAGTACCTACAGAGACTATACTGTATGAACACTTATATATTTTTGAACATTTTGGACTCTTTTTGAACTTTAAGGTTTTTGTATTTTTTCCTTTTGAGACTCTGTATATATATATAATTGTTGTGATAACTTGTTTGTTTGTTTCACAGTCCCGGAGTACTGTTCTTCACTAAGGGGGAATGTGGCACCCCAGGGTTGCCACAGTAACAACACAAAGGGTTAACTCCCCACACACAACACCAAGACCTCCTGGCCAGAAGGGGGAGACCAAGCTGCTTCCCTGTACATTCTGCTGGGGGGGGAGGAAATGGTCAGGAGTAGTTTCAGTTTGGAAGTTCAGTGCAGAGCACTGAGAAGACAGGATCTCTGTAGGTTGGAAGCTGGCTTGAGCTCACCTCAGGATCCACTGACCAATTCCAGGCCTAGCTGAGGGTCTGAGGAAAGGAGACAGATTACACAGAGGAACATTCCTGGGAGGCAGAGCATTGCAGAGCTCATCCCCAGTGGAGCACACAGAACGGATGCTGGATCCGAGACTGCAGGTTACATGCTGCACAGTTACCACCAGATAAGTGAAGATTCCAGATCTTTCACCTGTTCCACAGACACAAGCAACAAGCGCAGAGTTCAGGAACATACTAGGAAGGACTCGAGTTGCCTGTCAGGTCGGTACCTAGGAGCAGAGCAGAGCAGAGCCAGCTGCATAGTTCACTCAGCAGCGGGGCCACAGACACACAGTGCAGGCAAGGAAGCCAAAACGGCCCGGCTGGGTGGGAGAAGCCCTGAACCCCTCACAGACTCCGTGGACAGTACTCTGCTGAATGCCATCTACAGTAAAGGACAAAGAAACTGCAAAACCGTGAGTCTGCCTGTTTATTGTGCTCGTGTCCTGCTCCCCCCCCCATAGACTAACACACTGCCCCGGGGAAAAGGCTCTACCCGTGGGGAGCCGTCCCATCTCAAGCTGCCTTCCATCACCCCGGAGGTTCTGCAGCAGCGGTGGTCATCTCTGATCACATTCCACGGGTGGCGTCACGAACATAACCCCCCTTTTTATTGTGGAACCAGGGAGCACGGACCGGGTCACGACACCGTGATCCCCTTTCCAGAAGCGACCCCTTGGCCCGGTTCTGGGTATCTCCTTAACCCCTGGCGACACAATATTGTTACAGGGTTAATAAAATGTCTTCACGTGATAATATGTATATGTGTAACAAAAGCCACAACGAATGGTTCTAGTTATTCACATACCACAAAAAGTGGCCTCAGCCCCCGGGCACCTTATCTTTGGTTTATCTATAGTTCCATCTATCACAGGGGATTTTCATCCATTATTTTCACTCATTCCCCAATTTCTTTGCCAGGAACATGTGAGGATCGGGACCACATCCATGAGAAGGTCATAGGCCTCATTTATCACAACAGTTTTTTGTTGACCATGGCTACGAATCAGAGCTCAGCTTGCATTTCTTAGGCTGCTTTGGTAGAGTGAATGCTGTGCTTTGATTGGCTGCTGTGGGCAACAAAACAGATATCCTATCAGAGAGTATTAATAAGTCTGATTTATTGTATCTTCCTTGTATAGTGATGTTCTGTCATTTTTATGTTTCACAATATTTATTGCGTTTCCTGCGTCTCTCTGATATATTTCCTTTTGCTCTACTTCACCGCAGGGTCGCTGTCTGTACCATGGACCCAATACAGCAGAACGGATCCTCCATGTCACCAGAGGTCTGTAATGGACAAACTGAAGCGCAGAATCCAACCATCCCATGATCTCACCATTGACAGCTAGAAATATAATACTCTGTCCTCAGAGAGAGGGAAGAGATTGAATCGGCTGTCTGACCCCGTACCAGAGAAACGTCACATCGCGTGCATCTACTAAATCCCTAAATACGGTACGATCATCATCATAGGAGTGCTAGCATGTAAAGTTATTAATGGCAGGAGCTCATAATAATAATGGCTGCGAGATGTGGTGAAATATGCCACTGACCGTCACCCGCCATTAACCATTTGCAGTATACTAACATTCTATTTACAGCTGCTGTTCTGTTACAATAGCAATGTATATGGCATTGCACTGCATGGACATTGAGAACACTAGTTGCCTGCAGTACTCACCACCGGCCCCAGGAGGCCACTACCTTCCCCGTTACTCCTCTGTGGGTACTCTTGTTGAGACTTTGCTGTCTGATTGATATATATACACTGTATATATATAAATATAGATATAGATATATATATATATATATATATATATATATATATATATATATATATACAGTGCCTACAAGTAATATTCAACCCCCTGCAGATTTAGCAGGTTTGATGAGATGCAAATAAGTTAGAGCCTGCAAACTTCAAACAAGAGCAGGATTTATTAACAGATGCATAAATCTTACAAACCAACAAGTTATGTTGCTCAGTTAAATTTTAATAAATTTTCAACATAAAAGTGTGGGTCAATTATTATTCAACCCCTAGGTTTAATATTTTGTGGAATAACCCTTGTTTGCAATTACAGCTAATAATCGTCTTTTATAAGACCTGATCAGGCCGGCACAGGTCTCTGGAGTTATCTTGGCCCACTCCTCCATGCAGATCTTCTCCAAGTTATCAAGGTTCTTTGGGTGTCTCATGTGGACTTTAATCTTGAGCTCCTTCCTCAAGTTTTCAATTGGGTTAAGGTCAGGAGACTGACTAGGCCACTGCAACACCTTGATTTTTTCCCTCTTGAACCAGGCCTTGGTTTTCTTGGCTGTGTGCTTTGGGTCGTTGTCTTGTTGGAAGATGAAATGACGACCCATCTTAAGATCCTTGATGGAGGAGCGGAGGTTCTTGGCCAAAATCTCCAGGTAGGCTGTGCTATCCATCTTCCCATGGATGTGGACCAGATGGCCAGGCCCCTTGGCTGAGAAACAGCCCCACAGCATGATGCTGCCACCACCATGCTTGACTGTAGGGATGGTATTCTTGGGGTGCCATCCAGTCTCCAAACGTCACGTGTGTGGTTGGCACCAAAGATCTCGATCTTGGTCTCATCAGACCAGAGAACCTTGAACCAGTCTGTCTCAGAGTCCTCCAAGTGATCATGAGCAAACTGTAGACGAGCCTTGACATGACGCTTTGAAAGTAAAGGTACCTTACGGGCTCGTCTGGAACTTAGACCATTGCGGTGGAGTACGTTACTTATGGTATTGACTGAAACCAATGTCCCCACTGCCATGAGATACAAGCCTGGCCTCGGCACGGGTGGAAACTTTCAAAGGCTGTCCAGACCGTGGAAGGCTAACAGTAGTTCCATAAGCCTTCCACTTCCGGATGATGCTCCCAACAGTGGAGACAGGTAGGGCCAACTCCTTGGAAAGGGTTTTGTACGCCTTGCCAGCCTTGTGACCCTCCACGATCTTGTCTCTGATGGCCTTGGAATGCTCCTTTGTCTTTCCCATGTTGACCAAGTATGAGTGCTGTTCACAAGTTTGGGGAGGGTCTTAATTAGTCAGATAAGGCTGGAAAAAGAGATAATTAATCCAAACATGTGACGCTCATTGTTCTTTGTGCCTGAAATACTTCTTAATACTTTAGGGGAACCAAACAGAATTCTGGTGGTTTGAGGGGTTGAATAATAAATGACCCTCTGAATAAACTTTTCAAAATTTAAAAAAAAAAAAAGAAATAACATTCTTTTTTGCTGCAGTGCATTTCACACTTCCAGGCTGATCTACAGTCCAAATGTCACAATGCCAAGTTAATTCCGAATGTGTAAACCTGCTAAATCTGCAGGGGGTTGAATACTACTTGTAGGCACTGTATATCAGACAGCAAAGTATTAGTAGTTCCTGACCCTAAAGAGATATATTATGAATTTTATCAGTTCAGGATTATAAAGTTGTTTTCTGTTTTTTGATCCAGCGATGTGTCCCAGAACAAGAAGAACCCCTGAGTCTCCGCTATAAAAAGTGTCGGTGCCTCTGTCATCACCATCGTCATGGACCCAAATATAATCCAGGTAAGGGGAATATAATGAGCATTAGTGTCCAGGAGTAAATTGTGTATACGTGCCTTTTATGTCATATTTGGCTGCTCTATGACCAGTCTATTTTCTGTATCTGCAGAGCACTGTTCCAGAGCGGGGGTTACGCTGTTGTTCACACAATGAAGATGGGGTACAGTGGCAGGTAATGATTATGACAAGTCAATGATATGGTGGCCACCATGTCAGGATCAGATGATCTGCGTTTCAGTACAAGGCAGATTCCGGGCTCGGATTCTGTTCTCAATACCGGACTTTCCGCAGTCAGATGACATCACAGAATAAGTGAGTCTTCTGCTGCAAACGGCGGCACATGGTGCCATTTTCCAACACTGCCCAAGGGAAGGGCCGTCTGTCAGCCATGGTTCCCTAGAGGTTTCCTCCACCGGAGGTTTTTCCTCTCCTGAGCGCTGAAGGCTGACTCTTCATGAGTCCCAGGGCACATTATCTGTGCTACCTGACTGTTGCCTCACATTGCCAGTGGGAGCTTTTATATGTAACACCTTGAAAGAAGGTAATAAAAAAATCAAAGACCTTCAAGCTGCCGTGTATCTGAGTCTCCTTATTTATTATCGCAGGGCTTAGCACAGAGGATGGAGAACCCCAGGAGAAAATATATAAAATATATAAGTATTAATTATTGTAATAGTGTTATAATACTGTCACTTATGTATCATCATTCATTAAAATGGTTATAACCAATGGAAATCAGGCATGGACTCGTCTGTAATTAAGTGTTCTGTCAGATGCATACGTTCTTCCTTACTGATGGGATAGTGGATACACATGACCAATGAATCCCCGACCAATCTTGAGATCTGCGGAGCTCCACCGCCGATCCATTCATTCTCTATAGACTGCCACTAAATTGGACATTATTCAACAATTTTCTGCAGTACCATAGAGCATGGGAATTTGAGCGGAGGTTCACATGCTGCTCAACCACCAGTTAATTCAGACAGAGCCCTATTGCTGGGATTGATGGAGGTCCCAGTAGTCAGTCCACCCACTGATTAACAAATTATTACTCATCCTATTGATAGGTTCCTTTAACTCCTTCCCACCATGCCTAATACTATGAAAAAAAGAGTACATCCCACTCTTGCCAACCAAACAGAAAACTGTCTCTTAATGACATGAGTGGCAATCTACAGTTCGAAACTCAGTCCAATGTCAGGCCATATCTCAGTAATGGTAGAAGATCTCAGAATCCGAGCAGCCCAAGGGGGAGAAAAGCTGTAGCCAGTAATTAGGACAAGCAATAGTCATCAAATCAACCAGTAAACCTATATACCACAATATCTTTCATGTTTTATCTCAGAGTATACAGAGTAACCCTAGCAAGAGAACCACAGACAGCCCATCCCATTCTGCGGGTAACAATAACTAACTCGAAGTTAGGACACGGTCCCATTTTTGAAACCTGACGTGTCACTTGACGTAACAATGACTTTTGAAAAACATAGTTTTTCCCTTGAAACAGATATTAAAAAAGTTAATAATATTGTATACAGCAAAAAAATTGTATGACTAATACGATCAGCTCGTCACACAAATAAAAGGATCTCGGAATATGGCAACACAAATGAAAAAGATTTTTTTTTTTTCAAAATTTCAGATTTTTTATTTTATTTTATTTTTAATTGAAGTTTGGTTTCTCCATAATCGTACGTATCTGAAAAATTATGATTTAGAGCAATTTTACCGCAGAATGTACCTGTGAAAGCAAATCACCCCAAACATGGCAGAATTTGATCGCACTTGGGATTTTTTTACGTTTCTCGGTACATTTATAGTAAAATGTGGTTGGATAAATACAAAAGTTATAGCTCTTGGAAAAATTGGAGGGAAAAAAAAGTGCAGAATCAAAAATTGGCTGAAGAGGAAAAGGCTTAAAGGCATTGTTCATTTTTGACATTTTTCTTCTAAAAGCATAGAATACTGTAAAATAAGTAATTGAGTGATTAATGAGGGAGCGGTATTGAATTCAGTTTGTTATTTTATACTTTTTTAACATTTGTATTGTCCTTTTGTCACAATGGACTCAAAACGCATTTGAATTGTTATTCAGCTTCTAGGGGCTGGATAACAATTTGCACACATCTGTCAAAAATGGTATAAATTTTGAGGATTTCTCTTGGATATACAGTATGCTGTATACGTCACTGGCAGACACAGACAGAAAAGGTTACCTGTGGAATAAAAGTATATGTCCCCTTATAGTTCATCATAATGAACAACTCCTCCTGCTTTAAGGGGGCTTTACACGCAGTGTCATCACTAGCGAAAACACCCGCCCCCGTCGGTTGTGAGTCACGGGCAAATTGCTGCCCGTGGCACACAACATCATTAGTCTCCGTCACACGGACTTACCTGCCTAGCGACGTAGCTGTGGCCGCCGAACTGCCTCCTTTCTAAGGGGGCGGTTCTTGCGGCGTCACAGAGATGTCACACGGCAGGCAGCCAATAGAAGCAGAGGGGCGGAGAGCAGCTGCAGGAAAGGTACGCCCACCTTGCCTCGTTGCCGGAGGACACAGGTAAGCTGTTGTTCGTAGTTCCCGGGGTGTCACACGTAGCGATGTGTGCTGCCTCAGGAACAAAGAACAACCTGCGTCCACAATGACCAACGAGATTTTGAAAATGAACGACGTGTCAACGATCAACGATAAGGTGAGTATGCTTGATCGTTAACACTCGCTCGGAGCTGTTACATGTAACGACGTCGCTAACGACGCCGGATGTGCGCCACGATTTCCGTGACCCTGACGACATATCGTTAGATATGTCGTTGCGTGTAACAGGGCCTTTAGATGTGGAAATGACTTCCATTACTTCTTTGGCCCCTGTACGGCTTCACAAGTTGCACCTAAAATATGTCCGTCCCTGGTAGAGCAACGTTCACTATGTGAGGCACACACGGAGGCACGTAACACTTGTCAGCCACTCCTGATTCATCTCGAGAAGCGTGAATGAATCAGGAGGACATGACTCTAGCAGGCCTCCTCCTCAAGACCAGCCGGAACATAAACAGTCTTGAGGAATGAAGGCCTATGACTCCAAATTAGAATCAACTCTGCCTACACATTTTTATCAACCCTGGACCCTTGAGATACTTGGACAATTCCACATTTTACTATACATCTATATTTATGATGATGCTAAAAATGAAAGTTTTGACACTTTTTAGACTTTGAGGTGTGTCAAGTTTAATGCAGCTATCCTATGAACAAAGTTCATGTTAATCAATAGATCTTGGAATAATATTAATTTCCACAACTGGATGTGATAAAATAGATTCTGTGCTGAGATAATCTTATAGATGTGTCCCTGCTATGTACTGTGTAATGGTGTAATGGCTGTGTCTGATCATACCACATCTCCTGGGTAGGGGAGGAATTAAAAGAGAATATACAGAGAGGACAGCATAAAATCACAGCTGCTTCTCTCTGTGAGGTAAAACATTTCCCCTGCCTGTTTTTAAAGAATGTTTTACGTCAAAGAAAAAATCAGCTGCAATCCCACATTGTCCTGTCTGTATACTTTCTTTTGTTTCATCCTCAGCCCAGGAGATGTGGTACGATCAGACGATGTCCCTGTACGCCTGACAAATTGTTTGCAGCACCTCAGGTGACGTCCTTAACAAGGAAAGGGAACACAAGTCAAAATCCAAGGGATCCTCTTGGTTACCATATCACAGTAGAGAAATAGACAGCGTCCCAGGGGTATTCTCCGTATTTTTTTATTCCATCAAAACAGACAAGCAACGTTTCACCCTAAATTTTGGCTTTAACAAGCAAAAGAGAAAACTCTGCCACAACCCAGTTGATATACACCAAAACACCAAATCTTCACCCCCTACATGTACAACCAATCACAATAGTGTCTCACAAAGTGATATATAAACATCCAATAATACATGATCACACTAGCAATTTCAACTAAACCACAGCATTAAAAGATAACAATTAATATACTCCACTGTACATCCAATATAAACAGTAACACAAATACCATGTGCAGAGTAATCCTTCATGAGATGTATCCCAGCGAGCGGCGTCCACGTAACCATGGTAACTGCCAACAAATAGTACAGCCTCAAAGAAGGATGTGATTCAACAGTCCTATTGGCATATGAGCGCTACTGAGCATGCTCCGGCGTCTTCTTCCCATTGGACAATGTCCCAGGTCCTTGCAGGTAAACGTGCATACAATTCAGTGATCCACTTAACATGGAGGCGCTCTTTCACATGCTCCTGTGTCGCCCTGGGCAAGCCAGGGGACACAGGTCACAACACCACCACACCCCACACTCCAGGTAGGCACACCTGCTAACCAGAAATCCTTGTTGCCTTCCTCCAAGAGTCTGTTGATGCACACCAGGGGGTGGGCCAGGCGGTTGGCTCCGCCCACCTAGGAGCTCACAACTCTGGAGGCAGGAAGTAACCAGGCAGTTCTGTCAGGGAGGAGGAAGTGGAAGGAGTGAAGCCCAGGCAGGGCAAGGAAAAAAGAGGAGCTAAAGTGGAGGAGTTAAGGGAGGAAAGTAGAAAAGACGGAAAGCTAGTAAAGTGACAGAAGGAAAGAAAGCCTGAGAGCCCAGCTTTGTGTAGGGCCAGAACAGCAAGGTCAGCGACGGCAGTGACTGTCCGGAGGGGGACCGTTTGGAAGTTCCTGGAAGGACCCCGTTGGCTGTGTGCCCGGTGGTCTGGAGCAGTGTTCCGAAGGACAGTCAGCACCAGGGCAGGGGCCTCTCGGACCCCGGCAAGGCTAGGAGTCGCCAAATTTGCCAAATCCGTCAGTGACGGGGACGCAGATCCCCCAACAACCAAGTCCCGATTGACGGCAACAGCCCGACCATTACCGGGGAGACACCGCCACCGCCAGGGCACAAGTTTCCCCAGGGCCAGCGCCTGCGGGCAAAGTGTAGAGCTCCTCCGGCCCAGATTGCAGTCGGGGAGCGGGTAACCGGAGGGAATCCACCGCTACCATCAGACAACACAGGTGCAAGGAAGAGAGACGTCACCTACCGGGAGTGCAGGTGCAGCCGTCTGTGGGACCGTCCTACCAGCCGTTGGTTTACCGTACAAACTGTGTCCGTGTGTCAGGCTGAGTGAGTACCATAGTGCCGCAAGGCACAGCGCTGCCCCCGCGTCCCTGCGCCCTCCAGGCCCTACACTTCACATCTCATCACCGGGCCCCGGGATCACCAACCCCTACCCACGGGGCCGCAGTGTCTGTGAGTGATGGGCTGTGGGCGGCGTTTCACCGCTCATCACAGCCCAATCTCCTGGTTGCAGCGCTCTGCTGTGAGGGAGGAAAGAGCAGATGGGCTGTGATGAGCGGTGAAACTCCGCCCACAGCCCATCACTCATAGACACTGCAGCCGGCCTCAGTCTTCCTGACTCACTGAGCTGTGGGCGGAGTTTCACCGCTCATCACAGCCCATCTGCTCCCTACTCCCGCACAGCAGAGCGCTGCAAGCAGGAGACATGCTGAGCTGTGATGAGCAATGAAACACCGCTCACCGCTCAGTGAGTCAGGAAGACTGGTACCACCACGGGGATGTGACGTATCCGAAACTTGACGTCACCGGATCGGGGAACAGCAGTCTGCAATAGCGCCGCTCACAGGCACTATTGCCAACATAAGGTATTTGAGAGAAACATTGTTTCTCAATATAATATCAATATAGACAAAAAAAATATGGGTGAACCACCCCTTTAATACTAATAAACATCAATGAGCTGTAGGCCGACCCTTCCACCATCCAGGGTCAGAACATGGTCAAACCCATCATATACAAAGATATTTAAAAAAAAAATTGACAAAGTATATCCTAAACAATGGACTCCAAAATGTGTAGTGATTAACATATATTATAAAAACCACATTTAGGGAATATAAATGTACCCGCACAAAAATATAATCAACCAGAAAAAAAAAACAATACACATAAGATGATAGTAGCAACAAAAATACAGTACTGTGCTTGGATAATTAATCAAACAAAATCTCAATAGTTATTTAAAAATGTATGCATAACAAGAACCCTTAATAACACAGGGAACATAAACATAAAACAAAAATCCTATGGCTGTAGAAACACATCGCCACCTCACATTCCACATAAGGAGCAAAACACCTAAATATAGGACATAAGAAAGTTATCCTCACAGTTATGGATCATCACTACATAGGACCCTTTGGCCTCCTGATGAACCTTTGAAACGGGAAAGGGGAAACGCGTTGAGTCCAAAGAGGGTTTGGAGAACTGCATCTTTACAGGGAAGTGATGATTTATTCTCATTACTGTCTCTTTTATTTCTTGCATTGCATTTTGGGGCTTATTAAGAATTTACTTTTATCCCAATTTCCTATTCTTTGGTTTACATTTTGTTAGGTGGTAGTGCTTTTTATATTCCTGCAGGGTGATATTATTTTAATTTCTGCTGGGTATTGTGGTGCAACCCACTCATACAGGAGGTATTTCTTTCTTCCATTTGATCCATTGAAAATGTGTGTACTAACGGTGCTTCTTCATTCACAGTGCAGGGTCATGTAGCAATTTCATCCTCCTATAATGTTTGTATATCCTACGTGGCAATGTATTTTTTCTATCAGCTGGGTCAGGAATAGCTTTAGTCGATATCAATTAGGGGCATTCTGATATTTTCTGGACGGAGCCCATATCTATTATCAATTTGTAAATGTAGAGAAAATAATTTTTTGGGGATTGTCCCTAACCCTATTTTGGTGTCTTTTCATCTCTTTCCTTATTAGGGTTGTTTTTTTGCATAGGGCTAGGAAAAGGGATAGCCGACATGGAACGGGGCCGCTCGAAAACTAAAGGGTGCTTTACACGAGACGATCTATCGTGCGATAGATCGTCGGGGTCACGGTTATTGTGACGCACATGCGGCGTCGCTTGCGACGTCGGGTTGTGTGACACCTCCTAGCGACGCAGTATCGCTCACAAATCGTGCGTCGTGTACTCGTCGCTAGGTTTCATAAAATCATTTATGAAACATGGCGCCGGTTGTTCATCGTACCCGTGGCAGCACACGTCGCTCCATGTGACACCACGGGAACGATGAACACAGCTTACCTGCGTCCCGCGGCTCCCGGCCGGTTATGTGGAAGGAAGGAGGTGGGCGGGATGTTTACATCACGCTCATCTCCGCCCCTCCGCTTCTATTGGCCGGCGGCCATGTGACGTCGCTGTGACGCTGAACATCCCTCCCGCTTCAAGAAGTGGATGTTCACCGCCATCAGCGACGTCACCCAGGAGGTAAGTACGTGTGACGGGGGTTAACGAGTTTTTGCGCCATGGGCAATCAATTGCCCATGGCGCGCAAACGACGGGGCGGGTACGATCGATCGTGAAATCGCACGATCGGTCATCCTGTGTAAAGCAGGCTTTAGGGTGTCATACCCACCATGGTCAGGTAGGGGAAAGTCCCCTTAGAGTCAATTAGGGTCCCCCTTTATATTCCCTCCTCTTTTGTCATCCTGACCTTTTACTGATTTTTACATCTATAATTTTTGGGGTGTTTTGTGTATTTTGGGTTTATTTTAATAACTTAGTAATAAAGTATTTTTTATTGGGGATTTGAGTTTTTTTGTTAATGTTATTTATTACTCTGCCCGTTTCTACCTTTTTTGGTAATAAATTTATCGTCACATCCAAGCACAACCCACCAAAGCCGTGGCCGAAAATTGAAAAAAACCCCCACATATATCCTCAATCCATTATATACCATAAGTATAAAGGAGGAGGGAAGGGGAGAGAGACAAGGGAGTATGATACATTACCAACCACCTCATCGCTGTCCCGTTCCATCTTCCCAGACACAATCGTGGTAATCTCACATCTGTGACATAACCGAAAAGTAAAAGAAAAAAAGATGAACATGGACAATAGTAATTAAAAACAACATCTGACATTACCAGAAATTCAACTATAGAGAAAACCATGTTGATCATATTCAATATTCAATCCTTTTGGTTGAAGGCAATCCAGCTGAAATATCCAACTGAGTTCATTTCTTTTCAGAATACCCAGTCTGTCTCCTCCTGAGTGGTGAGAACCCATTGATGACAGGAAACCTCAACTGACTGACATTAATTTATGACCCTTATCCTTGAAATGTTTGGAAATAGGAAGCGCCATCATTCCCATCCTAATAGTACTCTTATGCTTAGCAATACGAGCATTGATCTCCATAGTAGTCTCACCCACGTACAGCAACCCACAAAGCCAGAAGACAACATACACCACAAAGGAGCTGGTGCACGTATATCTCCCACCAATGTGGCAACATTTGGTAATATGTGGGTGAGAAAAGAAAAAATGGAGCCCCTGATCATATTCTCACAACAGGCACACCCGAGACAGAGAAAATTTCCCGTTCTCGGTTATCCAAAGACATCATCTATATAACGCCACCAGCTCTGAACCTGTTGCCAAAAAATGGAAGTGTATACAAACCTGTCTTCGAAGACAGCCATGTACGTGTTAGCATAATTTGGGGCCACATTGGACCCCATGGCTGTCCCCCGACGCTGCAGGAAGTAATCATCCCAAAGAGGAAAAAATTCCTCCTGAGGATGAACTCCAGCAGCGCCGGGACAAGCTTTGCACACTCTGATGACATGTCGGAGCCGGTAAGCATAGTTGCAACCGCCTCCAACCCCTTCTGATGTTCTATAGATGTATAGAGCAACATGAAGTCAAAAGACGCCAAAATGGTGGAGCCCGTTACTGTCACATTAGAAAGTTTACCAATAAAATCACCTGTATCTCAAATGTATGATGGAGCGCCTGCTGCAAATTTGCACAAACTGCGATCCAGAAAAATGGCAACCTTAAGAAAAAGGAACCCACGCCCGAAACAATGGGCACCCCGGGGAGTTTTTTCAAACTCTTGTTTATTTTCGGAACAGTATACAGAATAAGTGCAACAGGATGTCTAATGGTCAGACGTTTATCCATTTATCAATATTCTTATGTGAAATAGGCCTAAGAACCAATTAAATCACTGTATTATATAATAATGGGCTCATGGATTTCTTTGAGTTCATGTTATTATGACATATAATGGAAATATTTTCACTGTGGCAGCATTTGTTTGTAGATGGAGGGCCTTTCCGCTTTTTGCTCCATGGACCAGCCAGTTATTTTCTCCTGCAGAACCACTATAAATAGTGTATTGCACAGGTTAGATTAGCAGGACATCTGCATCTTTGTTTCTTTTTTCATTTTAACTGTTCACAAGAGGTTTCCTTCTGCGACCTGTACATCAAACACAATGACAATGCATAAACACAAACATAAAAGCATTGGACTTATTTGTTGGAGCCATCAACATATTATATTGTTTCTGCTGTCTTCTACACAAGTGTCCTTCAGCTGATGTGGCCTTATTACGTGAATACAAAAGGAACACTTCAAGGAAGTTTTATCTATACAAAGCTCTTCATTTAAACAACAATTGAACAAATGTTCTTCCTTTTTGTTTGGCATGGAAACAGATATTTATTTTCTTGTCATTTGCTTCAGATTTCACTTCAAATTATTTTAAGGGTTTTTTTTGTATCTCAAAGTGCAGGACCTGAAGGGCCATGCATGAGTTGTATATTTAGTGTTCCCTGAATCGCTAAGTTATATATTACCCCTAATGCCCTGCACTAGGTAAATTATATAGTAGCTGTACAAGATTTAGAAAACAAATCACCAGTAGTGTGTTAAAGAGAGCCAACCACCAGGATTTTGCTACATAAACTAAAGCCAGTGCTATACTGGTGCTATCATGCTGATTCTATACATACCTTTAGTTGTGAGATCGGATGTATAAATTCTGAAATACAGGCAAGTAAAGTTTGTGAAGTGCACTGTTATTTGAGTGATAGCAACTACAGAATATCTCATAGGTGGGTCAGGTTTTGCTGGCTGTCCCCTTCCCTGTCTGCCTGCCTGTCCCTTCTCCTCCCTTCTTTCCTCCCACCTCCCCCTGCTATAACAGAGAAAGGGGGAGGAAGGACAGGCAGGTAGACAGGGGCGGGAATAACTAGCAAAACCCAACCCACCTATTAGATATTCTGTAGCTGCTATTAATCAAATAACAATGCAATTCACAAACTTTACTTGCCTTTAATTCAGAAATTATACATCCAATCGCACAAGTAAAGGTACAGTTAGGTCCAGAAATATTTGGACAGTGACACAATTTTCGCGAGTTGGGCTCTGCATGCCACCACATTGGATTTGAAATGAAATCTCTACAACAGAATTCAAGTGCAGATTGTAACGTTTAATTTGAAGGTTTGAACAAAAATATCTGATAGAAATTGTAGGAATTGTACACATTTCTTTACAAACTCTCCACATTTTAGGAGGTCAAAAGTAATTGGACAAATAAACCAAACCCAAACAAAATATTTTTATTTTCAATATTTTGTTGCGAATCCTTTGGAGGCAATCACTGCCTTAAGTCTGGAACCCATGGACATCACCAAACGCTGGGTTTCCTCCTTCTTAATGCTTTGCCAGGCCTTTACAGCCGCAGCCTTCAGGTCTTGCTTGTTTGTGGGTCTTTCCGTCTTAAGTCTGGATTTGAGCAAGTGAAATGCATGCTCAATTGGGTTAAGATCTGGTGATTGACTTGGCCATTGCAGAATGTTCCACTTTTTTGCACTCATGAACTCCTGGGTAGCTTTGGCTGTATGCTTGGGGTCATTGTCCATCTGTACTATGAAGCGCCGTCCGATCAACTTTGCGGCATTTGGCTGAATCTGGGCTGAAAGTATATCCCGGTACACTTCAGAATTCATCCGGCTACTCTTGTCTGCTGTTATGTCATCAATAAACACAAGTGACCCAGTGCCATTGAAAGCCATGCATGCCCATGCCATCACGTTGCCTCCACCATGTTTTACAGAGGATGTGGTGTGCCTTGGATCATGTGCCGTTCCCTTTCTTCTCCAAACTTTTTTCTTCCCATCATTCTGGTACAGGTTGATCTTGGTCTCATCTGTCCATAGAATACTTTTCCAGAACTGAGCTGGCTATATGAGGTGTTTTTCAGCAAATTTAACTCTGGCCTGTCTGTTTTTGGAATTTATGAATGGTTTGCATCTAGATGTGAACCCTTTGTATTTACTTTCATGGAGTCTTCTCTTTACTGTTGACTTAGAGACAGATACACCTACTTCACTGAGAGTGTTCTGGACTTCAGTTGATGTTGTGAACGGGTTCTTCTTCACCAAAGAAAGTATGCGGCGATCATCCACCACTGTTGTCATCTGTGGACGCCCAGGCCTTTTTGAGTTCCCAAGCTCACCAGTCAATTCCTTTTTTCTCAGAATGTACCCGACTGTTGATTTTGCTACTCCAAGCATGTCTGCTATCTCTCTGATGGTTTTTATCTTTTTTTTCAGCCTCAGGATGTTCTGCTTCACCTCAATTGAGAGTTCCTTAGACCGCATGTTGTCTGGTCACAGCAACAGCTTCCAAATGCAAAACCACACACCTGTAATCAACCCCAGACCTTTTAACTACTTCATTGATTACAGGTTAACGAGGGAGACGCCTTCAGAGTTAATTGCAGCCCTTAGAGTCCCTTGTCCAATTACTTTTGGTCCCTTGAAAAAGAGGAGGCTATGCATTACAGAGCTATGATTCCTAAACCCTTTCTCCGATTTGGATGTGAAAACTCTCATATTGCAGCTGGGAGTGTGCACTTTCAGCCCATATTATATATATAATTGTATTTCTGAACATGTTTTTGTAAACAGCTAAAATAACAAAACTTGTGTCACTGTCCAAATATTTCTGGACCGAACTGTATGTGCAGAAGCAGCGTGTAAATAGATTTTGGAGACATGACAGGTTTTCTTGAAAACTTTTCATCATTGCTTTGCTTAGATCTTCTGTACCTGTAGTAGCACTCATGTAGCAGGAGAAACCAAGATATACTGTTCAGATCGGGGCTACACAATGCAACACATGGCAACAAAAATGACTAATAGTCTTGTCCTTGACAGCCAGGATGAAAAAATATTCTCGGTGGCAATATTCTGGGTAGCCACAGTCAATAGTAGCTGGTGTCATTAGCACTAGAAGTCCCAGAGAGGGTTTATTTGACATTTCTACCACTGGAACCCTATGGAGCTCGAAATTCCTGGGACTTCTAGTGTAATGTTAGTGTTTTATCTTGATAGGTCCCAATGTTAGGAAAGGCTGAGCACACTTAATCACTTTGTCATACTGTATATACACGGCAGGATTGTGCATTATTCTTTGCTTCTTTCAATGCTAATTCCACCATTTTGACCATTGTGAGTCATGGTGACTCAGATCCTCATTTACAAATGTCAAAATCTCAGGTCACCTCTCCTTGAGCTTTAATATCTCCTGTTATCATATTACAGTCTCATAATAATTAACCATATCAAGTATGTATAAATAGGCTCTATTAACATTTTATGCTTCATGCCAGAGATTCTTGAAGATGTCTTTTGAGAGCAACAATCAAATACAAGGACGGATTTAGTAGAATTTGATTGTGAGCACCTGGGATTCAATTAAACTACCTAATTACTAGGTCTAATGAATTATTTATTTCATGGCAGCAGCACGATATTCATAGATGAAGCTCTGGTGGGTGAGAGTATATAGGATATTTGACATAGTGTTTTAATAGACCTTTGCCCCATAGATCACAAACAGTATTTTTTTTAGTTTTCTCAAGTTGTCTCTTGAGCAGCTCAGAGCAGCTCAGAGCTATGCAGCCTCTCCTCACTTGTTGCTTGGGGGGCAGGCACTCCTAGTTGAGTGACAGATTAGGAGCTCTATAATACTTACATTTAGAGAAAACTGGGCCTTTGAACAAGCACACAGCTCAGGAAAGTGAGAGCTGTGATTAGAAAAGCTCTGATGTACAATAAAAATTATCTTGTAGTACAATCCGTACAATTACGTGTTAGCCAATCCAGATCAGATACCCATACTTTGCACTGACGAAAGGCAATCACCCCAAAACACTGTGTCTTCAAATTGGGGTTCTGATCTGGCATAAATCCTTATATATGAAAAGGCTTGTTAAAAAGCCACTTTTGACTTTTAGGATTGCTACTTCCAATAGGTGGCGCTAGAGTTTGTCTCCTTCCTGGAGAGACAATTTGAATATTTCTCAGAGGCACATTGCAGCTATAAGTCCCCTCACTGACAGCCAGACTTGTTTGTCAGGTCTCCACAAGGAGAATAGTCTTTCCCGTGGTAACCAATATGAAAGACACACCATAGAAGAAAATAGATGACAAACTAAATCCCACAAACTTGGCACAACCAAACTCGGGTCTATAAAAAAGTAAAATCTGACATTTTGACAGACACCATAAAGTATCAAATAATCTCAGTTTGGAAAAAAGGAAAGCGCCATACAATCCCTAAAATCTGACAATATGATCATTAAGCAGAAGAAAAATGGTGGAGCAGTAGTTCCTCTAAAAATGTCAGATTATATCCATGAAGCACACAGACAAATTTCAGACAGAATATATTACACAATGCTAAAGGAAGACCCCATAAAAAAAAATACACAGAGGATCTAACACGTAAAGTAGGTATTGAGGTATTAGGCTACTTTTACACATCCGGCTGTAGCAGTGCGGCACAATCCGGCGCTCTGCTGAAAAAACTAAACCGTTTTTTTTGCCGCCGGTTTCGTTTTTTCCAGCATTGGCTTGCATTGGCGCCGCATTGTGCCGCATGGGCTTGCGTTCAGTCCGGGTTTTGCCGCATGCGGCAGATTTAGCCAATGCGGCGGCCGGATGGAATGTTCCCTGGCACGTTCTTTGCTCCGGCAAAAAAACCACATCGCGCCGCATCCGGCTGCTGCGGCGCATTTTTCAATGCATGCCTATGGACGCTGGATGCGGCGCGATGCGGCAAAAAACGCATCCGGCCGCCGCATGCGGTTTCTTCCACTGCGCATGCTCAGTAGCGTGCCGCAACCGGAAAAAAACGGACGGGCCGCATGTAAAAACTTATGCAAAGGATGCGGTGTTTTCGCAGCATCCGTTGCATAGGTTTCACAGTCGGATTGAGCCGCAGTGCTCAAACCGGATGTGTGAAAGTAGCCTTAAAGGAAACCTGTCACCACGAAAATGCAGTCCAATCTACAAGCATCAGGATACATAGCAGATGGAGCTGAGTAGATAGATATATTGTTTAATGAGTGAGGATTCAGCATAATGTGTTTTAGTCATGTAAACTTCTCTTATCTTTGGGATTTTTGATCCAGTGGTCAGTTCTATCAGGGACTGACAACTTTCTTTATATGATGTCCGGCATCTCTTAGATATCAGCTTTCATCTGAGTCACAATAAAAATCCATCTATAGTCAAGCTCTGAGGTGCATTATGTTCAGAAAATGAAGATAGAACTACACCTGCTATCATTGAGGAATACACTGATGCGCAAAAGGGTAACAATATTTTGAACTTTTGACTTTCAGGCTCAATATCTTACCATCCACTACAGCTTTGAACTTGACACTACCTTCCTTTTATACACAATTATCTTTACAATCATATACACAAATTTGACTTGCAACTATTTAGCATACGGTTAGTTATGCAGATTCTTGTAATGTCACTACATTGTTACTGTTTTACTCCTAGTGGTGGAAAAATCTTTTTCTTCCTGTTTACAACAAATTACAACCTGTTCTTACATTCCCTAATAGCTCAGTGTGTTACTTGATTGAATCCAAAGCGAAAGGTCACTGGTTCAAATTTGAGGAGCAGCCAAGATTTCCCAGCTAAAGAGAAACCGCATCACCATCCAGCTCATTGATACCGGTCTCTTGGCCAAGAAAATTGTCAACTACATTATGTGAGGTCATGACAGTTGGAGGAATATGAAATGAGGTCCGTCCATCCATTCAAAAGCTAAGAGGTGACATGCAGGGAAAATATCGGAATCAACAAGTCAGCTCAGCACAAGGTCTATCAGTTCTGGCACAACAAACACAGCAGTGGAGGTGCCTCGTATGCATCATAATAGTGAGATCACAGACGTCCATGGAAGCACCGTGCGATGCACCTTACACAAGTCTGGAATGGGAGCCCAAAAAAAGTTGAAGAAACTTTCGCTTTAATATTGTCATAAGTAGTGTTGGCTCTAGTTTGCAAAAAAAGTATTAAAAGTGGACACTAGAAGATTAGAAATGAGTGATTTAGAGCGATGATATGAAAGTCAATAGCTTAGGCTCTGACGGGTGCAAATGGTTCTGGAAGAAACAAGTTAAAAATGGTCTAGGAGACATTTTATATCCGATTTCAGCAAAAAGCAAGAAAAATCTAAAACCCAAGGAGTAATGTACAGTATATCCATAGATGTCGGTGTCATGAATGTATCACTCACAGTGTTCTAGGCACGCGGTGAGTGACAGCTGAGTCATCCTATAGAATCAGGGGCATGTCAGGCTGTCAGTATTGTTAGTGACAGCTCATTCGCCCAATCAGATGGACGTGCTGGACTGCCAGTACTTTGAGTTTCTGGCAAGCTGCCCAATCTGGACAGAACTGCTGGGTTTATTCCGGGCGTCGCAAGTTCAGGATAATTATATGGCTGTTTAGCTGGCTGACAATGGTCAGACCATTATCAGTCATAGCTTTCTCTGTGGAATTTTGACTTCTCTATTGTCCAGTTCCTTTGAGTGTACATAGTGTTTGGATCTCACCACAGACTTTGACCTGTTTACTCTTTTGCCTTTCCCCTTTTGCCTTGACGTGCTCTCCTAGTATTTGACACTGGACTTCTTGACTCCGCTATCTCATGGTTGGCCATGAGAAGTGATAATAGCCAGTGTCGTAATAGTTAATTATCTTGAAGGGCCTTCTATCCCACATGGGGTCAATTAAAAGGTGTCTTTATGATCTGACACCAGAGAGCCTCTGCAAGGACAATATGGTGCTTAATCAGCAAAGTTATCCTTGGGCCAAGTTGAACAGCTTTTGTTTGTTTGTTTGTATACATGGTTTGAGAAAGGTCTGAAATACGTGACCGAAACGCGTCACTGTACTATATTAATATCTTGGAAAATGGATTGAATGAACATTAGTGATGAGTGAATCTTAATATCTTGGAAAAAGGATCATAAAAAGAACGAAGCAAGTTTGATGTGAGTGTTGATCTTTATTCATTTCTACTGTGGAATCCATCCTGGGATTCGAGCACCACAAGACGAGAGTGCCCACCTGTTTTTGATTATATACGAGTATAATACTTATTGAAGACATTTTACGTATTGAACAACCACTTTGAGGCCAAGATTTCATGCAGGGGAAGTGGTTAAATATAACATCTTACAATTAAACACTATCTAATGTAAATCTATAAAAAAAAAAAAAAACTGCGTGCATTTAAGAAAAAGCAACCTAAGAGATTCTGTATATCAGAGAATCAGAAATATTAAGTAGTGTCTAAAGGTTAAATCTTGGTATTTTTAGAAATGTATTGTTCTTATTTTAGACTTTGCAATTTACTCACGATAGACCCATGGAGTATTGCAAATGCCATTTTCCTTGGCTGATACACAATACATTTTTTTTTCAGGAAATTGCAACCTAGAGATGGCAAGTTGGCAACATTTATAAATCAGACCTTACATAGGAGTCCCCTTACACCCATAATTTATAACCTGAGGGGTGTTAGCTTTATAATGTGGAAAAAGACATAACGTTTATATGAACATGGATCAGTGGTGAAGTGAGGCTCATAGGCATTATATAATAGCTGTCAAATCTAAACCCACACTCATACGTCTTAAAGAGATGGTCCTTATTGAATAATTCCTTTTTGATAAAAGGTGTCCTACTGTTACAAAATCTATCAATCAACTATAATTTTATGGGGGGGGTGTCTCAGCATCAGGTTTTCTCATTATCCTGCAGCCCAATAACAGGGTAGATGAAGCATTGCACAGTTTCTCTTAAGGAGGGATGCTGGTTCTTATTGAAGAGACCCATCTTGGCATGGAGACTTAATTTCAAACTAATGCTCCATGGGAAAATATGTAGAATAGCTTATGTCAGCCTAGTCATAGACCACTCTGTGGACAGCTGTCACAGGGATGTACAGATGGAACAGGGGCTCCTAGGTTGACCCTAAAGGCGGCGTTGCACGCTACGATTTATCTGACGATATGTCGGCGGGGTCACGGTTTCCGTGACGCATATCCGGAATCGTTAGCGACGTCGTGGCGTGTGACACCTACGTGCGACTCCGAACAATCGTAAATAGGTTGAAAACCGTTGATTGCTGACACGTCGTTCACTTTCAAAATATTGTTCATCGTTTGGAACGCAGCAGACATATTGGTACGTTTGACACCCTGCAAATGACGAACAACATCCACACGACCGCCTTGGTCAAACAATATATCGTTGAACGATTTAGCGTCGCTTGTGAGATTGTTATGTGTGACCGCTAATAAACGACCTATGTGCGATCTCGGCAAATCGTAACTACGATCTGGGCGTGTCACATCGCTAATGAGATCGTCAGATAAATCGTAGCGTGTAACGGGGCCTTAAGACTGGGGCCCCTGCGTTGTCCTTTATCTTGAAGACTTGATGGTAGCTAGGTTTGAGCCTCCAACATGGCCCTGTCTGATGTCTAAAACATGATACTACTTCCCCCCACCCAGGGAGCAGGCCAGAAACCCAGTAACCAAAACCCCCACACTAAGCACAGACAAGGGTAAATGAAAACACTGCACTCAAACACAAAGTATGGACAGTATGTGCACTGGGGAGTAACATCAAAGGGGTAAGAAATAAATGAATAACTGGAAGACTCACACACCACGCAGAACCTGTAGATCACCATACAACTGGATAACCACAAGAATTGAGGAAGCCAAAAGCTATATCCGGCACTCAGCCCCAGAATCGAGAGCCTTAGAAAGGGTAGAGGCAGCTGGTGATCATCGGCCTGAGCTCTTAGCAGATGAATTAACTCCTACTGTACTGGAGAGCAGTCAAACCAGAACCAGCCGACACCCATGACAGACTGTGCAACTAACGGATACCAGGCTGTTTGTCGGACTCTGCAGTGTGTGACTCTGCAGAATCCGATGCCGCCATGACACCCAGCATGTGCATCGCTGAACAGCACACGACAATAGCACTATTTTGGATTTTTCAATTTTTTGCCCTTCGTCAGAACTAAGCAATATACTGGATGGCTGAATGAGAGCTGAATTTAATGCAGCTCAGGGGAAATACTGCCGGCCACTGAAAAGACTCTTTGAAAGCCGATATTGCCGCCTATGAAAAGCCATCTCATTCAGCCAAACAGTAGCCTGCACTGTACTGATGAGGAGGAAACCAACGAAACAGTTCTACTTACAGATGAAGATTTGGTTTGGGTGGCATGAGCTACTTTGCATATTTTTCCCCATGGAGCATTCATTGCCTTGAAAATAAGTCTCCATAATGAGCTGGGTCTCTTTATTGAGAGAAAGTATCCCACCTGAGTTACAAGTTCAGAAAACCCTGTTCAGCACTGATGAGGTGCAAGAAAACCCAAACCGTGATGTGTATGTAGCACCCCGAGGTCGAGGGCTTTTCACCCGACACGTCGCCGGGCCGGGGGTGCAGATCCTCTACGTCATCATGGGCTGGCCTGACCTGGTTCCGTGACCCCGAGATGTACAGGAAGGATGGAAGGCGGTGAAAGGGAGGAAGGATGGAGGATGGGGGTGGTAGTGACGGTGAGGAAAGTCTTTTCAGACCAGGGCTGATGGTGAAGGTCACAGCTGGGATGGTGTTGCTCCCCACAGGCGGAACGGGGTTACCCCGGGTAGGATGACTGAGGAAGGACGGGGGTGGTGGTAGTCCCCTTTGGCGCCGCAGCGCTGAGCGATGGCGACGGTAAAGGACAGGCAGAGACAGGGGCTGCGGTTACAGGTCTTTTACTCACTGGTAGTTCAGGCACTGCCCCAGTGTACCGGTCTCCCCCACGATGGCTCCAGCCGATTCTGAATCCGTGGAAGGTCAGATCCGGTGTGTATCAGTCTATGGGCTCTTCCTCCTTTGATGCACTAAGGATCCCCGTGGTGTGAACCACTTGGGCATCCCAGTGTCTGTAAAGTTTCACCTTCTGTATGCTGATAGCGCGGTTCCGATGTGGGTCTGGTCCAAGACCTCAGCCCCGGATCCTATATGCTATTTGGCTCCAGACTCAGTGGGACAGGTCCGGTGACTTTTCTAGCCTTTCCCGTGACCCTTGCAGAGTTTGTAGACGTGAAGTATGCCTGCTCTAGGGTTCTGTACCCCAACAGTGCCGGTCCTGTGGAAGCAGCCTCCTGCTTCTCCCCTGCGACTGTGTTGAAAAACGCCTTGGCCCACAGAGCTGCCTTGTGGCACATCCACTCTGCTCTGTGTCAGTAGCTGTTCTCCTAATTTTTGTAGTTGTGTTGTGTGTTGGAAGCATCGTGGGTGCACGACTGTCACGCTCAAATCCCCGCTCTGCATGTGTTGTGGCTTTTAGACAGCCAATCAACATGTGGGGATTGACTGCCGTACACAGTAATGCTGTAGCCATGTTGGCCACTGACATTACTGTGATTGGCCTGCCACATCACGTCACCGGGTCTTATGTAAGACGTGGTCTTGCGATGCTTGGCCCACTGTCATCTGGAATCAGTTCAGGGAGAGTTGTTGTAGAAGAGAGAGCTGATTTTAGAACAGACATATAGGCAGAGTTGACAGAGTTCAATTGGTATTGCAGTATTTGTATACCGCTGCTGTACCATTAAAACAAAAGTCCTTTGGCAACGTACTATCCTTTCTTTTGTGAAATTGCTGTAAACTGCATTCAATGTAGGGACAGTCTCGGATTAGGGGAATATAGGCAAGGTTTATTGCCTTACAGTCTTTTTACAGTTATACTGTTGCTGCAACCTAAAAACAAAAGGCATTTTCACCACTTCATGCTGTCTTTTCTTTAGTAAAACTACTGCTACCTGTATTCAGTGTGGGGATAGCTGGTGGAGGAGGGATAGTTTAGGATTAAAGGCAAATAGGCAAGGTCTAGTGCCTTACAGTCTTAGGGGTACTTTGCACACTACGACATCGCAGCTGCGATGTCGGTGGGGTCAAATCGAAAGTGACGCACATCCGACGTCGCTGTCGATATCGTAGTGTGTAAATCCTTTTTGATACGATTAACGATGGCAAAAGCGTCGTAATCGTGTCATCGGTGTAGTGTCCGATATTTTCATAATTTCCCTGCAGCGATGGTACAATGTTGTTCCTCGTTCCCCTGCGGCAGCACACATCGCTGTATAAGAAGCTGCAGGAGCAAGGATCATCACCTTACCTGCGTCACCGCGGCTCACGCCGGCTATGCGGAAGGACAGAGGTGGGTGGGATGTTTACGTTCCGCTCATCTCCGCCCCTCCGCTTCAATTGGCCGCCTGCCGTGTGACATCGCTGTGACGCCGCACGACCCGCCCCCTTAGGAAGGAGGCGGGTCGCCGGCGAGAGCGACGTCACAGGGCAGGTGAGTGCATGTGAAGCCTCCGTAGCGATAATGTTCGCTACGGCAGCTATCACAAGATATCGCATGTGCGACGGGGGCGGGGACTATCGCGCTTGTCTTGCGATGTCGTAGTGTGCAAAGTACCCCTTAGGCCTCGGCACCACTTACATATTGCTTCCGATGCGAAAGATGAATTCCTCAATTATAGTGAATCTGTCACCAGGTTATTGCCACCTAATCTATAAGCAGCGTAATATAGAAATTGAGAGCATATGTAGTTTTGACAAAATGATTGTATTATTAGCAGGAAATTATCACTAGAGGACTAGTATATCTACTGCTATGTGGTCCTTCATGTTCACGAGCTGTGTATAACCCCACCCAACTAATCATTTGTAACTTTCTGCCTATGCAGAGAGTTCACAGAAATCTGCCAGTCAGTGGTGTGGGCGGGGTTATACAGAGCTCAGCAAAAAGAGAACTGCTGGATCTGCAGCAGAGTAATTATTTAAAAACTACAGCAAGCTACCCAGAAAGCAACACATTGCTTTAATCAGGGTATCTATGATGTAGGGACATCACACATCTCTCAGATGGGTAAAAAAAACCGATGACAGATTATTTTTTAGTAACTCATAGAAAACCAGTCATCCATATGATGCAGAAGAAAACATGATTCTCCATGGCAGGCCGCCTTCTTTCATTGCTACATGTAGGACCATATTTAAGGTTTATGCTGTTCTAGGTATCTTTAGCACTCATGCCCATGTAGGTGAGTCAGTGTAAAGTTTCTCATATACTATAGATAATGTTTCTGTGGCGGAAAAGAGCTTTTTCTAGTGTATAAATCATTCAGGGAAAGTGCAGCAATCAGACACCCCTAGCACTACATGAATGGCTGCGATGTACCGGTAATTGAATGTGGATCTACAAAGGAGCCTGATATTAAACAGTAAGAAATGGAGAGTTCTACTTACACAGCTGTGCTTTATTTAGATCTGACAAGGGCCACTTTCACATGGGCGGATTCATAATCTATATTTCATCCCTTTGTTTGTGGATTGAAATATGGTGTCAATGTAAACCAGTATGGCTATTCTCATGGTCCTTTTTTATGCCCAATTAAAACAAAAACAAAAAAAATAGAAAACAACACATCTTGTTTTACTTATATTTATTTTATGGTTAATGTACACCCAATAATATCTTAATATACTGAGGAATCAGTTGAAAAGGATTGATCCACGCTGCCAGAAGAAGATGATAATGTACATTTTTTGTTCCTGAAGAAGGAGTCATACGGCTCTGAAACGTGAAGAACAATAAAATCCGATGTCTTAATCCCCGTTGATATTCAGTGATCTTCTTCTGGCAGCATGGATAGATCCTTTTTTTCCATCTCCTCCAATGCCATCTTCCTGGGTTCTGCAGCAGTCTTCCTCAACACGTGGTTATAGTGGTTGCATCTGTTACACAACTGCACCAGGTTAGTGCACCTTTAAAATTCTTTATGGTACCATTGGATAAGGCACCATCTGCACCGCCCTTCCTTGTCATTTCAGTTTCACGACATATTATACACCTATGAACAGATTATGAAGGTGCAAGAACGTAGTAAAGCCAACTGAGTAGTGACTCAAAAATAGCTTTTTTATTTTACAGTAACAAGGAGAATACAACATAAAACATAAGTAATGGACAGTACACATACGTTTTTAGGAAAACCGATCAAAAACCCGTCAATAATGTACAATGTAATTATGCATTTCTCCTGCGTTCGGTGGTTGGTATAACTCAGGTCTTCTCCATGGTCAGGTGCACACAGGCTCATACCTCTGCTTCCTTCCAAGTGTGTCGCCAACTCCTCCCCTCTTTGGCCGTCCCGGGCTTTAATTTTAAACAACTGAGCCACAACTATCGCATGACTTTGTGTCTCTTCTTAACTCTTCCTTCAAGGAAACAAACGCTCTATTTTTCAGTTCCTGATTGTCCTTTTCAATGAGCAGATGGCAATATTCACTTGCAGATACAATGGAGTGCGTCTTTCATTCACCACCCTCTTATACGCCCATGTACCATATTCGTTTTATAGACATTTAATAATCCATTCATCTGAAAGAGGCCAAAGGCCAGTAAGGTGGACAGTGATTCCTCATCAGTGTAAGTGTGGTTCTGCTGGTGGGGTGATTGGATGTTTCATCTGGCATCTTCCTGGCAGATCTTTTTTTGATCTTTATCTATAGATAGGGTGGTGTCGCATACAATTTCATGTAAAGTTTAGTAAGACATAACATGAACATATTTACTATTTTTATGCCATGATGGGAGTTACAGAAATGCCATATATACCTACTTTGCACATAAATTGTAATATACACTCATGTTCCACATCGCTTGTAATATACTCTCTTCAACACTGAAATTGCAATAACAAGAATGAAAAGATGGGCAATTATGAAAATCACAAGATGAATAGACATGTTAATGATGTGCAGATTGTTGATTTCATTGGTTGAAATCAAATCTGTAAGCCTTAAACCAATAAGACCAACCTAAGTTAAGAAAGTGCAGTATACCTAATATCTGCATGCAGTTAGTACATGTGATAGAGCCTCTGTTTTTAAACCTAGTATACTCCCTTTACGCTAAATAGCAAAGGAAAATCAAGATATCAACCTATCAATGACCCAGTGTGAGGCGTCCCGTGTCCCAACGCGCGTTTCACCTCTTCATCAGGATACATCCTAGGTTTCTACTAGGTTTATACCAGTGGCTCTATCACATATATTAACAGCAGACAGGTATGATGTATACTGCACCTTTCCTAATTAAGGTTGGCCTTTTTTGTTTAGGGCTTATAGATTTAATTCCAGCACAGGCATTAATATACTATTATAATTGCTCTCAACATATACCTTTATAGTTACTAAATTTAGTTATTTATATATGTGATAGGTGATCATTTTCTTGCCCCATTTCATGCATGGCATTTATAATATTTGATTGTAATTTACCATACCAAATTATTCTGGATGTGAGGTTATCCCTTGCTATACTTCTTTCTTTTTAAATAATTTTTTATATATTGTACATTTTCAAAATAACATTGAGTTTTAATTATTGGGTTGTTTGCACCATTTTTCTCTTGTGAGATGTTGTTAAATTGGATTAGAGGTGCTTCCCTATACTAATTTGTTAGGTCTATTCCTAGTGACTAGTATATAGACTTTCTGAACTTTGCCCAAGAAGGAGCTATGGCTGCACTAAAAATAAGCATGATTTATTGGAAATTGAGTGTAGCATTACCTAAAACACCATGCTCCTAAATTTTGGTGCACATTTTTGACAGATGTAAGAACTAATAAAAGGTGTAAACATAGACTGTATAAAGAAGAGCTGAATATATCATTCTATATGAACCACTGTGATAAATCTGGCTTGTTCTTTACTTTCTAAGTAGAGTATTGATAAATAAGCCCCAATTTTCTACTTTCAAATCTAGACTTCCATTTGATTTCATTTTACTTTTCAGGGTCTAACTCCATATCTTCTATTGCCTACTGGTCTCAACTGTGGTGCATTGCGGGACTTCTAATGTCCATAGTGTTATTAATGCCATTCTGAGTATAAAAGTAATCTCCACGCTAATCTGCAGTCATGTTTCTAATATCTGACCATACTATCCAATACTACTTTATAATTTATCTTACTTTTATCTCATTTGCGTTTTCCCCACATTCCATTGCCTTTTATTCTCTTTGCGATGCAAATAATCCACTAATATCAGCTAAAAATCATTCTAAAAAGCATCCAAAATGCTGTGAAGATCTGTTAGACCTTCACATAAGAGACTGTGATGCAATATTTAATGAAATGTTTGACGAGGATTCCCACTGAAATGTCAGGGTTACTGTTATGTTAAAAAAAGAATCCAACCCCTCAGGACATTCCTTCTGCCTGCAAAGAACAGAAAAGCTAAAGAAGTTTCTAAAAACTAAAAAAGGATTTATTTGGTTCAAACTTAAATAAGTGCATGGAAATCCTCCAAATTGATACAGATTGTATTATCTGGGGACACACAGAAAACAGGCAGAAATAACATCTGGCGAAGACCCCATGTATCTTCACCAACCTCTTAGCCGCCCAGATATAATATTAAGATTATTGTTTATCTTATTTGTAAAATTGGTTGTATTCTGTCCGGAAATCATAACAGTCCAGAAATAGGACATATAGGGTAATTCACGTGAGATATGACTATATAATGGGGTTGTTCAACTATTACATTTATTCTGTTACATTACACAAAACAGAACAAGTTTTCAATTGGAATTATTAAAAATTGTCCCTGTGATTACATACTGATGTTATGTTCTAGTTTGTACATCCGCTGATGTTTTGATTCCGTCTCAGAAAATCCATTTAAAGTGGCCCATGCTGGCGAGAATAAATCGGATCTAGAGTGTGGCTTAATTGGCTTGGGAGCAATATACAAATCACTCCAGCACCCATGTACAAGGGGATCTAGGAGATCTGACTGGTGTGACCACCAGTACTGGACACTATTACTCCCAACACCTCTCCACTTTGTGATTCAATAATTTTTATTAGGTTTTCAAATTTTGTAAAACAAAACGAAAGACATTGTATCGCGTTACATCATGCAATATTAAACACAAATAAAATAGACACATACAATAAAAAAAACAAAACAAATAATAAAATGCTGAAATACGTAGAAATTATGACAAACAGTCAAATTAAGAATTTCCATAGTATAATATTTTCAAATAATATGTCAGGAGATGGGAGTAGTCCAATAATTTTCTCCTCAAACTAATTGTACAAGTATCATGTTGTATTACTTTTATAACAGAATTAGAACTAGGTTATATTTAAAATTTTATGTGCAGTTGTTAATAAAATTAGTCCATGGGTCCCATTTTTGATTAAATCTGTTCCAAGAGCTATTAATCAGAGCAGCTTCTCTTCGTAGAACCTATGAAGGGATATTTTTTCTATTATGTCGTAAATATTTGGAATTTTACTGGATTTCCAACGTGCCGCCAGTTCAACTTTGGTAACTAGGATATGGATTATGATGGTCCTGTATTGTATTATCGTATCCGAATCTATCGATAACAGAGCTAATTGTGGGGTTTGAGTTAATTTTGAGTGTATTATGAGATTTATTATTTTAGACACTTTCTACCAAAAGCTTCTGATTCTAGGGCAGCTAAAAATATATGTACAGTGTCACCTATTGTATTGCAACTTTTCCAGGATGTTGGTTTTTGGTTTGGGAATATTTTAGTTACTTTGTCCGGTGTAAAATACCATCTGGTATAAATATTATAATAAGCTTCATGTAATGTAGCGCAGATATTGGATAGGTATGTGTATTTAAGAGCTTTATCCCATTTGACTTGTGAGAATTCTACTACTCTCCACTTTGGATATGTGTTTTCAGTGGTGGTAAGTGAAATAACTCTATCAAAGACAGGGAGGGTATAACTAGTATCCATGGTATCACTGAGTGAGCTATCATGCATTTTATTATATATCTCCGTTTTTGAGGTATTATACTGTATATGTATTCAATATCTTACATGTTTTGCCCACGTATTTGCCCGGTTCCAATATAGCGGCGCCCTGGGTGCGCATGCGTGGTGGCATCCCTTTCATGGAATCTGTGAATGACGGCTTCCAAAATGGGATGGGGCGGGCCTGGTGTGACGACACTAGTGTGGCCCACATCACTTCCGGGAAATGCCCGATTACGCTGGTTCTGGACGGGATCCCGCCACCCATGCAGCCACATCAGGACAGTGTAAGCCATTGGATAATGTTGATATATAAAGACCCCTCTCCTGTCACACATCATATTGCGTCCCCCCGAGGAAGAATACAAAACGTGTTGGGGCGCGTTTTCCATTTGATTAGGTGGTCCCATGATGGGTAAGCAATGATATGTGGTGTTTATTTATATCTACCCAGTAGGATTGTGGTGTTTGCTATGTAGTAATGTTTGGTCTTGTGACCTTTATAATATACGACTATAGGCTTGGTGGTTTCAGTAGCAGACATCCTAGGGATACCTTGGTTATAACTAGGGATATACCCACATGTAAATCACTTGTCGATGGTGTTCTCTGGAGCTCTCACCCTCACAAATATATGTATTTTACATTACTGTCTATATTTTGATCTCCTCTTGTTGTAAATTTTAAAATAATTCTATGTGCAATAAAGGTTTTTTGTATTTTCACCAAGAGGACATGTATGTGTTCATTTTCAAATATACTCTATGGGCTTTTCTCTCCCCTATTCTCATGATTGTAAGCTTTATGTCCTCGGAGCAGCCTAAACGTTCACTAATGATGAGAGTCGGTAGATGTGTCCTTGCCTGTTTCAAAGACACCATTGATAGTGGCTTACTTCCTCTGAAAACAGAGGGATCTTTCTTTCCAAAAGCTGTTAAAAGGACTCTGTCACCATTTTGAGGTTTTCTAGATATTAACCCCTTCACCCTCAGGTGATTTTCTGTTTTTGTTTTTTTTTGCTCCCCTTCTTCCGTAACATTTTTTTTTCTGTCAATCTTGCCATTTCAGAGCTTGTTTTTTGTGGGACAAGTTGTACTTTTAACTGAAATAAAAAGTTTTACCATATAGTGTACTGGAAAACGACAAAATAATTCCAAGTGCGGTAAAATTTCAAAAAAGTGTGATTGCATGATTGTTTTTGGGATATTTTATTTACTAAAACTGATGTGTCAGTGTGATGCCTCAGGTCAGTATGAGTTTGTAGACACCAAACATGTATAAGTTTACTTTTATCTAAGGGGGTTAAAAAGGGGGTTAAAAATGTTCAGAATTTAATGCAAAAAAAGTGGGGCACTTTTTGTGACATTTTTCGGGACCTGGAGCGTTCTCATTTTTTGGAATATGGGGCTCAGTGATGCCTTATTTTTTTCATCTCGAGCTGACATTTTTAATGGTACTATTTTTGTGCAAATGCTACGTTTTGATCGCCTGTTATTGCATTTGCACAAAATTTGTGACTATCAAAAAACGTAATTATGGCATTTAGAATTTTTTTGCTGCTACGCCGTTTACGGATCAGATTAATTAATTTTATATTTTGATAGATTGGGTTTTTCTGAATGAGGTGATACCAAATGTGTGTATATTTTTCATTTTTGTAACCCTTTAAGGGGTATTTTCAGTGAGGCGAATGGGGGGTTATTTGAACTTTTATTTTTTTTAATTTTTTTAAAACTTTTTTTATTTTTTTTTTATTTTACTAGTCCCCCTAGGGGACTATAAGGATCAGTAGTCTGATTGCTCATTAATTTCTCCTGTTCTGAGCTACACAGCTCAGATCAGCAGAAATGCTCGTCTTCTGTTACTGCCATCTCTCTGTCGGCTGTAAGAGGAAGTGAGTCATAATAGTGACAGGAGTCATTACATGACCTGTGCTACCATGGCAACCATCGGCTTCCCATGATCACATCCCGAGGCCTCCTAAGGCATCTGATAACTACGCGTTACCCACTGCAGGCATTTAAATTGCACTTTCACATTTTGACAGCGTAATTTAAGGAATTAACAGGCGAGGGTGGATTGTGGATCCACCTGCACCTGTGAGGCACACATGTCTACTGATTTGTACAGCAGACATGTGCAAGGATCACCATCGGCTCACCTCAGCAGCCAATGGTGATCACCCCTTGATGATTTAGGACATACCGTTACGACCTCGGTCGTAAAGTGGTTAGTATGGGTATACAGGTGGCATAGAGCTCAGATTAGCCATACCTGTATGCCTCCTGGATGAGGGCTCATTTTGCAAAATCATCTTTTATATCTTCTATGTTCCGAGCTATGGGGCGTACACTGCCTGGAAAATAAGCCTGCCTCCAGTCTTCATTATACAGGGTTCCTCCTCCCTCTCTCTTCAGAGTCCCTGTGACAACACGTGCGTGGCCGGAAATCATGTGCCTACTCGCTATGCCTGCCGTCCCTTACTGCACTGGTCCACCTTTCTGTGGACAGACTTCAATTTTGCTGTGCACAGGCGCCGGTGAGTCACTGCTGCTTCATAGTGCAAAGGAGAGACCTCAGGCAGAATATGCAGGCGTGAGATTTCCTGCCGCGCACCTGATGTCCCCGGGACTCTGAAGAGAAGGGGAGATAGAATCCTGTATAATGCAGTCTTATCTTCTGGGCAGCATATACCCTATAGCCCAGAAGATATAAAATATAGTTTTTGCAACCCATCATTCAGGAGCCATACAGGTATGCCCCTACTAATAACTAGAAAAACTCAAAAGGTTGACAGATTCTTTTAAACAATAGTCTGTAGGCCCCATGCAGATAAAAAAAGAATGGCACAGAAGTCTACCCCCTTGCACAGTACATACTAGTGACACTTTGGCGACATATGCTAGTGTGATGCCCTGTCAAAATCAGGTTGTCACAGGAGACTGCATCCATCTTACAAATGCAGGACTTCCTCCTCCTCAGCCTTCCAACACAACCCCACACACAGGTACAAACACCAGCCACAAAAGCCTAGTCACCCTCCAAGGACAATAGGGACACACCAGTGGGCAGGACCAGGCAGATGGTGACGCCCACCTAGGGGTTCTGAGGTGTTAAGGGGAGGGAACACAGAGACAAGATAGTTAGTCTAGTGCTGACAGTGGCAGTGAGAGGAGTGAAGTGGTAGTCGGGGGTTGTAGCTTCCGGACTACCGGACTACCTAAGCTGACTAGGTGACAGACGGCAGAGCAGGGCCACAGGCGAAGGAGATCCAATCGCAGGAGACCTTAAGTGGACCGCGGCAGGGTTGTAGCCCGCCAATGCCGACAGCGGGAATCCGGTCCGGAGGCCGTGCACAGTCGGGATACATGGACCCTAGGGCGAGGACAGCTGCAAGCACCTTTCCAATTAACCAGCAGGGGAAAAGATTCCAAGTCTTGTCCTACTAGCAGCCCAGATAGAGTGAGACGGAAGCCCAACACGGGGGATAGGGCGTCTGCAAGTGCCTGCTAAAATCCCAAGGGTCAGATCTCGCGGACGACAGCTCCCACAGCAAAGATACCGGGAGTGGACTTTTCCTGTTTCATGCACACTAGTCAACACACAAGACACCAAACTAAAAAGTGCAGGAAGAAGGGCCTCTGTTCTGTTCACCGGTGTGCAGGACCCAGCACACTCCTCCGGAGGCTACCGGTATCCGGCCTTTGGTTTACAATCTGGACTTTGTGTGATTTATTCAAAAACAGTGAGTACACCGGTATCATCCGGTCCAGCCCTGCAGACTGCGTCCCAGCACCCTAACCCACCTGCACCTGGGCCCCGAGACAACACCTTCCCTACCCGTGGAGGGGATACCATCTTGCTGCCCCGCTCCATCAGCCCCAGGCACCCCATACCAAGGCAACGGCGGTGTCACCAACAATCACCGCACCACTGCGCGAGCCCGGGTCTTGCTGCCAATCAAACCACAGCAACCGCCCAGACCCAAGAGTCCCGAGCAGCCCCACTGCTGTGGTCTGTGCCCCGACCGCAACACTAGAAATAAACTTAACTTATAGAGTTGTACTGGTTAAGCTCAACGTTAAGGTTAAGGCAAGATGGAAATGAACCACCACCCAGCAGGTTGCTACGACATGAAATTATCATCTACTCCCTGTTGCTTCAGGTCATGGAAGAATATCCAAGCATCAAACAGGCTTCATATTGAACTGGGCTAATTCAGGTGCTGCACAAAGAAGGATAGACTCAGAAATGTCTTAATGTACATATAGCAGTAACTTTAACAATAAACAACGCGTTTCAGAGCAGGCTTTGTACCTTCATCAGGTTCCAGCAGTTGGCTAGATGCCACAGAAATAGTGAGGTTCAACAAAGTTTGCTTGAATTTGTATGGGAACCTTGTATGAAGATCTCTTTGTTGAACTGTGAATGGACATATACTTCTTTTAAACATACTGACTATGGGTGGACCTGAGGCAACATTAGCAGTTTCACTATAGTACAAAATAAGAGAGAACTCTTGTAGCTGTTCTAGGATAAATTGTGGGGGAAGAACTTCCCTGAGGTTTGTTTTATATCACCAGTAAACATTTCTTCTATAGATCATTGTGCTCGACTTGTTTTTCGGGATGATTCATTTTTCATGTCGTTGTTTTGATGTTTTATTTGATTCTTCACTGATGGACCAAACAGCTCTAAAATATCCACGAGATTACACCAAATTTTCTAAACCACAATTTATTATGGGTGAAAAATAGCTCTTTCAGGCCATTATCTTTTAAAGTCTTAAAGTAGAATATTCAATTAGGAAGAATTTACGGGAACATGTGTGACATGATCTCATTGGAACTGATAAATAGAGCAGCTAATGGCTGAAATTTGCTGTAATGTATTAGTTCACCTTGTAGGAGAAGTAACAAAAGCCATTCATGGCCTTGTTTTCCAAGTAGAATATATTATCAAAATGTGTTTTTATTTATAATATTACATAAAAAATGTAAAGACCTGAATATCTATCTATATATCTATCTATTTACCTATCTGCCTGTCTGTCTGTCCGTCTGTCTGTCTAGCAAAAAAGAGAAGACTGGCAGCACTTCTGTCGCGGGCGGAGGGGCCGCGCTCGCTACGCTCGGGTCCGCGGCTGCTGCTCGGTGGCTCGAGCGGTGGGCCGGACCTGGGGACTCGAGCAGTGCTCCTCGCCCACGAGTGAAAAGGGGGTGGTTTGTTTTAGGTGATAGTTCGTGATGCCACCCATTGGTCGTTGTGATAAAGGGCACCACCGCTGCTGGTGACGGGGATCCCGGGAGCGATGGTAGGGAGCAGCTAGGATGTTGTCCCCTCCGTGGGTAGGGGTTGGTGATCCCGGGGCCCGGTGGCGGTACGGGGAGGCAGGGTAGCTGGGGTGCAGGGTTGCAGGGGCAGCGCGGCGCAGTGCTGGATGGCACTGTGGTACTCATTCAGGCACAAATTCACAGAGTCCCTGGTAAACTAAACGGCTGGATGGACGGGTCCCGCAGCCGGCTGCAGTGTCTTTGCTCTCCCCGGACAGGTTGATGGTGGCTGTCTTTCCCTGCACCTGGCAGTATGTGTTGACTCCGATGGTTTCCCAACGGTAGTCTGCTCCCCGGCGTGTATGTACCAGAGGAGCCCGTTTTGCCCGCAGGCGCTGGCCCTTGGATCTCTATCCTATGGCGGTGGCTGTGTATCCTCACGGTGTGGACTGTTGCCTTCTGTCGGGTCTTGGGTGTTAGGAAACCCCTGGGGTTCCGGTCACTCTTGGATTTGACCGTTGTCGGCGGCTCCAAGCCTAGTCGGGGTCCGATGGCCCTGCCTTTGTGCTGATGCAAATCTGCTCCCCGGCTCGGTACCGGGGGGCCACCGCCCGTCCCCGGTCCTACGGTTTTGCTGACTTGCACCACCTCCTGCAGTTGGCTGCCACCGTCTGCCGACCTTGCTGACAGTGCCTGGGCTCCAACCCAGACACCAACAGTTTCTGTCCTCTCACTTTCAACTCCAACTCGAATCTGTCACTTTTCCCGCCTCCAGACCTGTGAACTCCTCGGTGAGTGGGGCCAACCGCCTGGCTCTGCCCCACCTGGTGTGGACATCAGACCCTGGAGGGAGGCAACAAGGGTTTTGTTTGACTGATGTAAACTATCCAGGGGAGGGGGTGTGTGTGATGTTATGTTTGTGGCTACCTGGCTAGTCCAGGGCGCCACACTTCCAATAGTGGGAACAGGTGTGTATCTGTTCATAATAAATAATATAACTAAGAGAAAAACAGTTGCACACTGTAATGGCAAACTAATAAAGACTAATAACATTTTTTCAGAGGTGTTTGGCATATTTGAATGTAATTCATTGTAATACCCTTCCAACGGCCACGTCACAGCAACCTCCATTGCTGGGTCATACTCTATACTATATCTGACTGGGCTCCTGAAAACCTTCATATAACGTCAGCGAGTGACCATGGAAGTTTAAAACACATGAGGCTAGTGGGTAAGGTGGGGGATGGAGTGCAAAGCCTGTCTAAACCACTGTTTTTAACTTCCATGGTCACTTGCTGACGTAATATGAAGGTTTTCAGTAGCCCAGACAGATGCAATATAGAGTAGGACCCAGCCATGGAAGTTGCCATGACGTGGCTGCTGGGCAGTTATTACAATGGCCATTCTAATATACCAAACACCTCTGAAATTTTTTTATCAGTCTATAATAGTTTGCCATTACAGTGTGCGACTGTTTTTCTCTTAGTAAAAGTATTATGAGTATTATAAAAGTATTATCATTATGAACAGATATGCACCTGTTCACACTATTGGAAGTGCTGCCAGTCGACTTTATTGTCATACCGCAGCTCTGTCTGTGTCGCGTACTGATTAGCGTTCACTCGTGATGAAGGACTCACCGGTGACCGCTAATCCCCTGAGTGACTGAAGTGAGCAGCGCAATTAGTGCTGCCATCACTCAGGCTACCCGGGGCCAGCTGGATCCTCCACCCGAGACCGCAACTCACCTGGGACTTCATCGCTGTCACTCGGGCGACTTGCTGTCACTGTTGGAGGATGCATTTCATTATTCACACTTTCAAGTTAGCAAGTAGCATTTTTCAATGTTTTTCGGTATGCTTATAGCATTATACTATTTTCTAACTTTGATGTGCAGCCTTATCCTTATGTACTATGTATTTTTTTGGCTTGCACTCATAATATATATTAGTGCTCACTTCAGTTATCCTATTCAGTATTATGAAGTTTTTTTCTGAATGTGAACACAGCTCCGCCCCTTTTGGCCATGTTTTCTACATCTCCTATATAAGAAAGTCCTTGGTTACCCCTCTCCACACACAGCAGTTTTTAATTGCAATGAGATGACACACAGTTAGGGTCAAAGAGCTAGGGACCCCAATATAGAGATATACCTTGACAAGGTTTTGGGTCTGAGTTACATTGATCAATGCGATTGCTAAATATCTCCTTTTTCCTAATATTCATGGCAGGTATGCATTTCATTATTCACACTTTCAAGTTAGCAAGTGGCATTTTTCATTGTATGCTTCAATGTTTTGCGGTATGCTTATAGCATTATACTATTATCTAACTTTGATGTGCAGCCTTATCCTTATGTACTATGTATTTTTTTGGCTTGCACTCATAATATATATTAGTGCTCACTTCAGTTATACTATTTAGTATACTGTTGGAGGATCCAGCGGTGGCCGCGAGTAACCTCAGTGACAGCACAGCTGATCGCGCTACTCACCTCAGTTGCTGCGTGGAGCTGTCAGGAGCGGCGGTGTTCTTCAGCCGCTCCTGTCACCTTCATGTAGCAGAGCTGAGAGCGACGCGGGACCTCCGTGGATTACGCCGGTCATGGATGGGTATTTGGGGCATAATAAATTGGTGAACGAGGGTTTTTTTAGTGTTTATTATTTCAAATAAAGGATTTTTCGTTGTGTGTGTTTATTTACTGTAACTTACAGATTACTCATGGAAGGTATCTCGGGGAGACGCCTGCCATGATTAATCTAGGACTTATTGGCAGCTATGGGCTGCCATTAGCTCCTTATTACCCCGATTGCCAACGCACCAGGGCAATTTGGGAAGAGACGGGTAAAGTCCCAGAACTGTCGCATCTAATAGATGCGGCATTTCTGGGTGGCTGCTGGCTGATATTGTTAAGCTGGGGGTCTCCCCATAACGTAGAGCTCCCCATCCTAAGAATACCAGCCTTCAGCCGTGTGACTTTACCCTGGCTGGTATCAAAATGGGGGGGACCGCATGTCGTTTTTTTAAAATTATTTATTTTTTTTACTGCACAGTATAGACCCGCCCACCGGCGGCTGTGATTGGTTGCAGTGAGACAGCTGTCACTCAGCGTGGGGGCGTGTCTCACTGCAACCAATCATAGGCGCCGGTGGGCTGGGTAAGCAGGGAATACTAGATTGATTAACCCCTTCAGCCCCGGGGCACTTTCCGTTTTTGCGTTTTTGTTTTTTGCTCCCCTTCTTCTGAGAGACGTAACTTTTTTTATTTTTCCATCAATCTTGCCATATGAGGGCTTGCTTTTTGCGGGACAAGTTGTACTTTTAAATGAAACCATAAGTTTTACCATATGGTGTACTGGAAAACAGCAAAAAAATTCCAAGTGTGGAAAAACTGCAAAAAAAGTGTGATGGCACAATAGTTTTTTGGATGTTTTATTGACGGTGTTTACTATATGGTAAAAATGATGTGTGGGTATGATGTCTGCGATACCAAATATGTGTATATTTATTTATTTTTTAACCTTTTAATATTCAATGGGGGGAAAGGGGGTGATTTGAACTTTTAGGTTTTTTTGTTTTTTTTAATTTTTTAAAACTTTTTTTTCACTTTTTTTTTTTTATTTTACTAGTCCCCCTAGGGGGTTATAGCGATCAGCAATCCGATCGCTCTTATCTATCTTCTGATCACAGCTATACAGCTGTAAACAGCAGATTTAGTCACTTCCTGTTTCTCTCTGCTCCCGTCCGAGGGAAAACGAAAGTGAAACTTCATAGCTGCAGGCCTCATCACATGACCCTGTGCTACCATGTCAACCACCGAAAGTCACGTGATCACTCACGTGACTTCCGGTGGGGGCGGCGGTAAGTGAAAGTCTTCAAATCTTCACCGCGCGTATATTCATCTCCCTGCCAGACTTTGGCAGCGAGATGTAAGGGGTTAATGTTACGGGTGGAATGCGATTCCACTCGTAACATGTAGGCACACATGTCAGCTGTTGAAAACAGCTGATATGTGTGCCGATCCACGCCGCCTGCCCGCGGCAGGGGGCGGGACATAACGGGACACGTTCCATGACTGATATATCCGTCCATGGTCGTGAAGGGGTTAATGAGCGGCTGGCTTTTTCAAAAGAGGAAAAGCCGCCGGAGTTTAGTGAACAGCTGTGCAGCACCGCACCGGTGATCGGGGATCGGTAAGTATGAGAGAGGGGGGAGACTGACCGACAGACAGAGAGAGGGACAGACAGACAGAGAGACCGACCGACAGACTGAGAGAGATTGACCGACATAGACAGAAAAAGAAAGAATGACCGACATCGCTAGAAAAAAGCAAAAAACGTACACGGAGCATACTGAGATGCTTCCGTGTCACGTACTTGTGCGCACATACCCACTGACTTTCATGGGGTCCGTGTGTGCGTGTTCCGTGCAAAAAACGGACATGCTTCCATGCAAAACAGAAACATATACGGATCACAGACATGGACACACGGACCTTATGGAATAACGCTTGTGTGACCTAAATGATAGATTAAGATTGGTGCATGTTTGTCCGTGTCTCCGGTACATACGGAAACGGACCAAACACGCACGTGTTTAACGGATGTGTGTTTCAGGCCTTAGACAGACCTTGCAATCCATCCCTGTTATGATATGATGTTCAACAACTACCATGGAGCAGTTTACCCGAGCAGTAGGGCCCTAATGCTGACTGCAGCTCTGAACCTAACGCTAACTACAAGCAGCCGGGCGGCACACCTAACGGTCCCTATGTACCTCGAACCAAGCAGGAGAACTACATAAACCTAAAGGCAGAAAGTGGAAAAGCTATCTTGCCTCGAGGCAGATTTTCCACAAAGGAGATAGAAAGACCACCGCATATAATAACGGTTAGCAAGATGAAAGGACGCACACAGTCAAAGCTAGATTGAGCAAAGCGAGGCCATGTGCTAATCTCTAGGATACAAAAAGGACAGGATAGTGAACTCTGTAGTGCGCATAAAAATACTAATATCCTACATGGAGTATGCAAAAGGAGCAAGTAACCTAGTACTCATATGTACGTACTCCATACAATCATCGGGTAACACTGCAGAAAAAATTACTAACAAAAAACTAAGATATCCAACATGAAATATCAGGGAGAAAATTCCCCCTTTCTGAAGGTACAAACAATTCTAGGAAAAACACAAATACCTTCAGAAATAAAATGCAAATGCGAGAATCACATAGCATACAAAATGTATGAAACAAAACTTAGGACTTATCTTAGTAGAAGGCAGGAGAGCAGAACCATTCTGGCCTAAAGCGGGCTTTACACGCTACGAGATTGCTACAGCGATCTCGTTGGGGTCACGGATTTTGTGACGCAAATCCGGCCACTGTAGTGATCTCGTCGTGTGTGACTCCTAGGAGCGATTTTGGATCATTGCAAAAACATCCAAAATCGCTCCTCGTTGACATGGGGGTCCTCTCCCAATTATCGCTGCTGTCGCTTGGGTGAAGTTGATCCTCGTCCCTACAGCAGCACACATCGCTATGTGTGACGCCGCAGGAACATGGAACCTCTCCTTACCTGCCACTCGCCAGCAATGCGGAAGTCAGGAGGTGGGCGGGATGTTCGTCCCGCTCATCTCCACCCCTCCGCTTTGATTGGGCGTCCGCTTAGTGACGTCGCTGTGACAACGAACAGCCCCCTTAGAAAGAAGGCGGTTCGCCGGTCACAGTGACGTTGCCGAGCAGGTAAGTACATGTGACGCTGCCGTAGCGATAATGTTCGCTACGGCAGCGATCTTCACATATCGGCATAACGATAGGGGCGGGTGCTATCACGCTCGCCATCGCTAGCATCGGCGCAGCGTGTAAAGCCACCCTTAGGCTATCAGATGACTGGCAACAGCATGAAGTCCAAACACACCTATATCCAGATCAAAACAGCACTGAAAATTAGGTGTGTAACAATCCAGTCACAGACCTCAATGCACCAACACCAGCGACCACCGGGGGAGCCCAAGAGCGGAACCCATCCAGACAGCATTTACAACACATCCCCCACCTTACCCATTAGCCTCATGTGTTTTTAACTTCCATGGTCACTTGGTGGCATTATATGAAGGTTTTCAGGAGGCCAGACAGATGCAGTATAGAGTAGGACCCAGTAATGGAGGTTACCGTAACGTGGCTGCTGGGCAGTTATTGCAATGGCCATTTTAATATGCCAAACACCGCTACAAACTTTTTATTAGTCTTTATTAATTTACCATTACAGTGTGCGACTGTTTTTCTTTTATCTATCTATCTATCTATCTATCTATCTATCTATCTATCTATCCTTTGTTAAAGGGCACCTGTCACCATGAAAATTCAGTCCAATCCGCAGGCACCATATCATAGAGCAGGATGAGCTGAGTAGGTTGATAGACAGTGTTGTGAGAAAAGATTGAATATACTCTTAGATTTAATCATATAAACCTGATTTCTCTGAGATTTTCAGCCCAGTGGGCGGTCCTATCAGTGACTGAAAGCTATTCTTGTATGTACTCTAATACAAAGAAAGCTGTCACTCACTGGTAGGACCGCCCACTGGACCAAAAACTCCAGAAAGAGCAAAGATGTATTATTATAGCACAGGTTATACTAAATCAAAACTCAGAAAACTATATATCAATTTATTAAGCTCACCCAGCATTACTGTATAATATGATGCCAACAGATTGGATTGTTTTTTCATAGAGACAGGATCGCTTTAATTTATGTTCACATCATATTCAAAAGAGTAAAGTCAATGAAAATTCTGTACCTTGGCCACACACCTACAATGGGTCATTTACAATCATGAAGCATACCTCCCAAATTTGTAAGAAGAGAAGAAGGAACAAATTATGTGGCAATGTCTACAAATATTAGCCACGCCCCTTATCACACACCCCAAATCACACCCATTTGCCATTTCTTTCTACCATGGCAAGATGAGATGTCAGAGGGGTGGTGGTAGTGAGGGAAATTGAGCAGATGCCCGAGACTGCAGAGCGTAAGCCCAAATCCAGGACTGTCCACTGTATCCAGGACAGTTGGGACTAGAGGTGAGCGGATTGATTCACGGAACTCCAGTCCAACATTCAGGTCAGTGGTAGACGGGGGGGTTGGCGCAAATCTCCTACATTCTGGCATCCCCTATAAGGCTTTTGAGTAGTCAGGACCGGAGCAATATCATCTGTGTATGATATATTCCATGTGATATATACAGCAGTCTCAGTGTCTCCTATGTGATGTACAAACAGCAGTTTCAGAGTCTCCTATGTGATGTATATACAGCAGTCTCAGTGTCTCCTATGTGATGTATATACAGCAGTCTCAGTGTCTCATATGTGATGTATATACAGCAGTCTCAGTGTCCCCTATGTGATGTATATATAGTAGTCTCAGTGTCTCCTATGTGATGTATACACAGCAGTCTCAGTGTCTCCTATGTGATGTATATACAGCAGTCTCAGTGTCCCCTATGTGATGTGTATACAGATCTCCTACTGCTTGAACTCTGTAAGTGATACATAGTAGTGAAAGATTTCCTACTGTGCGAAGACATGCATTGAAATATATATATGTCTGTTTTCACATCAATTTACTGCTGCAAGTTCTTTACAAAACGTATCATTGCAAAGAGTCGAGTGCACTCCAAACTGCAATTCTGGAAAGCAGTTACAAATAACAAAATTATCAATACCACCCAACATCACCCACTTATCAAAGAGAAGCAGCTCCAGCCATAACAGTAGGGGTGAGTTAAATGTTAGACCAAACATAGCTGGATATCTTTTCAGTTGATAATTTTATATGGCCCACGGAAATTGGAATAAATATCACAATGGCCTTTGGCAAAAAAAAACCCAAGGTTCCCCGCCCTTGCTCTCAGTAATGTAGCATATATCAGTCCATTTCTCCTCCTTGTATGTTTGGTCCCGTAACAATACATATATGAAAGTAAGACCAAAAATTTCAAAACAATCCTGGAATGTAATATTCATGCGACTTCTCCACTGGGATACAGAACTGTCTGATGGTGTGAATTCAGTGATTAAGAAGTAATTTTATAAAGTGGAAGTGCCACATCCCGGAGCCCTGCAGGCTGAACACTACATAACTCAAACTGAGCTAAGACTTCTCATGGGGACACCCTATTAAGCAAATATTGGATCTCTGAACTGTTAAATGCAAATATTCCTTAATTTTCTACTAACATAGATTTGTTCTATGTGTGCATATTATGTGGTGTCTAAACTATTTATATATCTATATATTTAGCTCATATCACCAATTTTGGCCATTATTTATCCAACTATTCACTATTTCTTGTTCTTACCATTTTTTATTCATGTCGTTACAACACGGAAACTTCAACAATGACATATTGACTTGCTGATGTGCAGAATGTGTGCAAAAGAAAGAAAGCATTTGATATAGGTCACAGTTATCACTTTACCTAGATTAGAGTGGAAAGTTAATTCAGTCTACCAAAATTACCATGAATACACTAGATAGGTGATGATTGATAGAGGCCAGTGTTGGTCTCACCACTTGGACCACTAACATGCATCAGAACAGAGGACTTGACCACTAGTGATGGGCGGACTCGCAGATAACTGGGACCACCGGGTCCCAGTTATCTGTTTTTTAAAATCCGGTTCCCGTCCGGTTTGATGTCCTCTAAATCTATGGGGACCAGAATCTGTTGATTAAAAATGTTGGTAAAAGGGATAGGGCGGGGGATAGGAGCGCACGCACTTTACTTACTGAGCATCCGTCATGGTGGTGCATTGCTTCCAGGCCGAGCATTCACTTGCAGGGACGATAATTAACCTCCATTGAATATTCACTGCTTTCCCCACCCACTGGCGTCTGTGATTGGCTGCAGTTAGATGCACCCCCACCCTGTGTGTCAGCGTGTCAGCTGACTGCTTCCAATCACAGGCGCTGCGTGCATCTATATCGTACAGTAAAAATAAATAAATAAAATATTTTACATAAAGTCCCCCCCGTATTATGATACCCAGCACAGATATAGCCCACAGCTACAGGCTACAGCCCCAAGCCGTGCGGGGTCACGGAACCGGGCCTCGTCACCGCGGCGCCCAGGGAGCAGAACGGCTTCCCAGTAATGAGTCACCACAGACCCCGGTGCGGGCGTGTCATATCCCAATTGTGGAGGATTTTTATGGATGACAAACAATCCTCATCTACCATCTTAATTCTAAATAGTATCAATACTTTTAGATTAAATTTTATGATAGATTATTTTAGAAAGTCAGACTTTGGGTTTGTCTATTGCTTTTCTGCTTTCCACCCATACTTATATTTACTAGGGAACCCTTTTAATCAACTGGCATTAGCTAAAATATATCTTATAAATAACACTGGCTACTAAAGTAATGGAGCTGCTCATGCAGAATGTTATTATTAGGCACCATTGATTTGTCTCTAGCTGTATTTCCACCAAGCTGGTAATATCTTTTGTGTTTTATAGTCCATGCTTTTGAGTTCACACTATCCGAGTATAGTAAATCACTTATTTCAGTAAGTAATGATTGGCTTTCTACTACGTCAAATGGCAACTCCTGTTATCACACATCTAATAAGTGTGAACTGTATTGTCCAAACCTGAAAGGAACTTCTAGACTGGAAATTAGATTTACTTGTTTTATATCTAAAAACACATGAAAAAGAGCAACTTCAGGCTCATGTGAAAGATGGTGGTCAAAGAAATGATATTTGGACATTCAAAGCTTGACTTAAGGCCGCTTTACATGCTGCGATATCGGTACCGATATCGCTAGCATGGGTACACACCCCCATCTGTTGTCTGACATGGGCAAATCGCTGCCCGTGCCGCACAACATCGCCCAGACCCGTCACACTACTTACCTGTCTGGCGACGTCGCTGTGACCGGCGAACCGCCTCCTTTCTAAGGGGGCGGTACGTTCAGCGTCACAGCGACGTCACAGCTGCGTCACTGAACCGCCGCCCAATAGAAGCGGAGGGGCGGAGATGAGCGGCCGTAACATCCCGCCCACCTCCTTCCTCCCGCATAACGGCCGGGAGGCACGTAAGGAGAGGTTTCTTGTTCCTGCGGTGTCACACGGAGCGATGTGTGCTGCCGCAGGAACGAGGAACAACCTCGTTACTGCTGCAGTAACGATTTTTGAGAATGGACCCCCATGTCACCGATGAGCAATTTTGCACGTTTTTGCAACGATGCAAAATCGCTCATAGGTATCACACGCAACGGCATCGCTAATGCGGCCGGATGTGCGTCATCAATTCCGTGACCCCAACGAGTTTGCATTAGCGATGTCGTAGCGTGTAAAGCCCCCTTTAGCAAACCAAACTAATCTGCGATAAGGAGCAGCCATTGCAAAATCATACCTCAAAAATGTATCTGGTGAATGAATTACCGTACTTTTCGTATTATAAGACACACCCCAAATTTAGAGGAAAAAAAAAAGGAGAGGGGAATATGGGGTCCGTCTTATAAATTGGTGCTGTCTTACCAGAGGGGGGCGTCAGCGGTGGAGAAGCAGGGTCACAGAAGGCAGGGGTGGTGGGGGAGTAGGGTGATGCTGTTGGTGGTGCAACCGGTGTCCCAGATGCTCGCTGTGGGCACTGTCAGGGCGGAGGAGCATCCAGAAACTGTTGGTGGTGCGGGCTTCAAAGAAATGGTACCCAGAGTCGGTGCGTGCACTGATGGAGCTCTCGACTCAATGACAAGCCGAGATCTCATCTGCACATGCGCCACATCTGGGCGCCATTTTCCTTAAGTCCGTTGCCGTTAGATCAATAAGCCGGAGATGAGATCTTGAGCCGAGAGCTCCATCTGCGCGCACGCTGACTTCAGGCACCATTATTTGAAGCCCACACCGCTGACATTTTCAGAATGGCAGCTCCTGCATCACAGCCCTCAGCACAGCCCACAGCACAGCCAACAGTAAGCTCACAGCATCTCCCCTGCCTCCTGTGACCCCTCTCCACCACCCCTGGTAAGCTACATATGGATTTATAAGACACACCCCTCATTTTCCTCACAATTTTTTGGGAAGAAAAGTGTGTTTTATAATCTAAAAAATACAGTATCTCTTGGCACCAGGCATGTGAGAAAGTAGCTAACCATGAAGAAAGAAAACACCTGTCAAAGAAAAGGGTTAATAGCCTGCTTTCATAGACTTACCATACTTAAAGGGAATCTGTTAGCAGGTTTTTGCTATGTCATCTCATCTGATAGCAGCATAATGTAGGCAAAGAGATCCTGAATCCAATGATGTATCACTTAGGTTACTGGGTGCAGCAGAGATGAAAAAGCTGTCCCGCCCACACTAGTCTCTCAACAGAGATTGTACATTGACAGTGAGGTGTCAAATAGAGGAGGGGGTGTGGCGGACCGCCGTGTGCGTGACATTGCAGTCCAAGAAATGAAAAGTCCTGCTGCTTAAAGCAACATAACAATTATACTGTACAACAGATCTGATTGAGACAAGACAGGCATCTGTGAATGTTGCAGAATGTTTCTTCAGATTACGTAGTAAAACCCTGCTGACAGATTCCCTTTAAGTAAGATATGCACAGAATGATTGTTCTGTACGCATGGACATAGTTCTCAACAGCATATTGTCCTGTCTAAGCAGAATAATGTGCTGCAGAGAACAGTGTTTTCACCCAATGAACGAGTGCTTTGCTCATTCGACAGGTGATCGACAGCCTGTTTACAACACATGATTATCTGAAAACAAGCATTTCTGGAAAAGCACTTAAATTGTACAGTGTAAATGCACCTAAAGTCATTTTTGCTAGTTAGCTATGGCATTGACGGTCCCCATATTGACATGAGGTAAGGCTCGTAAAAAAGTCGATATTGACTTTTAGGATTGCTACATCCAATAGGTGGTAATAAATAGTCCTCTTGCTCTGTGAAGAGGCTATTTGCATATTTGGACTCCTCAGTCACCAGCTTATCTGTGCCTAATCTGCAGCTTTCCACTGTCATACTTCTACTTACTGCAGATTCAATAAGTCAAATAATTAAAACATGTCTAAACTGTATTGCAAATTGTAAACAGTTACTGAAATTGCACTACAAAGTTTGGTCCTCATTCAGTGACAACTCTTTTTTGCTTGGCTCTTGTACTCCTGCATCGGATCTGTGACGCCCTAGCAGCAGTCGGACTTCGATGAAAAGGGGTTATTTACAGGGGAGAATGTTCGTGACGCTACCTGCGGTGTGCGGCAATGAGGAGTACCGCTGCTGCCGTATGGGAGTGCTGGGGCAGATGGTGTGGGGCAGCCATGATGGAGGTTCCCTCCGCAGGTAGAGAGGCCCCGGAACTCTGGGTAGAGGAAGTGCAGGAACTGCAGTCTATGAGTCCTCTTGGTATTGGATAGGGGGAAGGTGTAAAGGAAGGTCTATGTGGATATTGGTCCGGCAGGGTGCTGGGGAGCCAGGGTACTCACTCAGGTGTGATGACGCATTCAGTGGAGACAGACTCTGAGGTAAACCAAGTCTCTGGGTACCGCTGCCCTCGGTGACAGCACGTCTGGTGGTCCCTTTCAGTGATTCTGTGGTGGACTGGAGCCTTCCTCCATGCACTGTTTACTGTCTCTTGTGTCCCTGGCCCCGTTGGCTTGAAAACATCTGGGTCCCGTCCCTCTTTTTACTGGGGACCTGCTCTTAGCAGTTGGCAAGTGGGATTTCTGTGGACTGCTCTGTGTGGGAAGTCCCATCCCTCCGTTGTGCTGACGCTGCTAATCTCTGAGCCGTTGCAGATAGCATGTGAAGCTACTATCCGCTGCAGGCAGCCGGCTTGCATGAAGCTACTTCCCGACTTAGGGTCCTGTCCCTTGCTGTGTGCTCGGCCCCAGACCGGTTACTGTGGATCCGATGGCTGACGGTCCTCTTGACCTGTCCAGCCCTGTCCTCCAGTTCCCTGCAACTGGGTCTCCGTCTCCTCAAGCTCAGGCCACCATCTGCGATCCAATAAAGTATTTAAGTTTTATAGGGACAGTCTATGTGCATGTGTCCCTAGGGGGTAGGCCCTGCATCCGGGTGGGGATGCAGTACCTTGTAGCTCCATGACGGCTTCAGGGGCACTACATAAGCCGAGTGTCATGCCACTGTGATCCAATCCTGTGATCACAGCAAAGCCGCGGAGGAGAAGGCGGACGTTGCGGAGGAGAGGGAGAGACTAATCTTCCTTCTGTTTCCATTGTCAGCATGCTGTGATTGTTTTCTCGGTCTGATTAGGGCTCAGAACAAAAATCACACATGGGAGCGGCTTCATAGAGTAACATTGGTCCGGGTGGAATGCGATAAAAAAATCTTTGTTTTTCTAACCGTGTGTCCTTAGCCTAAAAGTAGGTGATGCAATTGTAAGTAGGATTACATAATCAGACCTGAGTTGGTGTTTTTTGATTGCTCACCCAAAGATGATATAATACTGAAGGCTCAATAGACTAAATAGACGATACAATAGACTAGCTACTAAGAATGGAATAACGATGATGAAATAATCAAGACCCAATTTTTCTATAAAAAGTGTCATAAGTAATTACAACCTCCTCTGGATGTTGAAAATTAGAGCCAATCAGCAAATTGAAGCATCATATTCATTTCCAGCACCAGAAAATGAGTTCAATTTAACTGTTTTCGTCTCTGAATCAATTTGGCTGCAGGACAGCGTGACGTAATGTTTTGTGTGCGCTCTTTAATATTTTGTTTCCCATCCATTCATGTCATATCTACAGCCACAGGACAGACATTTATGTTTGAAATATTTGGCAGTAGCCTTTACAAGAGCTGGCAAGCGCCTTTATAGCCCAGTATGACCTTTATAAACAGTAAGCAATTCCATATAGTTACAGCCTTTTGATTAGCTCCATAATTGGCTCTCAACATTTTACATTGCTTAGAGATAACTAGATGACAATGCTGGAGCTGAGTACTCTACCTTCATATTAGAAGAAGAGAGGTCATTAACTTGCTCTTCGATATATATTTTATACCCGGAGTTCTACGTCTTTACGGAGCGGCTTGCTAGATCAATAATGAGTGAGCCTGAATCGGACGCAGCGAGAGGGCAGTGTAATTACATTGCCGATAGGATCCCTTTATCGCGTGAACTTTACCCTCACAAAGGTCTATCTTGACGCTGCAGGATGGTCAATGGAAGGTTATGTCTGATCTGGAAAGCATTCTCTGACTCTTATCATCACAGAGATTTTTCTTGCCCACACAACACGAGAACAAAACGAGATCAGTCATTAAAACAGAATGCTTAGTACTTGAGCTGCCTGTAAAAAATAATATAAAAAGGGACGGAATAAACACAGAGAATGGAGTGTTATGGCCACTCTACAATAAAAGGTTTTAGAAGTTTCCATGACATTAAAGACAGAGCTATGCTGTTATGCCGCACAGATCTTTTTCAATGTAGCAAAGTAGATAAAAAATATCTGTTAATTGGACCATCTGCAAAGAGATTTATTCAGACGTAACTATGGGGGTGAGGATGAAGAGCTACGTACTCATAAAATGGAAAAAAAAACAATAAACAGCGATAAAAAAAGAAAAGTTCTAAACAAAAAACAGCAATAAACCTTATAATGATAGTATAAGAACTGGGGTGCAGGTGCAGTTTTAGAAAATAGCAAATTCTATTTGTACATGTTGTTTTCAAGACAATATTATTTTGTTAGATGTTTTAGAGGTTGTTTCTTTCTAGAACAAAGCTCAAAAAAATCCCTTCATAGCATAGACATAGGCTGTCTGCATCCAGTAGAGGGAGCGGAGGAGGTTTTCTCTTGCGGAAAATGACCACATTCCGTCTTGTGGTAGCGAAAGAGAATAACTTTTCATTTAAAGGGGAATTTATATCTTTGGAGACTTTTGGGGGGTACTTTCAAGTAACTTTTCTGAATAAAGCATCATGCATGTAGATGAGGAATAATACTATTTATGGCCAATACATTACTTGTATCCATCATTTTTATCAGTTTTCCCGTCACTATGCAATCAGCTAGGAGCTGCGGGAGGAGACAAGATGCTGAAACTTCTGCACAGCACAAAGGGATGGCTGTCTCCTTTTCATTTAATTTTTAGCACACAGAGATATGTTTCAGCAGCATGAGGAAGATTATACAGCAGTTCTGAGCTGTATTGATGTTAAACAGCTCTGCAGTGAGGTAAAAGACTTGTTGGAAAGCTCACCAGAATAGTTCCGTATCTTCCTCTGCCTGTTTCTCCTCTATGCGCCTCACTCCTCTTACCATCGCACCTCTCCATGGAGTATAAGGCTATGTGCCCACGGGACTCTGTATCTGCGGATTTTTCTGCATCAAAATCCGCAGCTTTCCCCCGGAATCCGCACCTTTTCATAGGTGCGGATTTGATGCGGATTTGACGCGTTTTTTGTTTCGGATTTTGCGATTTTTTTTAATTCAATTGAATAGGCAAAATCCGCACAAAAATCCGCAACAATAATTGACATGCTGCAGATTTTTCCGCACGAAAATCCGCACTATTTCTGCTGCGGAAAAATCCGCAGCGTGGGCACAGCATTTCCCAAATGCCATAGAAATGGCTGGGGAGTAGCTGTGCTGCAGATTTCTGGAAAATCCGCGGCTTTTCAAAATCTGCGCATTTTCCGCAGCGTGGGCACATAGCCTAATAGAATGTGTCACATGGCACCACAGCAAGCTAGCAGTCTGTCTTGTCTGTGGATGAGAAGGTTATTTGGGATGTAGATTTATTAATTATTTACATGCCACTACGCGTTTCGGGGGTACAACCTCCCCCTTCCTCAGGTAGGCTACCTGAGGAAGGGGGAGGTTGTACCCCCGAAACGCGTAGTGGCATGTAAATAATTAATAAATCTACATCCCAAATAACCTTCTCACTACCTTTCTGAGCAGAGCAGCGAAACCGTGCATTTTTATTTTTTTTTTCCTTGCATCTTTATCTCCCTATGGGAGCTCACGGGGCTGCTGCAGCCAGAACCAGGATCGTACTATCCGTTTGAATCCAACACCAGGGGCTGGGGAATAACCGCATCTGTGATCACGGGACCATCCGACCCGGAGGAGGAGCTGCTATCAGACGCCGGTCCGGCGGCTGCACACTGCACGTGGAAACCCCGATCGTGTGAGCAGAGTCCTGCGGAGTCAGGAGGACTGGATCCCTGCTGACAAGGAGCGGTGAACTTGCGATCCCCCTTCAATACCACTATCAGTGTTGTACCTGACGTACAACACTATCAGGTGAGTGTGCACCTCACATTGTACAAACCTCGGTACATTAAGATCCCACACAGGAGCGCCCTCTTCCTCTTTTTTCTTGTCTGTGGATGATGGATTTGAACTGTTTTTCAGAGGGGATGACAAGTTCAGCCTGCAGGTGAAGATGAAATGTGTGTGATAAGTAGCCAATTAAGCTGCATTTTCTGATAGGATATATTACAAAGTTTCTTATACTTGTCGGCACAATTAAAGAGGACCAACCCCAGGATTTTCCTATATAAACTAAAGCTAGTGCAATGTTGGCGCTATCTTGCTGATTCTATAGATACCTTTAGTTGTGCGATCAGATGTATAGTTTCTGAAATATAGGCAAGTAAAGTTTTTGAAATATACTGTTATTTGATTGATAGCAGCTACAGACTAATAGGTGGGTCGGGTTTTGCTTGTTATTCCCACCCCTGTCTGCCTGCCTGTCTCTACTCCCTCATCACTGTTATTACAGGGGGGGGAAAGTGGGAGGAAGGACGGGGAGAGGAATGACAAGCAGATACACAGGGGCGGAAATAACTAGTAAAACCCAGCCCACCTCTTAGATATTCTGTAGCTGCTATCAATCAAATAACAGTGCATTTCACAAACTTTACTTGCATGTATTTCAGAAACTATACATCTCACAACTAAAGGTATGTTTAGACTCAGCATGATAACCCCAGTATAGCACTGGCTTTAGCTTATATAGGAAAATCCTGGTGGTTAGTCCACTTTAATTTAAAAAAATGTTTGTTGAAAGAACTTTTTTTTTTCTTTTTTTAAATGGGGACTAAAAAAACAATTGCAATCAGGTGTGCCGAAATTTTAGGTAGATTTTAAAAACTGCAACATAAGAATGCTTTAAAAAAATAGATGTGTTAATAGTTTATTTTTATCAATTAATAAAGTAGAATTTTCGATGTGACCACCCTTTGCATCCATATTAGCATCATAAATATCAGTTCTCTAACATAATAGTGCACCCAGTTTTTGAAGGAGGTTGCTCCAAACATCTTGGAGGACTAACCACAGATGTGTAGATATAGGCTTAAGGGCCATTTACACGCTGCAACTTCGCTAATGATATATCGTCGGGGTCATGGTGTTTGTGAGACACATCCGGCGTCGTTAGCGACATCGCAGCATGTGACAGGCAGGAGCGACCTTAAGCAATCGCAAAAGAGACAAAAATCGTTGGTATATGAAAGGTTGTTAATTTACCAAAAATTGTTGTCTCATACGTAGCGAGGTTGTTCGTCGTTCCTGCGGCATCACACATCGCTACGTGTGACACTGCAGGAGAGACGATCATCTCCTTACCTCCGTCCACCGGCTATGAGGAAGGAAGGAGGTGGGCGACATGTTCCGGCCGCTCATCTCCGGCCCTCCTCTGCTATTGGACGGCCGTTTTGTGACGTTGCTATGACGCCGAACGCACCTCCCCCTTGAAGGAGGAATTGTTCGGCAGCAACAGCGACATCGCAGAACAGGTATGTGCGTGTGACGCTGCCGTAGCGATACTGTTCGCTACGGTAACGATCACCACATATCGCACCAACGACGGGGGCGGGTGCTAACGCTCGCGACATCACTAGCAATCGCTAGCGATGTTGCAGCATGTAAAGCACCCTTTACACAAATCCTTCTATCTCTTCATGTAATCCATATCATCACTTCCAAGACTCTGTGTTGTACTTTACACTGAAAACAGTTTTACTGATATTGCCTGTATTTGATGACAAATATTACTTTTTTAACTTTAATTAAGGTAGAAAAGGGTGTGATTTAAATTTGTTTTTCTTATTTTTTTTTATTTCATACATGTTTTCTCAAACCTTTTTTAAAAAAATGTAATTGTTAAATAATCTTAGATGACTTTAACTCATTTGTTTCTATTTACTGCTTCTATACAATGTATTGAAGAATATAGTAAATGTGGAAATGTCAGCAGAATACATTGCGAACCCTTTCCAAACCCATTGCGTCATAGGCTGGACCAAGAAGAGTTGGCCATACTACTGATTAAATGCCTCTTTTGGTGATTTGTGGCACCATTTACATGGTTAAACAGCAGAGATTGGAGCCAGCTTGAGTTGCTTCTGTAAAAGTAATAATTTGACTGTTTTATGTATCTCCCAGGTATGGTGGAGGCTGCACTAAAATGTTGAAATTATGGGCAATATTTTTGACCAGCTCCAACAAAGTGGATAGAAATAGGATGGGACGTAATAACTGCTGCTAGTCAATTTCATAACGAATGGCAGCATACGCTATGGTGTTCGCCACTTGTCTGACACTCTCCTCATTGAATCAAGTGTGTCTGACAATAGGGGTGTCGCTCCTATGAACGGTTTAAGCACACTATGACTTTAAAAGACGGTGCTCCCCAGCATGCTGTGTGTTGTGGACTAGCCAGCAGAGTTGGCGCTCCCCTCTGTACTGTGCAGTTGGATTAACCCTGCCCAAAAAGTGTGGGAAGCAGAGAAAAAGTGGGATAATACCTTAAAGTGGGAACATGAGAAGTCGGGTCACCTGAGAGAGTGAAAGAGAGGAGACACTGCCTGAGAAATGTTAGGAAATGACGATTTGGGAAGAGGCACACTGCCAGCTGTGAGAGAGAGCGAGCCAGACCGTGAGAGAGCCCTGGTAGCTGCTAAGCACATACTGGACAGAGAACCTCCTGCAAGAGACCCTGGTTACGTAAAAGAAGAAGAGTTACCCCCTGCCCTGCAAGGAAAGTGCCACCTCATGGGTGAAAGAACATCGCCAATGACTACAAACCATCCGATTGTTGGCCAACCAGTAGCTACAGAAGAGAGTGCATAATGGCCATGACCCGATTCAGGAGGTACCACTTCAACCTGGAGACTGAGCACTAGTCCAAGAAAGGCACCCCAAGGGCAAACTGAGTGAGATGTGGGAAGTGCAGCCCTACAAAGCATTTGTATGCTGAAGGACGATTTTATAAGGTGCAGGTTGAGAATGAGACGTCTGTCCCGAGGGTGCTACACCGAAATATGTTGCCTCCATGCTGGTCCAAAGTTTTTCCAGCTCCACCGCCAACAGACGTCCCTGCTCCACTTCTTGAATCCGTGTCCCTCAGGTTCGATGGTGACAACAACTGATGGATGGTTCCTAATACAGTGGGGGATCCTCTGCCCTCTGGCACTGGTGATCCCATAGGTGAGCTACTACCGCCTTGTGGAGAACAAGCACTTCAGCATCCTGCTGAAGCCCCTGCGGCTGGCTGCCCCTGGGAGACAGCCAGGTGTTGCCAGAGAGTCAAGACCTCCAGAGGTTACAGAGTCTACTGCAGGGATTCCACCAGTCAGATAAGTTGAACAGTGTGCATGTTCTGTATAGCTGATGCTGTTTTTCACTCCTTCAAGTGCTGTGTGCATGATAAGTGCTCCCTTGCTACACCGCAGGACCAAGAGAGGAAGAGACACTGTGTCAGCTGCGAGAGAGACTTTGAGCTGGACCACGAGAGAGCCCTGGTAGCCGCCGAGCAAGTATTGGACGGAGAAGCTCCTGAGGTTCACGATTCCGAACAGGTCATGACGTGATCTGGAGGACCCAAGAGACCCATGAAAGGAGAAGAAGAGTTCCCCCCTACCCTGCAAAGAGAAATGAACACCAACGAACATCACAGCATTAAACTCCCGGGAGTGGACTTGTTTCCCCGTCAACAGTACCTTGAGTCTTTTACTGGTGTGCGCACTTGATAGTGCGTAGCATAGGCCTCAGTAGTCAGAGAGCGGTAACCACAAGGTCCAAGTAGCAGAGGCCACTTAGGTTGCTAGTGTAGTTGTGAATATATTCTGCTTGTATAGTTAACAGTTGTATATCTACTTGTAATTGCTGGGGCGACGTATTGTTGGAGTGTCCCAGCTAGAAACTGCAGTGTTTGTTAAACTTAACCATTGCCACATTATATCCCCCCTTTGACTTGCATATACATATATTTCCTGCCTGTCAATAAAACTGTTCCCTTGTTCCTGCAAAATCGTTGTGTGTACCGTAATTTAAGTCTGCACAGCAGTGGTCCCTCGGCCATTGCTTCACTACTACTGTTATCAAGTGTAACAGCAGAGACAGGAAGGTGGTGCTGGCAGAATGGAAAAAATCCATTGCAGGTTATAGCGTATGAGAATCAGGACAATTCCCCTATACCATATAGATAGAGAACCCCGGCACTCAAAAATTGAAACAGTCTTGTATATTTGAAATTTTTATTTAATTTTATTTTAACGTTTCGGCGAATGCCTTTTTCAAAACTAATTCAGTCTGAAAACAGGAAATTTGTTTTATCCTGTGAAGTATATCAATGAACTTCGCATGGCATTTTCTAATCAAAATCTCCCAAAGAAAGAACTCTGAATAACGGGGTATAATGTTCACATATGTAATTATCTCATATGAAAAAGTGGAATTTCCTAGTGAGGATATGGAGTACAAATATCGCTAGTAAGATAGCTGTGCCTTAGGAGATCAGTGGTGGAGTGGTCTCCTAAGGCACAGCTATCTTACTAGCGATATTTGTACTCCATATCCTCGCTAGGAAATTCCACTTTTTCATATGAGATAATTACATATGTGAACATTATACCCCGTTATTCAGAGTTCTTTCTTTGGGAGATTTTGATTAGAAAATTCCATGCGAAGTTCATTGATATACTTCACAGGATAAAACAAATTTCCTGTTTTCAGAATGAATTAGTTTTGAAAAAGGCATTCGCCGAAACGTTAAAATAAAATAAAAATTTCAAATATACAAGACTGTTTCAATTTTTGAGTGCCGGGGTTCTCTATCTATATGTTACACAATTTTTTCCCCTGAGCACCTTACTCAGTGAGCCGGGCTTTCATTCAATTCCCCTATACCAGTGATGGCGAACCTATGGCATGCGTGCCACCAGGGGCACGCAGAGCCCATTATGCTGGCACACGTGCTGTCGCCTGATCCTGCCGCTTTGATCTGCTGGTGCAGTCGTGCTGGCAGATCAAAGCTGTGTTGGAGCGGAGGAGACATTTCTCCTCGCTCTGAAACTCCTCCTCCCCCAGGCTGCAGGTGTTGCCTAGGAGACGGAGGAGCGTCAGTGAGCTCCGTCGTAATGAGGTTTTCTGGCCGCGTGGGAACTGAGGACCTAGCAGCGCGCAGCGGGGGAGCGTGTGCAGGAAGGTGAGTTGTATGTTGTGGGGTTTTTTTTAATATAACTCGTGTGCGGCTGTGCCAAGGTGGCGATGGGGGGGCCAGTGCCAGCGCCAGCATGGGGTGGGGGAGAACACACATGCCAGCATGGGGTGGGGGAGGGGGAACACACATGCCAGCTTGGGGTGGGGGAGGGGGAACACACATGCCAGCATGGGGTGGGGGAGGGGGAACACACATGCCAGCATGGGGTGGGGGAGAAACACACATGCCAGTATGGGGGTGGGACGCACATGCCAGCATGGGGGGGAAACACGCATGCTAGCATGGGGGGGAAACATGCATGCCAGCATGGGGGGGGATGACATGCATGCCAGGATGGGGAACAATGCATACCAGGATGGGGAAAACATACATGCCAAGATGGAGGAAACATGCATGGCAGGATGGAGGAAACATACATGCCAGGATGGAGAAAACATACATGCCAGGATGGAGGAAACATACATGCCAGGATGGAGGAAACATGCATGCCAGGATGAAGGAAACATGCATGCCAGGATGGAGGAAACATACATGCCAGGATGGGGAAAACATGTATGCCAGGATGAAGGAAACATGCATGCCAGGATGGAGGAAACATACATGCCAGGATGGGGAAAACATGCATGGCAGGATGGAGGAAACATGCATGCCAGGATGAGGAAAACATGCATGGCAGGATGGGGAAAACATACATGCCAGGATGGGGAAACATGCATGGCAGGATGGAGGAAACATGCATGGCAGGATGGGGAAAACATACATGCCAGGATGGGGAAACATGCATGGCAGGATGGAGGAAACATGCATGCCAGGATGGGGAAACATGCATGCCATGATGGGGAAACATGCATGGCAGGATGGGGAAAACATACATGCCAGGATGGGGAAACATGCATGGCAGGATGGGGAAACATGCATGCCAGGATGGGGAAACATACATGTCAAGATGGAGGAAACATGCATGCCAGTATGGAGGAAACATACATGCCAGGATGGAGGAAACATGCATGCCAGGATGGAGGAAGCATGCCATGATAGGGTACATTTACCAGGAAGGGGAACATTTACCAGAAAGGGGAACATTTACCAGGAAGGGGTACATGCTAGGAAGGGGGACATTTACCTGGATGGGGGTAAATTAACCAAGATTGGGAACATTTACCAGGAATGGGGTACATGCCGGGATGGGGGAACATATACAAGGATGGGCAATATGTCAGGATGGGGTACATTTACCAGCATGGGGGCACATGCCAGAATAAGGTACATTTACCAGGATGGAGGATATTTACCAGGATGAGGTATATTTACCAGGATGGGGCCATGATGGGGACAAATATACCAGAATGTAGTAAATATATATCAGGATGGAGGACATGTTTACCAAGAAGTGGCCCAGAAAGGGGACATAACTACACAATGAAAGGGGAGGGGAGCAACTCGTACGTCTTTATGGGATTCAAGATGTTCAGACTTTGAAATGTAGATGAGGATTACAGGGTGACCTCTGATTGCATTCCAGGGTGAAATCTCTGTCTAATATGCTGGAATTTTTTCCAGAAAGATCAATCCAACTGCTGTGTCTGGAAAGGGCTCAGCTTCAATGTGTGGTAAGCATGAGCGTGATGCCCCCTGCTGAAGAGAAGAGAAGACGGCAAAGGTAAGGTTACAATCAATTATTTACATAATAGGATTGGTTGGCACTTCGGAAAAAAAATTGGGATTAGGGCTACAGTTTGGGCCCTCAGCCTGTAAAAGGTTCGCCATGACTGTCATATACAATAGACTGATCTGTACAGTTTTAACTTGTGGGTGATGATTGCAGACAATGATGATGATGATGGTCTGAGATAAACCATGCTTTTGCACAAAAAGAAACCTACCAGGCTTGTTTTAGTGCTTGGTATGGTTTAAGATCATTTACACAAAAGATCCATCTTCCTCATTATGTCTTCAGCAATAACATTACATGATACTAGAATGACCAGAATTAATGAAAGAAAGTTATATAAAGATTTTTATCACGATTTACTAATATGTAAGTTTGATCTTTTATTACAACATTAAAGGATGGGATCCCAGAGAGAAACCATTTCTGACTCCTGAGTTTTTTACTGTTTCTATTTTAAAACAAATTGCAAAATATGATGCAAATTAAATGGCTGTCTGTCAAATTATACGGTATTACTTTCCAGTAATATTTTTGTTTCCAGGCAACAATGGATTTTGAAGTAAATGCACCTACCATGTAGACTTCCAAAATAGGTAATGAATACTGCACAGTTGCCATTTAGTGTATAAATGTTATACTCATGGGTCATCACCATGTTAAGTCAATTTGTATCCATTATCTATGCTGAGGGATGAGCAGTCAGTCATTTTGACTGGCGCATGATTGTTCTGAAACATTTTAGATTCCACTTATACATATTCTATTCTTACCTGTAACTATTTCCTATATTTTATACACACTGATGAGACATAAGATCAGCCATAAGATTAAAATCCATATTAAACCAATACTAAAATCAGTATAAAAGCTGCTTTACACCAGAAGATCTATCGTGCGATAGATCGTCGGGGTCACCTTTTTTGTGACGCACATCCGGCATCGCTTGCGAGTCGTGTACTGTTCGCTAGGTTTCATAATATCGTTTAATTTAATTGTTCATCGTTCCCTGGGTAGCACACGCCGCTCCGTGTGACACCCCGGGAACGATGAACATCGCTTACCTGCGACCCGCGGCTCTCGCCGGCTATGTGGAAGGAAGGAGGTGGGCGGGATGTTTACATCCCGCTCATCTTCGCCCCTCCGCTTCTAATGGCCGGCGGCCGTGTGATGTCGCTGTGACGCCGAACGTCCCTCCCACTCCAGGAAGTGGACGTTCGCCGCCCACAGCGAGGTCGGACGGGAGGTAAGTACGTGTGACGGGGGGCTACCGACTTTGTGCGACACGGGCAGCGATTTGCCCTTGACGCAAAAAGGACGGGGGCGGGTACGATCGATTGTGAAATTGCACAATCGGTCGTACCATGTAAAGCAGCCTTAAAGCCTAATGTTTTATGTGCTGCCTGTCACGATTCCTCTGTGCACAGCATCTTGCACACAGGTGATGCTCTGACTTGCCTTCCTGAATTACGGAGCCGACAGTGACATTATTCCTCTGTGCAGAGCATCTTGCACACAGGTGATGCTCTGCCACACCTTCTGAACTTCAGAGTCGGCAGTGACATGTTTCCTTCATGCATTTGGAGATGCTCTGCTGTGTTTCTTTGCGCACTAGCTGACTGGCTGTTTGACAGCACAGGATTCCATGCAGGTTCTGGGAGGTGCTGATCACTCAGATGTTCCACCTTCCTGGTAATTGCTCTGTTTCATTACTGAGCATGCTTTGCAGAACCTCACCAGTTGTACTCACTGGTTCTGCAGTTGTGCTCTTGGCTCATGTTTGTGCTTGTGTTTTGATCTAAGTTTCTTGACCCCGGACCGTTGTTTGACTCCTCTCTGCCTGCTCCCTGTTTTTGTCGTTACCTCATTGCTTCTGACCTCGGACCGTTACCTGACCACGTCTCTGTCTGCTCCCTGAATCTATACGTACTCTCCTGGAATTCTGACCCTCAACCTGTGACTTGACTTGTCCTGCCGTGTCCTCCTGTTTCCTGAACCCAGCTTATCTGAATACCCTTTCGTCTATACTATCCGTAAGTAGTGACTAGCATCACACTGTGGTCCTGACTAGAGATGAGTGAACCTGAACTGTAAATGTTGGGGTTTTTACCGAACACTGAATGTCCATGGTTCGAACCCAAACATGGTCTTTTAGAAAAAGTTTGTGTCCGAGTTCGGGTGCTGTTCTTATGCAAACCACTCGATTGAGCATCAAGATGCTTGGGTACACTCGGTGCACGGCCCAGTGAGAACCACTTGCAGTCTCGCAATGGCTCACACTGGGGGATGCTATGTTTAAATAAAAACAAACAGCCTCCGACCCTGCCCCAGAAATGTTCTGTTTACAGCTGGTTGTATATGGGGGAGAGCTGAACTGCCCATTCATTGACTTCCATTATACTCGTTACTTGAGTCAAGCTCATTAGTTCTCATCCTCATTGACTTATCTGGGGTTTAGGGTATGGGGAGAAGCTCAGGTCTAGTCTGGGTCCCAAAACAATCTTTTAACTAAAGTCCGGCTGAACCCAACGAACGCGAACATACATGGATCCGCTCATCTCTAGTTCTGATCAATGAAGTCACTTTTCCATGAGACCTCTGAAGGTGTCCTATGGCAAATGGCAACAAGGCAATAGTGGCAGAATCTTTCAGTACTCTACACTGTTAAGTGGGACCTTCATTGATCAGACTTGTTTTTCCAGCACATCCCCAGGACTGAAACTTTGGGAATTCAGAGGCCAAGTCAAAACTTGAACATCTTCCCATGTTCCTCAATCCATTCTGGAACAACTTTTGCATGGAAAGGGCATTATACTGCTAAAATGGGACATTACTATTAGTGAATACTGCTACCATGGACGAGTGTTTAAAGTTGTTTTTTTTTATTCCAGTATGACACTCTTTTTAAAGTAGATTGTTGGTGTCTGAGCAATATGCACATAATTGTTAGGATATAAGATTTACAGCAGCACATTGCCCAGAGCATCACACTGCCTATGCCGACTTGACTTGTTTCCATAGTGCAGTCTGTGACACACACAGTTGGCAGTTTCTCAACTGTTCTGACACCGTATATCAAAGAAGGCATAAACTTGTTCAGCAATTTGTGCTGCGGTTGCTCTTCTATGGGGTCTTTCAGATGAGTAAAGGGTGCTTTACACGCTGCGACATCGCTAACGATATATTGTCGGGGTCACATCATTAGTGACGCACATCCGGCGCCGTTAGCGACATCAAGGAGCGATGATCAACGAGTGCAAAAACGTGAAAAATCGTTGCTCGTTGACACGTCGCTCCTTTTCAAAATATCGTTGCTGCTGCAGGTACGATGTAGTTCGTCATTCCTGCGGCAGCACACATCGCTATGTGTGACACCGCAGGAACGACGAACATCTGCTTACCTGCGTCCACCGGCAATGAGGAAGGAAGGAGGTGGGCGGGGTGTTCCGGCCGCTCATCTCCGCCCCTCCTCTGCTATTGGACGGCTGCCGTGTGACGTCGCTGTGACGCCGCACGAACCGCCCTCTTAGAAAGGAGGCGTATCGCCGTCCAGAGCGACATCGCATGGAAGGTAAGTCCGTGTGACGGGTGTTAGCGATGTTGTGCGCCACGGCAGCAATTTGCCTGTGACGCACAACCGATGGGGGCGGGTACGCTCGCTAGCGATATCGGTACCGATATCGCAGCGTGTAAAGTACCCTTTTGCCTTAGCTAGCCTGCACTTCAGTGAGCTAAGGCCACTCATGACTATGTCACTGGTTTACCAACTGTCATTCTTTGGACCATTTTTGGTAGATATACTAACCATTGTATACCTGGAAAACCTCATAAGATCTGCCTTTTCTGAGATGTGCTGATCCTGTTGTATAGAACTCACAATTTGGCCCTTGTGATAACTGCTCAGTTCTTTACTCTTGAACATTTTTTCCTGCTTCTAGCACATCAATTTAAAGAACTGACTGTTCACTTGCTGCATAATGTGTCCTACTTCTTATTAGGTGTCATTGTAACCAGATTGCTGAGTGGTGTATGTTGTTGGCATAATTATATTATTATGGTAATTCACATAGTTTACATGAGAGCACAGTACTGTATGACTTGTCATTTGGGCCAACTGATGCATGGAATTATATATTTTCTGTAATTTCAAAGTCTGTTATCTAAGCACTATATATCTTTATATTGCTCCCATCTGATTGCAAAAGTTCTGAAATGTAAATGGAGTTATGAGTAAAATAAAAAAACATTATTGTCAAATTAAAATATTTTCATCAACTAATAGATAGATCTGACCGCACATAATTGTGTTAAATAACTTAAGTTACTCAGAATCCAAGACAGTAAAGAGCTTAAAGGGGTTTTCCGCTACTTTTTCACCTCCTTGCTATATATCATTGCTCTTCAAAAGAATATCTTTTGTAATATTGTGACACCCTGGGCAAGCCAGGGGTCACAGGTAATGACATCACCACACCCTACACCCCGGTTAGGTACACCAAAGCTAGACCAGAATTCCTTGTTGCCTTCCCCAGGGGCTGATGTCCACACCAGGGGGTGGAGCCAGGCGGTTGGTCTCCGCCCACCAAGGAGTTCACAGTCCTGGAGGCAGGAAGACACAGGCAGATTAAGTTTGAAGGGGGAAGTGAGAGGAGGTGAGAGTTCGGAGTTTGAAGAAGAAGGAGGGAAAGTAGTGAAAGAGAAAAGTGACAGTTTGAAAGCCTGAAGTTGGTCCGGGTGTGTGCCCCGGACTGAGACAGCAAGGTTAGCAGACGGCGGTGACCGTCTGCAGTGGAGGCTGATCGGAGGTGCCGTGAGGACCGTGGACGGGTGGTGGCCCGGCGGTACCGGACCGGTACACAAGGAGAAGCCAGCACCATTGGCAGGGGCCTTTCGGATCCCGGCAAAGCTAGGAGTCGCCATGAATTTGCCAAATCCGTCAGTGAAGGGGACCTCCGGGTCTCCAAACAACTAAGTCCCGATTGAAGGCAACAGTCCAACCGTATGAGAGAGACACCGCCACCGCCAAGGCACCAGTTTCTCAGGGTCAGCTCCTGCGGGCAAAGAGGGGCTCCTCCGGCCCATATCCAAGTCGGGGAGCGGGTAACCTGTGGGAACCCATCGCTACCAACATTACACAAGGTGCAGGGAAAGAGACAGTCACCGTTAACTACCTTGGAAAAGCAACAGCAGCCGTCCATGGGAACCGTCCTTCCAGCCGAGTGTTTTACCGAGAACTGTGTCACCGTCTCAGGCTGAGTGAGTACCACCATGCTGTGAGGCAGAGCGCTGTCCCCGCGACCCTGCACCTCACCAGGCCCCGCACCCGGCCTGCCATCCACCCCTACCCCATCACCGGGCCCCGGGACAACCAACCCCCTACCCACGGAGGGGAGAAATAACAACAAAGCTGCTCCCTGTCACCGCTTCCGGGATCCCCATACAGAGCAGCGGTGGTGTCCACACAATCACCACAACCGTGGGTGGCGTCACGGACAATAAATCCCCAAAACCAAACCCCCCTTTTCACTCACGGGCGAGGAGCGCCGCTCGAGTCCCTGGGATCCGGCCCATCGCTCGAGCCACCGAGCGGCAGCGGCTGCAGCAGCGGCAGCCGCACCCGAGCAGAGGGAGAGCGCAGCGTCCCCTCCTCCGCCCGCGACAACTTGGCGTCATGAACAGGATATTACCGCTCTGCCGTCTGGTAGAGGTGCGCCTTGTTACCGCCGGAGGTGTCCGGCCGGAAAATTTCAGAAGCCGCCATCTTTGGCGCGAAAAGTTCCCGCTCGAGCGTCTTCTCGAGTAGTGGAGGCGCGAAGGCCAAAACCGCTGATAGAGGAGGAGCCGGAAAGAGGCTAAGGGGGACGAAATGGCGACTGGACGCATGTAGCCGCGGCTATAAAAGCAGGGATGCCAGGACTCTGCAGCCATCTTGTTCCTGGGAGAGGCCGCCAGCAACATGTGGATGCCGTCCCGAAGCACCGTAGCCCCCACGCTGGGAATCGCGGCGTGGGTGGAGATCCGGACCGCGCAGCTCTACCAGAGGCTGCAGGTCAAGATGCAGCTCCTCATGGAGGAGTGGGAGACCGACATGGCGGATGTCATAGCGACCGTGCGGAGACGCGAGGAGGAAGCTGCGGAAGGGAGGGTGAGTGACCCACGCCCCGATGTCCTTGAAGGACCGGTCATCGCGGCTGCGGGACCCGGTCTAAACCCTCTCACCCTGCTGCCTCCCTCGCCACCCGTCCCGGAAGCCGTGACCCCGCCACTAGGCCCGCTGCCACCGAAACTGGTAGCGATACCCAGCATGCCCGCCCCGGCGGGCCGACCTGCAGCCGGAGCCGGTAGCCGACCGGAGGTGCTGCCGTGGAAAGCCCCGAAGCCTGAACCGGAGGCGTCCCCCGAGAAGTTCCCCGAGCCGGAGCCGATAGCCCGCTCCGTGCCAAAGGCCCAGCAGAGGAAAGCCCCTGTGCCCGTTCCCCACACCTCGGCTGAGGTTACGCCGGGTTGCCGCTGTACGGTGGCGTCCAAGGCCAAGTCACCGCGGGACCTGCCGCCCAGATTACCAGTACTGGGCAGTGTCCAAAAGGTCTCGCGGGGCCCGACCCGTGCGCCGGAGCTCGCAGCAGCGCCGTACTGGGACAGGGAGCCGGTACCGTTGGGCCTGGAAATCAAGGAGAGGGAAAGAAGGAAGGCGGAGATGGTGGCCCGTACGATACGGGAGAAGGAGAGCCTGAGACAAGCGACCTTCCGTGTCCGGGGCCCGCTCTATGAGGGGCAGGTGAGGCAGTTTGATGTCCGCCGGGGCTATGGATTCATCTACGAACCGGGCCTGGAGGCCGAAGTGTTTATAGCCCGGCGGGATGTTAATGCTCACCTGCCAGAAGAGCACCCCGGTCGTAACCTGATGCCGGGCGACTTGGTTCAGTACACCCGGCACTGTGGGGAGAGGGGGTGGTTTGCGCTGGATGCAAAATTAAGGGGCAGCCAGGAGGCCCGTGTGAGCACCGCATCCCCTCCCTCAGGTGATGCTGAGGACTCTGAGTGATGGCAGCGGAGCACCGTTGCCCCAGTCCCCGTTGGGACCAGCCATGTGTGTTAACAGTTTTAAAAGTTTTGAAAAATGAAAATGATAAGTGATCAACTGAGGAAGTCATCTGATTGAACTGTGATTGGACCGGTTGTTGCCGGCACCGTTGTCCCTGTGTGCACCGCTTGAAAAGTTGCGTAAGGGACTCCTTACGGACAAGCCCGTGAACTTGCAGGGCAACCACAAACTTGTGGAATGTAAATATGTTTTGTTGCAGCTTACCGTTACCGCCTCCGGAGAGGCAGATTGGAGGGAGGGCCCGCAGTGGAGCAGGCTGGGGCCCAGCCACCATCGGAACCGGTGGCTACCCTCTGGGGGTTCCAGGGGCTCCCCATGGACGTGGGTCCCCTGGAAAGGACAGATCCCGCTCGGGTAACTTGGTGCAGGACTGGGGTCAAGGAGTGCTGCCTGTTTTCTTAGGGGCAGCATCAGGGCCAGGTTACTTGGGTGGGTGAGAGCGGAAGCTGTAACCGTTAACCGTTTTCAAAGTTTAAGAAAAGTGCCTCCCGTTGTGGGATGATGTTATTCTACTTGTATTGTGTTTCTTGTCTTTTTCCAGAAAAATAAAACCGGTGTTGGACGGGCAGCCCGTGGACAGTCTGCATTTTGCTAAGGGGGAATGTGACTCCCTGGGCAAGTCAGGGGTCACAGGTAATGACATCACCACACCCTACACCCCGGTTAGGTACACCAAAGCTAGACCAGAATTCCTTGTTGCCTTCCCCAGGGGCTGATGTCCACACCAGGGGGTGGAGCCAGGCGGTTGGTCTCCGCCCACCAAGGAGTTCACAGTCCTGGAGGCAGGAAGACACAGGCAGATTAAGTTTGGAGGAGGAAGTGAGAGGAGGTGAGAGTTCGGAGTTTGAAGAAGAAGGAGGGAAAGTAGTGAAAGAGAAAAGTGACAGTTTGAAAGCCTGAAGTTGGTCCGGGTGTGTGCCCCGGACTGAGACAGCAAGGTTAGCAGACGGCGGTGACCGTCTGCAGTGGAGGCTGATCGGAGGTGCCGTGAGGACCGTGGACGGGTGGTGGCCCGGCGGTACCGGACCGGTACACAAGGAGAAGCCAGCACCATTGGCAGGGGCCTTTCGGATCCCGGCAAGGCTTGGAGTCGCCGTGAATTTGCCAAATCCGTCAGTGAAGGGGACCTCCGGGTCATCGCTACCAACATTACACAAGGTGCAGGGAAAGAGACAGTCACCGTTAACTACCGGGGAAAAGCAACAGCAGCCGTCCATGGGAACCGTCCTTCCAGCCGAGTGTTTTACCGAGAACTGTGTCACCGTCTCAGGCTGAGTGAGTACCACTGTGCCGTGAGGCACAGCGCTACCCCCGCGACCCTGCACCTCACCAGGCCCCGCACCCGGCCTGCCATCCACCCCTACCCCATCACCGGGCCCCGGGACAACCAACTTACTACCCACGGAGGGGAGAAATAACAACAAAGCTGCTCCCTGTCACCGCTCCCGGGATCCCCATACAGAGCAGCGGTGGTGTCCACACAATCACCACAACCGTGGGTGGTGTCACGGACAATAAATCCCCAAAACCAAACCCCCCTTTTCACTCACGGGCGAGGAGCGCCGCTCGAGTCCCCGGGATCCGGCCCATCGCTCGAGCCACCGAGCGGCAGCGGCCGCAGCAGCAGCGGCAGCCGGACTCGAGCAGAGGGAGAGCGCAGCGTCCCCTCCTTCGCCCGCGACAATATACCTATATTAGATATGAAGCTTCGATGGGCGCATCTCGGCAGGGATAACATAGTGCTGGATTGCTATGTAGATGCTTTTTCCTGCTCTATGTCTGATACTTCCTTTTCTGGCACAGAAATCTGAACAAATGAAAGAAAGTTGTCACTGGGCTCCTGATGATGGGTGTAGATGTGTTGGAGTGAATCACAATTAACTTGCCTCACAAGTTGAGCTGACAGTTTCATTCAGCAGTAACAGCAGGGGCCGGTACTTTTGCTTTTGAAATTATTATCGCAGCACTTTACTAGCAAAGGGTTTAGATAATCCAATCACTGACATGGAGAGCTGTAAAGCATCAAAATTTGCAAGGAGAGTGACTGAGTTGTACAGGCCATTTGGCAATTTCCAATTACCTACCCTGGGCTGCTCTGACACTTGTTATCAACCAATATCTTGATCAGCACAGGGTGGAAAAGGGAGTGGGCTAGCTACAGTAAGTGCTGAATCATAAGCCACTGCATTGCATTATGGAACTTGTAGTTACAGAACACAGTAATCCTGGGGATGAGAAGTGATTGATGTAAATATCAGAGCTGCAAAAACCAAGTGATGCTATCTGCATGGTAAAAGGTTTATATTACTATAATAAGAGTATGGATGCATTCAGTGGCACAAAATAGAACGATTGATGAATAAAAAAATGAAATGAGTTAAGGCAGCGTCACACGCGACGATATATCGTGCGATCGCATTAGCAATCGCACCCGCCCCCGTCGTTTGTGCGTCATGGGCAATTAGTTGCCCATGGCGCACAAAATTGTTAACCCCTATCACACGTACTTACCTCCCTAACGAAGTCGCTGTGGGCGGCGAACATCCTCTTCCTGAAGGGGGAGGGATGTTCGGCGTTACAGCGACGTCACACAGCAGCTGCCCAATAGAAGCGGAGGGGCGGAGATGAGCGGGATGTAACATCCCACCCACCTCCTTCCTTCCGCATTGCCGGCGGCCGCAGGTAAGCTGCAGGTCGACGTTCCCGAGGTTTTACACATAGCGAGGTGTGCTGCCTCGGAAACGATGAACAACCTGTGTCCTCTACAATCAACGATATTTCAAAAAGGAACGACGTGTCAACGATGGACGATGAGGTGAGTATTTTCCATCGTTAACAGTCGTTCCTTGCTGTCACACGCAACGACGTCGCTAACGATGCCAGATGTGCGTGGCGGAATCTGTGCCCCCCGGCGATATATGGTTAGATCCATCGTTGCATGTGACGGGGCCTTTAGGGTAGTGAAAAACGTCTTTAAGAAAAACATTTTCAAAAACTCTTTTAGGTATCAAAAACTCTTTTTTGTTTGTTTCACCATTTTCCGAGAGCCATAATATTTTCAATTTTTGGGATATGGAGTTATGTGTGAGCTTATTTTTTTATGCCCTGAGCCCCTGTTATTACATTTATAGTGTTGTTGCGGTAGTCGAAAATGCACAATTTTGCATTTTGTTACACTGTTTATTGGGAAGTAACATATGATGATACATACGTACATAATACGTGATACATTGTTAATAGGTTAACTGTATCTGGGTCCTAAGGAAACACAAACGAACTTGAATTATGCAACAATCACTTTAGAATCGCGATGCCAGAAATGGTATTTGTAAGGTTGTGGTCACACGACAGTGTAAATAATCATCCCACTTTCACAAATAGCAATCGGACCAAAAATACAGTTGGGTGAACCTGGCCTGACTGACATCTGTTGTGTTCCTCTTCCCTGACAGTTTCTATATCTGAAGCTTCAATCTCGATGCCTATTGAGTAGGCCAGCACAACCTTGTGTCATACACATTATCAAGGACATTGTGTATAACCTGTAATTTTTGCAATGTTTTTTCCGATATCTGATGAAGGAAAAAGCTGATATTCAGCTAAAGATTGAGTGTTTTACAGGGATCATTTTAATGTAAATCGATGCACATGGTCTGTGTAGTATGGAATTGTACTATACCACCCATATAATTATATATGATTAGTGATGGGTGAACCCATAGTTCATTTTGGATATCTGGTTGGACGCTGATCCCCATATAAGTCTATGGGGACTCAAATCATGTGCTTTAAAATGGTGGTAGACAGGCCTATCGGAATTAGAGCAGGCACGTCATCTGCGTGGCTGAAACGCTACCTTCGGGGTCGCTCATTGCCCTCATACATATTCACTGCTATCCCCGTCCACCGGCAGTCCCGGCGCCTGTGATTGGTTGCAGTCAGACCGCGTCCCCACCCTTTGTGACAGCGTGTCTTACTGCTTGGAATCACAGATGCTGTGTGCGTCTCTATAGTGGTGTAAACGTAAATAAATAAATGAAAAAATTGGCATAGGGTCCCCTCATATCATTATGATAACCAGCACAGATAAAGCATACTTCTACAGGCTGCATCCCTCAGCTGTGTCCTTATCTTGGCTGTGTATCAAAACAAGAGGGATGTGGCTTTTTAAAAAAATATTTAAATAAATAATTTTAGAAAACAACGTATCATCCCCCCAATTTTTTAACCCAGTCTTGATAAAGCTGACAGCTGGGGGCTGATATTCTTATGCTGGGGAGGTCCATAGTTATTGGGCCCCCCAACCTAAATATAGCAGCCTGCAGCTGCCCAGAATTGTCACATCCAATAGATATGACAATCCTGGCACTTTACCTGGCTCATTCTGATTGCCCTGGTACAGTTGCAGTCAGAGTAATATCAGAAGTTAATGATAGCTCACAGCTGCCACTTAGCAGGCATCTATGAGACCCTCCCCATTACTAATCTGTAAGTGAAAATAAATAAACACAAACACTGAAAAATTCTTTATTTGAAATAAAAAACAAAACAAAAAAAAAACACACCTTCTTTCACCCCTTTATTAATCCCAAACACCCAGGTCCGACGTAATCCCCACAAGATCCCATGATGATTTTGGCTCTGCTACATACATATTGAAGTCACAGCGTGTCTACACGCTGTGGCTTCAGGCAGAGACTGAGCAACAGCCATGAGTGGTGATGTCACTCAGTTTATTTGCGGTCACAGCTGGAGGTTCCCACGCTACTCCACCTGTGACTGCAGGTAAACTGACCTCAGGTGACTTTCTTGAACTCAGTGACCTCACATCAAGTGAGGTCACTGAGTTCACAGACCTGCATCTCCTGGCAAAAAAAGGTATATTTTTTTGCAAGAGATGAAGATTTGGTGCTGAAATTTATAAACCATACACCATATTCCTGCACCAAATCTGAATCATCTTGAAAAAAAAATTGCATCACTGTTGCATCAAAACCACATTTATGGATGTAGATTTGGTGCAGGAATATGGTTTATAAATTTCAGCATTTTTTTTCAAATCCACATAAAATTGCAAATTTCAAGAAATGCTACTCGAACTCGATCCTCAACGGATCGATCTGCTCATCTCCAATTGGAAGGTGTACTTTCTTCTGTCATTTCTAATAAACTTTTATTTGTGCCTAGCCATAGTGGCCTGGTCATCGGACACAAAAGAAAAATTTTAGTATTTGAAACTAGCCCCATAGAGAAAAGGTGAATTTGGTCAAAAAGTAAAGTAAAGTGAGTGCCAAGGGCCAGCAATCAGAGAGATCCCATTTCCATTCATTTTAGGGAGTTGTCTTGTAGCTTTCAGCGGGTGGCTGCTGGTCAGTAATGATCTACTAACTGTAAGTGGATCCATTTTTTTTTTATTATTTTAGAGCCTCTGATAAAAACAGTTAAGTTTAACCAAGATAAGAATACATTTTCACCGATTATAGCCATGTTCCTAGAGGAAAACAAACAAACATAACCCTGCAAAAACCTAGATAGATCAGATGGTCTGGATTATCAGCTGAGCATTCATCTACACATTAATAAAGATTATGTTGGTAATATGTTTACCCTTTAACAGTAATCGCCTCATTTCGCCAAAGATGTTATACATTTGTACTGATCTGATCTGTATCTGATCTATATATAGCATCTCCAGCCAATAAAAACATAGACATATTTGGCAAAGTTTAATATTTCTACTTTCTTGAAAATCTGTTGTTATAATAAAGTTGCTTAGACGAGATTGAAATCGCAAAGACGTTTATAGCTGTTTTTTTAACCTTTGTCAATTTCTTTGGTTCTTGCAAAGGAACAGAGCGTCTCTATAGAAAATATAATATATTTACATAGGGAATAAGGAAAATAATTCTGGTCTTTTAGCTTCATGTGTTCTGCTCATAGCAACTCTCTTTGCTATTCTTTTGTGCTTCTGAATTCTTGTTTGTTCTTTAAAAGGGTGGTTCACCCATATTTTTTATTGTCTAGTTTGATATTATCTAGAGAAGCAATGTTTCTCTCAAATACCTTATGTTGGCAATAGTGCCTGTGAGAGGCGCTATTGCAGACCGCTGTTCCCCGCTCTGGTGACGTCACGTCAAGTTCCGCACGCATCACATCCCTGCGGCCGGCTGCAGTTTTCCTGACTCACTGAGCTGTGGGTGGTTTTTCACCGCTTGTCACAGCCCATCTGCTCCCTCCTCCCTCACAGCAGAACGCTTCAAGCAGGAGACGCGCTGCGCTGTGACAAGCGGTGAAACACCACCCACAGCCCAGTGAGTCAGGAAGACTGCAGCCGGCCGCAGGGATGTGACATGTGCGGCACTTGACGTGACGTCACCAGAGCGGGGAACAGCGGTCTGCAATCGCACCTCTCACAGGCACTATTGCCAACACAAGGTATTTGAGAGAAACATTGTTTCTCAATATAATATCGAACTAGACAATAAAAAATATGGGTGAACGACCCTTTTCACCGCTTGTCACAGCCCATCTGCTCCCTCCTCCCTCACAGCAGAACGCTGCAAGCAGGAGATGTGCTGCGCTGTGACAAGCTGTGAAACACCACCCACAGCCCAGTGAGTCAGGAAGACTGCAGCCGGCCGCAGGGATGTGACGTGTGCGGCACTTGACGTGACGTCACCAGAGCGGGGAACAGCGGTCTGCAATCGCACCTCTCACAGGCACTATTGCCAACATAAGGTATTTGAGAGAAACATTGTTTCTCAATATAATATCGAACTAGACAATAAAAAATATGGGTGAACAACCCTTTTAAGGCTATGTTCACATGATTTTACTGTTTTTTTCCTGTAGTGTAAACCTTCCGTATTGGCGGTAAAGGTGCTGCTATCAAAACACCCATTGTTCAGTGTTTCCGCTACGTTTTCCTTAGCGTTTTTAAAAGCTGAGAACAAAGAGCGCAAATAGAGTCTTACTAGATATTAAAAGAGCGGTGTGTAACAGTATACACTCACCTTAAGGCTATGTGCGCACTAGAAAGTGCCTTTTTCTTAAGAAAAAAACGGACTCTCTTAATTAATCCCGCACCCGCGGTAAAAAAACGCAACGAAATTCGCATGCGGCTTTACCGCAGTTTGCTGCGGATTTTGCCGCGGATTTGCCTCGGATTTACGGAGGATTTTCTTCCAGTTGGTCCTTGCAGATTTTTACCATTATCTATGGCAAAGGTACCTGCGAAAAAGAAGTGACATGCTCATTAATTCGCGGATAAATCCGCGGGTATAAAAAACGCAGTGTGCGCACAGCATTTTTTAAAACCCATAGGATTTGCTGGGGAATGACTGCAGCAATGTTAGACACATTTTCTGCAGCAATTCCACGGCAAAATCCGCGATAAAGCTGCAGCATGCGTACAGAGCCTTAAGCATAAAAGAAAGCAAGAAAGTATAAAAGACAATACTGTCACAGCCCCATGTGGATGAATCTTCAGTGCTGGAGAAGAGAAATGGAGGTTAATGCCGCCCTGTCACCAAGAAGGAGGAAAAATATTGTTGATTTTATAATAAAAATGTTTTATTCCATAGGTCTACGCGTTTCAGGGTTCAAGATCCCTTCTTCAGGACCAAAAAAATAAAAAAAAATTATTATCAAATCAACTATTTTTTTGCTCCTTCTTTGTGACAATGCGGCATTAACCCCCACCTCTCCTCTCCAGCACTGAAGTTCCATAGCGTTTTCAACACAGTTTTTTTCAGTCTCTTTGCGCAAAGCTAATATAGGTGCTTTCTCTACAGTACTTGTTTAATAAAGTAAGTTTTAGGCACCAAAAGTGCTTCAAAAATCCTGCAAAAAACGCTGTTGCAGGGTTTTTTTTTGCAGCATTTCTTTTACTTCCTCATCGCTTTCCATAGGTGAAAAAAAACTCTTCAAAAACTCTGTTAAAGTTGACAAGCTGCAGTTTTCAAATTCAATCACGAAAAAAAAACAATTGTGTGTATGAGATTTCTAAAATTCCATAGCTTTTGCTGGTACATTAAAAGGTGTCAGCCACCTCTGCAGTGGATCTGGGCTTCAGCCTTTTGATAATTAAGGCTTTGATCGCGCGGTGGATTTTTGGCATGTTGTCAGAGGTCAAGTTGCTGTTCAACTGAATGTCTGGAGTGCTGGGTTTCTTTTTATACACACCCAGTAATTAACCGATCATTTAGTGAGCACAGGTGAGGATGTAAACTAGGATTGGGTGCATTATATGGGAGGCACGGTGGCTCAGTGGTTAGCACTGCAGTCTTGCAGCTCTGGGGTCATGGGTTCAAATCCCACCAAGGACAACATCTGCAAAGAGTTTGTATATTCTCCCACACTCAAAAGACATATAGATAGGGACTCTAGATTGTGAGCCCCAATGGGGACAGTGTTGCCAATGTATGTAAAGCGCTGTGGAATTAATAGTGCTATATAAATTTATAAAATTATTATTACATGACACGGTGACAAAACTTTTGTGTTGCCAAAATCTGACCTTTCTGTGTTCATTAAATGATCAATATTTCAGCTTTGCAGCAACTTTATTTTCATAACCTAAACTAAATTTGGGAGGGTTTCAGCTTTCAAAAGAGTAATTTATAAAACCAATGGATGTATTTACAGTCAGGTTATAAGCTTTTATTTACAAACATGGATAAGCGACAGAACTTATGTCAGAGACTGTATGTTTCCTTGACATGAACTGCTACTGGTTAAAACAATATCTTGGGTATCCAGCAGGACTTCCAGGGAAGTTTAAAATGTAGGTTGCTTTGAAACATTTAGGGTAAAAATAAGAGTCCTTGTGGCTTTCCAACCCCTGTTATTTACCCCTTTATAACCTAGGATGTAACTACATGTCCTAGGTCGTATCTGTCACTTTGTGTGCTTCCGTTTGATACGAGCTTGCACGGCCCCTCACTTCTCATACTGAGTCTGCAAATTTACCCCATGGCTACCCATAATCCCCCTCAATTTGCTCCCCAAACTCCCATCCATCCTTGCTTCCCATCAGTGTGTCTTCACCCACTCCCTTGCTCCCCATTCTAGATTCTCAAATTCCCCCTGGTAGCTCCACATACTCCTTTCCCATCCTCCCCTCCCTTCCCCTAATAACAATAAATCTTCGGTATCTTCAGCTGTGGAGCATTTTCCACCACCGATGTTTGCCGCCTCTGCGACGCAGAGGAGTGACATCAGCAGCGTGATAAGCTGACCTGATCATGCTGCTGATGTCACCCTGACCTGGAAGTGCCGGTGGTCAGGGCTTCAATTGTACTCACGTCTAAAAGACACTAGTACAGTTGATAAGTGGGAGCTGGTGCTGCACCTTTTCTGAGCTGCAGTCAGCATGACACTCAGTATACAGAACTTACGACTCCCACTATAGGGGGTGCAAAATCCATCACAGGGGAGACACCACAGACCAATGCATCACGCGGCCCGACGGCATCCCCCTGTCTGCTGTGCCCGCCTTCCCCCCTCTAGACACACCTCTGGGCACCACCCCTGCCCCTGGGGCCCAGTGAACAGAAAAATGAAAGACGAGGGCCCCGGACTGCTAACTTGTCTGTGCCTCCCTCCTTGCTTCTGCTCACTGGGCCCCAAACAGGAGTAAGGGCAGTAATGCCCTGCAGAAAGCCAATAGGCAATGCTAAGAAACAGGGCACAGGTCCAACTGCTATAGTGCATCTGCACTCCCTATACGCATCCCCCTGGTTATATGAAATGTAAATCTTTGCTGGAATTTGTTGCTATCTTGACTAGATCTATACATAGCATGACCCAATAAATTAACCGCTCTCTTGTAATAAGTGTTTATGGATAATACCTTAATGACTTTCTATTTTTGCATTTCAATTGCATCGTCAAGGGCTATCACAATATTTAGTATCTGGCAGGAGTAATTATGTATTCTGCAGATCAATATTTCTGTATTTACAGTGCGGTAGAGATTAAGTCATTAATATTTAAAATATCATATATATACACATGTGGATATAGACAGATACAAATAAAGCTTTTTCCTTTTCTCAGCATTGTTATCAGCTGCGGTGAGATCATAACTTTAGAAAGAAATGTCCATAAATGATGAAATTATAATATACACTGCGCTGCACATAACGCCTAAATTGCACATTTATATTATACTGTTCCCACGATTGCATCATAATGTAAATGTAATGTGATGTAAATGTTTTATATTGTTCTCGTCCAAGACTATGGCTGACGTAGGGTGTGGAACAAAAACGAAAGCTTTTATCTTATGACTATTTTTTTTTCTTTTAATCATGGTGTATCTAATCTATTCATATAAAATATATTTAATGCATCGGTCATAATCCAGGAAATCTAGTAAACTAAGACTTGTTCAAAATATAATTTGGAAAGAACAAACTTAGTAAAAATTACCAATTTTTTTTTGTTCTTTTTTTTGTTTTTTTTGCTCTAGAATCATTGCATAAACAAAGCTATAATTACGGCTTAAGCTATGATAGTAGCAAGGTCATCACATGACTGCTTAGGCCAGGGGTGGGGAAGCTCCGGCCCGCGGGCCGTATGCGGCCCGCCATGACCTTTTCTGCGGCCCCCGGGCACATTCCACAGTCCACAGAGCTCGGGAGGCAGCAGCGTCTTGCTTGCTGCTGGCCCTTTAAACCCTGTATGGCTTACGTCCTCATGCTAGCGTGAGGACGTACTTTGTGGGTGGAGTAAGCGCTCAACTCGCTCTTTTTCCACAGAAGAGAAGCTACTACCTCAGCGTCCGACAGGTGTGTTTGTGCTCCCATGCCTGTGTGTGCCCCTGCACATCCCCACTGCAGCCTGTGTTCCGTGCAGCGTCCCATCCACCTTGCGCATCCCCACTGCAGCCTGTTCTCCGTGCAGTGTCCAGTCCTCCTCGTGCATCCCCACTGCAGCCTGTGCTCCGTGCAGCGTCTCATCCTCCTTGTGTATCCCCACTGCAGCCTGTGCTCCGTGCAGCGTCCCGTCCTCCTCGCGTATCCCCACGGCAGCCTGTGCTCCTCACTCTCCCCCACGGCAGCCTGTGCTCCTCACTCTCCCCCACGGCAGCCTGTGCTCCTCACTCTCCCCCACGGCAGCCTGTGCTCCTCACTCTCCCCCACGGCAGCCTGTGCTCCTCACTCTCCCCCACGGCAGCCTGTGCCCCTGTGGCCTCCCCACGGCAGCCTGTGCCCCTGTGGCCTCCCCACGGCAGCCTGTGCCCCTGTGGCCTCCCCACGGCAGCCTGTGCCCCTGTGGCCTCCCCACGGCAGCCTGTGCCCCTGTGGCCTCCCTACGGCAGCCTGTGCCCCTGTGGCCTCCACACTGCTGCCTATGCCCCTGCGGCCTCCACACTGCGGCTTGTGCCCCCCTGGTATGTCAGAACCCCTAGCAATGTCCTTATATTTCTCCCAGCCCTCCCAAGGGATATATAATCCTCCCTAGTGATGTCTAGTCCTCGCAGCCCTCCCCAGTGATGTCTAGTCCTCGCAGCCCTCCCCAGTGATGTCTAGTCCTCGCAGCCCTCCCCAGTGATGTCTAGTCCTCCCAGCCCTCCCCAGTGATGTCTAGTCCTCGCAGCCCTCCCCAGTGATGTCTAGTCCTCCCAGCCCTCCCCAGTGATGTCTAGTCCTCCCAGCCCTCCCCAGTGATGTCTAGTCCTCCCAGCCCTCCCCAGTGATGTCTAGTCCTCCCAGCCCTCCCCAGTGATGTCTAGTCCTCCCAGCCCTCCCCAGTGATGTCTAGTCCTCCCAGCCCTCCACAGTGATGTCTAGTCCTCCCAGCCCTCCACAGTGATGTCTAGTCCTCCCAGCCCTCCACAGTGATGTCTAGTCCTCCCAGCCCTCCCCAGTGATGTCTAGTCCTCCCAGCCCTCCCCAGTGATGTCTAGTCCTCCCAGCCCTCCCCAGTGATGTCTAGTCCTCCCAGCCCTCCCCAGTGATGTCTAGTCCTCCCAGCCCTCCCCAGTGATGTCTAGTCCTCCCAGCCCTCCCCAGTGATGTCTAGTCCTCCCAGCCCTCCCCAGTGATGTCTAGTCCTCCCAGCCCTCCCCAGTGATGTCTAGTCCTCGCAGCCCTCCCCAGTGATGTCTAGTCCTCCCAGCCCTCCCCAGTGATGTCTAGTCCTCCCAGCCCTCCCCAGTGATGTCTAGTTCTCCCAGCAATGCATATTCCTTCCAGCCCTCCCCAGTGATGTATATGCCCTCAGCATCTCCTGTGATGTATATGCCCTCAGCATCTCCTGTGATGTATATGCCCTCAGCATCTCCTGTGATGTATATGCCCTCAGCATCTCCTGTGATGTATATGCCCTCAGCATCTCCTGTGATGTATATGCCCTCAGCATCTCCTGTGATGTATATGCCCTCAGCATCTCCTGTGATGTATATACCCTCAGCATCTCCTGTGATGTATATACCCTCAGCATCTCCTCTGATGTATTTACAGCAGTCCCAGCTGACACAAACGTGGAAAAACAGTTGTGAGAAGCAATAAGATCAATATTGAATAATATAGCCGCACCAAAAATAAGAAGCTTCAGCCGCCACGATGAGTTAATTGTTTGACTAAGTATAGCAGGGTAATTTTAAGTTGATAGTTTTGTGCGGCCCCCGAAGGTTGGTAGAAAATTCCAAATGGCCCTCGGCATTAAAAAGGTTCCCCACCCCTGGCTTAGGCCAATGATTGGCTGCAGTGGTCAAGTGCAGGTAATCAAAATGTTTTCACTGAAGGAAAAGTAACAATGACTGGCAGGAACACAGGTGTTCTTTACTAGGGCAGTAGGAGTTTTAGCAAGCATGTTTTAGTTATTTTGCCATACTTATATAACCGGTGCTTTTCAGACATTTTAAAATGTCCAGGAAGACCACATTGGTAAATTTCATTGTACTACAATTACTAAAATGGCAGGTTAAGATGATAAAAATAATAATCTATAAGATCAGTGGGGGTTCGTCAACTGGCATCTCCCTGATCAGCTGTTATTGTGAGCCACACTGAACCACAGCTTCGTACATCGTGTAATGGCTGTTGTTGTACCCTTCAACTCAGAACTTACACTGATGAGCAAAAGGGTAACAATATTTTGAAATTTTGACTTTCAGGCTCCATATCTCACCATCCACTACAGCTTCAATCGTGAGATTACCTTCATTTTATAGACAATCATCTTGGCTATCTCATATATAACTTTGACTTTCAACTATTTAGCCTATGATTAGATATGCAGATTCTAGTCAAGTCACTACATTGTTACTATTTAGCACCTAAAAAAAAATCTAAATTTTAATTTTTCTTATTTTGTAAATCCACCTTTGACTTTTTTCACTGCCTGAATCTTTCTGAACATTTTCTCAATCAGATTCAAGCATGTCTCAAATGAAATCCGATTCTAGATGTCTTCTACATATTCCCAATGTTAGTGCATACTGGCGGACTCACTTGGGTATGTATACGGCTATTTCTTCAACTCTACTCAACTCTACCCACCCATGAAGTCTGGGGACTGTGGGGGCCAATCCAGCACCTCTACTTAATTGCCATTGAACCATTTATTTCCCAATTTTGAGTTATGCTATAGGTTGTGGTCCTACTGGAACACTATATCGTCCTTTTCATACCCATAGTACTCGTGTGTAAGAAGTAACTTGTCTTGTAGAATACTCACATATAGCTCAGCATTAAGACCACCATCGATCCTGGTAAACATAGAACACACTTAGTTGTGAAACAACCCCATATCATCAGGCTTCCTCCACCGAAACTTGACAGTTCCTTCGATTTCTCAATCTATTAGCCCTTTTTCTCTTGTTTCTTCCAGGACCAATTGCACCCATCAGAGCCTAGTCTATTGACTTTTGTCTCATCGCTCCAAATCACTAGTTTGCAATCTTCTACTGTTCACTTTTCATTCTTTTTTGAAAACTCGAGCCAATGCCTCTTATGATGATATTGGAGCCAAAACTTCTTCACCTTTTTTGGGAAACCATTCCAGACTTTTGTAAGGTAGCAGATGGTGCTTGCATGGATGTCTGTGAACTCATTATTACAAAGCATACGAGCTGCCTCCACTGCAGTGTTTAGGCCGCTTTACACACTGCGATATCGGTACCGATATCGCTAGCGTGAGTACCCGCCCCCATCTGTTGTGCGACACGGGCAAATCGCTGCCCGTGCCGCACAACATCGCCCAGACCCGTCACACTACTTACCTGCCCGGTGACGTCGCTGTGACCAGCGTACCGGCTCCTTTCTAAGGGGGTGGTTCGTTCAGCGTCACAGCGACGTCACAGCTGCGTCACTGAACCGCCGCCCAATAGGAGCGGAAGGGCGGAGATGAGCGGGACGTAACATCCCGCCCACCTCCTTCCTTCCGCATAGCGGCCGGGAGGCAGGTAAGGAGAGGTTCCTCGTTCCTGCGGTGTCACACGGAGCGATGTGTGCTGCCGCAGGAACGAGGAACAACCTCGTTACTGCTGCAGTAACGATTTTTGAGAATGGACCCCCATGTCACCAATGAGCGATTTTGCACGTTTTTGCAACGATGCAAAATCGCTCATAGGTGTCACACGCAACGGCATCGCTAATGCGGCTGGATGTGTATCACCAATTCCGTGACCCCAACGAGTTCGCATTAGCGATGTCGTAGCGTGTAAAGCCCCCTTCAGTCATGTCAGAACTGATAGACCTTGTGATGAGACAACTTCTTGAATCTGATATTTTGGCTGGACATCCAACTCTTGGCCTTTGAATACATGGACGGACTTCATTTCGTATTCTTACAACAGTCATGACACATGAATTGGCCAATATTGGAATGCTATTGGTTAGTTTGATTAGAATTCATCTGGCTGTTGGCATTCTTTGCACCGCATTGCGTGTCCGTAGTGGAACAGTGACTTACATTCCCACATGTTGGAATGCATATGGTCACATGTGCACAGGACCGGAAGTCAATGAGAGCCGATAGCAGTGCATACACACAACTGCGAGCAACAGTTGTGTGTATAACGTGTATCAACCACTGACGAAATAAGTATATTAATTTTAATATATTAAATTATGAATAATAAATATCAGAGTCAGAAATGATGAAAAATGAATCAGATAGGAATGCAATTTGAATTAAAGAGTGTGTAGTGAATTGAATGGGATATTAGGAAGATGAGGAGGAACCTAGAAGGATAATAAAACTGTTAGACGCAATAGGCAAAGAAGCAATAGGCAAAACAGGTGCGTAGATACATACCACCAGGGTCCCTTACATCTATTTATATCCTATAAGTACAACTGTGGTTGATTTACATGTACTACCATAGTGACTACACTATCACCTATTAACCTTACTTCACTGGCCACATATACATCCTTGTTATTCTATTGGTCTATTGGTTTACTATTAAGGGTGCTTTACACGCTGCTATATCGGTAACGATATATCGTCGGGGTCAGGTCGGTAGTGACACATATCCGGCGCCGTTACCGTCATCGCAGCGTGTAACACAAATGAGCGACGATCAACGAGCACAAAAACGTGAAAAATCGTTGCTCGTTGACACGTCGCTCATTTCCTTAATATCGCTGCAGCAACAGGTACGATGTTGTTCGTCGTTCCTGCGGCAGCACACATCGCCGTGTGTGACACCACAGGAGCGACAAACATCTCCTTACCTGCCTCCACCGGCAATGCAGAAGGAAGGAGGTGGGTGGGTTGTTACGTCCCGCTCATCTCCGCCCCTCCGCTTCTATTAGCCGGCCGCTCAGTGACGCTGCAGTGACGTCGCTATGACGCAGAACGCACCTCCGCCTTGAAGGAGGGTTTGTTCGCCGGTCACAGCGACGTCACTGACAAGGTATGTGCGTGTGACGCTGCCGTAGCGATAATGTTGCTACGGCAGTGATCACCACATATCGTGCCACCGACGGGGGCGGGTGCTATCGGTCGCGATTTCGCTAGCAATAGCTAGCGATGTCGCAACGTGTAAAGCACCCTTTAGAGTCATATACTGTACTGTGCAATTCTACACTAGCACTTTACTATGGCATATCACGAGTATAGACTGCTCTATTTGTACTGACCCTATACCTTGGTGTGATGTCTATTTTTAGGAGGTTCTCCCTTTTTATTCCTTTTTTTTAATAATGTTTAATTATTTAAAGGAATATGAATTTTTCATTACTTCCTATGCTCACAGTGGGTGTGTATAAATTACAATTACAATAGACATGAAAAATTATTTTTGATAGAAGGGATAATTGATTGTGAATATCTAGCTCTGATTTTACAAACAAGAGAATACAGTAGCACTCTGTAAGGGGTAAGATATATGCAAACATTGAATATATGAAATTTAAACTGCATTACTACTATATAGAAAATAATTATAAAAATGAAGTTACTTAGCTCATAAATTGGGCAATTCATGAGGACCCATCAACCACAAGGCAAACTTTCTTTGATGGGACCCTAAAACTAACAATAATCAAACATGCCTCTCCCGGGATAAAAACCTACAAATGTAAAAGAAGGTAGGATCCAGCATTAATTAAAAACAGCTTGATTTTATGCTTTTATTCTTTTTATTCTCAGGCTGTATGTACCTGTACACGTATACCATAATTTTGTTTATTAATTACAGTTTAGTAAATCATATACTGTACATAGATCAAATATCCTTCACATTAATACACTAAAATTACCTGTCACGGATGTGTCACATGTGACAGTCATGTGGTTTCCGGCCATAGATGCTCCCAGACTTTCCATTGTTCATGCTGTCAGTATTCATTGGTATAGGTAGTGTGCTGCCCCCGTGGAAGCAGCCGAGCTGCTCGGATCCGGGTTCGCTGTGGCTCAAGGGTCTCCGGACCCAGGGGTTGTGTGGCCACACAAATATAAGGGGAATATTTACAGGGGAATTGGTATATAGTTCGTGATGCCACCCATGGAGTACGGTAATTTGGGGGGTACCGCTGCTGCTGTTGGGAGTACCCGGGGTTATGAAGTGGGGCAGCAAGGTGTTGTAACCCTCCACGGGTAGGGGGGACCCCGGGACTCGGCGAGGGGTGCCATGGGGCGCGGGGGTCACTCTCGTACTCACTCAGTTCATAAGCAGACACTGACAACCGGGTAAACCAAGTCTCTGGGTACCGCTGCCGCTGAGGGGAGCTCGTCCAGGTCCCGTCCCCAATGGTGTTGCCTGGTGATCCGTGACCTGCCTCCTGGCACTTAGTTTAACTTCAACTTGATGGCCCGGTAGCATGGAACTAACCGGGCCCCGCTCCCTACTATGACTAAGAATGGGAGCTTGCTCTCAGGGCTCACGCTTGGGATTTTCTGGACCGTTTTTGGATTTGGAAAGTCCTATCCCCCTCATTGTGCTAGTGCCCCAATTCTGCAGTGGGTGGGAACAGATCATAAAGGCTCCGTTCTCCTCAGGTGAATTGTCGGGTAGCCTGAAGCTACTCCCCGACCTAGGGTCCATGTACCCCATTGTGCCTTCGGTCCCGCACCGGTGATAGTGCTAGGCTGCCGGCTGTCCTCCTCGACAGGTCCAGACCCCTTTCCACAATCCCCTGCGACTGGGGGTCCGACTCCTCTACGTCCAGACCACTGTCTGCCACCTAGACAGTTACTTCAGGAGTCACCACTCCCGACTTCCTCTGAGCTCCTCACAGCTCGAGGACTACTTCCCAACTCTCTCCCTACTCACACACTAACTAACTGACTACACTCCTCCCCTCCCCTCCCTGACCCCCCAGGTGGGCGTCTCTATTCAACTCAAGCCATCCACTGATATGTCTGGTGGGTGTGGTGCAGGGTGTATCTAGGATTTCATTTGCTGTTGGAGGCAACACCATTTAGTTAGGGACCCAGAACCAAGAGGGAGGCGGAATACTACACGGAAGGGCAGCTTGTGCAGTACCCTGTGATGACCTGATAGTCCAGGGGCGTCACAGGTAGCGTTCTTGCAGGATTCATATCTCTCTTTCTCTTTTCAACCCAGCAGGACCTTGACTTCCACCCAGCTGTTGATCATCAGTATTCCTTTGGTGTTTAAATACCCTTTCCTTCCTTTGGACTGGTGCTGGTGATATTTTCAGTTCATTCAAGCCTTGATTGCAAGCAGGTGGTTTGTACTTCTCTGTGGCATCGTGAGGAAAACCCTAATGAACTTCAACCTTAGTCATCTAATGATAAGCAGTTCATGCTTTTCCCCCTGTGTCTCCTCCTTGTGTCTTCTATAGTTCCCTAGAGGGGTTATCGAAGAGCTCATCCCATTCTTTCTCTATTGAGGTCCCAGCACTAGGGATACGTAGGGTCAGGTATCTGGCTCGGCGCATAGGTGTCTATCTAGAGTGCTGAGGGACCCCAGGAACCAGAAGTAGGTTCAGTCAGAGGTCACCATCTTCCCTTTCCCAGGACTCAGGGTTTCCCTTCCCTTACATCATGTGCTTGATATTTCCCTGTACATAGCGTGACAGTACCACTCTATTTTTTATCTTTTTTTCTACATGGGACAAGTATTAGTAAATTACTAATAGTAATATATAGTCCCTGGGGGACAAGTATTAGTAATATATAATCCCTGTGTATAGTAAAAAACTTTACTGGTGGCTGGACTCTACTGTTTCCGGCACCGCTCTGGACACTCTCAACTTTTCTGTATAAGTGTATGAGTACCTCTTTCTGACTCTTATAGACATACATTCAGAAATGACTTACAGTCCTTCCAGTAAATACATAATCCCTCTCTAGTCATGTGCTGCAGAACAGGACCATAGCAGTGCTGGGAGCAGCAGAAGACAGCAACTGGCAAGAATTTTACTACTCTCATACATTAGTGATACCCGGTGGTGAAATAAAAAAATCAGAAGTGGTAATATAATTGCTTCATTGGATTTACTTTTTATATTTAAGTTCTAACCTTGGAATAATAATTTTGTATTGCTGTTTGAACCACTTAAAGAATAGTCCTTCACAACCATGTTTAGGTTGTCGGCATTGCTTGTTTCCTGCTATGCATTCTCTTGACATTTGTTGTCAACAGCTATCATCTAAAATGCATTTGTATAATAATGGTTGAGAACAAAAAAAATATTTCTCAACGGGAAAGAAATGTGTGAGGATTTAGTTTCATAGGGTTCAACAAACTCATTGATCTGTACTCGTGTCTTATCAACCATTCCATCTATTTATAAGCATCAGTATGAATTATTAATGGTAACATTTATTTGTGACTACTGTTTCTGCTGTTCATCATTCTCTGTCATAACATATTAATTGTTTTTCACGCTAAGTCCCCCTAAATATTTATAATGGATATACAGTGGATGCAAAAAAGTCTACACATCTTTGTTAAAATGCCAAAAACATAGACGTCTGCTAAAAAGCTGAAGAAACAGAGGAATTTCCCTTTTTAGTATGGCAACTTTCCTAAGAATACCTCTAAATGAACAAAAAGATGACTTTGCCAGAAGAAGATCAAAGTTTTGGAATGGGGCGTGGCCTAGACATGGTGGTGTGAGGAAGCTTCCTTAAAGAGCTCCTGCACCCACCGCCTAAAATTATCTATAATTCGGCCTCTCCGCCGACTAATGCCGCCCAAAAAGAAGCCCCAGGGGGTACTCACCGCGGTGCCCGGACCAGCGACCCAGAAAACAGGAGGGAGGATGGAGCGGTTCCTCAGCGGGCCCTCTCCTGATGTGAAGCATGCGGCGGGCAGCAGCGGCAAGATGGCGCAGACCCCAATGCTGCGTCCTCTAGCAGGGGAATCCCCAGGCGCAGCGTGTCTGGAGAAGCCGGCGGCTGTTGGAGCGAGACCACAGGAGGAAGCGGGGCCACGGGCTGAAGCTGTGAGGAGGATCTCGCCGACGGGGAGAGGCAGCGGCATGGATCGGGTACACAGCGGTGCACACAAAACGGCCATGGAGGAGGTGCAGCGCCACGTGGAGGAAGGTGAGGGGATCTGGAGGAGCCGGGGGGGGCCCTGAATGGGGGGATACCATCAGGGCCACTGTCCCTGTCACATCAGAGTCCAGAGAAGGAGTGCAGCCCGATGCGCTCGCCCGAGGGGTCTCCTGACAGGGACATCCCAGCCATCTTCCTCCCTGTGGAGGGTCACCCCTGGGCAGCCCAGCCATCTCCTCATTGCAAGCGGGCCACTCACATGCTGCACCTGACCTTCAGGCACTGAGGGAGCTTATACTGGCCCTCCTGTTATGATCCGAAACCATGGAAGACAACCATAAATCATTGGTAAAAGGTGACAAGAGCATTTGCAACTAATCTGGCCGCCATCACCTTACTAACCATCACAACTAGAAGTAGCCGAGGGGTGAACTAACATCCTGTGCACCGCGAACCCAGCCGGAGAACTAGCTATCCTAAAGGAAGGAAAGATGAATAACTCTGCCTCAGAAAATAGATAAAGAATAGCAAGCCCCTCACTTTCAAAGACTGCGGTGATATAGGAAAACACAATACACAGATAGATGATAGGATTAGCAAAAGGTGGGGCCCTACTGACTAAATAGGACAGGACAGGAAAGGGACTGATGGTGGCCAGAGAAAAACCCTGCAAAAATCCAACAACCTGATAGTACAAAAAAGCTCTCAGATCGCTAGATCTGAACTCCATCCTATACCAGGCGCTCTTGTCATACCAATGAACAGAAATCAGGAACCATTACAAATTCAAGAAGCAACAAACACATGGACTTATAGGAGCAATACTCCAAACATAGCTGCAGGGAGCTTTCCAGCTAAGCAACTGAGAGGGAAGATCCCTGCATGCAAATAAACTGAAAACAACCACAGCACATGACAAACTCAGACAAGAACAAAAAGAACCAAACAAAAATAAAGAGCCAAGCACTTATCTGGGGTAGATGTTGTCTGGAGCAGGATGAAGCAGGCTGGTGAACAAAGAACAACTGACATCCGGCATAGCCTGCTATCAGACCAGGGTTTAAATAAGCAGAGAGTTAGCAATGGAAACGCCCATTGCTCAACACACCTGGTCTCTGTCCAAACCATTCCTGGCCACAAGAGGGAGCCTCACAGCAGCCAAAGCATAACTGACATTCACAACACCCTCCCAAGCAAGAGTGACCTGGATGCACTGGTATGCAGAATTGAACAGTCCCACCAACAAGCCATTTCCTCAGTGAGGGAGGAGATAGGTGCCCTAGAAAATAGAGTAATGGCCACTGAACAAGACCAGGAGTCCTTGGAATTCAGAGTATCACGGCTGGAAAAGGGCTGTAAGTCATAACACCCGGTTTAAGGACATGGCACTATTGCTGGATGATCAAGAGAACAGAGATTGTCGCAACAATATAAGGTTAAAGGGTATCCCAGAGGACTGTCCCGCAGAGTCACTCCATTATAAAGTGCAAGAAATATTTAATAAAGTCACCGCCAGACCATTGGATGCCACATACCTATGCGACAGAGTACATAGAGTTGCCAGAGCCAATCAAGGGGCCAATTCCTCTATTGCAAGAGATGTTCTTTGCAGCTTACATTATTTTATGGACAAGGAACAGATCCTGAGGAAGGCCTGGGAGTTCGGACTGGTGAAGAATATGGATGGTGCGGTTATCAAGCTTTTTCCAGACATTTCCAGTCGCACATGTACCGCCCCGCGGGCTCGGCTGCGACCGCCGAGCCGCTCGGATCCGTGCTCGTACTGCGGGTGGTGGCTCGAGCCTCTCATGGACCCGGGGGTCACGTCGCTCTGCAAGGGAGTTGGCGCTTTACGCGGGGATTTGGGTGAGGAGTTCCACGGCCGGGGCCGCGGACGTTTGGTTTGGATTGTAAGTTCGTGACGCCACCCACGGGTTGTGGTGAATGGATGGACACCACCGCTGCCGTTAACTAGGCCTCCCGGGGACGGTGTTGCACAGCTTGGTGTTGACCCCTCCATGGGTAGGGGAGCGATGGTCCCGGGGGCCCGAGGGAGGTGCTGAGGTGGGGGAACGGGTTGGACGCTGGTGCGGTGCAGCGCAGTGCGCGGCTCGAAGGCACTGGTGTACTCACTCTGACATAATACACTCGAGTCTCTGGTAAACCAAATGGAGTGATGAACGGGGCCCGCAGCCGGCTGCAGCTTCTCTCGGTATAGGTTGGTGGTTTCCGCCTTTCTCCTGCACCTCTGTGTGTAAATGTTTGACTCCTATGCCTAGACACCGGTAGTCCACTCCCCGACTTGTATATGCCGTAGGAGCCTGTTTGCCCGCAGACACTGGCCCTTTGGGTCTCTATGCCTTGGCGGTGGCTCTACCCTGTATGGTTGGGCTGTTGTCCTCTAACGGATCTTGTGTGGGATAGGTCCTTAAGTCCAGTCCGCAATCAGTTGATTTGACTCAGCCCTGATGGTTCGGGGCTTCGTCTTGGTCTGAGTACCCCTCCTGGTGCTCCGGTTTCCAATTGGTTCCCCGGTTCGGTACCGGCGGGCCACCGCCCGACCCTGGTCCCTACGGTTCCACCGGCTGTAATCCCAGCTCCTGCAGGCGGCCACCACCGTCTGCCTCCTTGCCAATGGTGACTGGCCTCCGACCCAGCCACCGGAGTAGTCTATGGCAGGCCTGGGCGCAGGTCTGCCCTTGGACACAACCTCTCTCCTCACTGTCAAAACTACTCTGAACTGTCAACTTGAACTTGTGTCTGTGTTTTCCCGCCTCCAGGCCTGTGAACTCCTCAGTGGGCGGAGCCAACCGCCTGGCTCCGCCCCCTCATGTGGACATCAAACCTGGAGGGTGGCAACAAGGTTTTTAGTTTGACTGATGTCACCTAATCTGGAGGGGGTGTGATGTTGTGTGTGACTAACTGGGATGACCTGACTAGTCCAGGGCGTCACACACACTCTACATGAGGCGCCAGCTTCATCCTCTATTGGTCAAAATCAAAGAGGTGAATGCCTCGTATTGCTGGGGGCACCCGTTTCACCTCATTGTCCGGAAGGGGTCATCCACATTTGCGCTGAGACATCCTGCAGAGCTACCGGGACTGTGCAAATTTTTGGAACTGCCTGACCTTACCATTCCTGATTGGCTATCATGGGAGTCCATGGGTCCCCCGATGCAGAGGAGAGGAAAGGATCCAGCTTCGGCGTCATCTGGGGGATGGGGCTGAAAAGTCGGCTCGGCATTGATTTCAGATACAGGGGTGGTTAAAATGTGCCCATTTGAGCTAGAGAGGGGCCCCGGTCTAACATCTGGGGGAGGGGCTTGTGAGATTGTCTCCCTCTTTGCATTGCATGTGGGGGGTGGGATGATTCATGGTCTGGGGGGTGTCGGGGAAGAGGCCGTTAGAGTTTAAAATAAGTATCACCTCTTGCATGTGCGCAGGGGCGGTAGTCAGTAAATCTAAGGGTGGGTGGGTGGGGGGGCTCCACATGAGTGTTTATACCCGACCTCGTCGATAGTGTCCTAGTAGGCCTAGGGCTGGTCCATAGGTCTGCGAGCTCCTCATGAGCTGTCTATCTTCTCCTCTTTCCCTTTCTGTTTCTCTGTTTTCCACTCTTCTTTTCATTTTTAATTTTCCCACTGTGCTATCGTTTCTTAAATTTTCTTAGCTGCATCCTATCTAGGGAGGAGGGCTCTTCCACCCCTTCTCCCAGTCTTCGATCTCATCCGTTCTCTTTTCCTCCTCTCTCAATTCTCCCTTTTTATAACAACTCTTTCAGTTTTCTTCCTTCCTTCCCCCTCTTCCTACTTTCCTCAGAGCTTCCCCCTAGTGGTGTTTGTCTGTTTTGTCCTTGTCGTTTACCCGTAGGTCCTCGTCATCGTCATTAAGCAGGTATACAAACCTGACCTAAGAGTGGGGTCCCTGAATGTCAAGGGCCTTTACAGCCCAGAGAAACGCTCGATCCTCTTGAATCTGTTGTAGAGAAGGCGAATTCAGGTAATCTTTTTACAGGAAACCCATTATTGTATAGACAAACCTTACAAGCTTTCTGACCGGAGATACTCGACGATCTACCGTTCCCCATCTCCTGATCCACGGTCCAGAGGGACTAGCATCCTAATTGCGAGCTCTTTGCCATGGGAGCTGATAGAGGCCCGGACGGACAAGGAATGGAGATTGATTTTGATAAAGGGTTGTGTCCAGTCCCAGGTCTTCACTTTCGCGGCCCTCTACTTGCCCAACACGGGACAGTGTACTGCCCTGCTGCGATTCCTGAACATCCTAGATGAGTTTTCAGAGAGCACATTGATAATGGGAGGGGACTTTAATTTTGTAATGGATCCAGAAGTGGATACTTTGAGGGGGGGTCTGTAAACAAGGTTTACACAAACACCAGCTAGTAGATACGTGGAGGTTGCAGCATCCGGCAGACAGGGACTACTCCTTCTATTCCGCGGTCCATGATTCGTACTCAAGGCTCGATCACTTCTTTATCAAGCACAGAGACCTCCACTGTCTGCTAGATGCTGAAATAGTTGAGATTGTATTCTCCGATCATGCCTTAATAATCCTTAATGTTTCCCTGACGCGCCCGGTTGTCAAACAAGGCCAGTGGATATTGAACACCTCGCTACTGGCTGGTCAGGTGACTATGCAGGAGGTACAGGTGGTGATAAAAGAATATTTCAACCTCTGCGCGGGGGGAGACACCACGCCCGCTGTAACGTGGGAAGCCCATAAATGTGTAGCGAGAGGACTGTTTATTAAACATGGAGCTTGTCTGAAGTGGGAGAGGAATGATAAGATGGAGTCTCTATTAGCTGACATACACGCCCTGGAGAGGATTCACAAAGACCGGTTAGATGACGGTGCCAAAACCCTTCTCATTCAAAAAAGAGAGAAATTGAAATCGCTGCTTTCTAATAAAGCTAAGGCCTCACTAGCAAGATGCCGGAGGCATTTCTAAGAATTCGTAAACAAAAATAGTAGGACTTTGGCCAGGGCATTGCGGGCCCAGAGGTTAAAGGGATACATACCCTACATACAGAAGGAACCGGGGGAGAGGGCCTCACTTCCGAGCGACATAGCTTCAGCATTTAGGGACTTTTACACTGCCCTATACTCAATTGACGACACCCTGGCAGAGGACGATAGGAAGACAGCTAGGGAACGTATACAGGACTACATAAGATCCTCAGGCCTCCTGAAGCTCAAACCGGAAGATATAGAGACATTGGAGGCGCCGATATCCGAAATGGAACTCACCTCGGTTCTAAAGAACTCCCCCGGGTAAGGCATCGGGCCCGGATGGACTTCCACTGTCCTATTACAAGAGGTTGGGACCTATATTATCCCCTCACTTCCTGGCAGCATTCAATAATATCCCAGCATCTACATCCTCTCCACTACCCAGGGACTCACTAGCAGCTAACATTGTGGTCATTCCCAAGGAGGGGAGGGATCCCACCTGCTGTGCCAATTATCGTCCAATCTCCCTGCTCAATGTGGACTTAAAGTTGTTTGCTAATATTCTAGCTGATCGGCTATCCCCTATGCTAGGGGGCATAGTTCATTCTGATCAGGCTGGTTTCATGTTGGGCAGGGGGGCAAGGGATAACACCACGAGGGCCATTAACCTGATTCACAGGCCTAGGACAGATGGTGGATCTCTTATGTTGTTGTCAACAGATGCCGACAAGGTGTTCGACCGAGTCGGTTGGATGTTTCTGGACGGAGTCCTTGCCTCTCTGGGGCTGGGGGGAAAAATGCTCAGATGGATAGGATCTTTCTATAGCTCACCGTCGGCATGCATACGGGTTAATGGGGTGTTTTCGGAGAGATTCCCTATCGCCAATGGCAAGCGGCAGGGCTGTCCTCTTTCCCCACTAATTTTTATACTTACATTAGAGCCCCTGCTGCACAACATTCGGAAGAACTTGAGCATCAGAGGGCCTAAGATAGGTAGTGCGACCCACAAGATAGCGGCCTTTGCAGACGATCTATTATTTTTCATCACAGACCCAATCACTTCACTCCCAGCGCTAATGCAGGAATTTAAACGTTATTCCTTACTCTCTAATTTTAAGATCCCCTTGTCTAAGTCGGAGGTACTAAGCGTTAACATCCCCTCGGGGGTAGTCTCGCAGCTGCAGGGAGCCTTTGATCTCCAATGGGCCCTGCAGTACCTGCGATACCTTGGACTCAAATTGTCAGCCGATGTGAGCTCCTTATTCAAGTTGAACTTTACTCCTCTTCTCCAAAAAATTAAAGAAGATTGTAAAACCTGGTCAAAAGGCATGTTTACGTGGTTTGGCCGGTCCGCGATCCTTAAGATGAATATCTTAACAAGACTGTTGTACCTCCTCCAGACCTTGCCCATCGGGATCCCCAAGCCCTTCTTTAGAGAAGTTTCTTCCATGCAAACGAGGTTCTTGTGGGCAAACAAGCCGGCGAGATTGGCGCAGTCGCGGTTGTGTAGACCTAGAACCCGGGGTGGGCTGGGTCTCCCGGATCTCAAGGCATACTACGTAGCCACTCACTTAGCCATAGTGGTGGACTGGTGCAGGCACTCTAATGCCAAACCCTGGGTGTCGGTGGAGCATAGCTTCACGAATATTCCACTGGTGGCGCTCCCATAGGTGATTTCCCCAATGGGCACAGAACTCAGGACCCATCCCACGATTGGTGCCATGCAATCTTGTTGTTCTCAAGAGGTGGTCCGGAGATCCCTAATTCCTTTACCCTCTCCCCTTTCCCCGATCGCTGGCTCCCCGATTTCTCCCCGGGTCTCTCTGACCTGGTGTTTCGCCTGTGGATTTCTCGAAACAGATTTCGAGCCCACCAAATTGGAATTGGGGGCCATTGGCCAACGGCGGAGGAAATTCAGAATTACCAGGTCCCCGGACCTCTGGGCTTGTGGCGTGCTATGCAGCTTCGACATTTTCTCTGTTCTCTACCTATAGTCAGTTTGACAGACCCTTCACCGAATTCGAGAAGTTATGCATGGAGGGGGGAGATCCTTAGACACTCATTGGCCATCTCACATACCATGCTAAACAACTCCATGGATTTGCCTCCTCCTAGATTCCTCTTGCAGTGGGAGTCGGACCTGGGCCTCGCTCTTTCGGCCACGCAGAGAAACAATGTGCTGTCACTTGCTCACAAAGCATCTATTAGTTCGAAACTTCAAGAAGCCAACTACAAATGCATTTCCCGGTGGTATAGGGTCCCAACAAAACTCCAGAGGATGTTCCCAGCAGTAGACTCTGGTTGTTGGAGATGTGGTGCAGGGGAGGGAGACTTTTTACATATATTTTGGGAGTGCCCAGTGTTACAGCAGTTTTGGGAGGGCTACGGGGAGTGATCAGCCATGTGACTGGATACATGCAGACCCTGGGTCCGGAACTTTTCCTGCTCCAATTATCTGAGTCCTATGTTTGTGCATATAAAGCATCTCTGTTAAGCTTTCTGGTGATGGTTGCCAGGACATGCATCCCTCTGAGGTGGAAATCCTCTTCCCCTCCGACGTTATCAATGTGGGCAAACAGGGTGAACGAACTGTTGTACATTGAGGACCTTACGGCGTCTCTCCACCACAGATATGAGGCCTTTCACAAGACATGGTTCTCCTGGATCGAGTTTAAATATTCTAATGACTACGGTACATGGATACCCCTGATTGAGGGGGGCCTACTGATGCCGTGGGACGGGGGTGTTCTGAGAAGGTGGATCCCTGCTTTGTGTCCGTTCGTGTTCCAGTGTCTCCCTCTTCCCTCCCACTTTTTCCTTTTGTGTCCCCCCCCCCTATTTGTCGCTTGTTAAATCTTTCTTGTCTTACTCGTTTCTTTCTTCTCTTTTTCTCAATTTACCCTGGTATTCCCGTATTACAAAAATTTACTGTTAAACATGGAGGGGTCAAAGTGTTGAAATTTTCATGTGTTACAGTTAGTCTGTTATAAAAAAATGTCATACAATGGATGTGAAATGTATTCTAATTGATTCAATTTGGAATGATTCCATGTTTGTGGTTAAATAAAGAATTTAAAAAAAAAGTTTTGGAATGCCCAAGGAGAGCCCAGACCTGAAACTAGTAAAAAATCTGTGGGCTGACCTAAGGTTTTGGTTTCAATTGCGCAGAGCTTCCCATGCAAGAGCATCAGAAGCGATCTGCTAATGACCCTCTGCTGCGGGTGTAAGTTGAGGGTCATGCGACTGTGATCCGATCTTGCAATCGCATCACAGCTTTGGAGGAGAGGGGAAGGCAGCACTTTCTCCCTCTCCTCTCCGGCCTGTCTCTGCATACATCGCATTGCGGTCGGATGACATGCGAGTGCAGTGCGATAGTTCACACTCTCCCATAGACTTGTATGGAGGTGGGTGAGCTGAGAATCGCTGCCAAACGCAGCATACTACAATTTTTTTCTCATGCCACTATGGCATGAGAACTCAATCGCAGATGGACACTGCCCCATAGTTTTGCACTGGTGCTAGTTCAATCCGATGTTTAGTCGGAATGCACTTGTCCGTGCAAAATGCAAATGGAACTGAGGCCTAAATAAGATACTATACTAGGGAGGTGCCTTTGTAATCTGACAGATTTGGTGCACAACTACAAGGAACAGTGGGCAAAGATGGCCAATCGAAATGTGCGATGGTGATAGACTACTACACAAAAAAGAGAATGCTGCCATAAATTCAAAGTATATTTCAACAAAGTATTATGTAAGGGTGGGGAAATTTCTAAAACAACATTATTTTAGTTCTTTAGTTTTCTTATTTTCACCAGAAAATATTTTGTTTGTATTCAGTGTGTTTGTACAGATTGTGCTTGACCAGCGTCATTTCATGAGGTAATAACACAGTGACTCTGAGATTGTTTTTTCACTTGTGACACATTCTACTTAGTACATTTAGGTTGATATAATTGGTACTTACTTATAAAAAAAAAATTGGAAATTTGATAAAGCATTTGCAGTTTTGTAACTTTCAATTTTTTATGCTCTTAAAAAAGATTGTCATACTACTGAAAATAATTAATAAATAAAATTTACCCCATAGACTTTACTGCAGCATAATTTTTTATTTTTTTTTTTGTTAGAAATGTTAAACGTTTAGCTGTATTTTTCATTTTTCCAACAAAATTTACAAAACTTATTTTATTAGCGACCAATTCACATTGCTTTTGCACTGCAGAGTATTAGAGCTGTCAAACACACTAGCATGAGGCATTCTAGGTCCCAGCCATAAGGCAGGACCTTATGGGCCATCATATCTGGGTTACGGCCTGGGGTCACCATTGCGACCATCAGCAATTGCAATCGTGTTGTGCCGATCAGACCAAAGAGGCCGCCCTCTTGCTCTGTTAGTGGATTGATGCTGCTGTTGCTATTGACTGGTGGCATCAGAGGAGTTAAATGCCCGCGATGGGTGCTAGCACCAATCATGGGCGTTACTGCAGGGTGTCAGCTATAATATATGGCTGATTTTACCTTCTTTGATTGTGAGCTAGTGCGATCATCATGCAGTACTTGTATGGTGGTTTGCTGGAACGCACTACCTGCTGCACCGAACATGTATGGTGGATTTCGGCCAGGAGTTGAAGGTACAAAAAATTCTCAAATTATTTATTTTATTACTTTGTAAATGACAAAATCTGCCATTTTAACTGGGATGTGTAGACTAAAGGCCGCTTTACACGCTACGACATCACTCAAGCGATCTCGTTGGGGTCACAGAATTTGTGACGCACATCCGGCCGCTTTTGCGATGTCATTGCGTGTGACACCTATGAGCAATTTTGCATCGTCGCAAAAAAGTGCAAAATCGCTAATCGGTGACATGCCCGCCTATTCCCAATTATCGTTGCTGCTGCGTGTATGATGTAGTTCGTCGTTCCTGCCGCAGTACACATCGCTAGGTGTGACACCGCAGGAACGAGGAACCTCACCTTACCTGCGGCCGCCGGCAATGCGGAAGGAAGGAGGTGGGCGGGATGTTACGTCCCGCTCATCTCCGCCCCTCCGCTTCTATTTGGCGCCCGCATAGTGACGTCGCTGTGACACCGAACGAACCGCCCCCTTAGAAAGGAGGCAGTTCGCCGGTCACAGCAACGCCGCTAGGCAGGTAAGTAGTGTGACGGGTCTGAGCGATGTTGTGCGCCATGGGCAGCGATTTGCCCTTGTCACACAACCGATGGGGGCGGGTACGCACGCTAGCAATATCGGTAACGATATCGCAGCGTGTAAAGCGGCCTTTATTCTATCCATTGTACAACATGTTTAAAGTCAAGATCCACCATTTAGTAATTTCAACAGCAATTTCCCAATATAATGTTATTCCGATATTATTCCTTACTCCTCGCTCTGTGGACCTGATATACAGCAAGTCATAAATATGTCTTATTTACTTATTTATTGTAATTGCTTCCTTTGAAATAAGCAATTATTTGTTTCTTCATAGACAAAATACAGGCTGCTGAGAATTACAGCTATCTCTGAAATGCCAATTTTCTTTTATGTTTTTAAAATGGCTACTATTTGCTATTTGCAATGGTAAAATAGATTTTATAGTGACCATATTGTGCAAGAAAACTTCAAAATGTGTTCATACAGAAATATTAGTTTGCCACTAGGAAGTCGTCCAGTGTCTACATCATATATAAAAATCCTGCGTTTACATGAACTTTACAAGTGTTGTTAATGTTGTTAATGGCATATATCGCCAATATATTTAAACCTAATACTCATATTATTTATGTTCTTGCTTTTTTGATTGTAGATTTTCTTTTATTTTTTTTGTACATGGTTATAGGGTGTGCCATCTAAGTTTGCTTTGCTTGGGTTTGATTCATTGACAAACATGGAAGAGTGTTCTACGTCCACTCTGCGATCTGTGCATACATCAAGTATACAGCTATGACATCACCTATTGTGAATAGTGGATCATATATTATCTATACTATATGAAGGAATTATCTGTCATTGTAATCCTGTCTATGCTGATAATGACTACCAAACAGTGATAACTACAGGCTAATAATAATGCTGCATTCCAGTGATTTTGTTAAAGTTACTCTGTCAATAGCACCTTAGTATATATAATTTAATAAGTATTATCTTATTTGGTTGTTCCTTTCTATCTGAAAATTCATGGAGTACTTCTAGTCAGTTAAGTCACGTGGTCGCAAAGCGACACCCCTGGGATTTTTCATGGCTTATGTTCTCTGAAAAGGTCACCATCTCAGTCACCAGAACTGCCTGTGAGATGAAAGAGCAAAGATTGTACCATACGAGTTCTCTTCAAGGTGCTGGCAGGAGGATAAAGAAACTCCTATTACAGTTATTGATGATGATTACACAGCTCCAATTACATAGTTATAATGCAGAAGATGATAACGCACCTTTCTGGTTTATTTAGGAGTATATGCACTCTGTCCGCATCTACTCCCCCTCCAACCTTCAACTGACTGTCATCTATCGCCCGCCAGGGCCAGCCACCGCCTTTTTTGACCATTTCACCACCTGGCTACTACACTTCCTGTCCACCGACATCCCCATTATCATCATGGGTGCGATTTCAACATCCCCACTGACACTTCTCACTCATCTGTCTCTAAACTTTTAACACTCACTTCCTCCTTAAGCCTCACTTAATGGTCTTCTTCAGCTACTCTTCAGATGGCCACACGCTGGACCTCATCTTCACTCGTCTCTGTTCCTTATCTAACCTCTCTAACTCACCTCTGCCTTTGTCTGACCACAATCTACTAACATTCTCTTCCCTCTCTTCACCAAATACACAACCCCCCTTCAAAAACTTTCGCACCCTCACAGAAATTTCAATCATCTTGATTTCCATTCCCTTTCTCAGTCCCTTCTCCCTCTCGCAGACATTGCTTCCTTACACGACGCAAATGCTGCAGCCACTTTATATAACACTACAATCTGCAGCTCTTGAATTGGCCGCTCCCTCACACATACCAAAGCTCGCACAATCAACAGGCAACCTTGGCACACGAGCCAGACTAAAGAACTGAGACGGGCTTCAAGAATTGCTGAATGCAGATGGAAGAGGTCTGATTCCACTGAACACTTCATTGCATAGAAAGAGTCCCTCACCAATTTCAAGTCTGCTCTCTCTGCTGCAAAAGAAACCTACTTCTCATCCCTCATATCCTCTCTATCTAGCAGTAGGTCAGTAATGATGTGGGGAGGCATTTCTTTAGAGGGTCGCACAGCTCTCCATGTGTTAGCCAGAGGTACCCTGACTGCCAATAGGTTCCAGGATGAGATCCTCAGACCTATTGTGAGACCATTTGCAGGTGCCGTGAACCCTAGGTTCCTTCTGATGCATGAGAATGCAACGCTTCATGTGATTTAAGTGTGTCAGCAGTTCTTGTATGATGAAGCTATTAATGTTATGGACTAGCCTGCCTGTTCCCCAGACTTGAATCCAATTGAACATATCTGGGACAACATGTCTCTGGAGTACACCCCTTAGGGGCCCTTTGCACACTACGACATCGCAAGCCGATGCTGCGATGCCAAGTCCGATAGTCCCCGCCCATGTCGCAGCTGCGATATCATGGTGATACCTGCCGTAGTGAACATTATCGCTTCGGCAGCTTCACATGCACTCACCTGCCCTGCGATGTCGCTCTGGCTGGTGAACCGTCTCCTTCCTAAGGGAGCGGGTCGTGCGGCGTCATAGCGACGTCACACGGCAGGTGGCCAATAGAAGCGGAGGGGCAGAGATGAGCGGGATGTAAACATCCCGCCCACCTCCTTCCTTCCGCATATCCGGCCGGGATGCAGGTAGGAGATGTTCCTCGCTCCTGCGGCTTCACACACAGCGATGTATGCTGCAGCAGGAACGAGGAACAACATCGTAACATCGGTCTTTCCCAAATCATGGGAATGACCGACGCTACTCCGATGATACGATTACGACGCTTTTGTGCTTGTTAATCGTATCAAAAATGCTTTACACACTTCGATGTCGACAGCGACGCTGGAAGTGCGTCACTTTAGATTTGACCCCACCGACATCGCACCTGCGATGTCGTAGTGTGCAAAGTGCCCCTTAGTGAAATAGCCAATTTGTGCCCAATTATCCATTTCTCCTCCACAGTGTCATGTGACTAATTAATGTTACAAGGTCTCAGGTGTGAATGGGGAGCAGGTGAGTTACATTTGGTGTTATCGCTCACACTCTCTCATACTGGTCACTGGAAGTTCAACATAGCACCTTGTGTTAAAGAATTCTCTGGGGATCGGAAAAAAAATTGTTGCTTTACATAAAGATAGCCTAGGCTATAAGAAGCTTGCAACCACCCTGAAACTGAGCTGCAGCATGATGGCCAAGACCATACAGCAATTTAACAAGACAGGTACTGTGCCACCCCAGTGCCAGCAGCCGGGATGCTCAAATCCTGATCCACAGTGTGGCTCGAGGGATTCTACCGGACCCGGGAGTCAAGCGGACACTTCAAATAAAAAGGGGACGTATTTGTACGGGATTTGCCGTAAACTGTCTGTGACGCCACCCACGGTGTGTGGTGAAATGTGGCACCACCGCTGCTGTTGTGGAGCACCCAGGGGACGATGGGATGGCAGCTGGATGTTAACCCCTCCGTGGGTAGGGATGGATGCCCCGGGGCCCAGTGTCTCTTATGCTGAGGATGGTGACTGCAGGGGCCGGTGTGCCCGGTCAGACCGGGGGATGTTAGTTTACTCACGATTAAATGAATCACACAAGTCCAATGGTAAACCAAGGTGCTGGTGGCCGGCCGCCGCGGTCGGGTGTATCTGGTGCCACAACCGGGCTGGTGGTCTGTGTCACTTTCCTCTGCACTCTGTGTTTGGTGTGGTGGACTTCCCGGTGTGAAACACGGGAGCCAGCTCCCGGTCCTATAATCCTGCCCTCAATTGGTTAATTAGCTAGGCAGTTGGTTCTGGTCCTGGCTTCAGGGTCCAAGTACCGCCTCTGTGTACGGTTTCCGGGTCGATTCTCCGGTGTCGGTACCGGCAGGTTCCAACCCTGCCCCGGTCCACCTCGGATCTCTGGCAGCCATCTTCCCATCTCCTGACAGACACGGACCACCGTCTGCCACATAGCCAACACGCTGGGGCTCCAACCCCGACGCCTTTTCTTTCTGTCTCAGCCTTCACTTTCTCCTCCTCAACTACTCCACTCCACTCCACTTGAACTACAACTTAGACTACTTGTTTTCTCGCTCCTGGTTCTCCAGACCCCTAGGTGGGTGTTCTCCATCTGCCTGGTCCCGCCCACTGGTGTGCCTTTCCTACCCTGGGGAGGGTGACTAGGGTTTCTGGTCGGCTGTGTGTAACCCTGTGTGGGATGGTGTTATGCGGGGTCCTATACTGTATGACTACCTGGTTTTGCCAGGGCATCACAGTTCCACTCAGAACAGGCCTCGCCATGGTCGACCAAAGACGTTGAGTGCACGTGCTCAGAGTCATACCCAGAGGTTATGTTTTCAAAATAGATGTGTGAGTGCTGCCAACATTTCTGCAGAGGTTAAAGGGGTGAGATGTCAGCCTGTCAGTGCTCAGACCATATGCCGCACAATGCATCAAATTGGTCTGCATGACTGTCATCCCAGAACGAAGCCTCTTTTAAAGATGATACACAAGAAAGCCTACAGTTTGCTGAAGACAAGCAGATTAAGAACATGGATTTCTGGAACCATGTTCTGTGGGCTGATGAGACCAAGATAAACTTATTTGGTTGAGATTGTGTCAAGCGTGTGTGGCGGCAACCCAGAGAGAAGTACATAGACAAGTGTGTCTTGCTTACAGTCAAGCATGTTGGTGGGAGTGTCTTGGTTTGGGGCTGCATGAATGCTGCCAGTTGTAGGGAGCTAAAGCTCATTGAGAGAACCATGAATGCCAATATGTACTATGTTACTGTTACTGTTGTAATGTTATGTTTACTGTGATGCTATTTTCTCACATGCGAGAATCGTATCACAGGTGTGGAGAAGACGGAGAAATTAATTTCTCCATCTTCTCCAATGTCTGTGTAGGCGTATATCAGACTACATTCGGATGGCATTAGTGTAGTCAGATGTTTTGGATGCACCCATAAACTTCTATGGGGTGTGCACCGTCCGATCTATGCTGCCAATCATAGCGTGTAGTGATTTTTTTTCTCATAACAAATTAGCATGAGAAAAAGAGCTCTGGTTGGCCGTGCCCCATAGTATTACATTGCAGCGAATGCTATTTGTCAGGCTTCTACCAGGGGGCGTAGAAGCTGGATGGAGATAAAATTCCAAAGAGCAGTTAAACTGCAGCCCATAAGATTGTGCACACAACAGTGAAAAGGTAGTCAGCAAGCCTATGCCTTAAGGGTACTTTACACGCTGCGATATCGGCACCGATATCACTAGCGAGCGTACCCGCCCCCGTCGGTTGTACGTCACGGGCAAATCGCTGCCCGTGGGGCACAACATCGCTAACACCCATCACACGGACTTACCTTCCCTGCGACATCGCTCTGGCCGGCGATCTGCCTCCTTTTCAAGGGGACTGTTCGTCCGGCGTCACAGCGACGTCACACGGCAGCCGTCCAATAGCAGAGGAGGAGCAGAGATGAGGGGCCGGAACATGCCACCCACCTCCTTCCTTCTTCATTGCCGGTGGATGAAGGTAAGGAGATGTTCGTCATTCCTGCGGTGTCACACACAGCGATGTGTGCTTCCGCAGGAATGACGAACAACATCATACCTGCTGCAGCAACGATATTTGGAAAAGGAGCGATGTGTCAACGAGCAACGATTTTTCACATTTTTGCGCTCGTTAATCGTCGCTCCTTGGTGTCACACGCTGCGATGTCACTAACGGCGCCGGATGTGCATCACTAACTACGTGACCCCAACGATATATCGTTAGTGATGTCGCAGCATGTAAAGCACCCTTTAACCAGGATGTCACGTCTGAAAAAAGGAGTGAGCAAGCCGTAAACAAATGGAAACACGAGGGTCAGTAGCCGGGAGGTCACGTCAAAAAACAATCAGGGGAAGCTGAGCCGTGGTCAGGAAAGGTTACGAAAGTCAGAGGCCGGGAGAGCAAGCAAGTACACAGGAGGGGGAGGGGACTGAGACACAGGATGGGAACGGGGTTAGGGAGACAGGACAAACAAACAGTACTAAGGAAACAGAGGTCAAGGAGAGGTAAGCTGGGTAGTGTGATCAGGGCTAACTCACAAGAACCAGTTGCGCACGCTGCAAAGCAGGAACTATTACTGGCGGTGTCCCGGAGGAGTCCACACCATAATAAAGCGGTGTGAGTCCCAGAACGAGGCAAAACCGAGCAAGCCCCTCCCACCAGATTAACCTCATCGGAGTCTAGCTATAGTCTTGACACTATCCGATAAAACTTCAGATTGTCCGAGTTATATGCCAGTGTCAGTGTACTTTAAAGATTACCCTAGAAAAGATGATGGTTTTCTGAATAGTAGTTAGTAGTAATATTACTTTTATATACTTATGCGGTATTTTTGTATTTCAGAAGCAAATCATAGCCAAGTGTCTCCTGGTAGCTTACATAAAGTCTCAAATATTTTTTATGGGTGAAATGTTGAAGTAATATATTACAGTATAAACCTTACTTTCTGTATATAGAAATGGTCAAGTCAAGTAGGACCTAGAATTTACATAGAGATGATATTTAAAAGAATAATCGCCTCTTTTCCTGCATTAACATGAAATATGAATTTAAATAACAGTGTTCTGAATACGCTAAGCATCCTATTAATAACACATTTCATGCCAACTCAGTGTGAGAAATTATAATTTACGGACTCCTGTGGATTACTATGTATGCAGATTGTAGGTCCATACTTATGACATTACACCTCAAGTTCTAATATATAAAATAAAGGTCAGAGTTGTAATTATGGAGATTTGTAGTGCACTGCTAAGAAGAGTAGTTAGACATATCATTTGAATATTTGACAGTGAATGGAAACAGTATTTAACAATTTCTTCTTCCACTCAATTATATAAATTATAAAATAAAAGTTTAAGCATGAAAATGGGTTTTCTTAACTAAACAAACTTACAAACAGTACTAATATTCTTCATGACTTTTTTATTCTCATATATTATAGAGAAAATATCGTATTTCTCAGATTATAAGACGCACTTTTCCTTCCAAAAATTTGTGAACAAAGTGAAGGGTGCGTCTTATCTGAATGTAGCTTACCGGGGGTGGTTGAGAGGGCTTACTGCGGGCGGCGGGCTGTGCTGCAAGCTTATTGCAGTCGGCGGGCTGTGCTGGGGGCTGCGCTGCAGGCAGTGCTGGGGGCTGTGGTGTGGGCGGTGCTGGGAGCTGTGCTGCGGGCAGTGCTGGGCACTGTGCTGCGGGCGGTGAGGCAGGGGCCGCCATTCTGATAATGTTAGAAGTGCAGGCTTCAAATAATGGCGCCCGGAGCTCTTGGCTCAAGATCTCATCTGCGCATGTGCCGCCTCTGGCCCATTGATTTCCTGCAGCAGACTTAAGGTAAATGGTGCCTGGAGGTGGTGCATGCGCAGATGAGATCTCGACTTGTCATTGAGCCGAGAGCTCCATCTGCATACGCTCCAAATCCAGGCGCCATTTCTTTGAACCCCACACCGCCGACAGCTTCTGGATGCTCCTCCTCCCTCACAGTGCCCACAGCGAGCATCTGGAACACCCACAGCACTGCCCGCAGCATCGCCCTACTCCACCACCGCCCTGCCTCCTGTAACCCCGCTCTACCTCCGCTGCCGCCCCCCCTCCGGTAAGACAGCACCGGATTATAAGACGGACCCCACATTTTTTTCCCCTTTTTTTTTCTCTAAATTTGGAGGGTGTCTTATAAAACGAAAAGTACAGTAATATTTTAGCAAAGTTTAAATAAACTCATTTTTCAACTTCAGTGAAACTTTACAGGTTTTAACATTGTTTTTAAAAGTGATGTTACTAAGGTGATTATTGTAAAATAAGTTTTATAACTACTCTAACCCTCTTGGTTTCAGTACCAGTACTCCAGTAATATCCACCAGGACAAGAAGTGAATACCGTAGTTTTCTAACTAAAAGAGGCACTTTTCATTATAACGTCTTGCTAAATATTCTGTGTCTTATAAACTGCAGTCAGTAAGGTCAACAGTGTGAGACGACAGTTACTTCTTCCTTATATCATAGGGAAAGCATGCAGAAGAGCTGTGCTGCTATGCTGAGATAACTAAGCGGCTGCACAGTTCTCTCTCTCATTAATGCTGAGCATGAGAGACTGAGCTGAGCTTGTAGCAGGTAAAGGAAAGATTATGTCACATGAGGTTTCTAGAATGGGTCTTTGCTGCACAGGCTGAAGCAAAATAAAACTGTCACACAATTTACATTTTAGAGAAGAGTTTTGGTCTCCCAGATAAAGGCGATCTGCTTTTCCATGGGTTGCTCTGTCTGCATCATATAGGATACATACGTGTCCTGGATCACAGCAGGGAGGCAGGAGGCTTACACCAGTGGGAGGCTGGTACAGCAGGGAGACAGGAGGCTCACAGCAGCAGGAGGCAGACACAGCAAGGAGGCAGGAGGTCCACAGCAGTGGGAGGCAGGAGGTGCACAGCAGGGAGGCAGGAGGCTCATAGCAGGAAGTCTTGCAGAGTAGGAGGCTCACAGCAGGGAGGCAGGAGGTTCACAGCAGCAGGGAGTCAGGAGGCTCACAGCAGAGAGGAATGCACAGCAGGAAGGCAGGAGGCTCACAGCAGTAGGAGGCAGGAGGCTCACAGCAGTGGGAGGCAGGAGGCTCACAGCAGGGAGGCATGTTCAGCAGTGAGGCAGGAGGCTCACAGCAGTGGGAGGCAGGAGGTGCACAGCAGGAAGGCAGGAGGCTCACAGCAGGCAGACATGTACAGCAAGGAGGCTCACAGCAGGGAGGCAGAAGGCTCACAGCAGTGGGAGACAAGGTACAGCAGGGAGGCCACCTCAGCCGCTACTACTTGCAGGAGTGTAATGAGGTTGCAAACTGATGACCTCACCACCCTGCTGCATGGCCCAGTGATGACGCGATGATGCCCTGCTCTGCTCCAATGACTCCAGCACATGACTAATTTGCATGCTCTGCCCCTTTGCATTCAAATTAGTAATATTCGGGAGTGAAGCGACACTGTGGGGCCCCTCTGCTGCTGCTGTGATTGGGGCCTGGTGAAGAGAAGGACCCGTCCTGCCTGGGGCTTAATAAAGCTAAGTAATTACCCCGGGTCTGGCCGGGCCCCCTCTCTTCACTGGGTCCAGTACACCAGTCACAGTAGTAATGCCCTGATGGTGGCCCTGTCTGCATTACCTGAGATGGCTGTAGTGAGAAATTGGTGGTACAGAAGAAGCCCCAATGGCTCAATGCTTATTTCACGTGTTCGTTTGCTCGTTTTATGAAGGGGAGTAATCGGTGTACCTGCCAGGACCTTTCTTTTTACTGCATGTGATTGTGGTTACATGTGGTGCATGCGTGCTAGCCGCAAACAATTTTTCCACCGCAGACTTGATGTCACATGGCTGGGGCAACATAGAGTAACCATGGCACCCAGACACACAAAGCAGAACACAAAACGCAGGGAAAGTATAGGAGAAAGAGGCAGATAGAGAGCACCAACCGGATTGGAGCTGAGAGACACATATACATTATTAATAAGGGTCAGGATCAGGGAACATGTGTGGGACATTTGTGCGGCCAGGACAGTGACCACCATAACTACTTTAAAAACTGTGCCTCCACGCTTCAGTGACTTTTACAGTTGGGATCCTAGGTCACTGAAGTTTTGTGGCATTGATTTAGTACAGGGTGGGATTAGGGGGGCAACCTTAGGAAATTCTTGCACAGAGAGAGACAAAATGGACCATGGCACCTCAGGGACTGAATGAGGCTCTGAGTTTCTCCCCATTTTTATAAAATTCTTGTAGAATTGTACTCATCTGCTTTCCACATCTGCCATGATGCTGTGTTTGTTCTTTTGTGTATTTATAATTTTGATGAAATATTATTTGTGAATGCTTTAAATGTTTTTTATGATAGTGTCTGGCTGTTAGCCTCCCTGCCTTGGATCTCTTTTCTGTTACTGAACACCATGTGAATGTGGCGCCCCTGACTTGGTCAGGCACCACTGAGTACTGCACCCATGCTGGGGACAGTACAATACAGGTAATCCAGAAGGCTGACCGAGGTGTGACTACACAGGCGCATAGTGATCAGGTCTCACACATGTACCTTTGGGAGGACCCCTGGGGATCCCAGGAGGGGGCGAAGCCGGTGCAAAGCCTCCATCTCCACTCAAGGGGTGTGGTTGAGAGCCTGGTTGCTGGGTGGCGTAGGCAAGAACAGGAGAGGAGGAGTAGTGAGTCAGTTTAGTGTGCAGCTCAGGAAGAGCAGAAGCAGACCCTGGAGCTGTTGCAGTCTAACAGCGTCCGCGCAGTGACTACCGACGGGGGAGAACGGTCACCTGGTAGTGCTGCCCGAACCCCACACACAGCTAGAGAGAGCAGTGTAGTGGAAAGTACGGAGACTGTCAGGGAGTACCAGGCCCAAACGGGCGGCAGATCCCGGTGCGGGGATAGATCCACCTTTCCTTGCTAAACCTGCCGGTGTGGGGCCCTTAAAGCCCACGCCACAACACCCCAAAAGCCGCAGCCACGTAGCCACAGTTAGGGCCCATAGTTCACAGGAGGCAAGCAGCTGGAGTGATCTGGTCCAGGCGACAAGCAAACGGCAAACAAACGAGGGGAGCAGTTACTTCCCTGGGTGACCCCCATAGGGACTAAAAGTTGGGGTTACCACAAACCACAGAAGGGCTAAGGAAGGCGAGTCGGTAGCCACCCTCATCAGTCAGCCTGAAGGATACCTGGTTCCAGCCTGGTTCATCCCAGCTACGCCCGGGTTACTCACCCTGCCATCAACAGTGAGTAAAACCCCTGAAAGACATTCTGCTTGTGTTGAGTTATTCTGCGCCTTGTGGTTCTACACACCTACACAGGGTCCTGGGGCTTGCCTCACTCTCAGGAGGCTACTACAACTGACTGCACCCACCATCAGCCCCAGGCCTCCCTTGATCTGCAGTGGCGGTCTCCACTGACCGCAATTCTGAGAGTGGCGTCACGACAATCCTAAAAGAAGATCTCCTACCTGTGGCAAGATCCAGCTGCGTGGAGTCCCTGAAGGTAATGCACCGACACAACACTGGAGAGGCTTCACATCTGGCGTCACGAACAGGATAAGGACTAGACCTGTCCAGACAGGTGACCATGTGCCTGGGCGGTCCGCTTGGAAAATTGGAAGCGCCGCCATATTGCCACCATGAAAAGCGCGCTGAAAAACAACAGCAGCCCGCGCTGGGAGAAGTTACCGCCCACGAAGAGGTGTGGCTACCCAGAGATCCCCTGCAGAGTCCTGACCTCGCAAGTGATGAGAGCGGAGGCGTTCAGAGACGTCGGGACAGAAAGGGAGCCAGAAGCCTGCTGCTGGAAGAGGCAGAGCAGAAACTGAAGAGCCTGCTACTGGAGGCAGCGACGAGTCTGCTGCTGGGAAATCGTGCAGAAGAAGGCGCAGAGGAAATGGCGTCTGAACGCAGAGGCCCAGAACCAGGCTCCGCTGCCTGGTGGTATCGGGAGCTTGCCCAGTTCTGCGACCGACTGGAGGCCAGGGTCGTAGAGCAGATCAGAGAGGAACGCACGGAGCTTCTGGAGATGGCTGCAGCGGTTCAGGCCTATGAGAGGGGAACCGCACGACGAGTGCCAGACCGGACGGCGACGACTCAGACCCCGATGATGCCACCGATGGGTGAGTCCAGTGTTGCCCCTGCCAGCGCGAGTGCCCCGACCCCTGCTGCCACGCCCGCGGTCCCTGAAGAGGCGCCCGGCGCGGCGACGCTGTACCAGGCCGCAGCAGCGACGCCCTGCCCGGCCCGCCAAGCCCAGGCCGCCGCAGCGATGCCTTGCCCGGCCCGCAAAGATCCGGCTGCCACCGCGACCCTCATCCATGCCGCGGGTGTGACGCTGACCCAGGCCGCCGCCTTGCTAGGCCCGGCCCGCCAAGACCCCACCGCAGCAGCGACGCTCATCCACGCCGCATGCGAGGTGCTGAACCAGGCCGCAGCCACGCCAGGTGCGGCCCGCCAAGCTCCGATCGCTGCAGCGACGCCCAGCCCAGCCTGCACAGACCCCATCGTAGCTGCAACGCCAATTCAGGCCGCCGCAGCGATGCCCTGCCCGGCCCGCCAAGAACCGGCCACAGTAGCGATGCCCGCTAAGACTCCAGCTGCGACCCTGAGTGAGACTGCGACAGCAACGCTGATCCAGGCCGCCGCCATGCAGGGCGCGGCCCGCCAAGACCAGGCCGCCGCCATGTCAGGCGCGGCCCGCCAAGACCAGGCCGCCGCCATGTCAGGCGCGGCCCGCCAAGACCAGGCCGCCGCCATGTCAGGCGCGGCCCGCCAAGACCAGGCCGCCGCCATGTCAGGCGCGGCCCGCCAAGACAAGAATGTACCTCTGTTTACCCCGGCCTGCAAGGCCAGAGCAGACACCGCTCCCCAGTCTAAGGAAGTCCCTGCTAGGAAGTCCCTGATAGGAGAGGACCCCGAATACTGGAAGCTGAAGGCTGACCTAGAGGCCCAGTTCCCACAGGAGATGGTGGATCGGTATCTGCTCCCTCCGCACACCCCCAAGGCGACTTCTGCAGCAACCACGCCAAAGAGTCCCCCGCCCGGGCCTGCTGATGACCACCCATCCCCGGCGCTGCCACAACAGGAGTGCTCCGAAGAACTAAGGGGGAGAGGAGGCCAGAAGGCTGAGGAGCTGACCCCGGAGCCATCAGCAGGGGATCCATGCCCAGAGCCAGAGATGTTGCCATATTCCCGCTGGGATGAAGAGAGCCCGACACCCTCCGCTGAGGAAGATTTGTCCAGAAACCTCACCTGGGAGCCTGCAAGCAGTGAAGTAGCAGCCCAGCAGAATCCAGCCCGCAAGACATGGCGCCACAGCAGAACAAAGTTTTCCCCTTCCCCTGCACAACAATCTCCAGAGAAGAAAGGTGAAGTGACGGCCAGAGACTTGGAGGAGAAACGGTTCTTGAGAAGGGCCAAATCCCAGGTCAGAGGTCCACTCTGTCGTGGTGTAGTAGAAGACTTCAGCTTGAAATCAGGTTATGGCTTCATAGTAGCTCCTGGTATGAAGGAAGGCATCTTTGTTAATAGAAGAGACGTTAGAGCCCATTTGCCCAGAGGACATCCAGGAAGGAATCTACGGACAGGAGATTCAGTGGAATTCACCATGCACCAAGGAGAAAGAGGATGGTATGCATTGGATGTTACACCATGTTCCAGAAATCCCTACAGTGAACCTGCTGTCTCAACAGAAAAAGAAACAGATACAGAAGAAGAAGGAAAAGACAGAGATGGAGAAAGCAACAGGTGCCGCAGCCCTACAGGCCCAAGCCCTGGTGAGGAGGAATCTATGTAAAGTAAAGAAAGAAGTACAGAAGTTACCAGTTTGACAAGTTTTGAAAAGTTTGCAACGTTAATGTTTAAGAAATGCGCCCACATGAACTAATGTGAGAAACACATGAACCTTAAGGCTATGAACTGGCTATAGCCACAAACTCTCGCAGTGTAAATAGTTACCCCAGAGGTACCACCACCAGAGCCAGCCTGTTTAGGGGCTCGGCTCACCTGCAACCAGGGAGCACGTCCGTTTATGGGGCCTTGGCTCGCCTGCAACCAGGGAGCATGCCTGTTTATGGGGCCTGGCTCTCCACCACAAAGAGGGTACCTGGTCAGCACCAACTGTGGAGGCCGCCTCTACATCCTGCCAGAAGAGGCTGAAGGCGCGGATCCACCAGGCCAGGTATGCCCTGAAGACCACCAGACCATGAAAGCCGCCTCTACATCCTGCCAGAAGTGGCTGAAGGCGCGGCCAACGTGAGAGGGTTTAGGGTGGGTTAACGGACTTGTGGGTGGAGGGTGGTGATGTATGGTACCTGGTGGTTTTAAAATGTTTTACCATGTTTTACTGTTTTATGCATTTTAAAATGTTGTCTTGCAGCCCGAGGACGTGCTGGTGATAACTAAGGGGGAAAGTGGCGCCCCTGACCTGGTCAGGCACCACTGAGTACTGCACCCATGCTGGGGACAGCACAATACAGGTAATCCAGAAGGCTGACCGAGGTGTGACTACACAGGCGCATAGTGATCAGGTCTCACACATGTACCTTTGGGAGGACCCCTGGGGATCCCAGGAGGGGGCGAAGCCGGTGCAAAGCCTCCATCTCCACTCAAGGGGTGTGGTAGAGAGCCTGGTTGCTAGGTGGCGTAGGCAAGAACAGGAGAGGAGGAGTAGTGAGTCAGTTTAGTGTGCAGCTCAGGAAGAGCAGAAGCAGACCCTGGAGCTGTTGCAGTCTAACAGCGTCCGCGCAGTGACTACCGACGGGGGAGAACGGTCACCTGGTAGTGCTGCCCGAACCCCACACACAGCTAGAGAGAGCAGCGTAGTGGAAAGTACGGAGACTGTCAGGGAGTACCAGGCCCAAACGGGCGGCAGATCCCGGTGCGGGGATAGATCCACCTTTCCTTGCTAAACCTGCCGGTGTGGGGCCCTTAAAGCCCACGCCACAACACCCCAAAAGCCGCAGCCACGTAGCCACAGTTAGGGCCCATAGTTCACAGGAGGCAAGCAGCTGGAGTGATCTGGTCCAGGCGACAAGCAAACGGCAAACAAACGAGGGGAGCAGTTACTTCCCTGGGTGACCCCCATAGGGACTAAAAGTCGGGGTTACCACAAACCACAGAAGGGCTAAGGAAGGCGAGTCGGTAGCCACCCTCATCAGTCAGCCTGAAGGATATCTGGTTCCAGCCTGGTTCATCCCAGCTACGCCCGGGTTACTCACCCTGCCATCAACAGTGAGTAAAACCCCTGAAAGACATTCTGCTTGTGTTGAGTTATTCTGCGCCTTGTGGTTTTACACACCTACACAGGGTCCTGGGGCTTGCCTCACTCTCAGGAGGCTACTACAACTGACTGCACCCACCATCAGCCCCAGGCCTCCCTTAATCTGCAGTGGCGGTCTCCACTGACCGCAATTCTGAGAGTGGCGTCACGACAATCCTAAAAGAAGATCTCCTACCTGTGGCAAGATCCAGCTGCGTGGAGTCCCTGAAGGTAATGCACCGACACAACACTGGAGGGGCTTCACATGAACACCATGGATACGTCTTTGAATATAGCCTTCTACTTACATCTCTTAATGCAACTCTTTGTATCATTTATGGACTTTATCCTGTCTGAATAACATTTAAATTTAAATTAATAAAAAAATTGGTGTAGGGTCCCCTGATTGTAACGCCTGCCTGGATCAACAGACTCAGGGGGGATGTAATGGACAGACTAGAGGGAAGCCACTCACCAAGCAGGACCCCCAGAACCCTGAAACCCTTTAACCCCTACACAGGGATTTGGAATTACACAGGGCCCTGGAGATCACTACCTGTGGAAGGCTGCAGTCTGAGAGAGTAGTCGTCAGGCAGAATCAAACCAGGAATAGCAGAACAGGGACAGAATCGGCAGACAAGGACATAATCAGAAAACAGAGCAGAGGTCAAATCCGGATCGGGCAGCGAGGTACAAAAACAGCAGGCAAAAGGGTAGTCAGAAAACACGCAGAAGTCGGCACACAGGAATCACAAAACAGAATAGGGTGGAACAGGAGCCAGGAAATCAGAACTATCTCTGGCAGTGGTCATCTGACAGGAAGGGGAATAAGAAGGGTGTGGTGTCTTCCCATTGGCTGTAGCTGAACGCTGGCAACTTCAGCTGGAAGACACACGCCACCCACAGTCAGCCAACGGTACTACAGATCCCAAGATAACCAAGCCCAGTGGATAATCGGAGCCTGCGCCCACCGGTGCCGCTGGCATTGACTCCTCTCCCATCACCAGCACCATCCACGGCAGGAACACGGAGTCGCCTGGCGATCAGAGCAGAAGATGCTGGAGCAGACTCCGGCGGTGATGTAACACTGATATAATGATACCCAGCCCAAATAAAGCCTACGGCTACAGTCTGCAGACCCCAGCTGTGTGATTATCTTGGTTGTGTATCAAAATATAATGGACTGCATGCGGCTTTTGTAAAAAATTATTTAAATAAATAATTAAACATTATGAATTAAATAATTAAACATGTGATCCCCCCAATTTTGAAACCCATAATAAAGCTGACAGCTGGGAGCAGGTATTCTCAGGCTGGTGAGACCCATGCTTATTGGGCTCCCCCAGAATAAAAATAGCAGCCTGCAGCCACTCAGGATTGCCACATCCATTAGATGCGACAATCCCGGAACTTTATCCGGCTCAATCTGATTACCCTGGTGCAGTGGCAATCGGGGTAATAAGAGGTTAATGACAGTTCACAGATGCCACTAATCTCTAGATTAGTAATGGGGAGGGTGTATGAGACCGCCCCATTACTAATCTTTAAGTGAAAACAAATAAACAAAAGCACTGAAAAATTCTTTATTTGAAATACAATACAAACAAAATCCTCTTTTACCTCTTTATTAACTTCTAAAACACTCAGGTTTGACCAAAGCTACACGAGATCCCACAATGATTCCAGCTCTGCTATATTACTGAAGGCACAGCACACGGGCACAGAACATGACCGTCCGCTGTTAGCTTCAGGCAGAGACTGAGCTGCACCATGACAGTGACATCACTAAGATTATTTGTGGTCACAGCTGGAGGTTTCCACAGATCAATTCTGGTTCGGAACTGGGCTTTTTTTTTTTTTTTTTAAAAAAAAACTCGGTTGAACCCACCGATCCCGGGAATCTACAAGACCGCCCATCACTAATCATGAGGGAAAATCTTTAATTTTAGGGAAGACATGCCCATGCATAATAAATGTATCGATCCCTTTCCTTCGTCTTTTCCCATCCATCGGATGAACTTTATGCACATTTGTCTTTTTTCAACTGTACACAATATTTGTAGCTATGTCACTTCTGCTATAGTTTATAATACAGGGTTGTATAGAAGGTTATTGTATACCTGTATGACTGCAATTTCATTTATACACATACTGCATTTTTTTTCTGTTTGACAAGCAATGTGCAATGTTAATCTGATCTTGAGATATTCTATATGTAACGCGAGCCATTTACTTTGGAGCACCTATGTTTCTGTAGTACTGAGTCATAAAGACTTTGTACAGGTATACTGCCAAGTCCATGAGGCTTTACTTTCTTAGTTTAAGGGAATTTAAATTCTAAGAAACATTGGTTCACTGGACCAGTATGTCCTCCTGTTCATTTCTTATGTAAGTAGTAAGTAATAAAGAACATTATCCTCCTATTTGTTAATTTGACATACTGTACATGTACGAGCAGCCATCTGTTGTTTTATTCTGTATGGAAACAGTCTGGTGCGGAGGACGTCAGCTGAGACTACAACACAGATTGAGACATAATATGTTCCTTCAGTCTGGTTTACCAGCAATACCAATTATTTAGTCATAATTGTAAGAGTCAGTAGACAGAAAATGCTAATGCGATTGCTGGATAAATATACCATGATCAGCTTTTATTTTTGGGGTGGTGACATGTACCAGTGTTAGCTTCTTTGTGTGTGGGTGTATTGTGGGAGCTGGGAACTAGCGCAAAGGAATATAAAGTCCAAATGACATTCCCGATTATGGCCGAAAATCTCTGCTCTCTTGGCACTAGTCAACAAGTCTGTTCAACTAGAAAGGAGATAAGGCTAACTTTCATAAAATTGTCAAATTCCTTCACTTATATTTTCCTTTACTTGTCATTTTCACCTGAGTCATTGACCAGAGACAGGATCTCTTTGGAAGGAAGGCATGTTAGGTCTCCTTCCAAAGCCATACCTTCAATGTAAAACGAGGCTCAGTGACTCAACTATACATGAACACATAAGACCTGGGGTGCAGAAAAAATGGCAGGAGATGGACTGATGAGTGAAAAATGAAATATTTGGCTGCAACATATGGACGTTTGTTAGCTGCAGAGCTGGAAATCGGCACAATATTAAGTGACTGCAGGCAACTGTAAAGTTTGGTGGAAGATCCAATAAGTTTTATCACCTGGAGATAGAAATTTGGTCAGGATTAATGGTGTCCTCAATGCTGAGAAATATAAGCAGATACCTAGTCATCATAAAATACCATCAGAGAGGCCTCTAATTGGCTCCACTGACCCACCACCGCCACTGCCACCACTGACCCGTCGTCGCCACTGCCACCACTGACCTGTCGCCGCCACTGCCACCACTGACCCGCCGCCGCTGCCACCACTGACCCACCACCGCCGCTGCCACCACTGACCCGCCGCTGCCATCACTGACCCACCGCCGCTGCCACCACAGCCTCTGCTTCCTGTGACCCCGATACACCACCACTGCTGCCCCCCTCCGGTAAGACAACACAGGAGTATAAGACGGACCCCTTTTTTTCCTACCTTTTTTATCTTTAAATTTGGGGTGCGTCTTATAATTCGGTGCATCTTATAAAACAAAAAATACGGTAATATGTTTTCTATGTTGTGGTCACCACAACCAAGCAAAGTGGTGACCACATGGAGATCCCCTGCATGTCATCACAGTTTTTTGGACAAGATCCTATTGCGCTTTTTTGTTTCTTATAGCTTATTTTTTAACTATAAGTATTAAAATACTTCATTCTTTATAAATGTTATACATTTTTCCTTGGGGTTCACCACCTGCTGTATTAAACCCTCTGAAAATAAATGAGTCTCAGATACATGGTTGCTTGATATACTTTAACTTCTTTATTAACTTCATACAAGGTGTGACCAATAGTCATGTGGCCCAGATTAATGGGTCCTGGGACTCATGAAGAGTCATCCTTCAGCGCTTAGGAAAGGAAAAACCTCCGGTGGAAGAACCCTCTAGGGAACCGTGGCTGACAGACGGCCCTTCCCTTGGGCTGTGTTGGAAGATGTGCTGCCATCTGCAGCAGAAGACTCACTTATTCTGTGATGTCATCTGACTGCGGAAAGTTCGGTATTGAGGACAGAGTCCAAGGCAGAATCTGCCTTGTACTGAAACGCAGCTCATCTGATCCTGAAATGGTGGCCACCATATCATTGACTTGTCATAATCATTACCTGCCACTGTACCCCATCTTCATTGTCTGAACAAAGCATAACCCCCGCTCTGGAATTGGGATTCATCTCATAAGATATCTTTTTAGGGTCTGGAACTACTAATCCTCAGCTTTCTTCATAAGTTGAAAATGGTTGCCACTAAAAGGAGCAGTGGAACTTACTGAATAAAGATCAACAGAGCCTGTACACTGCGGTGAATGGGAGCTCCCCCTAGTGATGGCTGCAGGCGTTCAGGATTTTAACATAGTTGTGTGACGGAATGCAAAGGAATTTGATTATTTCCCACTAATGGTCAATGGCATTCTCCTGGAAAATCTCACCAGTAAACTATTTAGTGTCATCACAATATGCTATCATGGTCGTTATTATTATGAGCTCCCTTCATTAATTATATTACATGCTAGCAGTCCTGTGATAATGCTCTTATCTTATTTTGAAGGCCAAACCTTCTTTCCAGGAATCACTGCTGAGATCAGGAGATGGTTGGACTCTGCACCCCAGTTTGTCCATTACAGACCTCTGGTGACATGGAGGATCCTTTCTGCTGTATTGGGTCCATGGTACAGACAGCGACCCTGCTGTGATGTAGAGAAGAAGAAAATGTATCCGAGAGACACAGGAAACACAATAAATATTATGAAACATAAAAAAGACAGTTTTGATAAATGAGGCCTACTGCCTCATTGACGTGGTCTCTATGCTATGCTTTGATTGTCTGAAATGTGTTCCTACAAAGTAATTCGGGACTGTGTAAAAATAATTAATTAAAACCCCCTCTAGTGGCACTGTAGATAGCCCAAAGTTAAGGGACTCAGAGAATGAGTGGCCCATTTTCATTTTGTGTGAATAACCTGAACCATGGGGTGTCACTTTTGTTATACATACATATGTAATTACATGAAAAGATGTTTTATTAACTCAATTAAAAGAAACACATTATGTAGATTTTCATAAGGGCATCTGATGTGAACCATCTTTGTGCCTACATTTGAATGTCGGATTTACTCGCTTTGTGCTCTTTCTGTAGCAAAAAGTAAAACAATGAGGATCAGACATCTCCCAACAATAGCAGCACCCCTTCCCCATCATTTTTACATGTTTGATATTTTTAGGTGATTAAGGAAAATCCATAATTACTTACAGGTGCAAACTGGTCTGTGGGTCCTGGACCCGGGTTCAATAGTAATAGTCACAGGTCTGGTAGAAACAGTAGCTCTGGTGATATACAGGATCTTGGTTTGTCTCGTTGGTTGCGTCATGTCCAGTTGAAGGTCAGGATGATCTATTAGACCACCGTTGACTCTACGTGTCATTTTTGATAGACATGGAGTCACTTTCTGACCTTTTTGGGAAATTTCGTTATCCTGCCATTCTGCAGGCAGGTTATTAGATGATTTCTCATCTTCATACGCTGGTATTTAGCTTTGGGTCCATTGGCTGCATTTGCTATAGCGAATAACCCACAATCATAGGGGTTCTTCTGCTGATCTACATTGAGATATATCAGATGTTTCAGGGGCTCATGGACAACATTACTGTAGATATTATTAACCTGCTCACGCATGGATGGAGACAGATTTCTGTTATTGATGCTGTCACACACCAAAATATTGTCATTTTTGAAGCAGGTAGTCATCCAGTGCATCCTCTCCCCATCAAAGTGGATTTGTACAGCTTTTCTTTGTACACTGTACCCAGAGACTAGAAAGGCGCAAGGAGGTTGCAGACCATCGAATCCCACAAACTGACTCTGTAGCAGTTCTTGGGTTTTGCTGATGATATCTTCTTCCACCAAGCCTTTCTGTCCTTTGCTCTTCAGTATAGAAAAGTGCTCCGGGGACAGGTTTTTCACATTCTCCTGACTCTGGGAATCAGCCATCTCCCCTTGTGAGGGTCCAGGCTCTGGGGTTCCTTTTGTAAATCGATCAGAAATATTTCCTGCAGCAACTCTTCTGACCCGTGCGAACTTCCCAGGCTGACTGTCCATGGAAGTTGGTGTTATTCTTTTTTGACTGTCTTGGGGACTCTTTAGTGGCAGCCCCTCATGTGTACTTTGTGCACTGGATCAGCAAGAACAGCTCCACTTTCTGCAATGTTGGAAGCGGAGTCAGTGTCATCTACTATGTAGATTGGTCTCCTCTCACCAGTGTTTTGGCTGATGACGTAGTCTTTTCATTTTTTGTAAACTTCGACCTGAAGAGGCTCCTGACCTGTGTAATGATGGCTGTTTTATTGGCCAGAAATGCATTTCTCATCAGTGGTGTACATTTCCAATAGGATTTTCTGAATCGGCTCAGAAGGTTGGAGCCAAGTCCCTGCACCGTCCTTGGCTGACTAACTGTCTAAATACTTCGATTGATATATATCACGGCACTTAGGGGATTGGGAGAGGGATCGCGTGCCCTCTCCCCTCTGCTCGGTGCCACCGAGATGCTATCCGATCGTTGCCATGGTGAACCAAGGCCGTCATGATAACCTTCGGGTCACCAGACTACGGGATCAAGACTGCAACATGATCACTGAAGCTTCCCATAATGCAGCTGTCACAGCTACAAGGTACTGAAATGAGAGAACATAGCAATACAGTGCAGCTGCGATCAGAGCAGCAAAATGTAATGTCCCATATCCGGACTAAGTAAAAAAAGTAAAAAAAAAAGTAACAATATTTACTTATATATTTATATTTATTATATATTTAGTATACATATTTGGTATTGCCACTTCCATAACAACCTGATCTATAAAACTGTCACACCTGTTAACCCATTCAGTGAAAAAAAAGTAGTGAAAACTTTCTTTTCATCATATTGCTGACAAAAAAAGTGGGATAAAATGCGATCAAAAAGTCATATATAATTAAAAGTGGTACCCCTGAAAACATGTCATCTTGTCACGCAAAAAACAAGCTGCCATACAGATCCATCAGTGAAACAATATAACAGTTATAGCTCTCAGAATACAGAATGCAAAAACACGGTTTTTTTCCATAAAATAGTTTTTATGGTGTAAAAGTGACAAAACATAAAAACCTATATAAATGTGGAATTGCTGTAATCATACTGACCTGAAGAATAAACCTGTCTTATTACTTTTACGACATGGTGAACGACATAAAAAAACAATATTCCTGAGTTGCTGTTGCTTTTTGATTCTGCCCAAAATGATACCAAGAAAAACTGACTCCTCCTACAAAAAACAAGCCCTCACATAATTCTGTTGGCAGAAAAATAAAAAAAAACTATAGCCTTCAAAATACGGTGATACAAAAGCCCTTTATTTGTTTAAAAAAAAAAAAAAAAAAAAGCGTTTTTAGCATGATAATAGCCAAACCTAAAAAAAACCAATATAAATCTGGTATCGCTGTAATCGTACTGACCGGAGAAATAAAGGCACCTAATCATTTATACCGTAAGGTGAACGGGGTAAAGAAAATAAGTAAATAAAGCCAATTCTTCAACTGCTGTGTTGTTGTTTATTCTGCCTCCCAAAGATTGCAGTACAGAGCGGGTCACATTTATCCTGTGCTCTATGCTGAGCGGAGGAGAACGGATGTAAGAGAAGCTTGAATTCTGTCAGTCAGGGTTCCCAGGTCTCCTGTTTGGCATCCAGAGAATACTAACATGGCTGCTGGCTATCTCTACTGGATTTACTTGTGTCATCCATTCTAATGTTTTATGTTTTATCTATGTAGGTGAAGTAGAAGGCACTTTTTCATTAAACTTATTTTTAAACTTTTACTGAAAACGCCCTTTTTAAAAACACATAGTAAAATGCAGTAAAAGGATGGGAAAGGTTTTTTACAACTTGTATCCTGCTTCACTAGTGTAGATAAAGATTAGCATTGAATGTTAGCACAACAAACATGTACATTGTGAGCACAGCACAGCTACATAGTACACATCAGTACAAATATAACAGCTGACTGTTCAAACACTGCCTGCAATAAATCCTGCGAAACTCCCTAGTTCATCACACACCTGATTAACAAGTACAGTGTTCAGTTCTAGTTCATTAATTATATAATATGTCTGTTTCTAACTTCTTAAAATGTTTTAGCTACTTTGGGGCGGCCATATTGATTGCACACACTTCCTTCTTGTGTTGTATTTAAGGTGTGTGCTTTATTGCAGGGGCAATGCATACAAATTATATTTTTTCCCATCTTATACATTATTCTGAGAAAGTTATATAAAGGGCAAATGAATGAACCTTATGCCATGGAAAACAGGGAAGCATGGACTGGCCTGCAGAGTATCCAATGGTCAGACACGACTGAATGTATAGAAGAAAGTAGCAAATGTCAGAAATGACTGACGGTGACGGATAAAGATCCGAAGAGAAGTTTTTGCAGGCAAAGACGGCCTGAAGTTGGGTTTCCTCCTTTGCAATGCTTTGTCGGCCTTTACTGCAGCTGCCTTCAGTTGTTGCCTGTTTGTGGGTCTGTCTGCCTTAACTTTTGTGTTAAGCATGTGAAAATGCATCTCGATGGGGTTGAGATCTGGTGATGACTCGGTCATTGTAGAATATTCCACGTCGTAGCCTTATAAACTCCTGTGTTGCTTTTGTAGTATGTTTTGGGTCATTGTCCATCTGTACTGTGAATGCCATTCCATGAACCATGCTTCATTTGGTTGAATCTGAGCAGAAAGTCTCACCCTGTAGACTTCAGAATTCATATAGCTGCTTCTGTCTTCAGTCACACCATCAATAAACACTCATGACCCAGTGTCATTGGAGCCCTGCATGCTCTGCCATCACACTGCATCCACCATGTGTTACAGAGGACGTGCTGTGCTTTGGATCATGAGCCGTTCCAAGCCTTCTCCATACTTTCTTCTTCCCATCATTCTGGTACAGGTTGATCTTAGTTTCATCTGTAATAGAATGCTTTTCCAGAACTGAGCGGCCTTCTTTAGATGGTTTTTTTTACAAAGTCTATTTTTTATTTTTATTTTTAAGGCTGATTAACAGTTTGCACCTTGTGGTGATCTCTCTGTATTTGCTCTCAAGAAGTCTTCTTTTTATGGTAGACTTAAATACTGAAACACTTCCTGGAGAGTGTTCCTCACTTGGGTGGATGTTGTGAAGGGTTTCTCCTTCACTAAGGAAAGGATTCTGTGATCATCCATCACTATTATCTTGCTTGGACATCCAGACCTCTTTGGGCCGCTTTACACTCTACGACATCGCTAGCAATTGCTAGCGATGTCGAGCGTGATAGCACCCGCCCCCGTCGTTGTAACGATATGTGGTGATCGCTACCGTAGTGAACTTTATCGCTACGGCAGCATCACACGCACTTATCTGTGCAGCGACATCACTGTGACTGGCGAACCTCCTCCTTTCTAAGGGGGCGGTTCGTTCAGCGTCACAGCGACATCACAGCAGCGTCACTGAACCGCCGCCCAATAGAAAAGGAGGGGAGGAGATGAGCGGCCGGAACATGCCGCCCACCTCTTTCCTTCCTCCTTTTCCGGTGGACGCAGGTAAGGAGATGTTTGTCATTCCAGCGGCGTCAGCGGCGTCACACATAGCAATGTGTGCTGCCGCAGGAATGACAAACAACATCATTACTGCAGCCGCAACGATAATTGGGAAGGGACCCCCATGTCACCGATGAGCGAGTTTGAACGTTTTTATGATGATTCAAAATCGCTCATAGGTGTCACACGCATCGCTTAAGCGGCCGGATGTGCGTCACAAATTCCGTGACCCCAACGAGATCGCTTTAGCGATCTCGTAGTGTGTAAAGCCACCTTTTGAGTTCCCAAGCTCTCCAGTGTGATCATTTTTTTCCCCAGAATATACCAAACTCTTGATTTGGCCACCCCTAACATTACTGCTATCTCTCTGGTGGTTTTGTTTCTTTTTTTTTCAGCATAATGATGGTCTGTTTTTCCTCTATTGAGAGCTCCTTTGACTGCATATTGTGGGTTCACGATGACAGCTTCCAAATGTAATTGTCACACCTGGAATCAGATCCAGACCTTTTAACTGCTTAATTGATGATGGACTAATGAGGGAATAGCCTATGCAGCCCATTAAAGAGCTTTGGAGATAATTATCCAATTACTTTTGGTCCCTTGAAAAAGAGGCAGCTACATGTTAAAATGTTAAAGAGCTGCAATTCCTAAACTCTTAGGAGGGCTTTGCACACTACGACATCGCAGGTGCGATGTCGATGGGGTCAAATTGAAAGTGACGCACATCCGGCATCGCATGCGACATCGTAGTGTGTAAAGCCTAGATGATACAATTAATGAGCGCAAAATCGTCGTAATCGTATCATCGGTGCAGCATCGGCGTAATCCATAATTACGCTGACGCAATGGTCCGATGTTGTTCCTCGCTCCTGCGGCAGCACACATCGCTGTGTGTGAAGCCACAGGAGCGAGGAACATCTCCTACCGGCGTCACCACGGCTTCCGTAGGATATGCGGAAGGAAGGAGGTGGGCGGGATGTTTACATCCTGCTCATCTCCGCCCCTCCGCCGCTATTGGCCGTCTGCCGTGTGACGTCGCTATGACGCCGCACGACCCGCCCCCTTAGGAAGGAGGCGGGTCGCCGGCCAGAGCGACGGTCGCAGGGCAGGTGAGTGCATGTGAAGCTACGCCAGCTATCACATGATATCGTACCTGCGACGGGGGCGGGGACTATCGTGTGCGACATCGCAGCATCGGCTTGCGATGTCGCAACGTGCAAAGCCGCCCTTAAGGGTGCGTTACACGCTGACACATCGCTAACAATATATCGTCGAGGTCACGTCGTTAGTGACGCACATCCGGCGCCGTTAGCGACATCGCAGCGTGTGACACCAAGGAGCGACAATCAACGAGCGCAAAAACATGAAAAATCGTTGCTCGTTGACACGTCGTGCCTTTCCCGAATATCGTTTCTGTTGCATGACGCAGGTTGTTCGTCGTTTCTGCGGCAGCACACATCGCTATGTGTGACACCGCAGGAGCGACGAATATCTCCCTACCTGCGTCCACCGGCAATGAGGGAGGAAGGAGGTGGGCGGGATGTTCGGCCCGCTCATCTCCGCCCATCCTGTGCTATTGGACGGCTGCCGTGTGACATCGCTGTGACGCCGCACGAACCGCCCCCTTATGCGGGCGTCACGCGGCACAATATATCTGGCGATATGTCGTCGGGGTCACGTCGTTAGTGACGCACATCCGGCGTCGTCAGAGATATCGTACCGTGTGACACCTATGAACGAGTAGAAATACTCACCTTCTCGTTCATCATTAACACGTCGTTCATTTTCATAATATCGTTCCTCCTTCTGTTCTCCGGTTGTTCGTCACTCCCGTGGCAGCACACATCGCTCCGTGTGACACCCCGGGAACGACGAACACAGCTTACCTGCATCCCGCCGGCAATGCGGAAGGAAGGAGGTGGGTGTTATATTTACGTGTGATGGGGGGTTAACGACTTTGTGTGCCACGGGCAACTAATTGGCCGTGACGCACAAATGACGGGGGCATGTGCAATCGCTAATGTCATCATCATTTATCGTCCCGTGTGACGTCCGCATTAGAAAGGAAGCGGTTCTCAGCCAGAGCGACGTCGCAGGGAAGGTAAGTCCGTATGATGGGTGTTAGCGATGTTGTGCGCCACGGGCAGCGATTTGCCTGTGACGCACAACCGACGAGGGCGGGTACGCTTGCTAGCGATATCGGTACCGATATCGCAGCGTGTAAAGTACCCTTTACTCCAATTTGGAGGTGAATACCCTCAAATTAAAGCTTAGAATATGCAGTTAAAAATGCATATTGATTACATAACTGTATATTGAATATGTTTTGGTAAAAAGGTAAAATGCCAATATTTCTAGACCATGGGAGGAAACCCACAAACTCTTTGCAGACGTGTTTGGTGGGATTTGAATCTAGGACCCATGCACAGCAAAGCAATAGTGCTAACCACTGAGCCACAAGCTGCTTCTATGTAATTTGCAATATTCTAAGCCTACTTCCACCTACTAAGTAGCCCTACAAACCATACAAAAGCGCACACAACTGAAGATGGAACCTGTATGACTGATAAGGAAAATGTCTGCACTGTATCTAATATTTATGAGCATAGCCGCGGTCATTAGGGAACATGGACACATTACATAATTGAATGTGAAAGCTCAAAAAGTGTGTTTCAGTTAGCACCAAAATGCAATGCAATATGTTGTTCACTGTAAATATTTAGACTGTGGGTGTAGCGTAGGCAAAGAAGCACAAACTTGGAAAGAGAATGTAGCCTAAGTGGAAAGTAAAACATTCTTAATACTGTGTGAACTATTTAGAGAACAGCTGCAGTGACATTTTACCCTTTTGCTACCTGTTTGATACAGTTTGAGGTGATACACTCTTCAACAATAGCTACTATAGTATATTTGTCTTTATTTTTCCGGAAAACATAAAATGGAAGTCAAAAGTTGCCCCCGTATAAAAAATACACAGTGCAGTTGTTACTTCCATTTTTCACTCCTCTTGCCTTTATGTGTACTGTAGTACTGGCTGTGCATGTATTTGGCCACTATATAGAGCTAGAGCTGCATCTCAATAAATTAGAATATCATCAAAAACTTAATTTATTTCAGTAATTCAATACAAAAAGGGAAAAGCATAAATTATTTAGAGTTATTACAGAGTGATCTATTTCAGGTGTTTATTTCGGGTAATGATGATTATCGCTTACATCCAATGAAAACCAAAAAGTAATTATCTCAGAAAATTAGAATATTATATAAGACCAATTGAAAAAATGATTTTACACTCATAACTGTTGGCACCTACTGAAAAGTCTGTACAGTAAATGCCTCAATACTTGGTTAAGGCTCCTTTTGCATGACTTTCTGCATCATTGCGGTGTTGCATGGAGGCGATCAGCCTGTGGCACTGGTGAGATGTTATGGAAGCCCAGGTTGCTTTAATATCAGCCTTCAGCTCGTCTGCATTGTTGGGTCTGGTGTCTCTCATCTTCTTCTTGACACAGATTCTCTATGGGGCTTGGGTCTTTAGAGTTGAGCGCGGTTCGAGGTTCTCCAGTTCGCGGTTGGAGTGATTTTGGGGGCTGTTCTAGATCGAACTAGAACTTGAGCTTTTTGCTAAAGCTCGATAGTTCTAGATACGTTCGAGAACGGTTCTAGCAGCAAAAAGCAGGGCTTTTTACAGCTACAGTGTGCAGGAACCATTGCTGGCAGCCTGCCAGAAGCTGGTAACCAAGATAAACATCGGGTATCCAAGCAAAGCGCTTTGGTTAGTAACCCGATGTTTATCCTAGTTATGTGCAGGAAGCCCACACTTCCCCGCTCAGCTCACTCTGCCCCCTCCTGCACGCGGCATGTACACACACACACTCACACTCACCTGTCCCCAGCCAAGCAGTCCACGACACTGACATCCTCAGCGTCACCCACTTCGCACTCCACCGCCAGCACACATGGCTCCGCCCACCTGCACTCTGCACACATGGTCCCGCTCAGCTTACCTGCGGTGATGAAGTCCCGACCTCAGCGCTGTCACTGTCCTCCATGGCCGCCGCTTGTCACATCACCTTCTCTCGCTTCCGACCCGAGACTGACTAGCGGTGACGTCACGGGCCGCTCGCGATACTTGGCTGTGAAGGCGGCGGTCATTGAACTCAGTGACAGGTGCTGTCAGCAGTGCAGGAGATCAGCGCAGGTAATGTACCTCGCTGACAGCAGCACTTGTCATCCCCTGCAGTGACCTGGGCTGACCCATTGATGTTAGCTCAGGTCACTGCACTGCTCTCCCAGCCAATGGGGAACATCCTGCTCTTCATTGACTGGGACAGTGTGGATCGTCATGGCAACCCCTTGGATTACACCAGACCTGGATTTGTTTTTCTTTCTAATAAATTGGTTAAAGAGGGAATGTATTGGGGAGTGTTTTTTCAAATAAAAATGTGTTTGTCGTCTATTTTTTTTTTATTACTGACTGGGTTGGTGATGTCGGGTATCTGATAGACGCCTGACCTCACCAACCCCAGGGCTTGATGCCAGGTGACATTACACATCTGGTATTAACCCCATATATTACCCCGTTTGCCACCGCACCAGGGCGCGAGATGAGCTGGGGAGAAGCACCAGGATTGGCACATCTAATGGATACGCCACTTCTGGGGCGGCTGTGGCCTGCAATTTTTAGGCTGGGGAGAGTCCAATAACCATGGACCTCCCTAGTCTGAGAATATCAGACCCCAGCTGTCTGCTTTACCTTGGCTGGTGATCCAATTTTGGGGGGACCCCTACGTGTTTTTTTTTTTTTTAATTATTTATTTAATTTAAAATAACAGTGTGGGGTGCCCTCAGTTTTGGATTACCAGCCACGGTGAGGTTGCCAGCTGTGGTCTGCAGGCTGCAGCCGTCTTCTTTACCCTAGCTGGCTACAAAAATAGGGGGAACCCTACGTAATTTTTTTTTCATTTTTTTGGCTAAATACAAAGCTAAGCACCCCCTTAGTGCCACATGAAATTCACCAAAGGGTGCAAAATTACAAAATGCAGGAGAGTGGGACATTATGTGTTTTTCTGCCATTATAATGACAGAAAAGACTGATATGAAGTGCACAAGCACAAGAAAATCACCAGAGCGCTCTACGCTGTGAAAAGCAGTAGAAAATGGCACTGGAGTGAACATGTGACCGCCTCATGTAGGATGAAGCTATGGATCCTGGGTAAATTTATGCATTTACCCTCCTTCAGTTTTTTTGCAGTACACAAAAAAAACAGAAGGCACACGGATGACAAACAGATGACATACGGACCGTCTACGGAACGGAAACGGATGCCACACAGATGCACCCGTGAAAAAAACGGACTGTTTTTTGCAGACCGCAAAAATGGATCGGTCGTGTTAATGTAGCTTTATTCTGATCTGCCGTTTATAAACAGCAGGCAGAAATAAGTGAATAACGCCCCCCAGCGTCAGAAAATCTCCGGGGTTTCAGGGCTAGCTGAGACCCTGGAGATCATGATTCAGGACGGTTTTTCCGGTCCCCGCTCATGTGATCACAGGTATACACCGTACACCGATGATCACGTTACAGTAAATGACAGCGCCGGTAAAAAATGATTTATCTCCCATCTGGCATGAACAAACATGATAAATCTCCTCCCCGGTCCCCTCCGGTCCCCCGGTGTCGCCAAAGTGCCCCCCCTGATGCCCTCCCAGAAATCCAAGAGGGCCGCGCGCACAGCAGCGCGCCGGCTGCATTCACCCTACTCCTCTGATTTCTGTCGCATGTGCCATGACACATGCGACAGAAAACTCCTCCCCAGGCCCTACCAGGTCACCCCCTATAACCCCACCAGTGTTCCCCGGTGTCCCACGGTACCTGTGCAGCGTTGATCCCCCCACGGCCCTCTCCTTCACAATAGACGCTGCCGCATGCACAGAGCGGCTGTCAGCTCAGCTTCCTGTGTTCAGACACAGTGAGTGGTGGTTATGCATCTGTAAGCTAAATGGGCGGCACGGCGGCTCAGTGGTTAGCACTGCAGTCTTGCAGCGCTGAGGTCCTGGGTTCAATTCTCACCAAGGACACCATCTGCAAGGAGTTTGTATGTTACATAGTTACTAAGGTTGAAAAAAGACCTAGGTCCATCTAGTTCAACCTTCCTCCCTGTGTTTGCGTGGGTTTTCTCCGGGTACTCTGGTTTCCTCCCACACTCCAAAGACATACAGCGCTATGGAATTAATAACGCTATATAAATGAATAAATTATTGTTATTACTGCAATGCCCTGCTCATGAGGTAAGGAACATAATTGATCAGGAGAGCTATATACTACATTTCCAAATGGAGGAATTTGCTTTTATAGTTTCCCTGCTGAATGACTACCAAACATGAGAGTCCGTTATACGCCACAAGAAAACACATCTAAATAGCGAGCTCTGTTGTTAAGTATTCATTCAGTAGGATAACTGGACTTAAAGGGGTATTCCATCTCCAAGATCTTATCCCCAATATATAGTAGGTGGAATAGCAATAATATCAGCAAATACCAATATTTGGAAATGTAGAATAGTTCTCCTGATTAGGCATGCCCTTACCTCATGAGCAGGGCATTGCAGCTTTGGTAGCAACCATTACGACATGGACTCTGCTGCTGTGGACCCGGGGAGAGTGAGTGCAGATCCATTGCACCCACACTCCTCACATGAAGGGTCTGCACACCTAGAAAATTGGGGATATGTTCCCTGAGTGTCTCCACCCCATATTCTAGACGGTCCAGAGTCGTCGTGGGACCCCTTTATTTTTTTTCTTACAATAAATTGGTGAAAGAGGAAATGTTTTGGGGACTGTTTTTTCAAATAAATTTCTTTTGTCAATTTTTTTTTTTGTTAGTACTGACAGTTTATGATGTTGGGTATCTAATAGACGCCATGACATCACAAACTGCTGGGCTTAATCTCAGGTGACTTTACAGCTAGTATCAACCCGATTTATTACCCCGTTTGACACTGCACCAGGGCACGGGATGAGCTGGGGTGAAGCGCCAGGATTGGCGCATCTAGTGGATGTGCCACGTCTGGGGTGCCTGCGGCCTGCTATTTTTAGGCTGTGAAGGCCCAATAACTATGGACCTTCCCACCCTGAGAATACCAGACCACAGCTGTCCGCTTTACCTTGGCTGGTGATCCAATTTGGGGGGGACCCTACTTTTTTTGTGTAATTATTAATATTTATAAAATAATTATAAAAATAGAGCCTGGGGGGACCTCCACATTGGATCCCCAACCACGGTAAAGCTGCCAGCTGTGGTTTTCAGGCTACAGCCGTCTGCTTTACCCTAGCTGGCTATCAAAAATGGGGGGACCCAACGTCATTTTTTTTTAACTATTTTTTAAATAGAAAAAATTAATGGGCTTCCCTGTATTTTGATTGCCAAACAAGGTAACGGCAGGCTGATAGGGGTGGCAACCCATAGCTGTCTGCTTTATCTGCGCTGAGAATCAAAAATACCGCGGAGCGCTACGTCATTTTTTTTAAAGATTTATTTTTACAGCACTGTGATGTCCAGCAATCAAAATACAGGGAAGCCCTTTTTGTTTTTAGTTATTTATGGCTATGGCAATGGTGATCTCCGTTAATGACCGGCTGTGTCAGCCGGTCCCTAACGGAACGGGGAGTCGACCGTGTGCTAGAGCATGTCGCCGGTACACGGCGATACACAAATGTGCACCGTGTACCGGAGAGTGCAATGACAGGTCCTACATGACGCGTCATAGTCATGTGACCAGTCTGTAGCCAATGAGATAATAGCCACGTGACTGGTCACATGGCTATTTTGACGTTACGATAGGTCCTGCATCACTGCTGGCAGTGCTGGTCACCGGGAGGATTCAGCGATCATCGGATGGAATAGCGGCAGGAGACAGAGTGCAGGAGGGATCGCGGGGACCGGTAAGTGTTATGGCAATGTTTTATAACTGTATGTGTACATTTATAATGCGTTTTTATGTGTTTGTGATTGCCTCCCATTATATCCTATTGGTTCGAGTTCGGTTCGTCGAACGTTCGCCGAACTGAACTCGAACGAGACCTCCGTTCGACAAACCGAACTCGAGCCGAACCACGGCCGGTTCGCTCATCTCTAGTCAGGTTATTAAACCAGGTACTAGTACTTTTAGCAGTGTAGACAGGTGCAAAGTCCTGCTGGAAAATTAAATTTACATCTCCAAAAAGCTTGGCGGCAGAGGGAAGCATAAAGTGCTCTAAAATTTCCTGGTAGACGGCTGTGTTGACTTTGGTCTTGATAAAACACAATGGAGCTACACCAGCCGATGACATGGCTCTCCAAACCATCACTGATTGTGGAAACTTCACACTAGACCTCAAGCAGCTTGGATTGTGGCCTCTGCACTCTTCCTCCAGACTCTGGAACCTTGATTTCCAAATGAAATGCAAAATTTACTTTCATCTGAAAACAACACCTTGGACCACTGAACAACAGTCCAGTTCTTTTTCTCCTTGGCCCAGGTAAGACGCTTCTAGCGTTGTCTATTGGTCATAATTGACTTGACACAAGGAATGCGACAGTTATAGCCCATATCCTGGATATGTTTGTTTGTGATGGCTCTTCAAGCAGCAGTCCACTCATTGTGAATCTGCCCCAAATTTTTGCATGGCCTTTTATTAACAATCCTATCAAGGCTGCGGTTATCCCGGTTGCTTGTGCACCTTTTTCTACCACATTTTTTCCTTCCACCCAACTTTCATGAATATGCTTAGATACAGCACTCTGTGACAGCCAGCTTCTTTAGCAATGGCCTTTTGTGGCTTACCCTCTTTGTGGAGTGTGTCAATGACTGCCTTCTGGACATCTGTCAAGTCAGCAATCTTCCCCATGATTGTGTAGCCTACTGAACCAGACTGAAGGACCATTTTATGTGCTTAGGAAGCCTTTGTGGGTGTTTTGTGGTAATTATTATAATTTTCTAAAACAATAACTTTTGGGTATTAATTGGCTGTAAGTCATAATCATCAACATTAACAGAAATAAACACTTGAAATAAAATAGAGCACTCTGTAATGACTATATATCTGTGTTTCCCATTTTGCATTGAAATACTAAAATAAATTAACTTTTTGATTATATTCTAATTTAGTTAGATGCACCTGTACATCGTATAGAATACACGGACTGGTGTATACACTGTGTGCAGAATTACTAGACAAGTTGTATTTTAGAGGATTTTTTTATTATTGATCAACAACTATGCTCTCAATCAACCCAAAAGACTCATAAATATCAAAGCTTAATATTTTTGGAAGGTGGAGTGTTTTTTTTTTTAGATTTGGCTATCTTAGGAGGATATCTGTTTGTGCAGGTAACTATTACTGTGCAGAATTATTAGGCAACTTAATAAAAACCTAATATATTCCCATCTCACTTGTTTATTTTCACCAGGTAAACCAATATACCTGCACAAAATTTAGAAATAAACATTTCTGACATGCAAAAACAAAACCCCAAAAAATTAGTGACCAATATAGCCACCTTTCTTTATGATGACACTCAGCAGCCTACCATCCATAGATTCTGTCAGTTGCTTGATCTGTTTATGATCAACAGCAGCCACCACAGCCTCCCAGACACTGTTCCGAGAGGTGTACTGTTTTCCCTCCCTGTAGATCTCACATTTTATGAGGGACCACAGGTTCTCTATGGGGTTCAGTTCAGGTGAAGAATTGGGCCATGTCATTATTTTTTCATCTTATAGACCTTTACTGGCCAGCCACGCTGTGGAATAGTTGGATGCATGTGATGGAGCATTGTCCTGCATGAAAATCATGTTTTTCTTGAATGATACCAACTTCTTCCTGTACCACTGCTTGAAGCAGTTGTCTTCCAGAAACTGGCAGTAGGTCTGGGAGTTGAGCTTCACTCCATCCTCAACCCGAATAGGTCCCACAAGTTCATCTTTGATGATACCAGCCCATACCAGTACCCCACCTCCACCTTCCTGGCATCTGAGTTGGAGTGGAGCTCTCCGCCCTCTACTGATCCAGCCTCTGGCCCATCCATTGAGCCCATCAAGAGTCACTCTCATTTCATCAGTCCATAAAACCTTTGAAAAATCAGTCTTAAGATATTTGTTGGCCCAGTCTTGACAATTTATCTTATGTTTTTTTTTCAAAGGTGGTCATTTTTCAGCCTTCCTTACCTTGGCCATGTCCCTGAGTATGGCACACCTTGTGCTTTTTGATACTCCAGTACCATTGCAGCTCTGAAATATGGCCAAACTGGTGGCAATTGGCATCTTGGCAGCTTCATGCTTGATTTTCCTCAATTCATGGGCAGTTATTTTGCGCCTTCTTTGCCCAGCACGCTTCTTGCAACCCTGTTGGCTATTTGCCATGAAATGCTTTATTGTTCGGTGATCACGCTTCAAAAGTTTGGCAATTTCAAGACCGCTGCATCCCTCTGCAAGACATCTCACAATTTTGGACTTTTCAGAGCCCATCGAATCTCTCTTCTGACCCATTTTGCCAAAGGAAAGAAAGTTGCCTAATAATTAAGCACACCTTACATAGGGTGTTGATGTCATTACACCCCACCCTTACCCATTACAGAGATGCACATCACCTGATTTACTTAATTGGTAGTTGGCTCTCAGCCTATACAGCTTGGAGTAGGACAACATGTATAACAAGTATCATGTGATCAAAATACTCATTTGCCTAATAATTCTGCACACAGTTTATACACCACATAGGAGACACTGGGACAGCTGTATACATCACATAGGAAAGACTAAAAATAGTGCATATACATCAGAAAAGAGACAGTGGGACAGTTGTATATATATATATATATATATATATATATACAGTGACAGGAAAAAGGTTAACAATGTTATGAACTTTTCACTTTCAGACTCCATATCTCACCATCCACTACAGCTTTGAGAGTGAGACTACCTTCTTTTTATAGATAGTCATCTTGGTTATCTCATATATAAATTTGACTTGCAACTATTTAGCTTATGATTAGCTATGCAGATTCTTGTCATGTTACTCTTTTGCTCCTGGAGTTTGAAAATTATTTTTCTTCCTGTATACTACAAATTAAAACCTGTTCTCACATTCTCCAATTTCTCATGTTTTTTTCCAAATTGATTCCTAAGCAAAAGGTCACTGGTCCTAATCGAGGAGCAGCCATGAAGAAGATTTCCCAAGAAAAGAGAAACAGCATCATCCAGCTCATTGATAGCGGTCTCACAGACAAGAAAATTGCCAAACTGCATCATGTGAGTGCCATGACAGAATATGAAATGGAAAAATACAAAATGTAGTCAGTCCATCCCTTCCAAAGCCAAGATGTGGATATCTAGGCAAAATATCAGAGTCAACAAGTTGGCTCATCACAAAGTCAATTAGTTCTTGTGCAACAAACATGGCAATGGTGATGGCTTGTATGGTTCATAATAATAAGGTCACAGATGACCATGCAAGCACCATGCAGCCCACATTACACTTGTCTGGAATAGTGGCCCGAAAAAAGGTGAAAAAGCCACCAATTGAATATTATCATAAGAAGCGTCGTCGCAAGTTTGCAAAGAAGTACGAAAAGTGGACAGTTGAACTTTGGAATGGGTGATTTGGAGCAATAAGACAAAAGTCAATATACTAGGCTCTGATGAATGCAAATGGGTCTGGAGAAACAAGGGGAAAAGGGACTAATGGATGAAGAAATTGAAGAAACTGTCAAATTCAGTAAAGGAAGCCTGATGATATGGGGCTGTTTCACAGCCAAAGGCATTGGATACTTGACCAGGATCAATGGAGGTATCAATGCTGAGCTATACGTGAGTATCTTGCAAGATGAGTTACTTCGTACACTCAAGTACTACAGGTTTAACAAGGTCGACATAGAGTTCCAGCAGGACAACAACCCGAAGCATACGTCGGGATTGGCAAAGTAATGGTTTAATAAGGGATTGTCAAAGTAATGGTTCAATAATAGGGATGATCGAATACTAAAATATGCGCTTCGACGAATATCCAACGAATAGGTCTGCACTATTCGACTATTCGCGAATATTCGATGCGCATCTATCCCATAGATGTAAGTCTATGGGATACTCCAATAATTTCCCGTTAGACCTAATGGTGACCTGTGGTGTCTGAGGAAAAGGCTGAAATGGATGGGAAAAAGCAGAAACAGTATGGGCAGAGCCTGTAGAAGGTGTGTGACTACATTTCTGGTGTCTTGGAACAATGTGCTCAGAGCAGCATGCAGCGTTTACATAGTCGCCAGAACAGCTCTCAAACCAAACTAATCGCTTTTTTGACAAACAGAACAAAGTCTTTCGGTTTCTCTCTCTGTCTGTCAGTCTTTCCCTCTCCCCCCTCTCTCATACTCCCCAATCACTGACCGATCACTGGCGCGGCACTGCACAGCTGTCACACTGCTCTGGCGGCTTCTCCTGCTTTTGAAAATGCCAGCCGCTCATTATTCCATCTCGTATTCCCTGCTTCCCCTACATCTCCTTACCTGCCTCCACCGGCAATGCGGAAGGAAGGAGATGGCAGGATGTTACGTCCCGCTCATCTCCGCCCCTACGCTTCTATTGGACGGCTGCCATGTGACGTTGCTGTGACGCCGCACGAACCACCCCCTTAGAAAGGAGGCGGATCGCCAGCCAGAGCGATGTCGCAGGGCAGGTAAGTCTGTGTGACGGGGTTAAGCGAAGTTGTGCGCCACGGGCAGCGATTTGCCCGTGTCGTGCAACCTACGGGGGCGGGTACGATCGCTTGCGATCTTGCTAGCGAGATCGCAGCGTGTAAAGCCCGCTTAAGCGTGATGACAGGCGTGCCCACAGCATAGTGACCTAATCACTGCCTTGGACCACCCCAGTGACTCACTCATGTGACTCAGAGAGCGCGATCAGATGGAGATTAATTACAACGTCCTGTCCTACCCATGCTCCACTCATATTGACATGGCTGAATGGATCAAAAAGTTATAATATTTTTGAGCAACTTTTGTGTTGCAAAAACGTTTTGTGACTTCTTAAGATATTTTTCTCCAAAACAATAAGATAAACACCTTAATGAATTAGCCCCTTTGAGTCTTGTTTAAAAAAAAATGCCTTATTGTGAAAATGGTTTCCAATAGTGGCCAATTACAGTGAAGTTTCTTGAGAAATAATAGCTGCTCTGTGTAGTTTGCCATGGATAGGTAGTTTCAATAGAGTTGATTTGTTTTTGTATATTTTATATAGCATTTTCCATGTTATTTGAGAATTAATAAAGTCCATGGGTATAATGCAGAATACACCCAATGCTCACTTCTACACAATGACAGATCTAAATTGACTTCATTATTTGTCTATATGTATGATAGCAGCAACAAATAGGGCCTACAGGCATCATTATAGCAACAGTGAGACCCTTAATTGCTAACTCTATTGTAGTAAACCCTAAGACAGTCAAGTTGAGAGCTTCACTTATGTTCCAGTGTTGCCCAATTTGATATAATGAGCAGTGGAAACTAGAATTTCAAAAAGCTCTGTTGGACTGGATCATAATCTCACAGCTACAATATAAGCATGCAATGTTTACTCTGTAAAATACTCACAGTATTTGGCTTTCAGTGACCTCTTAATATCTAGAAACGTTCACAAATACAGCGTTCAACTACTGTCCCTTCTCAGTCGCAGAATATATTTTCACAGTAAAAAACATTATTTATTGTTGAGCTATCCAACAAATCAAATCAAAATTTTAGTTTATTATTCAATTGTTTTTTTTTACATTTATATAGTTTTTTTTTCATTAAAATAAACCTATTATAGGAGCCCAGGGACAGGGTACCCCAATTGTTTGATATGTCCCGGTTGCTGTTCTGGCTCGAGGGTACAGGGGCCGTGTTCTCTGGGTGGTCTACAAGGCACTGATGCTCCCTTCTATCTACCCCCACACAGAATCCACAACTGATGGACTGACCACAGACGCAGATATCCGGGATAACAGTCGCTTTACTACAGCAGGAACGAGGAAATACAACATGGAATATATGTTTCACAGTCTCTCGTGGGTAGGCCACAGCAAATACAACTTGGAGTTGAATACTTAAGTGCAATTAGGGTTCTGGAGCTTTTAAGAACACAAATTGTTTCAGATGTAATACTGGTATGCTTTTAGAAGCAGGTTCTGAGTCTTTTGTAGCTTAGAAAAGTAGGGTAGGTCTAATAAGAGATTGTACAGACCTGGAATCCTGGGGTTAATATCACGGCTAGTCCAGGCTCATGCAGAAGTACTTGAAAGCAATGTAGAGAGTTGCCCAGCGCATTATGGGGACAAGACGGCTGGTGCATGGACAATGGCATGCAAGCCACTAATGTTGTGGTAGGATGGGAGACCCTCAAACTTTCCGAACTTGTGTGCAGTAGGTTCTTGTACATACTCAGTATGCCCTACAGTCTGAAGAGCATGTGTGGATCTGGACAGCGAGGATTCAGGATAGAAATTCTTTAGCTGTGGGAGTCAAGAAATGATGAAATTCTAGGCCTTGGGCCTGGCAGGAAATATTGTGGTGAAGAGACTCTCCACATATGGCCTGCTCCCAGAGGGGTCTCAGCCAGAACTGAAAAATTCCAGCTGTGTCTAGCCAGAGAGAGGCTGGAAGTAGCTCCACCAATTGAGGCATGTGACCAAGTTACTGGTCGATAAAAAAATAACCAATGTACACTTCAGATTCTTACATTTTCACCAGTAGATGGTGCTAGAACACAACAAATGAGAAATACATTACATATAAGTGGATGTACTTAAAGGGACAGACACAATCTGGACCAGGCCACTACGCTATCACATCAAAAAAACACTATATACACACAGATGTAGGGTAAATACATTGCGTTGTTGTCCGGCCACCTTACTAGAAGTGCAGCTACTATGAGAAAATTAACTTATTTCTTCTCTGGAGCTCGCTGGCTTTCAGTCACGAAGACTTGCTCTGTAGCGTATCTGTGAAGTGTTGGCTGAAATTAAACTGTCAGGGAGTGCTTACAGGCTCTGTTCACTGTTCAGTGAGCCATACTGTGAAACGCGACTGTAGCTACTCTGTGCATGCCCCATAACTGAAAGCCAGTGGAGGAAATGAGTTCATTTTCTCCAGATGAACACACTTTCAGAAAGGCAGTTGGGCAGCATTACAAAGCTATTTACCTTCAGGTTAACCCTATATCTGCAGGTAAATATTGTTTTTTTCCAAGTAACTGGTTCCCTTTAGAGTTAACCTGTCACCATATCTGACACTAACAAACTGCAGACATTACTAAATAGATGTCTTAGAACTGAAAAGCAAAATGTATTTGCTTAAAAAAGTCAGAATTGTTGTGTAATCATTTATGACAGCTTATCTCAATCTCTCTCCACCTATCCTGATATCCTGTTCCTCAGTGTTCCTCTTCCCTCCTGAGATCTTACACTGCTCAGTATAAGCTGCAACCATTATTCAGTCTGGGTGAGGGGGCAGACACTGAATATATTTGGCCTAGTTAGATATTTCATTCCATAGTTGGACTCCTAAAATTTTAATTTCAAAGGTTATTTCCATTTTTCTAAATGGGTGTTTCAGATAGTAGTGCTGCTAAAAACAATCACTTTATTTATTGATCATTCAAATGTGTAGCTTTTCTTGAGATATTAACACTGTGGGGTATGAACATTCGCAGTGCTTACAATCTCTTTTCTATTGAGTTTGTAAGCATTGCTTTGAATTATTGTATCTCAAGAAAGAATGTAAACTTTATTAAACAATAAATTGCAAAAGTGTTTGTTTTCACAAGCTCTATTTGACAATACCTATCTATGAAGATGTACAAAAAAGAAGTGTTCCATCATCGATGTGATGCTGGAACAATTATTTTTTGTACATGGATTTCTGTCTCTTTCGACATGAGTCTCTTGATTGATTGACAGTGCAAGCACACCATTTGGACGAGTGAGTGGAAAACCTTCTTTTTGCAGATTTTAGTGGGAACATGCAAAGTAGTGGCTCCTCCTAGCTCCTCCAAACCCAAGAGTGATGGTTCACCCCCACAATTGGGTACCACCCCAAGAAAAAGTCTCCAAGGAGTATGGACTAACCAGTCTATCTTGGAGCTATCTGTTCACACGTATAGCCAAGGACATGGCAGCCTCAAAGGACTCAGGAGATTCTTAAATTATCAAGGCATCTTTCAATTTCTCTGAAAGGCATTGACAGAATTGGCTTCTGAAAGCCAGGTCAGCCCATTTATTGTCAGTTGTCCATCTACGAATTCAGGAGAAGAAACCGGGTGTCTCACTGCGCTATCACCAATCCAATCGATCAATGTAAATTAATTATTCCGTGTCTTTATTCTTTTGCACATGTCAATGCGTTTTGGAGATCGGAGTCTCCTTCCTCAGGACATCAAGCAGAGGACATAAATAATATGATTCAACACAGGATGGCCCAATATATAGTACAGACCAAAAGTTTGGACACACCTTCTTATTCAAAGAGGTTTCTTTACTTTCATGACTCTGAAAATTGTAGATTCCCATTGAAGGCATTATAACTATGAATTAACACATGTGGAATGAAATACTTAACAAAAAAGTGCAAAACAACTGAAAATATGTCTTATATTCTAGGTTCTTCAAAGTAGCCACCTTTTGCTTTGATTACTGCTTTGCACACTCTTGGCATTATCTTGATGAGCTTCAAGAGGTAGTCACCGGAAATGGGTTTCACCTCACAGGTCTGCCCTGTCAGGGTTAATAAGTGGGATTTCTTGCCTTATAAATGGGGTTGGGACCATCAGTTGTGTTGTGTAGAAGTCTGGTGGATACACAGCTGATAGTCCTACTGAATAGACTGTTAGAATTTGTATTATGGCAATAAAAAAGCAGCTAAGTAAAGAAAAACGAGTGGCCATCATTACTTTAAGAAATGATGGTCAGTCAGTCCGAAAAATTGGGAAAACTTTGAAAGTGTCCCCAAGTGCAGTGGCAAAAACCATCAAACACTACAAAGAAACTTGCTCACATATGGACCGCCCCAGGAAAGGAAGACCAAGAGTCACCTCTGGTGCGGAGGATAAGTTTATCCCAGTCACCAGCCTCAGAAATCGCAGGTCCAAATTTGAAATCTTTGCATACAACCATCGCAGGTTAACAGCAGAGTTCTAGCAGCAGACACATCTCTAGAAAAACTGTTAAGAGGAGACTTTGTGCAGCAGGCCTTCATGGTAAAAATCTGCTAGGAAACCACTGCTAAGGACAGGCAACAAGCAGAAGAGACTTGTTTGGGCTAAAGAACACAAGGAATGGACATTAGACCTGTGGAAATCTGTGCTTTGTTCTGATGAGTCCAAATTTGAGATCTTTGCATACAACCACCGTGTCTTTGTGCAACATAGAAAAGGGGAGCGGATGGACTCTACATGCCTGGTTCCCACCGTGAAGCATGGAGGAGGTGTAATGGTGTGGGGGTGCTTTACTGGTGACACTGTTGGGGATTTATTCAAAATTGAAAGCATACTGAACCAACATGGCTACCACAGCGTCTTGCAGCAGCATGCTATTCCATCCGCTTTGCGTTTAGTTGGACCATCATTTATTTTTCAACAAGACAATGACCCCAAACACACCTCCAGGCTGTGTAAGGGCTATTTGACTAAGAAGGAGAGTGATGGGATGCTACACCAGATGACCTGGCCTCCACAGTCACCAGACCTGAACCCAATTGAGATGGTTTGGGGTGAGCTGGACTGCAGAGTGAAAGCAAAAGGGCCAACAAGTGCTAAGCATCTCTGGGAATGCCTTCAAGACTGTTGGAAGACCATTTCCGGTGACTACCTCTTCAAGCTCATCAAGAAAATGCCAACAGTGTGCAAAGCAGTAATCAAAGCAAAAGGTGGCTACTTTGAAGAACTTAGAATATAAGACATATTTTCAGTTGTTTCCAACTTTTTTGTTAAGTATTTAATTCCACATGTGTTAATTCATAGTTTTGATGCCTTCAACGTGAATCTACAGAGTCATGAAAATAAAGAAAACTCTTTGAATGAGAAGGTGTGTCCAAACTTTTGGTCTGTACTGTATATACACATGTATATCAACGTCAGAGGACCACCCACATCTTTCAAACATTGGCGGGATCCTTATCAGTTACAAAATATGCCAGCTGAATTGTAGACACAATTTCTCAAAATACATTATATGGCAACATTGATGTCAAGATTTTAAAATATTAAAACGATTGTGCAAGTTAAAAAATGAAATTGATAGAATTCAAATATAAAAGGAATAAAAAAAACAGAAAGTTTCAGGAATTGCCAGTAGTCTCAAACCCAGAGGGAATCGGGAATAATCATATAGAAGAGAGCAACGATAAAGTGATTTGCCCAAGGCTCTATTTTTTAACTTGCACCATCGTTTTAATATTTTAATATTGTGACATCAATGTTGACATACAAAGTATTTTGAGAAATTTTGTCTATAATTCAGCTGCTGTTTTTTGTAACTGATAAGGATCTCGCCAATGTTTGAAAGGTGTGGGCAGTCCTCTGACACTGGTATACATGTGTATATATCGGCTCATCCTCTGTCGGATCAAATTATTGATGTCCTGAGGAAAGAGACTGTGATCTCTGAAACACGTTGACCTGTGCAAAAGAATAAAGACATGGAATAATTAATTTACATCGATTGTTTTGGTGATAACGCGGCGTGACACTTGGTTTCTTCTCCTGAATTCATTGACTCCGCTCGGGGCGCAGTTGTTCGTCTGTGTACTACACAATTACAGGAGTTGTGACTTTCACAACCCCTTTAGGTGAGCTTTCTACATTTCACTAGTCTATTGTTTGCCTCGTAAGACCCTATTGTGCTATCTTCCACAGTTCTATCTCTTGGAGTTATCCATCTACGAACTTCTTAACAATAAGTCTCTGCTGACTGATCCCAGTGCTGGAGGCGACGCAGCCTGGACTCAGCCAAGGAGATTCACTCAGGAGAATCATAGATGAGACCCAAGGCCTCAAAAAGTTAATCCACCGACTGGAGACAACCGGAGCCATGTAGCAAAGAGAAAGCCTAGAATTGCGGATCCCCTTGCAACAGTGAGATCACAATCCCTACCCGCTGTTCCTCACCTCTAGAGAAGTAAGGCCGAAGCCTAAAGTACAGTTTACAAGCTTCCTTAAAAACTATATAAATTGTCTTTACCCCCTGCAAACCCGTCTGGGAGAGCAACTTTGGGCTTCGGCAGGACAAGTCAACCTGCAAAATCCCCAACAATAAGGGGTAGTTTGCACGTTGCGACATCGTTAGCATCGGCTAGCGATGCCGAGTGCGATAGTACCCACACATGCGATATCTTGTGATAGCTGCCATAGCGAACATTATCGCTATGGCAGCTTCACATGCACATACCTGCCCTGTGACGTCGCTCTGGCCGGCGACCCGCCTCCTTCCTAAGGGGTCGGGTCGCGCGGCATCACAGCAACGTCACACGGCAGGCGGCCAATAGAAGCGGAGGGGCGGAGATGAGCGGGATGTTTATCCCGCCCACCTCCTTCCTTCCGCATTGCCGGTGGAGGCAGGTAAGGAGATGTTCCTCGCTCCTGCAGCTTCACACACAGCGATGTGTGCTGCCGCAGGAACGAGGAACAACATCGTATCTGTGGTGCCCTGGACAAGCCAGGTCGTCACAGGTACTGCAACAACACACCCCACACCCCGGCTAGGCACACCAAAGTCAGACAAAAATCCTTGTTGCCTCCCTCCAGGGGCTGATGTCCACACCAGGGGGTGGAGCCAGGCGGTTGGCCCCACCCACCGAGGAGTTCACAGTCCTGGAGGCGGGAAAAGGAAGTCAGATCAGTTACAGAGTTGTGGAGTTGAGGAGTGAAGTGGTAGTGGAGCAGACTGACCATGTCCGGGTGCGTGGCCCGGGCACATACAGCAAGGTTGGCAGACGGTGGTGACCGTCTGCAGGAAAGGCTGATTGACGTGAACTGTAAGGACCGGGGACGGGCGGTGGCCTGCCGGTACTGGATCAGGGAGCGAAGAGAAGCCAGCACCATTCGGCAGGGCCTACGGACCCCGACCAGGCTTGGAGTCGCCGTAAAACCAGTCAAATCCATTAGTGAAGGGAACTTCCGGGGTTTCCCAGCAGTCAAGACCCGATTGAAGGCAACCGCTCAAACCGTGAAGGGAAATACAGTCACCGCCAAGGCTACAGTTCCCAGGGCCAGAGCCTGCGGGCAAAAGGGGCTCCCTCAGCATCCATCCAAGCTGGGGAGCGGGTTACCGGTGGGAAGCCACCAGAACCGAGAACATAACACAGGTGCAGGGAAAGGCAGTCACCGACAACCTACCGGGAGAAGAACCACCGCAGCCGTCTGTGGGACCCGTCCATTCAGCCGTTTGTTTTACTGGAGACTTTGCATTCATCATTGGCTGAGTGAGTACCACCGTGCCGTGCAGCACCGCGCTGCCCCCGTGACCCTGCACCTCACCAGGCCCCGTAACCCACCTGCCATTCCTCCCTCACCGGGCTCCGGGACAACCAACCCCCCTACCCACGGAGGGGAAAAACAACATCCAAGCTGCTCCCTGTCATCGCTCCCGGGATCCCTGTCCAGAGCAGCGGTGGTGTCACAACCTCACCACAACCGTGGGTGGCGTCACGGACAATAAATCCCCAAAACCATTCCCCTTTTCACTCATGGGCAAGGAGCGCCGCTCAAGTCCCCGGATCCGGCCCACTGCTCGAGCCACCGAGCAGCAAGCGAAGCAGCAGCAGTGAAGGACCCGAGCGTGGTGAGCGCAGCGTCCCCTCCTCCGCCCGCGACATATCTCCTATTGGTGCGACGTTATGAAAATGACTGATTATCGATGCTTTTGCGATCGTTTATCAGCGCATCTAGGCTTTACACGTTGCGACATCGTTACTGGTGCCGGATGTTCATCACTTAGATTTGACCCCGACGATATCGCAGTAGCGATGTCGCAGCGTGCAAAGTACCCCTTACAGTGTGCAATGGCTGCTCATGCTGCATAGCTAACTTAAGGTCTGCAACCTCCAGGTACAGACCCTGCAGCCACTGAGTCAAAGCAGAAATATGATCCATGAGAAGAAATAAAACGCGTGTCATCCCTGGGTTCCACCACCACCCTAGATAGGTTCCGCATCTATGTGCTGTGCCGGATACCGGACCCTAGGTATTTCTAATGCTTGACCCTAAATAGGGAATGGGTGGGATGAGTTATTCGTCAACCCCACTAAACGCTAAAGGAAGACACAAGTGGGACACACAGGCATGAACATCTCTAGATGAATCATGAGGAAGTTTAGCAAAGCTTCAGCCACGATACTACAGATGAGAGCAAGCAATCTGCTTGCAACCAGAGCTGGAATGAACTGAATAATATCACCAGCAGCAGTCCAGGAAGGAAGGTAATATTTAAGTATCAAGAGAATGCTAATGATCAGCAGCTGGGTGGAAGGCGAGCTCCTGCTGTGTCCAAAACGGGGAGAGATGAAAATCCAGCAGTAAAGCTACCTATTACAATGAATACGGACAGCAGGAACAATAGAAAATCAAGGAGCATTTTGTGCAGCCAAACGCTGTGACCTTCTATTGCTAGAAACCACATAACTGTCTGTCACCGGTGACACACCCGTTACCGCATGTTGCACAAGCCAAAGAGCATAATGTTATGTGTTGTGACAATCCTGAGTATTGAAGGCCATCTTCCATTTGTCGCCCTTGCGGATTCAGATCAACTTATAAGCCCATCTTAAATCCAGTTTAGTGAAGATCTTTGCCCCACTGATTCTGTCAAATAACTCAGAGATCAATGGCAGAGGGTACCTGTTCTTGATGGCAAGTTTGTTGAGACACCCTAACACAGGTATGCAAAATTTGGGTTTATGAAAATTGTTTCAAATCCAATGACTGAGTCTTATGTTTTCCTATGCCCTGATTTAAAAAAAAAAACAAAACAAAAAATAACACTTTTATTTTTCACCTTCACGTATAGATTTTGCACAAAACTCATGTGAAATTAAGTACAAGTGAGATAAACAAGAAAAATCTTTACTGTAGCCAAAAATATATTCAATGTTATATATAAAAATCTAGTGAATATTCATTCTACAACTTTACTGCAAATTGTCTGTTCGGGGAGGAAGTAGACGAACTCTAGTGCCACCTATTGGAGGTAGCAATCCTAAAAGTCAAAAGTGACCCTTTAATGAGGCTTATTGTATGACTTAAGATTTATGCCAGATCAGAACCTCGATTTGCAGACAAGTATGAAAAGTATGAGCTCTGATCTGGCTGTATGAGAGGCTGTATCAGATCTCATACTTTTCACTGAGGAGGGGCAATCACCCTGAAACAATGTCTGCAAATTGTCATATGACAAGGGTCATTAAAAAGCAGGGCCAGATTAAGGTTGGTGGGGCCTCTGGGCAGAAAATCTGGTGGGGGCCCCATAACGTTAACAATTTTAGCCATAACAGTAGAGCACAAACTGTAGCATTTAGATATAAATCCAATGAGTATTTCTCTTATTCTGTTCTGCCACATTCAGATTTACAGTACTACAATACAGATACAGTCCAGGATCACTCACAGCAGTCACATATACACAGAAAGTAGAGTTAGGCTGCTTTATACATTTCAATTACATATGCGATCTCGTATGCGATGTGACCCGCCCCCATCATATGTGCGGAACAGGCAATTTGTTGTCCGTGTCGCATAAACGATTAACCCCCGTCACACGTACTTACCTTCCAAACGACCTCGCTGTGGGCGGCGAACATCCACTTCCTGAAGTGGGAGGGACGTTCGGCGTCACAGCGACGTCACTCAGCGGCCGGCCAATAGAAGCGGAGGGGCGGAGATGAGCGGGATGTAAACATCCCGCCCACCTCCTTCCGCATTGCCGGCGGGACGCAGGTAAGCTGTGTTCATCGTTCCTGGGGTGTCACACGGTGCGACGTGTGCTGCCTCAAGAACGATGAACAACCAGAGATTCAATTAGAAAATGAACGACATGTATGCGATCAACGTTTTAACGCACAATCAGGGTCGCACGTAGCTGTCACAATATCACTAACGATGCCGGATGTGTGTCACTTACGACGTGACTCCACCGACATCTCGTTAGATATATTGTAGCGTGTAAAGCCCGCTTTTGTCACATATTTTTTATTGATCCCAATGTTAAGGCAGCTAGGGCCGGCTCCAGGTTTTTGTGGCCTCCGGGTGAAAGTCTCAGTGGACCCCATCCACACACAGACACGCACATACACATACAGGCATACGTATATACATATTTGAAAACAAATTCAGAAAAATACATATAAACAGACAAATATATGCACAGTCATATACACTGACATACATGCAGACACAGACGCATTAGGACTCGTGCGCACGTTGCATAATTCCATGCATTTACGCTGCGTATAGCACTGCAGTGTAAATGCATGCATCCTGCGTCCCCTGCACAATCTATGTAGATTGTGCATGATATGTGCACACGTTGCTTTTATGAACAAAATATTCAGCAGTTACGTGTGCATGAGCCCTTACAGGTATTAATATGGGGAAGTCGCCAGCAGCCTCACTCACCTCTCCCGCTTGTTTCCGTCCAGCTCCTTCAGGACATGTGGCTGTGTTTCACGATGGCTGTCACTAACAGATGTGACTGCACACTGACAGCACTGCTGTATATACATCACAGGAGGGGCTGGGGACTACAATATATACATTACAGGAGGGGCAGGGGGCATAGACGTTACTGGAGTGGCAAACAGCTCTGGTGGTGTACTCATTACTGGGATGGGTGACATAGCGCTCTGGGGAACCCATATAGTTCTGGGGGGGTGCACAGACTGCTCTAATTCATATATACACACAGTACTGCTTCTTACACACACAGCTCTGACACACACATACACACACACACACACTACAATGCACCCTCTATCACCCCCTACCCCTACACACACACACACACACATACACAATACAATGCACCCCCCATTACCCCTCCTCCACACACAATACAATGCACCCCCATTACCCCTCCCCCCACACACAATAAATGCACCCCCCATTACCCCTCCCCACACACACACACACACAATACAATGCACCCCCCATTACCCCTCCCACACACACACACAATACAATGCACCCCCCATTACCCCTCCCCCCCACACACACACAATACAATGCACCCCCCATTACCCCTCCCCCCCACACACACACAATACAATGCAAACCCCATTACCCCTCCCCCCACACACACACACACAATACAATGCACCCCCCATTACCCCTCCCCCCACACACACAATACAATGCACCCCCATTACCCCTCCCCCCACACACACACACAATACAATGCACCCCTCATTACCCCTTCCCCCACACACACACAATACAATGCACCCCCCATTTCCCCTCCCCCCACATACACAATACAATGCACCCCCCATTACCCCTCCCCCCACACACACAATACAATGCACCCCCCATTGCCCCTCCCCCACACACAATACAATGCACCCCCATTACCCCTCCCCCAACGCACAATACAATGCACCCCCCATTACTCCTCCCCACACACACAATACAATGCACCCCTCATTACCCCTCCCCACACACACAATACAATGCACCCCTCATTACCTCTCCCCACACACACAATACAATGCACCCCTCATTACCTCTCCCCACACGCACAATACAATGCACCCCTCATTACCTTTCCCCACACACAATACAATGCACCCCTCATTACCTCTCCACACACACACAATACAATGCACCCCTCATTACCTCTCCCCACACACACACAATACAATGCACCCCTCATTACCTCTCCCCACACACACAATACAATGGAACCCTCATTACCTCTCCCCCCACACACTATACAGTGCACCCTCCATTACCCCTCCCCCCACACACTATACAGTGCACCCTCCATTACCCCTCCCCCGACACACAATACAATGCACCCTCCATTACCCCTCCCCCCACACACAATACAACCCTCATCACCCCCTACACACACAAATTACACTGCCCCATCCCTACACACTCCTGCCTCACCCCCTCCCTCGGAATACAGTACTCCTCCTCTGCCTGTCACAGAGCTGTGTTCCTTCACAAACCTTTCCCGTTATGTGTCCTCAGCCCCTCCTCACTTATCCCCATTAATTAAACCTGTCTCTTCAGCTCCTTCATGGAGCGCTTGCTTCCTCATGTCCCCTGTGTGGCGCCCACAGCACTGTGATGACATCAGCAAGGTACTGATCTCATCACGTTGCTGAACCTTGGGGGGCGGGGCCCAGTCCCGGTGCACTGTTCAAATGTATTTACGTCTGAAAGACGCAAATACATTTGAATAGGAACGGAAAGAGGAAGCTGCGGTCATCGGCTCTGCTGCGCTCCTCTGCAGTGTACATGCCGGCACACAGCACACAGCAGAGCCGCCACAGTGCCCCGCCTCCTGCTCCTGCTAGTGTGCCTGCCTGGCATGTGCACAGTGTAGAGGAGCGCAGCGGGGACAGCAGATACAGCGGCCCACCACACCGTGCCCCTGCTTCTAGGGGGGGGAGGCTGCCCCCCCCGCTGGGTACGGCCGCAGCACATAGCAGGGAGCATTAGCACACCTCTGACCCCGGAAGTGCAAGCGGCCGCTTGTACTTCCGAGGTCAATCAGCGTCCTGTACCCGCAGTTTGTTTTTGCGTCTTAAAGACGCAGATGCAAATAAATAGCGGTGCTAACAACACCCCGCCCTCCCCCTCCCCCCCCTCCGGAAAACAGTTGATTTATTAGACTGTCTTTACGGAGGGGGAGAGGGTGTGAAGAAAAAAAAATGCTGAAAGGTGCCTAGTGCCAAGTAAGGTGGGGGCCCCCTTAGAAGCTCTTTTGGTGGGGGCCCCTGGGCTGAAGCCCCGCCTGCGCCACCTATAATCCGGCCCTGTTAAAAAGTTACTTTTGACTTTTAGGATTGTTACTTAATAGGTGATACTAAAGTTCGTCTCCTTCCTCCCTGAAGAGGGAATTTGCATATTTCCCAGAGGAGCATTGCAGAGTAAAGTATCCTCACTGCTTGCATCGGTGTGTCATAGTCTGCAAGGAGAATAGCTTTCCCCTTAGCAACTTTATTGGAAATTCATATTTGAACCTTTTCCATTTCTCTTTAGAGCTTCTCATGATAACTTTTCTCTTATAGAAAGCCTGCAAATAATTTCTGTGAAGCATCCAGTAGTAGTCCCCCATCATGTTCCCATGCTATCTACCATGATATTGTTGTTCCATCTCCTTGATGTCCAGATGAAATCGTTCTCCTTGCTCTTTGCTAACAGCACAAAGGTTTTCAGAATAGTAGTTCAATAGTAATAGTAGTTCAAATGGGAATATAAAAACTTAACTTCAAATTCATCAGACAACGCAGGGCTTTGAAATATTTTTGCAAATTCTCCCAAATGGACTTACATTTTGGATCTTCGTTGGTACCTAAGGACACCACCTCACTCTTTGGAAGCTGGGTTAAGAAAATATCTGTCCAGAGCAGCCAACTGCAGCACAGTATCCATTGATTTTTATCCATTCTAATGACATCAAAATCATCCACCAAAGGCACACAAAGGGTCAAAGTATGGAGCAGGAAAAAAATCTATGGCGTGTTTGTGAAAAAACTGTACATTATGGATTTTTTTTTAAATATTTTCAGTGAGTTCAGTGATCGAAAGTATCTAAAAATCACCTGTTACTTTTCAAACAATTTTACCCTTGCAGATCTGTGCAATCGATGCAACAACATAGAGTGACATCCTTCTTAATCACGAAGACGTCGGCTCCAGCCTGTTCAGGAGCAAGGGATGCTTGTGTGACACCCCTGGACTAGTCAGGTCGTCACAGGGTACTGCACGCTCTTTACTCTTAGTGCAGGACTCAACCCCCCATGGTTCTGGGTCCCCATCTTGCAGTACTGCCTCCATCAGCATACACAAATCCCAATATTGAGAAGAAGAGAACTGCATAATGGGAAGCAGAATCCAATATTATTTATGAAAAGCAATTTTTATTGTAGCAAAAAATTGATATTGGCTGTGCACCCCTTCCCTCCTTTTTCTGCATACACAAATCCTAGTGACACCTCGCAACACACCCTGTCAGGCACACCAGTGGGCTGCTAAGCTGGAATAAGGCCGCCCACCTAGGGGTCAGGTAGGGAGGTGGGAGGTGACAAGTCAGAGCAGTGGTAGTCCTCTAGCTGTGAGGAGCTCGAGGAAGCTGGGAGTTGGAGCTCCCAGGGGAAAAAGCAGACTAGGTCGCAGCGGTGGTCTGGACCCAGAGGAGTAGGAGACCCGGTCGCGGGAGATTGGGACTGGGTGCTTGGCTAGTCTTGGAGGATAGCCAGCAGCCGCAGTTCATTAGCCGGGCTGGGACCAAAGGCACGTCGGGGTACACGGACCCTAGGTCGGGGGGAAGCTTCAAGCAACCCGGCAATTAACCTGCGGAGGACAGGCCTATATGGACTGTTCCCACGAAGCTCAGAGTCCGGGGCACTAGTGGAACGAGGGGGATAGGGCTTTCCAAGCAAAGCAGCCCACTGAATTCCCAAGCGTGAGCTTCTGAGAGCAAGCTCCTCTGCTACAATTAGTAGGGAGTGAGGCCCGGAAAGCTGCAAGCTGATGGGCCACCTGGACACTCGAAAATCACTGTGCCCGGAGGCAGGCCACGGACCACCAGGCAGTGCTGCAGGGGACGTGACCCGCACGAGCTCCCCCAAGAGAGCAGCGGCACCCAGAGACTTGGTTTACTTCATTGTCAGCGTCTGCTTTCTTTTGAGTGAGTACCTGATTAACCCCTGCAACCAGCGAGCCTTCGCTCCCCCTGCACCCCAAAGTACCATCCAGAGTCCCGGGGCCTTCCCTACCCGTGAAAGATAACGTCATCTCGCTGCCCCACTCCACCCCGGATACTCCCAACGGCAGCGGTGGTACTCTCTATTACTGCACACCACAGGTGGCGTCATGAACTACCTAAATCCCATGTAAATAACCCCCCATCACGTACCGGCACGACAACGAGCCCCTGGGTCCGGAGACCGTCGAGCCACGAGTAGCGACGTCCGGATCCGAGCAGTCCGACCGCTTCTGGGGCGGGATGCGCCCGAGACACTTGTCTATACAGGAACCAGAGGGATGCAGGTGCGGCTGCATCGAGATAAGCTTTATTTCCCATCTTACTTGTGTTGGAATACTTACAGTTAGGTCCAGAAATATTTGGACAGTGACACAAGTTTTGTTATTTTAGCTGTTTACAAAAACATGTTCAGAAATACAATTATATATATAATATGGGCTGAAAGTGCACATTCCCAGCTGCAATATGAGAGTTTTCACATCCAAATCGGAGAAAGGGTTTAGGAATCATAGCTCTATAATGCATAGCCTCCTCTTTTTCAAGGGACCAAAAGTAATTGGACAAGGGACTCTAAGGGCTGCAATTAACTCTGAAGGCGTCTCCCTCGTTAACCTGTAATCAATGAAGTAGTTAAAAGGTCTGGGGTTGATTACAGGTGTGTGGTTTTGCATTTGGAAGTTGTTGCTGTGAACAGACAACATGCGGTCTAAGGAACTCTCAATTGAGGTGAAGCAGAACATCCTGAGGCTGAAAAAAAAGAAAAAATCCATCAGAGAGATAGCAGACATGCTTGGAGTAGCAAAATCAACAGTCAGGTACATTCTGAGAAAAAAGGAATTGACTGGTGAGCTTGGGAACTCAAAAAGGCCTGGGCGTCCACGGATGACAACAGTGGTGGATGATTGCCGCATACTTTCTTTGGTGAAGAAGAACCCGTTCACAACATCAACTGAAGTCCAGAACACTCTCAGTGAAGTAGGTGTATCTGTCTCTAAGTCAACAGTAAAGAGAAGACTCCATGAAAGTAAATACAAAGGGTTCACATCTAGATGCAAACCATTCATCAATTCCAAAAATAGACAGGCCAGAGTTAAATTTGCTGAAAAACACCTCATGAAGCCAGCTCAGTTCTGGAAAAGTATTCTATGGACAGATGAGACCAAGATCAACCTGTACCAGAATGATGGGAAGAAAAAAGTTTGGAGAAGAAAGGGAACGGCACATGATCCAAGGCACACCACATCCTCTGTAAAACATGGTGGAGGCAACGTGATGGCATGGGCATGCATGGCTTTCAATGGCACTGGGTCACTTGTGTTTATTGATGACATAACAGCAGACAAGAGTAGCCGGATGAATTCTGAAGTGTACCGGGATATACTTTCAGCCCAGATTCAGCCAAATGCTGCAAAGTTGATCGGACGGCGCTTCATAGTACAGATGGACAATGACCCCAAGCATACAGCCAAAGCTACCCAGGAGTTCATGAGTGCAAAAAAGTGGAACATTCTGCAATGGCCAAGTCAATCACCAGATCTTAACCCAATTGAGCATGCATTTCACTTGCTCAAATCCAGACTTAAGACGGAAAGACCCATAAACAAGCAAGACCTGAAGGCTGCGGCTGTAAAGGCCTGGCAAATCATTAAGAAGGAGGAAACCCAGTGTTTGGTGATGTCCATGGGTTCCAGACTTAAGGCAGTGATTGCCTCCAAAGGATTCGCAACAAAATATTGAAAATAAAAATTTTTTTTTTGGGTTTGGTTTATTTGTCCAATTACTTTTGACCTCCTAAAATGTGGAGTGTTTGTAAAGAAATGTGTACAATTCCTACAATTTCTATCAGATATTTTTGTTCAAACCTTCAAATTAAACGTTACAATCTGCACTTGAAATCTGTTGTAGAGGTTTCATTTCAAATCCAATGTGGTGGCATGCAGAGCCCAACTCGCGAAAATTGTGTCACTGTCCAAATATTTCTGGACCTAACTGTATGTGCATAATACCTCCACTGTCGTTCCTGCACAGAAATCTTGGCCCACTCAACCTGCATTAGCTCAATGGGGTGACTTGCAGAAGCAAAGAGAACTGTAAGTTAGCAGTACGCCTGTGAGGTCTTCTGGCAAAAGGTGACATTGAAGCTGGTGACCAGGTGAATCAGAGCATCAAGTACCAACTCATGCTTCATATGACTGGACAGACTTTGCCAGAAGGTTGTTACCAGAGCTTCTTTATTCCAAGCCAGCTCCAGCGCCAATATATGGAAATGTAAGGCGTACTGGTGTACTGCTCCAGACACAAATGAGGCAAAGCAGATAATGAGGTGCAACCAGGAACCTCGAATGCCACTCAAAAATCTCCAGGAACCTCCCAACACCGCGGGTCTCTGGGCCATCATACTCCGAAAGGTGATTTGCCCAGGTCATAGCTTGTCCAGACAGCTGAGAGAATATAAATGCTATCTTGGTCGGGTCTGAAAGGAAGAGGTGAGCGTGGAGTGTGAAGTGGATCTGACACTGGTTAATGAAGCCTTGGCTTTGCTTGGGGTCTTCATCCTACCGGGATGGAAGTGGAAGCTGGAGCCTAGCTGTTCCACCAGAAACTGTTCCACTGCAGGCAGTTCCCTTGAGGCGGCTGATGGTCCTAGGGAGAGCCGGCCAGACGTGATAAAAGTGGGGGCAGAACGGACATTGCAATTGACAAACACTGCATCTGGGTTGCCACGACATTAGTAGCCTGCATCATCTGGTCCTGAAGCTCATGTTGAGACCAAAGTTCCTTGTACAGAACTTGAACATGGGACTTAGTATCCCTGGATCTGGATTTGCCAGCAGTGTCCATGCCCCAAACATAATGTAACACTGGTGGGTGTGGCCTCACTGCGCCATTGGCCAGACTTACCCTGGAGGGGCATGACTAAGTGTCTCCTGGGTCTTCACTAGAGCCTCTGATGGTGAGGATAGGCTGATCTACTGGTATACACCAGGTATAACACTAAACATGGTCAGACAATGCGATGTCAGGGCAGGTGGCACTAGTTCAATAGATAGCTCTGAGATCTGAATCAGAAAGATTCGATAATGGGAAACAGAATATGGAGGATTGAATAATCAAGGTACTAGCAGGCTAGGAAGCAACATTCGAGTGAGGAACGGAGTGTGGGGTCACCTGATATATCACCTTCTACCAGGTGATTGCTGGGGAAGCAAATTTCTGAAGGACAGGGTGGATACAAATTCCTCCAGACTTCGGCCATTCTCCCCTATGACTCACAACCAGCACAAGGCAACTCAGAGTGATGGTCAGGTCCTTATGGAGCAGAGCGAAACACACGGTGAAGCAGCGGTGTTTAGAATGTGTGCGATTGCTGGGCGCAACACAAAATATTTAAGTGGATATTTAAATTTCTTTATACTATCTATATATATAAATGCCCTATTCTGTCTCTCTGTCTATCTGTCCAAGAAATGACGTCATACGCTGAAACCGCCTAACCACGCCCACACAGCTCCAACAGGCTGAACACCCCACACACACACCCACCCCTCACTCCACCCTCACCCAATCAGCAGCGGCCCTGCATTATACCCCCCACACACCCACACCTTACTCTACCCACACCCAATCAGCAGCGACGACCGCTCAATTAGGACACGCCCACTCACCGAAACCCTGACAACGCCATGACGCAGCCGGCGGACAGGTACAAGGCACATCCCCATGGAAGCTCGCTACAACCGTCGCGACGGAGCACAGTAAGCCCCGACCCACAGGAGGCCCCAAAGCGCAGGTCAGTGACCGAACTACGCCACAGAGACACAGAGGGACGGTGACCAGAGGAGATGCAACTGCGGCATCGCAGGGCTTCCCCGTGTTACAGAGACACAGAGGATGGACGAGGACCGGAGGAGACACAGCTGCAGCATCGCAGGGCTTCCCCGGGCCAAAGAGACACACAGAGGGACGGGGACCGGAGGAGATGCACCTTCGGCATCGCAGGGCTTCCCCACGCCACAGAGACACATAGAGGGACGGGGACATGAGGAGACGCAGCTGCGGCGCACTAGGAACCCACCTCTCCGGGAAGCAGCTCTCCCACTAACCAATGATAAATGCAGGGGAAGCACATGGCTACTTAAATATTAACACTGCTGTGAATGTTAAGGAGCCTTTCATTACTATTCATGAGCCACTCATTACTATTCATGAGCGGCTACTTAACATTCACTACAGTGTTAATATTTAAGTAGCAAGCATTCATCGGTGATTAGTGGGAGAGCTGTGTCCCAGAGTGCTCATGAGCCAATCATTACTATTCATGGCCAGAGGGAAATGAAGCCACACACACACACCACAACTCCCACACAGCCCAACACAAACACACACACACAAAGGCACACACAAACCACCATGCACACACACCCACAACCACCCCGCTCATATCAAATGTGCCCCCACACACACACAACCACCAACACATGAGCGCAAACACACACAGCCTCACACAAACACCCCTGCACACACAATAGCAATAGCACCCGCCCCCGTCGCTCGTGTGACATTTGGTGATCGCTGCCGTAGCAAACATTATCCTACGGCAGCGTCACATGCACATACCTGGTCAGCGACGTCGCTGTGACCGCCGAACTATCCCTCCCTCAAGGGGGAGGTGTGTTCAGCGTCATAGCGACATCACTGCGGTGTCACTAAGCGGCCAATAGAAGCGGAGGGGCGGAGATGAGCGGGACGTAACATCCCGCCCACCTCCTTCCTTCCTCATTGCCGGTGGACGCAGGGAAGGAGATGTTCGTCATTCCTGCGGTGTCACACATTGTGATGTATGCTGCCGCAGGAATGACGAACAACCTCGCTACTGACCAGACAATGATTTTTTGTTTCAAAATGACCTCTCCGTTTCAAATGATTTTGATCAATTTTGCAATCGTTTAAGGTCACTCGTACGTGTCACACGCTGCGATGTCGCTAATGGCGTCAGATGTGTGTCACAAACACCGTGACCCCGACGATAAATCGTTAGTGATATCGCAGTGTGTAAAGCACCCCTTAAGGGTACTTTGCACGTTGCGACATCGCTACTGCGATATCGTCGGGGTCAAATCTAAAGTGACGCACATCCGGTACCGGTAACGACGTCGCAACGTGTAAAGCCTAGATGCGACGATAAACGATCGCAAAAGCGTTGTAAAACGGTGATCTGTGTAGTGTCGGACATTTTCATAATGTCGCACCAATAGGAGATACGATGTTGTTCCTCGTTCCTGCGGCAGCACACATCGCTGTGTGTGAAGCCTCAGAAGCTAGGAACATCTCCTTACCTGCCTCCACCGGCTATGCGGAAGAAAGGATGTTTACATCCCGCTCATTTCCACCCCTCCGCTTCTATTGGCCGCCTGCCGTGTGACGTCGCTGTGACGCCGCACGAACCACCCCCTTAGGAAGGAGGCGGGTCGCCAGCCAGAGCGACGTCGCAGGGCAGGTAAGTGCGTGTGAAGCTGCCGTAGCGATAATGTTCGCTACGGCAGCTATCACAAGATATAGCATGTGTGACAGGTGCGGGTACTATAGTGCTCGGCATCGCTATCATTGGCTAGCGATGTTGCAGCGTGCAAAGTACCCTTTAGAGTTCAATAAGTCAGTACTGATGCCTTTGCTGACCTTTAATGAGTATTTCTAACGTTACGGTACATGAAAATTGTAAAATTTTCATTATGCAAAATATATAATCTTTATTTTCGGAAACTCTAATATCCCTCTTATATGAGATGTTCAAAAAACACTATGGAAATCTCAAAAAAAGGCTCTCATGAACAGATAGGTATAAATTTGCCCACAAGAGTCAAAACACCATATGATGAAATGTTAAAAAATATATATTTTATTAGAAAAATAATGTAAAATATGAATATTGAAATATTTATCAAAAATAAATAATGGGAACAAAAAATCCTTACAAAGACAGGGTTATTCCAAAAAGGCAAGAAACGAGGGGATAAATACCAGCGGGAGTACTACAAAGGGATTAAATTAATAATTAGAATAGAAAACAATGACATATCCATAAATAAAGTGCTGTGCATTTCTATGGTGGAGCTTCCAATGGCAGATACCAAAGTAAAGTGCATAATGCTCAAATAAGAATACTGCAGTGGAAATAAAGGGAATGACGCAAAAAGGAAGGATATGGAATACCTGGGGATAGAGTCCGTGGAGCTCGCCTTCAGCCCGATACGTATTTCGTCTTGCGTTAGACTTCCTCGGGGGGGTAGTGATGCCAATCACTAAAGTCATTCCTTTTATTTCGACTGCAGTATTCTAATTTGAGTACTATGCACTTTACTATCTGCCATTGGAAGCTCCACCATGGAAATGCACTGCACTTTATTTTTCTAAAAATTACTGTTATTTATGGATATGTAATTATCCCTTTGTTTCTTGCCTTTTAGGAATAACTCTGTCTCTGTAAGGATTTTTTGATAAATATCCCTCTAAATGCCTCATTTACACAGTGTAAAACACCCACGTTTTTCATGGACGTGTTGAAGGTGCGTATGGTCCTCCGTGTGCCATGATTTTGGCACACGTGTTCTCCGTGTGCTATCCATGATAGCACACGGAGATCAGGAACTTCTTACCTGTTTCTGGCACTGCTGTCCATGGTGCTGATGTCTCTGGTGCGGCGGTCACGCTTCGAGGTCCGTGGTGCAGTGAATATGCAATGAGCGGGCCCTGAAGCAAGTGACAGCAGCGCCAAAGACAGCATTGCTGGAGAGAGGTGACTATAGAAAACTATTTTATTTCAAAGACACATGTTTTCTCTGGTACTTGTCACATGGATAACATTAGTATGTGGTCTGTGTGACATCAGTGCTGCTGGAGAAAAATAGACTTGTCTCCATGCGGAACACATGCACATGTGTGTGCTGCATGAGGACACACGGCCTGTGAGAAATCACCGATGTGTGCGCAGACCCATTGATTTTAATGGGTCTTCGTATGTCCGTAGTTCTGGTACATATAGAAACGGCGTCAAACGTACCGGAATCACTGACCTGTGAAGGAGGCCTTATAGTGTTTTCACAAGATGTCTCTTGAGCAGTTCAGAGCAATGCAGTCTCCTTATTCTCATTATTACTAGGTTTCTGGTGACCACTCTGGTGAACGGAACTGTAATATTAGTAGAACTATAAATCTCAGCACAAATTCTGCTGTACACATTCAGCTATGGGTGGCTTGTTCAAAGTCTACACCACTATCACTATATTTACACAGAAATAACATGGCATGTGAACAAGCACACAGTTCCTGACAGAAAGACCTAAAAGCTGCAGGCTGGTGATTTATAACTGCATCTCTTCAGGATATAAGAAGGAGGAAGGTGAGCAGCTAACTACTATATAAAAATCGATGGGCTGGAGAGAGCTGACTGGGATGTTAAGCGTTAACTTTTCTCCTGCAATGTATCAAATTTGCACTCTTGACCAGGTTCTGGGGGCCAAGCTTCATAGAAACCAGCTGTACACTATCAAAGATAAAAGCTCTCATTGCAGGAGATTGGCAGCAGTTAGAAAAGGCAAGTCAATTGCAAACTTGCTTATTTAATGCTATCTAGTTAAAGCAATTTAAGAGCTTGAGAGTACCCCCTTTTAATTATGATCATTACAGTTCACTTTCTGTTCACATTTCTTCTGCTAACTACATGGCCTAGCTTTAATTGCATAAAATGTAATAAATTATTTTAGTGACCTAATTGCAGTTAATGCTGTTATAAGTATATAATTATTTATTATAATGCTTAAAATGTGTCCTTGCAATTGGCTGCGCTTCTGCTCATTAATTATTTTGTCAGGGAGTGGTATAAGGATTATCGGTGGATATAGGATTTTGTTAAAAAGACAGAATGGATTTAGTTGCTTTGTATACATTTTATTAACAAGCTAAACCAAGATGAAGAAAGTCAGATTTACAAGGATTGGTGATGTAAAGTTACAAAGCCTTGCAAATCCTAGTTGAGTGCATGCCTGGAGGCACTGAAGATTTTGCAAACTTGGTTTGGTCTTTTTAGAAAAGTTTCCTTCATACTTCAAACAAGCGAAATGGTATGAAAAGTTTAAAATTAATAAGCTGTATTTCTTTCTTGTGGAGACCCGACAGCAATAAGAAATATATTTTAGATTGACACATTTAAGTGAAAATACTGTACATCTAGTTGTTGCACAACCAAAATTTAGGTATTTTAATGTGTAGATATGCCGAACTGTTAAAATGGGGGTACAAACAATATGCAAGACTCAACACAGTGATGATATTAACCCATTACTGACATATGACATTCTGGTACGTCATGCTTTCTCCTTGACTTTGACGTGGGCTCAGATGTAGGGCATTGTTTTGCAATGTAGGAGTCCATGTTTTTTAAGCTGAAGAAAAGGTATACAAACTATTTTGACCATAATTATCATCATTTTAAAAGTCCCAGTGAATGTATAAGCTGTCCAAAAGTCAAGTTGGCAACCCAGAGGGGGGGGCGTGCTGTTCTAAACACCCATTGACATTACCTACTAATTGATCACAGGGTGCTGATGGGTTTCTGCGACAGCCAGGGGTTTACTGAAAACCCCTATGTCTACTATGATGGTACTCATATGCAAGCCAACTCGTAGCTGGTGTTCTTGGGAGACCGTGATTTTTGCAATATACAGCAATACGCTGGTATGAAAAGTAGATTTTGGGTACTCACCGTAAAATCTCTTTCTCAGAGCCTTCATTGGGGGACACAGGAAAACATGGGTGTATGCTGCTGGCACTAGGAGGCTGACACTATGCAAATAAAAAGTTGGCTCCTCCCCAGTAGTATAAACCCACTGACCGGAGCTGAGGAGATCAGTTTGTATAAAAGCAGTACGAGGAGAAGCTTGAAATCCAGAACATTCCGGATCCACTGAAGTCTTAGAAAAGGGCGGGAACTGTGTCCCCCAATGAAGGCTCCGAGAAAGAGATTTTGCAGTGAGTACCCAAAATCTACTTTTCTCTATCGCTTCATTGGGGGACACAGGAAACCATGGGACATCCTAAAGCAGTCCCCAAGGGTGGGGAAGAGTAAGACCCGAAAACAGGGTAAGCAGAGACGAGATTCTGTGACCAAAACCTGGTCCTACACACCGTAGGGAACCCCTACCCGGCCAGGAGCCGATGTATAGGGTGAAGAGTTAGAGTACTAGGGAGTACTAAGAACTAGTGTAAAACGCGTGTGCTGGGGATTAGGATGATCAGGGAAAAACTGTGTCCTCTGAGATCTGTACCTAAGAAAGCTAAGAATCTAAGGTGACTGACAGCAATAGGTCGGGCTAAGGGAAAAAAGCCCGACAGGCCATGGTACTACGTTCGAGAGTGGAAGAATGAGCGAAGACCTAGGGCACATGGTAGAGGTTGGTGCCAGGTAAGCGGAGGCCAACAGAGCCTTGGCCCTTTACTGCCACAGGATGACTAAAGGGGAAAACCGACTGCCTAAAATGGTGCAGGGGAGCCGAGATACTCGAGAAGAGTGTAAGGGAATTCCGCCATAGAGGAATTTGACCTGTTAATTACACAGCACCTGAGGGAAGTGATCTGACCCTAGTGGACGAAACAGCCTGCGGGCGGGGAAATAATATGGGAGATAATTCCCCTGTGTATAGAAGAGGTCCGGAGAACTTGTGACGTCCGGAGAAAAACGAGAAGGTTAAAGAGCCAAGGAAATCCAATAACCAATTTCCACTATGACGTGACAGACAGGAGAAGGGAGACCGGGCATCTACAATGGCGTGACTGGGAAAACTCGAACTCTGGAATCGGGTACTAGATGACCATTGAAGTGAATTACTGGAAGGAGAACACCCTATGGGGGAGGGCTCTTGCGAATGAAAAAAAGGCACAAGACCTGGGATGTATGACCTGGAATGGGTGAAGGAAGAACCCTTTCAAGGGGGACTCAAGGAAGGGCTCGGGCTATGTCACCGGCCTAAGCGCTAGCCGACCAGAGGAGTGACGCCTATCCTTGGAAAGGTGGCAAGGAAAACGGAAGAGTGACAGAAGAATGAGTAAATGTTATTATTATTATTCTAAAACGCATCACCACGTCACAACCAGAAGTGACGACGAAGGGAAAGAAATGACCGAGAATATGTGAGTTCAAATGGTCTGGCAGGAACTCTGCTAGAAAAGTGCAGGAATGCACAAGCGTCTGAGACCAAGCGGTGGAGAGTGGTCGTGGAATTTGGTATGGCGGAGACTTCGGAGAGATCTAGCATATCTCCAAGAGCCATCTAGAATGGCTACGAGAGAGGGAAAGGGAGGCAGACCCGGGACAGGGGAAATGAAGACCCCCCTTGGCCTGAAACTGAAGCAGGTCATGTCTAGGCATTAGCGAAGATTGGCAGATCAGACGGGGACCACTCGCTGTAGTGTTGAGTGTTTGGGTGGAAACACCCAGTGGCCTGAGCATTCAGGGCTCCCTGAAGAATTCTGTTGCGGAAAGTAGAAGAAGACAATTTTTGAAACCTACAGCTTGTCCGGAAGAGTGCGCCCAATGACTGGGCCGTCAGGATACTAGAAGTCCCTTGGTGAAACTGGTCCTCCGTAGAATCAATACTGGTTCGACGATCCTGTGTCTGGTTCTTAACTTCATCTGTTGACTGTGAAGGGAGTGAGGAAATCTGATCTCTATCTGAAAGAGAGAGAATGCAAGTAACGACCTATGGTTTTAAACCTATACAGTACCTGGCCGGAACCCTAGTGGAGGGCGCAGCCAAGGCTGGTCTAGGCCAAAGAATAGGCGGATACCAGAAGTATTATGAACCACCCGAGGAGGGTGGCAGGAAGTAAAACGGACAACATACTGGTTAGCAGAAAGAGCTGTACCTTGCTTACCTCATTTGAGAACCAAAATGACTGCTGCTTCAAGAAACGACGCAGCCAACATACGGTCAAGAGAGAAAAGCCTTACCACATGGCTATGAATGGTGCGAGGTAGGAGAAGGTCCCGGGCCACTGGGAAGCGACCAAATGAGAGCTGCTGCTGTGCTGCGTCATGGGGTCCGTGGTTGCTGCAGAGAGTGAATCACACGACCCTCCAGTCAGAAGGTCGCGTGTTACCTTACCCTGAGATCATGTTACACGTATGGTGTGAGGTAGGAGATGGATGCAGATCGCTGAGAAGTGAGTAAATAACTGCTGCAGAAAGAGAAGACAATGAACTGGCCAGAGGACAATGGCTTACCTCCTGTTTACCTGAATGAGTGGTTTGAAGTAGGAGAAAACCCCCGGGTCTCTGGGAAGCAACTTAATGACAGTTGCTGCCGTACCACGTTAGGGGTCCATGGAGACCACGGTGCTCGTCTCAGTCGAAGATGAAGGAGATACATGACCCACCAGGTGAGGTAGTCTGTTCGACTCACTGGGTCGTGAGCAGAGCAACACATACCTGTTAGGGTATCCAGCTTCTGGTCTGGAGAAACGCTAGCCCATTGGATAGCGGGCAGGATCATCGATCTTGAATACTGGCACTGAATGTGACAGCTGAGCGGAAAAGCTGAACAAGGCACTCAAGCCTGTTGCTGTATTCGGCTTCTGGTTCTGATAAGTGCTGGCCCATAGGCAAGTGGGCAGGCTCATCAAATCACTGTCCCGCTGTAGTAGACAGGTGCATACAGAAACACTGGCACACAAGATAGAGGGCACGTTCTGGAAACACTAGCACACCGGATGGTGGGTAGGTGCATAGAGAAACACTGGATAGTGGACACTGGCACCCTGGAAGATGGACCGACATATAGAGACACTGGCACACAAGCAAGTGGACAGGTCTATGGAACTGTCAATCTGGATGGTGGACAGGTTGATAGAAAAACCTTTAGCACACTGAAACGGACAGGTGCAAGAAGAAACCTGACACCCTAAACAGTGGGAAGGTTCACACAACACTGTTACAGTGGTGTAGACAGGTGCGCATAGAAACACTGTTACACTGAGTAGTGTAAGGGCTTGTGAAAACACTGGTACACCAGAGAAAACAAATGCACGTAGAAAACACTGACCCACGGAATAGCGGGCAGGATCCCAAAAGCACCTGGGTATTGGAGCACACAGGCATGACGCAGACACTGGCACACTGGATAGTGGACAGGTACAGGGAAACACTGGCACACATTAGTAGGTCAGTGCGTAGAGAAATGCTGGGCCACTGGATAGTGGACAAGTACGAGGAAACACTAGCACACTGATGAAAACTAGTACATAAAGAAACACTGGCACACTGGTGTAGGCCGGTGCGTAGAGAAACGCTGGCATGCCGGTGTCGACCAGTGCGTAGAAAAACACTGGCACACCAGATAGTGAACAGGTACATAGAGACACTTGCACACTGGTGAAGACTAGTGCATAGAGAAAAGACAGGGACACTGGACAGTGGACAGGTGCGTAAAGACACTGACACACAGGTGGAGATCACGGGCACACTGGTGTAGACCAGGGCAGAGAGAAACACTGGCACACTGGATAGTGGACAGGTACATGAAGACACTGACACACTGGATAGAGGGCAGGAACCTGGAGACACTAGCGCACTGTTGTAGTAGACCGGTGCGTAGAAAAAACACTGGTACACTGGGTAGAGGATAGGTACTTGGAGACACTGGCACACTGGATAGTGGACAGGTTGACATAAAAAGTAAACAGGTCAAAGAAACACTCACCCTGCGGTAGATAGGTACATAAGGAACACTGACACGCTAGATAGTGGGTACAGGAGAGTAGGCAGGAGCACGAGACACATTGACAGTGGAAGTGGACAGGACCACAGAACACTGGAGTACTCCTAGCAATGGGTAGGTCAGGGACTGCACATTGGAGAAGGGGGACCTGACAGAGAGCCGGTGGTCCCCAGCCGAGCGTGCGTGTAGAAGGGTGCTATCCCGCACTTGTAGAAGCGGGGGGAATCTGGGCATGCAGTAGTATGAGGTAGCTAATACTCCCGGGCTGAAGTAGCTCTGTAGACATATAATATGGGTAACAGGGGAGACAGCTCACTGTAAGGGAACGGGAACTCCGGGATCAGGAGTAGATGCCTATGGTAGCAAATAGTGCTACCAACAAATAGGAGGAAAACGGGTTTAGAGGCATGCTAAAGGTGTCTTTTTTTTTTATTACATCCGTCTTGCAGAGACTGGGAGCAGGTAGGAGAGGCCCAGGAGAGGCCAGTGGTTCCCGGGCAGCCCGGAGCGGTGACCGCAGGGGGTGCTTGGCTGCAGGTAGTGCAGAGAAGGTGTTTGGCTGCGAGTGTGCGCTGGGCCCTGAATCGCTCTGGCTGCCTGCGGGGAGCGCTGAAGCTGCGGCAGCGGCAGCGCTACTTACCAAGCAGGGAGGCTTGGTCTGTGGGGCTGGAAGGGCAGGCAGAAATGACGTCCCCCGGAGGTCTTGGCGCCGTGAAGAGATGTCAGGCGCCAGGAAGGAGGGGTGCGGAGCCTGCACGAGGAAGCAGTATGGCAGGGATAGGAGCTCGCGCGACGGAGGAGGTGGGCCAGCATTTGAAAAGCCCGCACGCGTGAACAGGAGAATTCCTAGCTGGGGGCGTGGCTTGGAAGGCGCGCAGACGCCTGAGAGGCCGGGACGCTGGAGGGGTGTGGCACAACGGGGAAGGAAGCCGCAATGGAGCCGGGGGCTAAATTTTTAAGGTAGGCCGCCGGAGGGGACGCCAATTCGTGAACGCCACGGCCGAGGATGAGCGCAGGGGGCCGATCGGAGGAGCGCAGGGAGACCACACTCCCGGGGAGAGGCTAGAGAAGGGCCTGAGGTGGATGGCTCTAAGAGAGATATCAGGACCCCCTGACCCAAGTGGAGAAGGGGCTGTGAGGATTATATGAACAGGATCCCTCCACCCCTGACCCAGGATTGGGAAGAAGGAGAGGGGAGTGCAGAGTACTTATCTTGAAGGTCCCAGCTTGTCCTGAGGTGATCCTGGATCCATCCTGGAAGGCGAGCGAAGACATCTCGACAGTCGTCCCGGGCAAAGTCGAAGGGAGACCGGAGGGGTACCTCTCCATCCCAGGTACGGTCTTCGTCCTCCTACCCCACAATCAGGCTCGGGAGCGAGAGAGTTTTGGGGAGGGGGGCAGGACCCTCCGCCTTTATCAACGACATCGCACTTTTCCTCACTGCGGATGCACCTCGAACACTCTTCTGTAATGAAGGGGCCGGGTACACTGCCAGACAGACACGGAAGACAACAGTAGTGGCGGACGGACCCCACTCTGTGCGACCGATCTCTATGTGGGAGAGCAGGGTGAGCGATTACACCCTGTCGCCCGACGAGCTGTGTCTGAAAAACAAAGGGAAAACATTAATAAAACACAACAATACAAACCTGAGGGTCTGAGAGCAGCCCCTGCGTGTCCAACCTCCTCGGACACTAAGCAAAAACTGATCTCCTCAGCTCCGGTCAGTGGGTGTATACTACTGGGGAGGAGCCGACTTTTTATTTGCATAGTGTCAGCCTCCTAGTGCCAGCAGCATACACCCATGGTTTCCTGTGTCCCCCAATGAAGCGATAGAGAAATTCCATTTTTGGCAAGTGATAGATCCTCTTTAATGATCATCTATTAGTGCCCAGACGCAGGTGTAGTTGGCTTTTTGTTCTTGATAGTATATGATTAAATTGAGAAGACTTTGTAAAAAACTGCAAGTTGTCCCCGTTGGGACCACCAGTACCGTTGAAAGTTTTGAATGATAAGAATGATCAACCGAAGGAAAGTTTACCTGATTTACAACCGTGATTGAACCGGTCGTTGCCGGCAACTGTTGTCCCCGTGGGGACTGTCTGTAACCATGCGTAGAAACTGCTACGGACAAGCCCGAGAACTTGCAGGGCAGCCACAAACTTGTGGAATGTAAATAAAAATGTTGGCTTGATTCCGTTACCACCTCCAGAGAGGCTGATTTGGAGGATGGGCCTGGAGGAAAGGGATGGCCCAGTCCCGCCACTACCGTAACCGGTGGCGATCCTCCGGGGGTTTCAGGGGTTCCCCATGGACGCGGGTCCCCTGAAAGAGACAGAACCCGCTCGGGCAACTTGGTGCTGAACTGGGGTCAAGGGGTGATGCCCATTTGCTTAGGGGCAGCATCAGGGCCAGGTTGCTTGGGTGGGAGAAGAGCGGATGCCGTAACCGTTATTTATTAAAAAATGTTTGGTAACGTTTAAGAAATGTGCCTCCCGATGTGGGAAGATTGAAAAATGCTTATGTTTTACATGTTTACCGTTTTTTGCTCTTTTGCAGTTAAAATAAAACCTGTGATGGACGGGCAGCCCGCGGACGGTCTGCATTTTACTAAGGGGGAATGTGGCGCCCTGGACAAGCCAGGTCGTCACAGAACTACACCAACACACCCCACACCCTGGTTAGGCACACCGAAGCCAAACAAAAAATCCTTGTTGCCTTCCACCAGGGGATGATGTCCTCACCAGGGGGTGGGCCAGGTGGTTGGTCCCGCCCACCGAGGAGTTCACAGTCCTGGAGGCGGGAAAAGGAGTCAGATTAGTTTGGAGAGGAGAGGAGTAAGGAAGTAAAGTAGTAGAGCAAATTGGAGCAAACCGTAAGGACCGTGGACGGGCGGTGGCCCGGCGGTACCGGATCGGAGAGTAAGGAGAAGCCAGCACCATCCGGCAGGGCTTACGGACCCCGACCAGGCTAGGAGTCACCGTTAAACCGGTCAAATCTGTTAGCGAAGGGAACCTCCGGGGATTCCCAGCAGTCAAGACCCGATTGAAGGCAACATCTCACACCGTAGAGAGAAACACAGTCACCGCCAAGGCTACAGTTCCCAGGGCCAGAGCCTGCGGGCAAAAGGGGCTCCTTCAGCATCCATCCAAGCTGGGGAGCAGGTTACCGTTGGGAAGCCATTGGAACCGTAACACAACACAGGTGCAGGGAAAGGCAGTCACCATCAACCTGTCGGGAGGAGAAAACACCGCAGTCGTCTGTGGGACCCGTCCATCCAGCCATTTGTTTTACCGGAGACTTTGCATTGATCATTGGTTGAGTGAGTACCACCGTGCCGTGCGGCACAACGCTGCCCTCGCGACCCTGCACCTCACCAGGCCCTGTAACCCGCCTGCCATCCATCCCTACCTCCCTCACCAGGCCCTGGGACAACCAACCCCCCTACCTACGGAGGGAAGAACCAACATCCAAGCTGCTCCCTGTCATCGCTCCCGGGATCCCCGTCCAGAGCAGCGGTGGTGTCACCAATCTCACCACAAACCGTGGGTGGCGTCACGGACAATATCCCTAAACCCAAACCACCCCCTTTCACTCACGGGCGAGGAACGCCACTCGAGTCCCTGGGATCCGGCCCACCGCTCGAGCCACCACCGAGCAGCAGCAGCAGCAGCCGGACCCGAGCAGTGGGTGAGCGCAGCGTCCCCTCCTCCGCCCGCGACAACTTGGCATCACGAACAGGATCTTACCGCTCTGCCGTCTGGTAGAGGTGCGCCTTGTGACCGCCGGAGGTGTCCGGCCGAAAATTTGGAGAAGCCGCCATTTTGGGCGCGAAAAGTTCCCGCTCGAGCGTCTCCTCAAGCAGTGGAGGCGCGAAAGCCAAAACCCCGCCCCTGTAGAGAAGGAGCCGGAAAAAGACTAAGGGGGACGGATGGCGTCTGGCCGCATGTAGTCCGCGGCTATAAAAGCAGGGATGCCAGGACCCTGCGGCCATCTTTTTGTTGGTTCCTGGAAGAGGCCGCCGCAGCAATGTACCAGCCGTCCCGCAGCACCGTAGCCCCTGCGCCTGGAACCGCGGCGTGGGTGGAGGTCCGGACCGCCCAGCTCCAACAGCGGCTGCAGATCAGGATACAACTCCTCTTGGAGGAGTGGGAGGCCGACATGGCGGAAGTGGTGGCGGCCATACGGAGACGCGAGGTGGAGGGAGTCTTGGAAGAGAGGGTAGGTGATCCACGCCCCTGTACCCCTAGTGGGTCGGTCATCGCGTCCGAGGGGCCCGGTCTACACCTGCTCGCCCTGCTACCTCCCCCGCTACCCGTGTTGGCTGCTGCTGCCCCGCCACTAGGCCCGCTACCATCACCACCGGTAGCGGTACCCCGCCCATCCGCCCAGGCCTGCAGCCGGGGCCCGTGACCGCTCGGAGCCGCTCCCGTGGAAAGTGCCGAAGTCCGAACCGGAGGCACCTGTGGAGACTTCCCCCGAACCGGTGCCGACAGACCGCTCCGTGCAGGAGGTCCAGCGGGAGCCGATCCCTGTGCCCATCCTCCACGCCTCGGCTGAGGCCGCGCCGGTTTGCCGCTGCAGGGCAGCACCCCAGGCCATGACACCGCGGGACCTTCCCCCCAGAATGCCAGTCCTGGGCAGCGTGAAGGAGGTCTCGCGGGGCCCGACCTGTGCGCCGAGGCCCACAGTAGCCCCTTACTGGGACAGAGGACAGACCCCGCTGGGCCAAGAAATTGCAGAGAGGGAGCAAAGGAAGGCTGAGCTGGTGGCCCGCACGATCGGAGAGAAGGAAAGCCTCCGCCAAGCCACCTTCCGTGTCCGGGGCCCGCTCTATGAAGGGCAAGTGAGGAGGTTCGACGTCCATTGGGGCTATGGTATTATATACGAGCCGGGCCTGGAGGCCGAAGTCTTTGTGGCCCGACGGGACGTCAACGCCCATCTCCCGGAGGACCACCCGGGCCACAACCTGATGCCGGGGGATTTGGTCCAATACACCAGGCACTGTGGGGAGAGGGGTTGGTTTGCGCTGGATGCGAAGCTGAGGGGCGGTCAAGACGCCCGAGTACCAGCCCAGCCCCCTCCTCCGGTCGCCACCGTGGACCTAAAGTGAGGGCAGCGGAGCTCCACTGCAAGTTGTCCCCGTTGGGACCACCAGTACCGTTGAAAGTTTTGAATGATAAGAATGATCAACCGAAGGAAAGTTTACCTGATTTACAACCGTGATTGAACCGGTCGTTGCCGGCAACTGTTGTCCCCGTGGGGACTGTCTGTAACCATGCGTAGAAACTGCTACGGACAAGCCCGAGAACTTGCAGGGCAGCCACAAACTTGTGGAATGTAAATAAAAATGTTGGCTTGATTCCGTTACCACCTCCAGAGAGGCTGATTTGGAGGATGGGCCTGGAGGAAAGGGATGGCCCAGTCCCGCCACTACCGTAACCGGTGGCGATCCTCTGGGGGGTTCAGGGGTTCCCCATGGACGCGGGTCCCCTGAAAGAGACAGAACCCGCTCGGGCAACTTGGTGCTGGACTGGGGTCAAGGGGTGATGCCCATTTGCTTAGGGGCAGCATCAGGGCCAGGTTGCTTGGGTGGGAGAAGAACGGATGCCGTACCGTTATTTATTAAAAAATGTTTGGTAACATTTAAGAAATGTGCCTCCCGATGTGGGAAGATTGAAAAATGCTTATGTTTTACATGTTTACCGTTTTTTGCTCTTTTGCAGTTAAAATAAAACCGGTGATGGACGGCCAGCCCGCGGACGGTCTGCATTTTACTAAGGGGGAATGTGGCGCCCTGGACAAGCCAGGTCGTCACAGAACTACACCAACACACCCCACACCCCGGTTAGGCACACCGAAGCCAAACACAAAATCCTTGTTGCCTTCCTCCAGGGGCTGATGTCCACACCAGGGGGTGGGCCAGGCGGTTGGTCCCGCCCACCGAGGAGTTCACAGTCCTGGAGGCGGGAAAATGAGTCAGATTAGTTTGGAGAGGAGAGGAGTAAGGAAGTAAAGTGGTAGAGGAGCAGACCAACGGCGTCCGGGTGTGTGGCCCGGACGGTACAGCAAGGTTGGCAGACGGTGGTGACCGTCTACAGGAGAGGCTGATTGGATCAAACCGTAAGGACCATGGACGGGCGGTGGCCCGGCGGTACCGGATCGGAGAGTAAAGAGAAGCCAGCACTATCCGGCAGGGCTTACGGACCCCGACCACGCTAGGAATCGCCGTTAAACCGGTCAAATGCGTTACCGAAGGGAACCTCCGGGGTGTCCCAGCAGTCAAGACCCGATTGAAGGCAACAGCTCACACCGTAGAGAGAAACACAGTCACCGCCAAGGCTACAGTTCCCAGGGCCAGAGCCTGCGGGCAAAAGGGGCTATTTCAGCATCCATCCAACCTGGGGAGCGGGTTACCGGTGGGAAGCCATTGGAACCGTAACACAACACAGGTGCAGGGAAAGGCAGTCACCATCAACCTGCCGGGAGGAGAAAACACTGCAGCCGTCTGTGGGACCCGTCCATCCAGCCGTTTGTTTTACCGGAGACTTTACATTGATCATTGGCTGAGTGAGTACCACCGTGCCATGCGGCACAGCGCTGCTCCTGCGACCCTGCACCTCACCAGGCCCCGTAATCCGCCTGCCATCCATCCCTACCTCACTCACCGGGCCCCGGGACAACCAACCCCCCTACCCACGGAGGGAAGAACCAATATCCAAGCTGCTCCCTGTCATCGCTCCCGGGATCCCCGTCTAGAGCAGCGGTGGTGTCACGAATCTCACCACAAACCGTGGGTGGCGTCACGGACAATATCCCTAAACCCAAACCACCCCCTTTCACTCACGGGCGAGGAACGCCGCTCAAGTCCCCGGGATCCGGGCCACCGCTCGAGCCACCACCGAGCAGCAGCAGCCGGACCCGAGCAGTGGGTGAGCGCAGCGTCCCCTCCTCCGCCCGCGACACAACACATTTTGCTAGATATACTGACATCTTCAGGCATGCACAACACATCATCTATGAGCTCTTTCACATATTCACGCAATTCGATCAAATTGTCTGCAGCTCTCCCAACCAAAGAAGAGACAACCAATGTTTGATGTAAAGTGTTCATACCAAACATGATTTTCCAAAGAAAAACAGAGTTCAGGGTCAGAGTTCGGGTGCTTTACATATGCAAACCACTCTCGTGAGCCTCACTGTGCTTAGTGCTCAGCCATGTGCAAGCCACTTGCAGTGTTTGATCTGCTCATACTGGGAGTAACAACAGGATGATCAGATGTAGTGCACATTAACCCCTTCACGACCTTGGACGGATCTATCCGTCAAGGATCGTGTCCCGTTAAGCCCTGCCCCCTGCCGCGGGCAGGCGGCGGCAGTCGGCACACATATCAGCTGTTTTCAACAGCTGACATGTGTGCCTGCTAGCCGCGGGTGGAATCGCATCCACCCGCGGCCATTAACCCCTTAAATCTTGCTGCCAAAGTCTGGCAGCAAGATCTAAATGCGCGCGGCCATGTTTTTTACTTACCGCCGCCCCCACCGGAAGTCACGTGCATTATCACGTGACTATCGGTTGTTGCCATCGTAGCACAGGGTCATGTGATGACGCCTGCAGCTATGATGTTTCACTTTTGTTTTCCCTCGGCCGAGAGTAGAGGGAAAAACAAAGTGACTTAATCTGCTGTTTACAGCTGTATAGCTGTGATCAGCAGATAGATAATAGCGATCGGATTGCTGATCGCTATAGCCCCCTAGGGGGACTAGTAAAATAAAAAAAAAAATAAAAAAAAAGTTTTAAAAAATAAAAAAAAAACAAAAAAACCCTAAAAGTTCAAATCACCCACCTTTCCCCCCATTGAAAATTAAAGGGTTAAAAAATAAATAAATATACACATATTTGGTATCGCCGCGTTTAGAAATGCCCGATCTATCAAAATATAAAATCAATTAATCTGATTGGTAAACGGCGTAGTGGCAAAAAAAATCCAAACGCCAAAATTACGTTTTTTGGTCACCGCAAGTTTTACGCAAAATTGAATAACAGGCGATCAAAACGTAGCGTCTGCGCAAAAATGGTACCATTATAAACGTTAGCTCGAGACACAAAAAATAAGCCATCATTGAGCCATAGATCCCAAAAAATAAGAACGCTACTTGTTTCGGAAAATGGCGTAAAACGTGCGCCCCTTTTATTGGACAAACTTGTGAATTTTTTGTAACCCCTTAGATACAAGTAAACCTATACATGTTTGGTGTCTACAAACTCGCACCAACCTGAGGCATCACATAGATACATCAGGTTTATCATATAGTGAACACGGTGAATAAAACATCACAAAAACTATTGTGCAATCACACTTTTTTTGCAGTTTTTCCACACTTGGAATTTTTTTGCTGTTTTCCAGTACAATATATGGTAAAACCTATGGTTTCATTTAAAAGTACAACTCGTCCCGCAAAAAACAAGCCCTCATATGGCAAGATTGACGGAATAATAAGAAAGTTACGGCTCTCGGAAGAAAAGGAGCAAAAAACAAAAATGGAAAGTGCCCGGGGGCTGAAGGGGTTAAACAAAAAAAATGGAAAAACCCCCACCCACCTTTCCCTGGAAGAGTTCTGTTTATGGCTGGCTGCATGTGGGTGGAGACCAAAACTGCCCAATTAGTGACTTTCATAGGAGTTCAGGTCAAGTCTAGATCCCAAACTGAATTTTATCTAAAGTCTGACCCAACCTGCCAAAACGAACTTCCACGGTCCCTCTCATCTCTACTCCCAACCTGAGCATGACGGCCTCATACTGTATATTTCTATAAAGCTGTCATGCTCGGGTCTGGAGAGCCACGGCCAGTCTATGTATTGCAGTCCGACATTGGACCAAATTGCCTAGACATGTGAAAGAGCCCTAAGCCTGGGACTAATAAGAATTTGTATAAAAACATACAAATTGTCTCTCCAGTAAAGGAGACAAACTCTAGCACAGCGCCACCTATTGGAAGTAGCGATCCTAAAAGTCACAAGTGGATTTTTGACAATCCTTTGCAATATGACTCAGGATATATAAGCCAGATCAGAATCCCAATTTGCAGACACGGTGTTTCGGGGTGCTTGCCCCTCGTCAGTGCAAAGTATGGGGGTGTCTGATCTGGCTCATGAGAAAGCTATGTGGGGACCACGGGGGAACACTATTCTCCTTAAGGAGACTTTGCAAGCCAGTCTGGCTGCCAGGTAAGGGGACTTATAGCTGCAATGCCCCTAAAATTCCACGGGGGAACACTATTCTCCTTAAGGAGACTTTGCAAGCCAGTCTGGCTGCCAGGTAAGGGGACTTATAGCTGCAATGCCCCTCTGGGAAATATTCAAATTGTCTCTCCAGTAAAGGAGACAAACTCTAGCACAGCGCCACCTATTGGAAGTAGCGATCCTATCTATAAAAACATATGAACTAAGCTAAAAATATGTGTACAGCCATGAAAAGGAGCTTATATAGCAATGCACAGAGTCAGTACTCCTCCTTTAGCCACCACCACACAGGCTCCTTCAGACTCTGTATGTACTGAGATCTTTTGGAGTAAAAGTAATGCTTCCAGTAAAGTATACTTCCATACATAAGGAGTCTGTGTAAAATTGAAGGCATATAATGTTACAGAAGTAGCCTCAGTCACCTTTAGGGCAGCCCTTTCACAGATTCATCCAAAACAGAGGTGCAAGTTACTATGCTGCCACTGCACCGCCTAATAATCGGATAGATATACTGTAGCTGTACAATTGTTAAATATACCACTTCTCATTCATGTTCTTTATTATGTTCCTCAAACTTTTAAGAAAAATAGAGATTAAACTGCTATTCCACCATGTAATCATCAGTCACCATAAATGACCAGGGTTATGCAAGCTCCTTCCTCAACAGACCATTAGCAAGTCGTCTGTCACTATCTGTTGTTGTTAGAGGCTGGGATTATATCCATCTGAGCCTCAATAATAGATTACGATGTGCGGCTTCTATTTTAGAACACTACTGTTGAGTATACTTGTCGTTCAATGACTGAGGTTTTATTTAAAGGTGTATTCCCATCTCCAAGATCCCAATATGTAGTTGGTGTAATAATAAGAATATTAGGAAATACCTACAATTAGAAATGTAGTATCATTCTCCTGATATAGCCATGTCTCTTACCTCATGTGCAGGGCATTGCATATTTGGTATCAATGGTTTTGACCACAAATAACTAACTGTCACTATATGAGTGGACATGACCATGGATATCTAAGCTGCCATGCCTGCACATGAGTTAAGAGACATGGCTATATCAGAACGGGTGGCACGGTGGCTCAGTGGTTAGCACTGCAGTCTTGTAGCGCTGGGGTCCTGGGTTCAAATCCCACCAAGGACACCATCTGCAAAGAGTTTGTATGTTCTCCCCGTGTTTGCGTGGGTTTCCTCCCACACTCCAAAAACATACTCACAGGGAACCTAGATTGTGAGCCCCAATGAGGACAGTGTTGCCATTGTATGTAAAGCGCTGTGGAATTAATAGCCCTATATAAATGAATTAATATTATTATTAACTATACTACATTTCTAATTGGAGGTATTTGCTAATATTATGGTTATTAAAAGTACTACATATTGGGATAGGATCTTGGAGATAGGAATAATCCTTTAAAGGGAACCAATCATCAGGGTTTTCATGTATAAGCTGCAGCCAGTGCAGTACTGGCACTATCATGCACAGTGTGTACATACCATCAGGGGGCAGCTCGGGTGTTTAGGCAGCGAAATCCAACTTTATAAAGTTTGAAATTTCGTGCACTTTTTGATTGACGTGTGCACCTCTGCAGATAATGTCCGGGCGGGTTATGCAGGAGTTCCCCGCCCCCCCCACCAGCCTGTTCCTCCCTCTCTCCTGACTGATGTCCGGGCGGGTTATGCACGTGTTCCCCGCCCCCCCCCGCGCCGCCTGTTCCTCCCTCCCTCCCTCTGGCTGTATGTAAATATCTAATCTTCAGAAACATGGCGCCGGAGTGGGCCTCTGCGCATAGCGCTTATCTCCGGCGCCATGTTTCTGAAGCCCCTGCATTACACAACTTGGTGTCTGAGAGGGCGGCGCCACAGCGATGTCACACCGGCTGGTGTGTTGGCCCGGTGTCCTGGGGCGGCACGATACAGGAGCAGCAGGTAATCGCATCCTCCGGTCAGCTGTTCTGTCCTGTTCTAATCGCGCGCGCTCCCGCGGTCACAACGGGCTGTGAAGAAACGAGGGCGCATGCGCCGCCCTCTCAGACACCAAGTTGTGTAATGCGGGGGCTTCAGAAACATGGCGCCGGAGATAAGCGCTATGCGCAGAGGCCCACTCCGGCGCCATGTTTCTGAAGATTAGATATTTACATACAGCCAGAGGGAGGGGGGGAGGAACAGGCGACGCGGGGGGGCGGGGAACACGTGCATAACCCGCCCGGACATCAGGAGAGAGGGAAGAACAGGCTGGTGGGGGGGCAGGGAACTCCTGCATAACCCGCCCGGACATTAGCAGCTGAGGTGCACACGTCAATCAAAAAGTGCACGAAATTTCAAACTTTATAAAGTTGTATTTCACTGCCTAAACACCCGAGCTGCACCCCAATGGTATGTACGCAATGTGCCTGATAGTGCCAGTACTGCACTGGCTGCAGCTTATACACGAAAATCCTGATGTTTGGTTCCCTTTAAGTTCTCCTGCATTAAAGCTGATGATAGAAGAATGTAAAGAAATGGCTGTGTCTTATAGCTATGAAGGCCTAATGAATAGAGTTGAGCGCGGTTCGTGGTTCGTGGTTCTCCAGTTCGCGGCTCGAGTGATTTTGGGGCATGTTCTAGATCGAACTAGAACTCGAGCTTTTTGCAAAAGCTCGATAGTTCTAGATACGTTCGAGAACGGTTCTAGCAGCAAAAAGCAGGGCTTTTTACAGCTACAGTGTGCAGGAGCCATCGCTGGCAGCCTGCCACAAGCTGGTAACCAAGATAAACATCGGGTATCCAAGCAAAGCGCTTTGGTTAGTAACCCGATGTTTATCTTAGTTACGTGCAGGAAGCCCACACTTTCCCGCTCAGCTCGCTCCACCCCCTCCTGCCCGCGGCATGTACACATACATACACAAACACACACACACACACACATCCCCCCCCCATCCCCCCCATCCCCCCCTCGCCCGCCCGCTCGCTCGCTCGCTCGGCTTACCTGCGGTGATGAAGTCCCGCCATCCCGACCTCAGCGCTGTCACTGTCCTCCATGGCCGCCGCTTGTCACATCACCTATCGCTTCCGACCCGAGACTGACTAGCGGTGACGTCACGGACCTCTCGCGATACTTGCTGTGAAGGCGCCGGTCATTGACCTCAGTGACAGGGGCTGTCAGTGTGCTGGAGATCAGCGCAGGTAATGTACCTCGCTGACAGCAGCACTTGTCATCCCCTGCAGTGACCTGGGCTGACCCATTGATGTTAGCTCAGGTCACTGCACTGCTCTCCCAGCCAATGGGGAACATCCTGCTCTTCATTGACTGGGACAGTGTGGATCGTCATGGCAACCCCTTGGATTACACCAGACCTGGATTTGTTTTTCAATCTAATAAATTGGTTAAAGAGGGAATGTTTTGGGGAGTGTTTTTTCAAATAAAAATGTGTTTGTCGTCTATTTTTTTTTATTACTGACTGGGTTGGCGATGTCGGGTATCTGATAGACGCCTGACCTCACCAACCCCAGGGCTTGATGCCAGGTGACATTACACATCTGGTATTAACCCCAAATATTACCCCGTTTGCCACCGCACCAGGGCGCGGGATGAGCTGGGGCGAAGCACCAGGATTGGCGCATCTAATGGATGCGCCACTTCTGGGGCGGCTGCGGCCTGCTATTTTTAGGCTGGGGAGATTCCAATAACCATGGACCTCCCTAGTCTGAGAATATCAGGCCCCAGCTGTCTGCTTTACCTTGGCTGGTGATCCAATTTTGGGGGACCCCTACGTGTTTTTTTTTTTAATTATTTATTTAATTTAAAATAACAGCGTGGGGTGCCCTCAGTTTTGGATTACCAGCCAAGGTGAGGTTGCCAGCTGTGGTCTGCAGGCTGCAGCCGTCTGCTTTACCCTAGCTGGCTACAAAACTAGGGGGAACCCTATGTCATTTTTTTTTCATTTTTTTGGCTAAATACAAAGCTAAGCACCCCTTAGTGCCACATGAAAGGTACCAAAGGGTGTTCCACTTTTTCTCCATTTTTTTCTCCACTTTCTCTCCACTTTTTCTCCACTTTTTCTCCATTTTTTTCTCCACTTTTTCTCCACTTTTTCTCCACTTTTTCTCCACTTTTTCTCCACTTTTTCTCCTCTTAATCTCCACTTTTTCTCCTCTTATGCTCCACTTTTTCTCCACTTTTTCTCCACTTTTTCTCCACTTTTTTCTCCACTTTTTCTCCTCTTATGCTCCACTTTTTCTCCACTTTTTCTCCACTTTTTCTCCTCTTATGCTCCACTTTTTCTCCACTTTTTCTCCACGTTCTCTCCACTTTTTTCTCCACTTTTTCTCCTCTTATGCTCCACTTTTTCTCCACTTTTTCTCCACTTTTTCTCCACTTTTTCTCCACTTATGCTCCACTTTTTCTCCACTTTTTCTCCACTTTTTCTCCACTTTTTCTCCACTTTTTTCTCCACTTTTTCTCCTCTTATGCTCCACTTTTTCTCCACTTTTTCTCCACTTTTTCTCCTCTTATGCTCCACTTTTTCTCCACTTTTTCTCCACTTTTTCTCCACTTTTTCTCCACTTTTTCTCCTCTTATGCTCCACTTTTTCTCCACTTTTTCTTCACTTTTTTCTCCACTTTTTCTCCTCTTATGCTCCACTTTTTCTCCACTTTTTCTCCACTTTTTCTCCTCTTAATCTCCACTTTTTCTCCTCTTATGCTCCACTTTTTCTCCACTTTTTTCTCCACTTTTTCTCCACTTTTTCTCCTCTTATGCTCCACTTTTTCTCCACTTTTTTCTCCACTTTTTTCTCCACTTTTTCTCCTCTTAATCTCCACTTTTTCTCCACTTTTTCTCCACTTTTTCTCCACTTTTTCTCCACTTTTTCTCCACTTTTTTCTCCACTTTTTCTCCACTTTTTCTCCTCTTATGTTCCACTTATTCTCCACTTTTTCTCCACTTTTTCTCCACTTTTTCTCCACTTTTTCTCCACTTTTTCTCCTCTTATGCTCCACTTTTTCTCCACTTTTTCTCCACTTTTTCTCCACTTTTTCTCCTCTTATGCTCCACTTTTTCTCCACTTTTTCTCCTCTTATGCTCCACTTTTTCTCCACTTTTTCTCCACTTTTTCTCCACTTTTTCTCCTCTTATGCTCCACTTTTTCTCCACTTTTTCTCCACTTTTTCTCCTCTTATGCTCCACTTTTTCTCCACTTTTTCTCCTCTTATGCTCCACTTTTTCTCCACTTTTTTCTCCACTTTTTTCTCCACTTTTTCTCCTCTTAATCTCCACTTTTTCTCCACTTTTTCTCCACTTTTTCTCCACTTTTTCTCCACTTTTTCTCCACTTTTTTCTCCACTTTTTCTCCACTTTTTCTCCTCTTATGTTCCACTTATTCTCCACTTTTTCTCCACTTTTTCTCCACTTTTTCTCCTCTTATGCTCCACTTTTTCTCCACTTTTTCTCCACTTTTTCTCCACTTTTTCTCCTCTTATGCTCCACTTTTTCTCCACTTTTTCTCCACTTTTTCTCCTCTTATGCTCCACTTTTTCTCCACTTTTTCTCCACTTTTTCTCCACTTTTTCTCCTCTTATGCTCCACTTTTTCTCCACTTTTTCTTCACTTTTTTCTCCACTTTTTCTCCTCTTATGCTCCACTTTTTCTCCACTTTTTCTCCACTTTTTCTCCTCTTAATCTCCACTTTTTCTCCTCTTATGCTCCACTTTTTCTCCACTTTTTTCTCCACTTTTTCTCCACTTTTTCTCCTCTTATGCTCCACTTTTTCTCCACTTTTTTCTCCACTTTTTTCTCCACTTTTTCTCCTCTTAATCTCCACTTTTTCTCCACTTTTTCTCCACTTTTTCTCCACTTTTTCTCCACTTTTTCTCCACTTTTTTCTCCACTTTTTCTCCACTTTTTCTCCTCTTATGTTCCACTTATTCTCCACTTTTTCTCCACTTTTTCTCTACTTTTTCTATGGTCGGTCTACCCATTAGCTCTGCCATGCATAGTGTAGCTCTACACCTACTGCACATGTTACTTTATGATTGACATCTCTTTCGTACCAGAGCTGTCTAAGTCTACTCTGACCCCATATTTGTCATTACTATATTGTCCTTGTACTGTATTATGACATTTGTATCATGTGTTTCATTTCTTGCTGTGTTGCAATTTTTTTGCTGCATCCCAATTGTACCTCTACATTGTTCGAGTTTATGTTATTGTTCTCTCACTCTTATGTGATACTGATTATTGTCATTTTTCATGATTACATGCAGATAAGTCCAATCTGACGAAGGCTCAGGCCGAAACGTCATTTGTAACTTGTTTTGGACAAAAACATATATGCTTATGAAAAAAAAAATTTCTTAATACGGACCAATAAAGAGTGATTTTGCATTACTATCCATTGTGACTTACTGACTTAGTCTGGGAGATATAGAGTGCCGAGGTTACTCACTAATTTTATCTATTATTACCTCTGAGCACCTATATACCAGTGAGCAGAGCTTCCTCTACAGTAGTTCTCCTGATTAGGCATGCCCTTACCTCATGAGCAGGGCATTGCAGCTTTGGTAGCAACCATTACGACATGGACTCTGCTGCTGTGGACCCGGGGAGAGTGAGTGCAGATTCATTGCACCCACACTCCTCACATGAAGGGTCCGCACTCCTAGAAAATGGGGGATACGTTCCCTGAGTGTCTCCCCCCCATATTCTAGACGGTCCAGAGTCGTCGTGGGACCCCTTTATTTTTTTTCTTACAATAAATTGGTGAAAGAGGAAATGTTTTGGGGACTGTTTTTTCAAATAAATTTCTTTTGTCGATTTTTTGTTTTTGTTAGTACTGACAGTTTATGATGTTGGGTATCTAATAGACGCCATGACATCACAAACTGCTGGGCTTGATCTCAGGTGACTTTACAGCTAGTATCAACCCGATTTATTACCCCGTTTGCCACTGCACCAGGGCACGGGATGAGCTGGGGTGAAGCGCCAGGATTGGCGCATCTAGTGGATGCGCCACGTCTGGGGTGCCTGCGGCCTGCTATTTTTAGGCTGTGAAGGCCCAATAACTATGGACCTTCCCACCCTGAGAATACCAGACCACAGCTGTCCGCTTTACCTTGGCTGGTGATCCAATTTGGGGGGTCCCCTACTTTTATTGTGTAATTATTAATATTTATAAAATAATTATAAAAAAGAGCCTGAGGGGACCTCCACATTGGATCCCCAACCACGGTAAAGCTGCCAGCTGTGGTTTTCAGGCTACAGCCGTCTGCTTTACCCTAGCTGGCTATCAAAAATGGGGGGACCCAACGTAATTTTTTTTTTTTAACTATTTTTTAAATAGAAAAAATTAATGGGCTTCCCTGTATTTTGATTGCCAACCAAGGTAACGGCAGGCAGATGGGGGTGGCAACCCATAGCTGTCTGCTTTATCTGCGCTGAGAATCAAAAATACCGCGGAGCGCTACGTCATTTTTTTAAAGATTTATTTTTACAGCACTGTGATGTCCAGCAATCAAAATACAGGGAAGCCCATTTTATTTTTAGTTATTTAAATAAATAATTAAAAAAAATATATGTTAGCTCCCACTGCATTTTTTGTATTGCTAGCTAAGGGTAATCCAAGCAGCTACTGGCTGCTAACCCCCACTGCTTGGTGTTACCTTCACTGGCAATGGAAAATCCAGGGAAGCATTTTTTTTTTTTTTTTTGCCAAAAAGCTACAAAAAAAGGACGTGAGCTTCGCCATATTTTTGTATGCTAGCCAGGTATAGCAGGCAGGTGCTGGAAGAGTTGGATACAGCGCCAGAAGATGGCGCTTCTATGAAAATGCCATTTTCTGAGGTGGCTGCAGACTGCAATTCGCAGCAGTGGGGCCCAGAAAGCTCAGGCCAACCGGTGGTGCGGATTCCAATCCCCAGCTGCCTAGTTGTACCTGGCTGGACACAAAAATGGGGCAAAGCCTACGTCATTTGTTTTCTAATTATTTCATGAAATTCATGAAATAATAAAAAAAGGGCTTCCCTTTATTTTTGGTTCCCAGCCGGGTACAAATAGGCAACTGGGGGTTGGGGGCAGCCGTACCTGCCTGCTGTACCTGGCTAGCATACAAAAATATGGCGAAGCCACATAATTTTTTCAGGGGGCAAAAAACTTCTGCATACAGTCCTGGATGGAGTATGCTGAGCCTTATAGTTCTGCAGCTGCTGTCTGTCTGTATGGAGAAGAGCAGACAGCAGCTGCAGAACTACAAGGCTCAGCATACTCCATCCAGGACTGTATGCAGAAGTTTTTTGCCCACCAAAAAAATGACGTGGGCTTCGCCATATTTTTGTATGCTAGCCAGGTACAGCTGGCAGCCACGGGCTGCCTCCAACCCCCAGTTGCCTATTTGTACCCGGCTGGGAACCAAAAATATAGGGAAGCCCGTTTTTTTTAATTATTTCACTTATTTCATGAAATAATTAAAAAACAAATGACGTGGGCTTCGCCCTATTTTTGTGTCCAGCCGGGTACAACTAGGCAGCTGGGGATTGGAATCCGCAGCACAGGTTAGCCCGAGGTTTGTGGGCGCCTCTGCTGCGGATTTCAGTCCGCAGCCGTCCCAGAAAATGGCGCTCTCATAGAAGCGCCATCATCTGGCGCTGTATCCAACTCTTCCAACAGCCCTGGAGCCGGGTGGCTTGTTGGGTAATCATGAGTTAATACTGGCTTTGTTTTACCAGCCAGTATTAAGCCAGAGATTCTTAATGTCAGGCACGTTTGACCCGGCCATTAAGAATCTCCAATAAAGGGTTAAAAAAAGACACCACACAGAGAAAAAATACTTTAATAGAAATAAATACACAGACACATTAGAGACTCCATCTTTATTACCCCTGTCAGCCCTCCACGATCCTGCTCTTCTGTCTTCTTTCTTTCTAGTGTAGTAGTAGTGACGATTGTAGTGAGGAAGGATGAGATTCACCAGCTCATCACTTGGGGCTGGGGAACCTCCATCCTAACTACAATGCTCACTACAATCGGGAAGCAGCGTGCAGCCTTCACTCCGTGAGTGATCACTGCTGGCTGCTAGCGGTAACGCTGACAGACGCGTTACCATAGCAACGGTGCTCTCGGAGCCGCGGTTAGCGGTGACGTCACCGCTAACTGCGTTGCTATGGCAACGGTGATCTCCGTTAATGACCGGCTGTGTCAGCCGGTCCCTAACGGAACGGGGAGTCGACCGTGTGCTAGAGCATGTCGTCGGTACACGGCGATACACATATGTGCACCGTGTACCGGAGAGATGCACTCGCAGGTCCTACATGACGTGTCATAGTCATGTGACCAGTCTGTAGCCAATGAGATAATAGCCACGTGACTGGTCACATGGCTATTTTGACGTCACGATAGGTCCTGCTTCTCTGCTGGCAGTGCAGGTCACCGGGAGGATTCAGCGATCATCGGATGGAATAGCGGCAGGAGACAGAGTGCAGAAGGGATCGCGAGGACCGGTAAGTGTTATGGCAATGTTTATTAACTGTTTGTGTACATTTATAATGCATTTTTATATGTTTGTGATTGCCTCCCATTATAGCCTATACGTTCGAGTTCGGTTCGTCGAACGTTCGACGAACCGAACTCGAACGGGAGCTCCGTTCGGCGAACCGACCTCGAGCCGAACCGCGACCGGTTCGCTCATCTCTACTAATGAATACATGACTTTATAAATGTACATTATTGTCCCATAATTTCACCATTGACTAATGATATCCTACATAGAATTTGAGAGTGTAAAATAAATAACTAAGCCCCTTATTCAGATCACAAATTACTTATACATTATAAAATAAAAGATTCAGCTTCTGTAACAATCGTCTCCCTGCATGTTGAGACCAGTGACAGCCTTTGGTCTGGAACCTCTCATCTGAATCTCTTCATTTAAATGGGTTTCATTCTTTTGGCACTTAAGAGGTTAAGTGCCAGTTTAGCTACTGCAGCTTTTCCAAAGCAGTTATTTGCTGAATGATCAGCTGCATTCACTAAGTAGTCACGCCCTTCAGCTTTAAATAGTAGAGTAACCCAGCATTCCCTGCTGAAGATACAAAGTCATTTGTGTCCTGGCTGCCTGTGAAGAAGGTTCTGCTCGTTTAGTTCCTGTGCTCAGGCAATATCCTTTTGGTTGTTATGTTCCCACTGTTTGTCTTTATTACCCTTGTGTGTTGTTAGTGCAGCGGTGAGGTCTAGTGTACCCCACCTGTCCCTCACTAGTCAGGGTTACTATAGGGCCTCTTTTAGAGTCCCAGGTTCTTGTTCGGCGACAGTTACGGAAACTGTATAGGGACTGGTGAGGAGAAAAGGGACATTTGCAGGTGAGGTTAGGAGGTGCCCACCTACCCACCTCCCTAATTCCAGGGCCTCCTGTTGTTTTGTGTCCCCGGTGCCACCTTTTCTTGTGTTTTTGTTGTGTTTCAGATGCACGTAGGTCTGAACGCACCTCGCCACACTTGGTACACCCGGCAAGTGTGACAGCTTCATATGATGCCTATATTGTCCCCTGATAAGGATAACTGTGGAAAAAAAGGCGCAAAATAGGGTCTTACCCAGTATGACACGTGGGGGCAAGTGTGGGTTAGTACACTCACCTGAAGGGGTTGTGCAAGTCACAACCCCTATGAAGGCACGTAGTAAATGTGGAAGGCAGCGGTCCCGCAGTGTAGATATATTCCAAAAGTTAGGGCAGAAAGCAGGTTTCAAAATCCGCGCCAGGCGCGGATTTTGAAGCCTGCTTTCTGCCCTAACTCTTGGAATATATATTGTCCCCTGCAAATATTATTCCGAGCTTATAAAATATATAAAAATTTTCAGTGTATAATTTTTTTTAATTAAAGAATAAAACATTATTCCCACAGGCTCTGGAGATGTCCGCTAATACTGAACCGCTCTCTACTGGCTCCACTTGTCTCCTGCTTGGATGCTACAGCTGTCACTCAAGAGCAAAGGGACAGAATTGTTGAGAGATTTTTGCAAAAAGCATCATTAGAGCACTTACTGTATGTTCACACAAAGTTTTTTCCCTTTTCTTCATGAAAATAAAAAGCTTTATTTTCAATATTGTTAAAGAGGTTGTCTTATGTTCAGAAATTGTTATAATTGCAAAGTGCTTGTACAAACAAGAAACTTTGCAATTTACTTACTATTAAAAAAAAATCCTCTCTGTTCTTAAAGGGAATTTGTCACCAGATTTGTCCTCTATAAACTGCGGCCACTACCAGTGAGCCCTTATATACAGCACTCTAGAATACTGTATATAAGAGACCAGGCCGCTCTGTATAATGTAATAAAAGACCTTTATTATAGTCACCTGCAAGCGGTGGGGTCCAATAGGTGTCGCTGGTCTCAGGGCCAGCGCCTCCTCTATCCTGTGCAGTCGCTGTCCTCCTTCCCAGCTTCATGTGGATGACGCATGCTAGGTCCCTGTTCCTGTGCATAAGGCCTCTTTCACACATCAGTTTTTTGTTATCAGTCACAATCCGTTTTAGGACTGATGCGACGGATCCGTCTCAGATTGGGGAACAATGGATGCGACGGATCCTGTAAAATAACGGATCCGTCATACCATTTTTTTTACATGAGAAAACATATTTGCTATGAGAAACCTATATGAACCCATTCTGAGAGAGAGATAGAATTTTTTCTGACCAGAAATTAATTTATACCTCATCTGACCATGCTCGGTTGAAAAAAACTGATCCGTAGCCTTAAGCCGTCATTTGACCCATAGGTTTTCATTATAACAAACGACGGATGCCGACAGATCCGTCACTGTCCATTTTTCGAAGCAGACAGTCGACAGCCGGACAAACATTTTTTGACGGATCCGTCGCGTGACGGATGAAAATTGAGGCCATCAGTCGCAATCTGTCGCTAATACAAGCCAATGAGAAAAAAAAAAGGATCCAGTGCTGGATCCGTTTTTTTCGCAAAACGAAGGAGGGGCCTTACAGTACTTTGCTTTGCCCTCAGCAGGCAAGATCGAAGTGCACATGCACAGGATGACTGGGGTTGGAACTTGGCAGTACCTTAGAAATGCCGAAGCGCGGAGCGACGGCGTCGCTAAACAGAGGCTGAGTCAGCAACTGCGGTTCCAGGTTCTTTTACTCACTGCTTTAAAGCTGCACCCAGGTGCCGTCGTGGGCTCCGGTCAATCTTAAGCAAGCAAGGGGCCACCACTGGTGTTTTAAGAGAGAGAGAGTGTCCTTTCACTAGGATGTCCCCCTCAGCAGTTAGGAACCCGGGCTGAGCTCCTGCTCCAAGCTCCGGGCCTAGTGAAGTCCAAGAGTTTCAGAAGTGTCTTGTCAGAACTATGGTCCCGACTTGTCTGTCTGTATGAGTGTGTTGCGCCTTCCTCTACCCCCAATGGTGCCTGCCCCCTGGAGGTTGCCCTGGCGACTAGAAGGTCCCATGACTCTATATGGCCACCCCCCATTTGCCCCAAGACAGCTCCCCAGTGGGAAGCAGCTGACTGTATGTGAGATGAAATGTGGTGACACCGATGGTTAACCCTCCCTTAACTGAGGTACAGTACCCTGTGGCGACCAGAGCCTCAGGGGTGTCATACCACCACAATCCACCAAAATACACAGTCAGTTGCCCTTCCACCATGACTCGGTTAGGGTAGGGTCACTTAGGGTAGGGTCACTTGGACAGTCACCACAAGGTATGGGACCTCCCAACCACTAGTTTAGCAACCGGGGGTGTGGAACGACACAAAGGGGAGTAAGGCAACACACACACAGACAGTCAGCAACAGGGAACAAGTGAGATGTGGAGAGAATATGGTCGCTGGGGAGAGAGATGTGCCATAGGTCCCTCAGGACCGAGCGCACACAACAGGGTGCGGAACCCTAGGCTGGGTGGGTACTTCAGGTAACGCAAGCTGAATCCCAGAGGATTTCAAGTCTTCTGGCTCACATAAAGTGCCCAGGGCACAGCAGCATACTAGAGCCAGGAGCCGTGACAAAAAAAAAAAGGCACCAGTAAAGGACTCACGCTGCCTGACATACGGGACAGGAACGGAGCCAATACAAGGACTCAGGTCCCAGCGTAGCTTCAAGCCGCAGGGACTCACACAACATAGCACAAGTAGGAAGGACTCACAGAGAAAAGCACCAGTTCTGACCTCCGAACTATCTGGGATCGGCTGGAGCCCATGACATCAGAGTCCGGCACCCCAAGGGCGGTGACATCTCATTGAGTAAAGAATGCAATCTCTGTGTCGACCAATCCTTCCCACACCCTACTCTCGCCACAGCTGCATGGCAGCAGGAGACTACTACTCTTAACATCCCCGTGGCCTGAGCTCTGCCTGTGGAGAGCTGTACCATCCAAGCTGCGCTACCATATGCCCCAGGGCACACCCCCGCAGCGGCAGCTCCTATACTAGCTGCAAACCACAGGTGGCATCACTAATACAAACTCTAGTCTCCCCTGTGACAACGTTTGCCTGCAACTAATCAAAGGCGCTGTCTGAATCAAGAAGCAGGCCACTAAGGATGAGCAGAGGAGGACACATTGTGGGCGAAGAGATCTGCTCATTCTTCTCCCCCTTCCTGGCGGTCTTTTCCCCAGACCTCCATTTCTATTATAAACAACTCCATGACCATGTGGATTTAGAAAAAGATTGTTTATTCTAAACTGGGCTGCATTTTGCATTTTGAACACACTCCCCATCACGAGACAAATTACATCATACCTGGAAGGAGCCCGTACAATCTATCATCTACCTTTATTTTTAATGCACGATCTATTCTAGATGAACGCAGCTCCAGAAGTGAATGTCCAACCTGGAAGCTGCTTGCCACCATGACACGGAGCTTCGGTGAATACACTGCGCTCGCTCCGACCCCCCTATACCTTCCACCAACATTTTTAATCCCCGAATTCTGGTTCCCTTAGACTTATATGGGTACCAGATTCCAGACCGGAACTGGATTTTTTTTAAAAGTGAGCAGGTTACGTTTTTTTGCGAGCTCTACTGGCGAAATAATCCCTTTAAGGTATGCTGACTGCTTGAAAAAAAATTTAAAAAAAGAATAAATCAAATTTATTCTTGAGCTAGTCTGACTCTATTTATACCAATGGGTTATACAGCATATTTAGCAAAAACCACTAACAAATAAAGCTCTATTTTCCATGTCAAAGGTGTTATAAGCGTTTAAAAGTACTCTATGTGTCACTTCTGTTTCAGTGAATGTCGTTTGCTATCATAGCTTATGTATAACATGGGGTGGCTCCTCCATGCTTTATAGCACAGCTCTCCTTGCTCAGAAATGCAATGTATATTCAGTAATTACAAGATCACTAAGAAAATAATGCTGATTGCAGTAATGATTGTAGGGCATCTGATTTCACAATACAAACTGCATACATTACTAAACAGATATCTTACTCCTGATGAAGCTGGTGAACTTACTTTGAAAATTCACATCAGAGTGACTGTATAATTATTGCAAAAGTTTAATTGTCCGATATTAAATAAACATTTTTTTAGGCCAGCTCTAAAAACATGGATTACACAGCCATATCGTTCATTAGGTCTAAAGGGCACGTTACACGCTAAGATATATCTTACGATATGTCGTCGGGGTCACATCGTAAGTGATGCACATCCGGCATCGTTTGACATATCGTAGTGTGTTACAGCTACGAGCGACTGTGATCGAGCAAAAATACTCACCTTATTGTTGCTCTTTACACGTCGCTCATTTTCAAAAAATTGAACGTCCGGTTGTTCATTGTTCCCGAGGTAGCACACATCGCTCCGTGTGACACCCCGAGAACGATGAACTGCAGCTTAACTGGGCACTGCCGGTAATGCGGAAGCAAGGAGGTGGGCGGGATGTTACGTCCAACTCATCCCCGCCCATCCTCTTAGATTGGCCGGCCGCTGAGTGACGTCGCGGTGACGCCAAACGTCCCTCCCCCTTCAGGAAGTGGACGTTCGCCACCCACAGCGAGGTCGTTCGGGAGGTAAGTACGTGTGACGGGGGTTATCGACTTTGTGCGACACGGGCAACAGATTGCCCATGTCGAACAAACGATGGGGCAGGTGCGATCGCACATGCGATCACACGAGAAATTAACACGTGTAAAGCAGCCTTTAGAAATCTATATAATGAATTAAAAGGGTGCTTTACATGCTGCGACATCGCTAACGATATATCGTCGGGGTCACGTCGTTAGTGACGCACATCCGGCGCCATTAGCGACATCGCAGCGTGTGACACCAAGGAGCGACGATCAATGAGCGCAAAAATGTGAAAACTCGTTGTTCGTTGACACGTCGTTCATTTCTTTAATATCGTTGCTGCTGCAGGTACAATGTTGTTCGTCGTTCCTGCGGCAGCACATATCGCTATGTGTGACACTGCAGGAACGACAAACATCTCCTTACCTGCGTCCACCGGCAATGAGGAAGGAAGGAGGTGGGTGGCATGTTCCGGCCGCTCATCTCTGCCCCTCCTTTGCTATTGGACGGCTGCTGTGATGTCGCTGTGACGCCGCACGAACCGCCCCCCTTAGAAAGGAGGCAGTTCGCCGACCAGAGCGACGTCGCAGGGAAGGTAAAGGGGGCTTTACACGCTGCGACATCGCTAATGTGGAGTCATTGGGGTCACGGAATTTGTGAAGCACATCCGGCCGCATTAGCGATGTTGCTGCGTGTGACACCGATGAGCGATTTTGCATCGTTGCAAAAACATGCAAAATCGCTCATCGGTGACATGGGGGTCCATTCTCGATTATCGTTACTGCAGCAGTAACGATGTAGTTCGTCGCTCCTGCGGCAGCACACATCGCTATGTGTGACGCCGCAGGAACGAGGAACCTCTCCTTACCTGCCTCCCAGCCGCTATGAGGAAGGAAGGAGGTGGGCGGGATGTTCCGGCCACTCATCTCCGTCCCTCCGCTTCTATTGGGCGGCCGCTCAGTGACGTCGCTGTGACGCTGCACGGACCGCCCCCTTAGAAAGGAGGCAGTTTGCCGGTCATAGTGACGTTGCCGGGAAGGTAAGTATGTGTGACGGGTCTGCGCGATGTTGTGCGGCACGGGCAGCGATTTGCCCGTGTCGCACAACAGGCGGGGGCGGGTACCCATGCTAGCGATATCGGGATCGATATCGCAGCGTGTAAAGTAGCCTTTAGTCCGTGTGACGGGTGTTAGCGATGTTGTGCGCCACGGGCAGCGATTTGCCCATGTCGCACAACCGACGGGGGCGGGTACGCTCGCTAGTGATATTGGTTCCGATATCGCAGCATGTAAAGTACCCTATACAGTTTGTATTGTGAAATCTGTGACAGATCTGCTTTAAAAATTACAAAAAAATGATGAGATTTCATGTAATGTTCTAGAATTTACTGTAAAGCAATTCACTACGCAACTAGAAAAAAAACCCTCAGACTAGAAATCATTAATATATAAAGTAAGGATTAGTCAGTCTGTAGATTGGAGCTTTGTAGTTCCACCACAAAACCTACTTTCTGCTGATTTATGACTTTTTTTCATTAATATTTCAAAATCATTGTAGTTACAGTTAGGTCCAGAAATATTTGGACAGTGACACAAGTTTTGTTATTTTAGCTGTTTACAAAAACATGTTCAGAAATACAATTATATATATAATATGGGCTGAAAGTGCACACTCCCAGCTGCAATATGAGAGTTTTCACATCCAAATCGGAGAAAGGGTTTAGGAATCATAGCTCTGTAATGCATAGCCTCCTCTTTTTCAAGGGACCAAAAGTAATTGGACAAGGGACTCTAAGGGCTGCAATTAACTCTGAAGGTGTCTCCCTCGTTAACCTGTAATCAATGAAGTAGTTAAAAGGTCTGGGGTTGATTAAAGGTGTGTGGTTTTGCATGTGGAAGCTGTTGCTGTGACCAGACAACATGCGGTCTAAGGAACTCTCAATTGAGGTGAAGCAGAACATCCTGAGGCTGAAAAAAAAGAAAAAATCCATCAGAGAGATAGCAGACATGCTTGGAGTAGCAAAATCAACAGTCGGGTACATTCTGAGAAAAAAGGAATTGACTGGTGAGCTTGGGAACTCAAAAAGGCCTGGGCGTCCACGGATGACAACAGTGGTGGATGATCGCCGCATACTTTCTTTGGGGAAGAAGAACCTGTTCACAACATCAACTGAAGTCCAGAACACTCTCAGTGAAGTAGGTGTATCTGTCTCTAAGTCAACAGTAAAGAGAAGACTCCATGAAAGTAAATACAAAGGGTTTGACATCTAGATGCAAACCATTCATCAATTCCAAAAATAGACAGGCCAGAGTTAAATTTGCTGAAAAACACCTCATGAAGCCAGCTCAGTTCTGGAAAAGTATTCTATGGACAGATGAGACAAAGATCAACCTGTACCAGAATGATGGGAAGAAAAAAGTTTGGAGAAGAAAGGGAACGGCACATGATCCAAGGCACACCACATCCTCTGTAAAACATGGTGGAGGCAACGTGATGGCATGGGCATGCATGGCTTTCAATGGCACTGGGTCACTTGTGTTTATTGATGACATAACAGCAGACAAGAGTAGCCGGATGAATTCTGAAGTGTACCGGGATATACTTTCAGCCCAGATTCAGCCAAATGCCGCAAAGTTGATCGGACGGCGCTTCATAGTACAGATGGACAATGACCCCAAGCATACAGCCAAAGCTACCCAGGAGTTCATGAGTGCAAAAAAGTGGAACATTCTGCAATGGCCAAGTCAATCACCAGATCTTAACCCAATTGAGCATGCATTTCACTTGCTCAAATCCAGACTTAAGACGGAAAGACCCACAAACAAGCAAGACCTGAAGGCTGCAGCTGTAAAGGCCTGGCAAAGCATTAAGAAGGAGGAAACCCAGCGTTTGGTGATGTCCATGGGTTCCAGACTTAAGGCAGTGATTGCCTCCAAAGGATTCGCAACAAAATATTGAAAATAAAAATATTTTGTTTGTGTTTGGTTTATTTGTCCAATTACTTTTGACCTCCTAAAATGTGGAGTGTTTGTAAAGAAATGTGTACAATTCCTACAATTTCTATCAGATATTTTTGTTCAAACCTTCCAATTAAACGTTACAATCTGCACTTGAATTCTGTTGTAGAGATTTCATTTCAAATCCAATGTGGTGGCATGCAGAGCCCAACTCGCGAAAATTGTGTCACTGTCCAAATATTTCTGGACCTAACTGTATATGAAGAAAAACAATGAACTGCAATAAACCTCCAAAAATTATAATAAATTGACTACAAATTCACAGACCCAAATGAAAACTGACACATATAATAAGGGCCCACTCAGACGATCATTTTTCACGTATCTGTCAAATCCGTACTTTTCACAGGTAGACCATGTGCCCATTAAGTTCGTCATTTTTTTCAGGAAAAAAAATTAAGAGATATCCGTTTTTGATCCAAATTATGGATCAAAATCACCCACACAAGTTTATGGGTCAGTGAAAGTCACAGACGGTCAACAGAGAGCATCAGTGTGCAATTTGTGTGCTAACCGTTTTCACATTGTAATGGGTAGGAGAAGCTTTACATTTTTTTTTTATTTTTAGCATATGAGAATATCACTGGTGAAAACAATGATGGTGAAAACCTAAACTGGACAAATGAAAATCTGGTTCAAAACACAGATGAAAATCAGTCCATTTGCTTGCCATTAAAAGAAAAATCACTGAATGAGGCCATGTGCAAATGAGTTAATGCAAATGATCAAAACCTTATATAGAAAGTGTTTAGTGGTGTAACTAGAGTCCGATGGGCCTCAGTTCAAGATTTCGACCTGAGCCCCCATCTTTCTGCATGTTGGTCAGATGTATGGGCTCTTATAGTATTCCCCTCTTCATTATGTAGACATGTCGTCCATTCTGTACTAATGTCCCCCATCCTTTTAAATATGTCTCCCATCCTACACTATATGTCCCCAATCCTGGTATATATATCTGTAGCACCCCTGAGCCACTCAGGGCACTACTAGGTACTGCATCCCCACAAGGATGCAGGGCCTAGCCTGTGGGACCTGGAACACTAGTGCCCGTAACACCTACACACACCTAAAATCTTAGTTCCCACACCACACTAGGGGGCACTGCTAGTCAAATAAGGGGAGGGCAACCCAATGGGCAGAGTCTGACCAGGGAACTAGACAGCCTGGTGAGTGTGGATTGAGGGCAGTCTGTGAGAATGTAGTGAGGAGAGCAGACGTGCCTCTAGCTGGGTCTGTGTAACGGTGACCCGGGGGCACGGGAGTCAAGTTGCCAGCATAGGGGCACCTAAGGACCTCTGGGCCAGAGTCAAGACCCCAGAGACGGTTTGAGGGAGCACCACTGGAACCTGGGCACGTACGGGGCACAGGGCCCTAGGTCAGGCGACAGTTTCACATGGCCTGGCAAATCCTGCACAGTGAGGGTCATCCACGAGCCTCACTGACCTACAGATCCGGGGGCATCAGCAGTAAAGCTAGGATCGGGGTTCGGGCACATACCTCCCCCAGGGTCCACACTGCCAGCCGAACGGACAGACCGCTGTATCACAGCTGGGGGACTCCCAAATCCCAAAGTTTCAAGCTTCGGGGTCTCAACTACACTGAGAGTGCTGGGAACAGAGCAACTGAGTCATTAAACTGGCACTGGAAATACAGGGACCTGAACCAGCCGTCCACAGGTTACAGTGAGTAGAGACTGTTCATTAAAACCTTAATTATAAAGTGCAAATCTCCCATCTCACAAATCCCCTGTCTCAGCCCTGCCTGCGGAGGGCCTACTACCATAGCTGCCATCACCATCAGCCCAGGGGTAATTCAACTAAGCAGCATCGGTTCCATCCTACTAACCGCAACCCACAGGTGACATCACGTGAACATTAACTCTTATCTCCCATGTAAATACCCACTTTACATAAAGCACCCAGGGCACGGGACCAGGCAACAGCTACCACAGTGACATCCCGAATTGTATATACTGCCCGGGACCGAGTACCCCATTTCCTGGGCGACACATATCCCCCATCCTGGGCCCATCTTGGTATATATGTCCCTTATCCTGTTATATTTAGTTTGATTCAGAAATATTAAGATAGTGACTGACTCTTCATGATTTCAGCTCTGCAGGCCACTATTTTTTATTTAAACTGAAATTGTTGAGATGAAATTGAAGTGGAGACTTTCAAGTTTAATGAAAGGGGTTGAACAAAAATATCCTGTGAAACATAGAGAAACCTTTGCAGGTAATGACGGCTTGAAGTCTGGAAGCCATTGACGTCACCATACGTTGGGTTTCCTCCTTTGTGAGGCTTTGTCGGCCTTAACTTCGGTGACTTCAGTTGTTGCTTGTTTGTGGGTCTTTTTGCTTTAAGTTTTTTCTTTACCATGTGAGATGTAGCTCGATTTGGTTCATGTCTAGTGATTGACTCGGCCATTGCAGAATATTCCAGTTTTTTGCCTTAAAAACACCTGAGTTGCTTTTGCAACATGTTTTGGGTAATTGACCATTTGTACTGTGATGCACCAACAATCAGCCTTTGGTTGAATCGGAAAATTTACCCAAGAGAAAAAAATCCCTCCTCAAAATCCAATTCTTTAATATATATGCATTAAAATTGACAACATGCAACATTTAGATAAAACCAATCAGTAATAAAATGGATGCTGTGTGCAATCATATACAGTCATATGAAAAAGTTTTGGCACCTATATTAATGTTAACCTTTTTTCTTTATAACAATTTGGGTTTTTGCCACAGCTATTTCAGTTTCATATATCTAATAACTGATGGACTGAGTAATATTTCTGGATTGGAATGAGGTTTATTGTACTAACAGAAAATGTGCAATCTGCATTTAAACAAAATTTGACCGGTGCAAAAGTATGGGCACCCCTATCAATCTCTTGATTTGAACACTCCTAACTACTTTTTACTGACTTACTAAAGCACTAAATTGGTTTTGTAACCTCATTGAGGTTTGAACTTCATAGGCAGGTGTATCCAATCATGAGAAAAGGTATTTAAGGTGGTCACTTGCAAGTTGATCTCCTATTTGAATCTCCTATGAAGAGTGGACATTATGCAGCCATCAATTGGCCAAAGACATGACATCGGTCTACAAAAAATAAAACCTGAGATATCGATGATTTTCTTCCGATTTTTTTGTAGACATCGGTCAACAGAAAAAAAAATGAGACGTGGATGATTTTCGGCCAGTTTTCAAATAAAAGTCGCCAATTGGTGAATGGCTCTGCAAAATAACACAGCACAAAGATGACATCCATATGGCATCCTTGTGCCATCAATAGGTGCTAGAGTTCAAGTCCTCTTCCTCTCTGAAGAGACAAATTGTACCAAAACGACATCACTCCGGATTACCCTTCAATTGAAATGATCTGCAGTACCAGACACAACCTGTCAATGGGGGATGATGTTTTTCTGAAGAAGGCAACCATATATTTCCTAGTCTTCAATAACCTTTTTGGGTATGTACATATCAAGTTTTTCACAATGATTATTCTGGCTAAAAATGAATTAAAGAAACTGCATAAAAAAAGTTTGGTCTCATTTTTGTATATGGGTAATTTTTTATGCTTCTACATTACTCAGTGTTCAAATTTAGGGCTATATTCACGTCAGTACTTACATACTATGTTACGGGGGCTGACGGATTGAGGGAAAATAAGAAACGCAACCTTCCTCCTCAATCGTCACCCAGGGTCCACCGTGCAGAGATGTTATACCACTGCTAGGTGTCCAGAGGACGAAGTGGACACACAACAGCTCAGTAAAAGTAAATAGAAACCCAATAGGCTAGGTTGATGGCACACAGTGGTATATTGGTATATAGTGGGCCGCAATAACCTGTGTTAAACGTCACAGTGGTTATGCAAATGAAATGGAAACAGTTACTGTAACCAATGTTATCTTTACAGAGGCTATGCAACTCAATAACGCAAAGTAATACCCCATGCACACACCCACACTCAGAACACACACCTAACCAGCAATCCCTGAGTGGCAGTGGAGTGCGACATGCCTAGCCCGCGTTCACACCAAGGAAATGTCGGAAGACAACCTGCCTAGGAAGCCTGTCTAGGTTGTGGAGTTACCCTCTTACAGACCTATGCCATGATGTGAACGGCACCCACATAGGCGGCCTGTCCAGGGTGTGGAGCTTCCGCTCACAGAACCAGATCACAGCAATGGCTTTCAGCCAGACATCCAAACACATGAGGTCTAGGCTTTGATAAGTGCGCACCCATGTGCGTTAGTTGGAGCCTTAAACAACATTACCTCCAGCCCAAATGATCACAGAACCAACCCAAACAAGGGTGTCAGTTATCGTCAGATGACCACGTCCAATAGTCCTGAAGGCGAGCGTCCAGCTGCGAATCAATAACTGACATGTCAGCAGGGCAGCTGACGTCAGAGAGCTAATCAGGACCCACCATGTCACAGACATGCTCAGGCCAATCAGGACCCACCACGTCACGGATATGCTCATACCAATTAGGACCCGCCATGTCACGGACATGCTCAGTGCAGTCCTTTCCAGATTTAGCCTCAATCAGAGTGGAACTTCCAACACATGCTCAGTAGTGGATTTTCCACATTTAAGGCCGCTTTACACACAACGACAACGCTAATGAGAACGGAATTCGTGACGCACATCCGGCCTCATTAGCGACGTCGTTGCATTTGAAATGCACGAACAACCGATAACGATCAAAAATACTTACCTTATCGTTGATCGTTGACGCGTCGTTCCATTCCCAAATATCGTTGCTGCTGCAGGTACAATGTTGTTCGTCGTTCCTGCGGCAGCACACATCGCTATGGAAGGAAGGAGGGGGGCGGGATGTTCGTCCCGCTCATCTCCGCCCCTCCGCTTCTATTGGGTGGCCGCTTAGTGACGTCGCTGTGACGCTGAACGAACGGCCCCCTTAGAAAGGAGGCGGTTTGCCGGCCACAACGACGACGCTAGGCAGTTAAGTATGTGTGACAGGTGTTAGCGATGTTGTGCGCCACAGGCAGCGATTTGCCCGTGACGCACAACCGACAGGGGGCGGGTACGCGCGCTAACGATATCGATAGCGATATCGCTGCGTGTAAAGTGCCCTTTAGTCTCTGATAGAGAAATAAGTACCTGAGCATGCGCAGTAGAGGATTTTCGGGACTTAGGGGCACTTTGCACACTACGACATCGCAAGCTGATGCTGCAATGCAGTGCGCGATAGTCCCCGCCCCCGTCGCAGCTGCGATATCATGGTGATAGCTGCCGTAGCGAACATTATTGCTACGGCAGCTTCACATGCACTCACTTGCCCTGCGACATCGCTCTGGCGGGCGAAAAGCCTCCTTATTAAGGGGGCGGGTCGTGCGGCGTCATAGCAACGTCACACGGCAGGCGGCCAATAGAAGCGGAGGGGCGGAGATGAGTGGGACGTAAACATCCCGCCCACCTCCTTCCTTCCGCATAGCCGGCGTGAGCCGCAGGATGCAGCTAGGAGATGTTCCTCGCTCCTGCGGCTTCACACACAGCGATGTATGCTGCCGCAGGAACGAGGAACAACATCGTAACATTGGTATTTCCCTATTAATGGAAATGACCGATGCTACACCAATGATACGATTACGACGCTTTTGCGCTTGTTAATCGTATCATAAAGGATTTACACACTACGATGTCGAGAGCGACGCCGGATGTGCGTCACTTTTGATTTGACCCCACCGACATCGCACCTGCAAAGGGCCCCGTAGAACCTGAAACAGACTGAACAGCTAGAGCATGCGCTGTGGGATCTTTTAGGGACTTAAGCGGGCTTTACACGCTACGATATCACTAGCAATTGCTAGTGATATCGTACGCAAAAGCACCCGCCCCCGTCGTGCATGCGATTTCGTGTGATCGCTGCCGCAGCGAACATTATCGCTACGGCAGCGTCACACGTACTTACCTGGTCGGCGGCGGCGCTTTGACTGCCGAACAATCCCTCCCTCAAGGGGGAGGGACGTTCGGCATCACAGTGACGTCACCGCGACGTCACTAAGCGGCCGGCCAATCAAAGCGGAGGGGCGGAGATGAGCGGGACATAACATCCCGCCCACCTCCTTCCTTCCGCATTGCGGCCGGTGGCAGGTAAGGAGACGTTCCTCGCTCCTGCGGTGTCACTCACAGCGATGTGTGCTGCCGCAGGAGCGACGAACAACATTGATAATCAACCATTGCCGATTATTTTTGTTTTTGGGACGACCTCGCCATGGTGAACGATTTTCACCATTTTTGAGGTCGCTTAAGGTCGCTGGTAAGTGTCACACGCTACGACATCGTTAATGACGCCGGATGTGCGTCACTAACAACGTGACACCGACGATAAAACATTAACGATATCGTAGCATGTAAAGCCCCCTTTAGTCTCTGGCAAACTAATTCAGGCTGCGCATGCTCAGTCGTCAAAGATCCAAACTAAGAAGTGGAAGCAAGAGCAGCAAGATGAACTACCCTTGTCACTGCCAGGGTCCAAGGCTGATGCCCAGGCGGATTAGAAACCACAGCAGGCAGTCTCCGGCATCTGCAGCACCGGTTTGTAACACTATGGAAGATTTAAAAGAAACATCATAGGAAATCACAATTTCTAAGCAAATTTGGAAAGTTTCCTTCCATCTTTATGTGCCGCCCCTGCAGCAGTCGAACTGCTCGGATCCAGGGTTGCTGTGGCTCGAGGGTCTCCAAACTCGGGGGCTTGAGGACACTCCAATATAAAAGGGGGGTATTTACAGGGGATAAATGTTCGTGACACCACCTGCGGGTTACGGTAAAGGGGAGTACCGCCGCTGCCAAAAGGAGTACCGGGGCAGATGGTGTGGGGGCAACCAGATGTCAGTCCCTCCACAGGTAGGGAAGGCCCCGAATAGTGGGGGGAAGGACGTATGGTAGTCGGGTGGCTTGGCCTTGGGAAAACAGGGTGCAGGGGTCAGATTACTCACTGCGGTAGTCGTGGTGCTGGATTAGGTGGAATAAACAGACACTCTCACGGATGGTCAACCAAAGTCTCTAGGCACTGCAGTCTCTACGGGGGGAGCCCGTTCAGGTCCCGCTCCCACCAGTGTCACTTGGTAAGTCCAGAGCCCTGCCTCCATGCACAAATTGATTGACTGTTGTGGCCCTTCGGCTTGAAGCTTTCGGGGCGCCACTACCCGTGTGTATGGCAGCTGTGCTCTTGATGGCTGGCACTTGGGATTTTAGTGGGTTGTGCAGTTTGGAGAACCCTATCCCCCGTGTTGTGCTGCTGCCTTCAATCTCTGAGCTCTTGGGGAAAGTTCATAGAGAGACTATCCTCCACATGTGAATTATCAGGTTGCATGAAGCTACTCCCTGATCTAGGGTCCTGTACCCCACTGTGCTCGGTACTGGTCCAGTTACTGGACTTCTGGTGCCGACCATTCTCCAAAACTAAGTCTGTTACACCTCCTCCAATACACTGCGACCGGGTCTCTGGCTCCAGTGGTCCCGGACCACCGTCTGCGGCCCAACCTGTCGCCTCCCTAGGAGCTCCAACTCCCTAGCTCCTCACTCTTTGAGGGCTAACTCTCAACTCCTTGTCTCCCCTCCCACCAGTATGCTTGACCCCTAGGTGGGTTGCCCTGCTCCAACCTGACCAACCCAGGGGTGTGTCTGTACAGGTCTGGTGTGAGGTGTGGTTGGGATTTGTACTGCGGGTGTTAGTGACACTGTTGATGGGAACCTGAAACCATGGGGAGTAGGCCCTGCACCCTGGGGGACAGGATGCAGTTTCCTGTAGCACCCTGATGTAGGCAGGGGCGCTACATTTATGGCTTCCTTACATTTTCTTGAACAGATTTTTCACTTAGACCCATGACCACATGATATGTTGTTACACTTGCATAGTACAATAACTTTACTTTTATAAGTAAACTAGCTGTACTACCAGGCTTCGCCCGGGTTAATAACTGCTGTTAACAAAATAGAATGTATTAACAAAAATGTATTCTGCACACAAAAACCACAAAACAAATAGATAGAAATGTAATTATTAAAAGGCAAAAACTAAGCTAATAGAAGCATTTCACAACATATATTTCAACACCACAGATATTCCACACAGATTTAACTAAATTGGCCAAGTAATGTGCTCCGTCTGTCTCTTTCCAGGTCTGTCTCTTTCCAGGTCTGTCTCTTTCCCCGTCTGTCTCTTTCCAGGTCTGCCTCTTTCCAGGTCTGCCTCTTTCCTCATCTGCCTCTTTCCTCGTCTGCCTCTTTCCTCGTCTGCCTGTCTCTGTCTCTTTCCAGGTCTGTCTCCCCGTCTCTTTGTCTGTGTCTTTTCCTGTCTGTCTCTTTCCGTCTCTGCCTGTTTTTGTGTGTCTCTATTTCTTTGTCTCTTTCCCCGTCTGTCTCTATCAAGGTCTGTGTCTTTCCCCATCTATCTTTGTCTGTCTCTCTGGCTGTCTCCTCCTTCCCTGTCTGCCTGTCTCTGTCCCTGTCTGCATGTCTGTCTGTCTCTTTCCCCATCTGTCTCTTTCCCCATCTGTCTCTTTCCCCGTCTGTCTCTTTCCAGGTCTGTCTCTTTCCAGGTCTGTTTCTTTCCAGGTCTGTCTCTGTCTCTCTTTCCCCATCTGTCTCTGTCTGTCTTTTCACCGTCTGTCTCTGTCTGTCTCTTTCACCGTTTGTCTCTGTCTATCTCTTTCCCTGTCTGTCTCTATCTCTCTGTCTCTTTCCCTGTCTGTCTCTGTCTGTCTCTCTGCCTGTCTCTCTCTGTCTCGCTCTATCCGTCTCCCCACCGACATCTTATTACCTCACATATAAGCTTCTTATTCTTTTAATGTCTTTTGTTGCTATAGCAACCACTCACAGTTCCTACTAATAACCTGTAGTTCCAGGCTCTATTTACTTTAATGAAGGGATGTTTTTTGGAGAGTAACTGTAAAGCGCGGGGTTAAATTTTCCTGTCAAAACATAGTCTACGATGTTCCCTGGGTCACATGAGGTGTTTGTGTAAAATTTTGTGATTGTAAATGCAACGGTGCGGATACACTTTTCGTTTCACTTTTTCCCCATTATGTAGATAGGGGCAAAAGTGATTGGTAAATTGGAACACGCGGGGTTAAAATTTCGCCTCACAACATAGCTGTTAACAAAATAGAATGTATTAACAAAAATGTATTCTGCACACAAAAACCACAAAACAAATAGATATAAATGTAATTATAATGTATGTCTCCCCCTCTGTATATATCTCTCTGTCTCTCTCTCTATCTCTTTGTCTGTCTGTCTCTTTCCCTGTCTTTCTCTGACTGTCTCTGTCTCTTTCTCCGTCTGTCTCAATCTCTCTCCCTGTCTGTCTATCTATCTCTTTCCCTGTCTGTCTCTTTCCCTCTCTTTCCCTGTCTGTCTCTTTCCCTCTCTTTCCCTGTCTGTCTCTTTCCCTCTTTCCCTCTGTCTCTTTCCCTGTGTCTGTCTCTTTGTCTATCTCTTTACCTGTCTTTGTCTGTCTCTTACCCTGCCTGTCTCTTTCCCTCTCTTTCCCTGTCTGTCTGTTTCCCTGTGTCTGTCTCTTTGTCTGTGTCTGTCTCTATTTGTCTGTCTCTTACCCTGTCTATGTCTGTTTCTTACCCTGTCTGTGTCTGCCTCTTTCCCTGTCTGTGTCTGTCTCTTTCCCTGGCTGCATTGTGACATGCCAACATTCCATTTAAGCGCGTGGCTGCGCATTCTTCTGACGTTCTGGCTGCACTGTGGCTCCCAGCTCCATTCACTTTAATGGAGGCAGGTTTTTTGGTGAATAACTGTAAAGCGCGGGGTTAAAATTTCCCCTCAAAACATAGCCTATGACGCTCTCGGGGTCCAGAAGTGTGAGTGTGCAAAATTTTGTGGCTGTAACTGCGACGGTGCAGATGCCAATCCTGGGCATACACACATACACACCCACATACATACACACATTTAGCTTTATATATTACATTAATACAGATAAGATATATTTTGGCAAAAGCCTTAAGTGTCCTTGCCAGGTTTTTTTTTTTCAATGTCCCCTATAATAATTTAGCTTTCAGTGTGCTAAACCAAAGAAGTAGATACTAAGATCCATTGTCAAAGAAGTCAAGATGGTAGATTTCAAGGATTCTTCTTTTAGCAAAATGTAACCATAATTCACATCTGTTATAAAGGAAAAAGAGGTTTCAGAATGCTATAAAATGTGGCATAACATACATAATTAAATGCAGGAGTGGATTTTGAAGTCTCTACAGGAAGCGGTGTGTGAGTATCGGCGTAGCACGGCAAACCTGCTGGAAGCTAATTGCTACATTTAACATTGAATAGTTGCGATATATGGGTCTGCATGAGGTGACTATTGCAGATGGGATAATTGCGGAGCAAATGTAGAGGTAGAAGAAGATAATGATCAACATGGAAAAATATTGTATAAAACAAATGACCACAAAACATGAATTAACACATTACTTGCAAATCATTTCGAGGAATCAGGCGTACACGAGTGAGATTTTCCATTATACCATTTTTCCCATGAAAAAGAATTTGAACTACGGAAAACATGATTCATTTACATTGTTCTACAGGTATTTGTCACAGACAATAGTAAAGGAAAAGGTAAAGCTAACAATTACCGGTATCATTAACAACTGTGAAATAATTAATATGATACATAATAGTTATTACTATTAAGTCTGTATGTCGTGCATGATAAAACAATTCATAGTTTGGAAGAAGGCAAAATCCAACAACAGTTTATGCAGCTAAAAAAGACACAAAAAATGTTCCTGTGGGCTCCACACTGCTCAGGACCGACTCCATCATTCATGTTCTTTGTGTAAAATTGCCTTTTCTGCTTTCTTTTTCAATCTGCTATTTCTTGTTGAAAGCTGAGGACTTGTCATATAGCCAAACTGTAAAGGTCATATATTTATTCCAAATATTGAAAATATAATGTTCTGCCTCACCGAATGCATGTCATGGCAACTTCAGACTCTGTTTACATTGTAAAGTCTGACAGGCAACCTGATGCTTCTTAGTTGCTCAGCCAGAGTCGGTCGTCGACTGTTTAGTGCTCTCTGGTCTTCGGTGTAGCAGGAGTTAATTTCTGCTGGCTGATGAATTGCTGCTTGGGTCACAGGTTGCTGATGTCCTATCACAGCCATCTCAGCCATGTAGAAAATGGTGGAACCTAGCCTCAGATGCCGAAGAAAGCTCTAGTTTTCCTCCAGCATTTTCTCTGTGCGTGGTGACCCAGTTGTTTGTGAACTGTTGTATGCAATGTGGTGTGTTGTGGAAATATCCTTATTGTTTGTTTGTTTCCTTCCTGTACTTTATTTCTCCCTAAGCATGTATTGCATTTTCCCATTTGTGTGCTTGTGTAGCGCTACTGCGGTCATGCTACTAAAATCTGCAACCTGGTTCTTGGAGTCCTAGCTCTGACAAAACCTGCACACACCTAAAACACTCACACAAACCTGAACCACAAGAGGCTTGGCCGTCCTATGGTGTAAAGCCTATCCAGGAAGTGGAGGTTGCCTATGAGGTGTAAATCCAACCCTCCTGTAGCTAGGTCCCTAGAGGGAAGGGGAGGGGTTGGTGAGTGAAGTGGAGGAGAAAATCAGACAAGTCCAGACAGAGATGGAGTGAGGAGAAGGAGGGAGTAGGACACCCGGCTGAGTGTCAGGTTTGGGTGCGAGGCCTGAGGATCATTGCACGATACCCAGGGGAGAAGAAGCTGGCTGCGGGGTCTGCAAGGGACTCTGACAGAACTGTGCAAGAGAAGTGCACAGAGGGGTCATAGCCAAGCTACACAGACAGAGTCGGGACAAAGGGAACCAGGAATCTGTCCCCAGCACCAGGGGTGTGTAACCTGTGAGTAAAAATCAGCAGTAAAGACTCCCTGTTTCACTCGGACTTTGCCTGTTTGGATTTCTTTCAGCCTGCACCTCATTCAGCACCACGGTAACCAGCAGTGTGTGTCCCTGTTTCCTGTATTGTGTACCTCATCCAACACCAAGAGGTCTCATAGCCTGTTCCTGCACTGTCCCCTCATCCAGCACCTAGAGGACACTGGGGTTTACCCTACCTGCGGAAGGGGTTAACACACTTGCTGCTGATTCCATCAGCCCCAGTCCCTCATAAGCAGCAGCGGCGGCACCTATTCCCTTGCCGCACTACCACAGGTGGCGTCACGAACATTAATTTAATTATCCCTTGTAAATAGCCCCTGCCATTTCATTAAGCGTTCCCAGGGCACGGGACCACGCAACGGTCACCAGAGTGACATTCCCATTTGTTACTGCCCGGGACCGAGTACCCCCTTCCCTGGGCGACACACTTGCAGTGAATTTGAGACTTGGTTTTCCTCTGTCTGTCAGTATTTGTGGGATTCTTTACTCCTAATGCACCATTCCCTGGGGATGAGGGAGAGGGGGTGTTAGACCAGGACTGCTCAGGAGTTAGGGCTATGCTGGTGGTCCAGACCTTGCTACTATTAAGCCTAACTCTGGAATAATGGACAGTTAAGGGTCCCTAGTCTGAGGGCCAGTCTAGGTGCCCTTACTCCTGGTTACCGTGGCATACCCGTGACACACATAAATAATCAGGATCTGCTGCTGACAGCTATCTTTACAATTGCCAAACAATGATGTCCCACATGTGCTTAACCGGAGACAAGTCCAGAGACCCTTCAGGCAATGTTAGCATCTTTAGGCAATGCAGGCTGCTCACAGTAGTACAAGTAACATGCAACCTCGAATTGTGTTAAAAATTGGATAACTTGGGAGAAATTGACTTACCACTTTTTCCACAACCAAATAAATGTAACACTAAGCGGTTTGTGTACCTGGAATGAAACAACAGGCTTCCAGTTACTGTACATTATGACACCCCACAACATAATTCTAGTAGCAGGATCAATAAGAGGCATGTTCGTGAAATCTTCTTTATGGCTTTGCCTACGTGGTATTCTCAGATTCAAATAATTGTGTCTAATGATCTATTAGAGATCACATATCAAGCAAAAGGCATCAGACAATATCTACAAAAACCATCAGAAGGTGTTTTCATGAAATTAGGCTGTGGGACAGATGTCCAACTGAAGGTGTCTCACTGACCTCTCGCCACAGCACTCAAAAGCTATTATGGTGCAGTGTAAGATGGCAAAGGAAGCTGGAATGGAGGTCTGTCCTCTTTAGCAAGAAGTTTTCACTTTTGCTTTGGACACAATGAGACCTGTAGATTGGTCTGGAGATCATGTGAGTAATGCCATGAAGTGACCTTCATGAGGGGCCATGAATGTGTCCAACGAGCCATTTTTCAACTCAACACCAAGCTGGATATTGCTCGCGCCTGCAGAGTCTTCCATTAAACACATCTGGGACTTCATTAGTTAGCAATTGCAAAGGGAGCTGCCAACAGCAGATCTTGATGATTACATTTATTTAGCATTTGAAAACATTCCTCAGACAAGCATTAATATTCTTATTAATAGCAGCAAAGGTGTGTAAGTCCATGTATTTCTACGTGTGGCATTCATACTCATTACTGAATAAATCGAGATGCTTTCAAAATGTTGTTAGTATTTTTTCAGAATTTGTGTACCACAAATATGTTTATCGATTCTGTGATTTCCATGATTTCATCACTTTTCCGTCTTGGTGTTGTAATTTCAATATTGAGGAATCTAGATCAAGTCCTATAAATTTGTTATCCACTAAATATTTTGAGACAACTGCCTCCAATAAGGCAGCTGGGACAAAACTTATCCATATGTGATACAAGGTAGAGACAAGAAAGTACCGAAAAAAGAAGGGGAGACCCCGCTCACCTGTTCCCGAGATCAAATCTGGACCATGCACGGAGGAAGAGGTAGGCAGACCTCGGCAGCAGCGTAGAAAAAAGGTGAATCCAGCAACCAGGTCCAAAATAATTCCATCATGAATTCAAGGCAAAATACAGGTAAGAGGACGCGTTTCGAACATTGTGCACTAGAGACAGATTAAGAACCACAATGTTTGAAACGCGTCCTCTTACCTGTATTTTCCCTTGAATTCATGATGGAATTATTTTAACAAACATGAAATAAAGCACGTATATTTTAATCTGTTTTTGGACCTGGTTGCTGGATTCACCTTTTTTCTAAGGTAGAGACAAGGTATTCGAACAACAGCCAACAAAATGACTGTCTTGCCAGTAATTGATATGATGATGGAAGTCAATTAATAAGATCGTAAAGATTATAAATGAGGATTGTGATGACATTAAGTGCAAGATAGAAATTGTTTCTAAATTGAGCTTGTTCTATTTGTCAGTAGCTGGCACAAATCCAGTTAATTCCTGGTCCACGTGAACGAGCCAGCTACTGTACGAAGGAGTGGGAGCGCTTGGCTTCAGATGTCATTAAATGCTGTGTTGTGTTTTCCCTCAAGGTCTCCTTTCCTTGCGGCAGACTGATACATTTATTACACTTCATGAACAGAGTAAATAAAAGCTTCAAACTTTCACAAAAGAGCTGCGAGAGAAAAGAAAATCTGATGTAAAGATGCTGCTTGAATACAACAAGCGTTCAAAAAATTGCCCTATTAATGATTGTGATGTGTCCATTTCATGATATATAAAATGGTACTACATCATACTGGTAAACCTTAAATTTTATTAGATGTTATTAGATGTATTGGATATGTGTTGTTTTCTCTTTGAATGTTCTTTCATTTTATAGGCCCAAAATACCTTGTTACAAAGTGGTATAGACTATACAGTCAGATCACGTGACTGCAGGCCAAGGGGCCCATCAACAGAGGTCCTATCATTTTTAGTACCCTTACCTACTTGATCAGTTTGATCATAGTTAAAATTAATTTTTTTTCTAAGTATATTAAAGGGTTCTTCCCATCTCAGTCGTTCATGGCTAAAATGAAAATACCGTGTTTTCCCAAACATAAGACAGGGTCTTATATTATTTTTGGCTCTACAAGATGCGCTAGGAATTATTTTCAGGGGATGTCTTATATTTTTTATTCTAACAAATATACAGCTGCACTCTGAGATGCTATGGTAGGCAAACATTAAATATAGGAACGTGGACATGCATTACTGCTAACTAAATAAATTACAGGTCAGGTTTATGTGAGCCCAGCAGCCAGCATCAAGGTGTATCTATTTTGCTGGGTCCCTACCTAAATGCCTCTACCTTGGCTAAAAAGCCTACAATTTTATGGACGAGCAAGAAACTGGTAATAGAAAATTTATAATGGCCTTAAGCTGGTGGGGAGGAGTGCTCTAACTTGAATAACTGCACTCACATCTCCCCTGGTACAATTACACAGAAAGAGTAATATATATATATATATATATATATATATATATATATATATATATATATATCATACTGCTCAAAAAAATTAAGGGAACACTAAAATACCATTCTGTTGTTTAAGTGTTACCTTTATTTTTATGAGCGTTTCAGCGTACCTTTGTAATTTTCCTTTTTTGTAAACTCTTGATTTAAACTCTTAACTGCAATTTATATTTGATTACCACTTATATGTCTAACTGCATATGCCATTGATTTTAACTTCACTGTTTTTCATATTGTGTGTATGACTATCTCTTGCATTGCCACCACCACAAGTAGGTCTTATTAGAGTTGAGCAAACCTGAAAGTTAAGTTCAGTATTTGTATTAAAGACGAACTTTGCTAAAAAAAAAAAATCAGTGTTCAAGTTTGGAGTTCGGATGCTTTAAGTATGCAAACCATTTGAGTGTGCATCGCTGTGCTTGGGTATGCTTGGTGTTCAGCCCAGTTTGAGCCACTTGCAGTTTTAGATCGGCTCACACTGGGGGTAACAACAACATTATCGGATGTAGTGTGCACCCAAAGAAGAGAATTTAAAAAACTACTCCTAACCACCCTCACAAGAGATCTATGTATGGCTGGCTGCATGTGGGGGGAGACCTGAAATGCCCATTTAGTGACTTTCATTGGGATTCAGGTCAAGTCCAGGTCCCAAACCGAACTTTATATAAAGTCCGGCTGCACTTGTCAAACTGAACTTCCACGGGTTCACTCATCTATATCTCCAATAAAAGTTGTTGTACTTTCAATGGAATCTTTTATTTTTTTACGACATTGCTTGAATTTTTTCGCATTGGTATTCATATTATAATTAGAACAAAGTATAGCTGGATTCTGTTCTTTCTCAGTCCATTTAAAGTCTAAGCACAAAGAAAGACAAATCTGTTTAGTATAGGGTTGCTCGAGGTTGTCACTGGTAGATGGACTCTTATACTCACTTAGATCAAAATATGAGCTAAGAACCTGACATTTTTTCTGTGTAAAAATAGTGATATTCATGTACCGTATTCAAAATTTGCAAAATACTATTGCATAGTGTATGTATTTTATACTGCAGCTATGGTGTTCATCCGCCTACGATTTTGCAAAGGGGATAGTGCAGGTGGTAATTAAATTATTTATTGTCCGCCCAACAGCTATCCTGATAAATCTTAGAGATTGTGGACATGACTCATTCTGAAAATCCTTGCCAAGTGCACTGAGACAGATTTCTTCTTCACTTATTTTGACATAAACACAAAAAATAGCATATAATTTTATATCAATAAAACATAGCTTAAAAAATAAATTATCACACTTTTTGAACATTTTAACATACACTAGACCGTAGTGTATAAATGAAACAATATAGTGTAAAGTAATAAAAATAGAACATAACATCTAAAAAAAAATGCAAGTAATTGTAACATTATAACAAACACAGTGTATAACTAAAATTTGAATCCATTGTAACATTATCACGCTTAAAGTAGGGTGGGAATAAAGTCTTTCTCGACATCATCACAATCCAAGCATAGAAATAAAAATACAGTTTAGGTTAGCGTCTCTAAAAACAATGCATCTTAAAAATAAAGACATAAATCATTGTGGTATCATCATAATAGAATATTCTTACTCTAAGAATAAAGAACGACACTGTTGAGACATCAGTACATTGCATACAAGATAGGAATAAATGCATTAAATATTATAACACCTGGCCCTGATGGTATTCATTCATGGGATTTGAGGAAGTTGAGCTTGATAATTGATAGACCTCTGTATGTCATCTTCTTAGGGGCACTTAGCACACTACGACATCGCAGGTGCGATGTCGGTGGGGTCAAACTGAAAGTGACGCACATCCGGCATCTCAGGTGATATCGTAGTGTGTAAAGCCTTTTTGATACGATTAACGAGCGCAAAAGCATCGTAATCGTATCACCGGTGTAGCGTCGGTCCTTTCCATGGATTTGGAAATGACCGATGTTACGATGTTGTTCCTCATTCCAGTGGCAGCACACATCGCTGTGTGTGAAGCCGCAGGAGCGAGGAACATCTCCTACCTGCGTCCTGCGGCTCACGCCAGCTATGCGGAAGAAAGGAGGTGGGCGGGAAGTTTACGTCCCACTCATCTCCGCCCCTCCGCTTCTATTGGCCGCCTGCCGTGTGACGTCGCTGTGACGCCGCACGACCCACCCCCTTAATAAAGAGGCGGGTCACCGGCCAGAGCGACGTCGCAGGGCAGGTGAGTGCATGTGAAGCTGGCATAGTGATAATGTTCGCTACGGCAGCTATCAGCATGATATCGCAGCTGCGACGGGAGCGGGGACTATCGCGCACGGCATCGCAGCATCGGCTTGCGATGTCGTAGTGTGCAAAGTGCCCCTTAGAATCTCTTGTAATGGGATGAGCACCACAGGAGTGGGAAATGGCTGATGTGGTACAGATATTCAAGAAGGGTAAGAAGATGAATTTGCGCAACTGCCATCTAATAATTCTGACATCAGAGGTGTGCTAATATTTTGAAGGCATGATAAGGAATGAGCTGTACAAGTATATAGTCATGGCCAAAAGGGTTGGCACCCTTGAAATTGTTTTAGAAAATAAAGTATTTGTCCTTCAAGTTATTGGAATTCCACATGTTTTGTTATACACATGTTTATTTCCTTTGTGCGTATTAGAATAACACAAAAATACAATGAAACAAAGAAAAATGGACATAATTTCACACAAACCCCAAAAATAGGCCAGAAAACATTGTTGTTACCTTTCCAAAATTCTGGTTAAGCAACTTTGTTTCAAGCATGTGATGCTTGCTCAAAGTCACCTGTACCAAGTAACAGGAGTGGGCAATATGACAATCAAATCTGAAACCAGATAAAAAAGGGGAGAAGTTGACTCAATCTTTGCATTGTATGCCACACTAAGTATGGAAAACAGAAAAAAGAGAAGAGAAATATCTGAGGACTGGAGAACCAAAATTGTTGAAAAATATAAAGAATCTCAAGGTTACAAGTCAATATCCAGGGATTTTGATGTGCCTATGTCCACAGTGTGCAAAATTAATCAAGATGTTTACAACCCATGGCACTGTAGCTAATCTCTCTGGACGTGGACAGTACAGAGAAATTACAAAGGTGAAAACCCAGGATAATCCAGATGATGAATCAACAGCCCCAATCAAGTTCCAAAGAAATTCAAGCTGTCCTGCAGGCTTATGGTGCACTAGTCTCAAAGAATCTTCAACAGTTTAATGAAATTAAAATGCTATAACATACACAGAGACATAAACAGCTAGACTGCAGTTTGCCAAAATCCTTCTTAGATAGATGAGACCAAGATAGAGCTTTATGGTAAATCCCATCATTCTACTCTTTACCGAAAACAGGATGAGAACTACATAGAAAAGAGCACAGTACATACAGTCAAATATGGTGGAGGCTCAAAGATCTTTTGCGGTTGTTTCAGTGCTTCTGCCACTGGGAGCCTTGACTGTGTGCATGGCATCATGAAATCTGTAGACTAACCAAAGGATTTTGGAAAGCTGGGTTTGCATCCTAGGTCATGGGTTTTCCAGAAGGACAATAACCCCAAACATACCTCAAGAAATCCCCATAAATGGATGGAAACAAAGCGCTGGAGTATTCTGAAGTGGCCAGCAATAAATCCAGATCTAAATCCCATTGAACACATATAGAGAGATTTTAAAATTGTTGTTGCACGAAGGCGCCCTTCAAATATGAGAGACCTAGAGCACTTTGGAAAAGCATGATCTGAAATTCCAGTTGAGAGGTGTAAGAAGCTTGTTGATGGTTATTGGATGCAGTTATTTATTCCAAGGGATTTCCAAGTTGAGGGTGCCAACAATTTTGTCTGGACCATTTTGGTGGTTTCATGTGAAATTATGTCCAATTTGTCTTTTTCTCTCAGTTTTTTTATGTTGGAAATAAATAAAAGGAAATAAACTTGTATTATATAACGTGTAATTGCAATAATTTTCTAGGATAAATACTTCATTTTCTGGAATAATTTCAAGGATACCAACACTTTTGGCCATGACTGTATAGCAAACAACAATCTAATAACTGACAGCCAGCATGGATTCATGATATATGTCATGTCTAACTAGTATATTGGGTTTGTATGAGGAGGTAAGTGTAAATCTGGATGTTGCTCAGATGGCTGATGTTCTGTATTTGGACTATGCAAAAGCATTTGATACTGTACCACATAATAGACTAATATCGAAGCTCCAGAAGCAGACACTGGTGGTCAGTATATGCACATGGGTTAAAAAACTGTTTAAGGCCTCTGCCACACTTACATGACAAAACGTAATGTTTTTGTCATGTATGTGTCAAAGGGGTGGTTTGTTCCCCGTGTGCCGTGTTTCTGGCACGTACGTGTTCTCCGTATGTTATACGTAATAACACACGGAGAACGGAAAGCCCCGCCTTACCTGATTCTTCCGGAGCTGTCTGTGGTGCTGAATGACAGCGTCCGGCACTGGCCACGCCCCGCTGACGCAGCGTCCGGTCCCCAGCGAAGAAGATGCGTTGTTCAAATTCACTGTGGGTAGGATGCAGGTGACAGCCGCGGCAGAGACTGCAGGGCTGGTGGAGGTGAGTGTGTTAGTGTGGTTTTTTTTTTTATTTTTAACCTGACATGTGTGTTTCTCCAGCGCGTGTCACAAGGAACCGCATCCACACTACATCCGTGTCATACGTGTGCGGGCCGTGTGACACCCGTGCTGCCGGAGCAACACAGACATGTCAGCGTATGGAACTCACGGAGACACGTAAGTACGGAACGGACACACGTTCCGTTCCTAAATACTTATGTGTCTCCTAACCATTGGGATTACCTAGGTCCCCGTGTGTACGTGACTCCGGTACGTGTAAAAAAAGGCAAACAAGTACCGGAGTTACGTGAGTGTGACGGAGGCCTAAGAGAAAGGAAACAGGGTCGTTGTAAATAGTACATTCTCTATATGGACTTCAGTCACTAGTGGAGATGAGAAGGATAAATGTTATGCTCAATTCTTTTTAATCTCTCAATTATTGGCTTTGTGAAGGAGATTGAGGAGGGTCGGATTTCCCATAACCAAAAGTCTTATCTGGACCATGGCCTAGGACACAGCAGTCAGGGGGCATATGTATAGAAAAAACATAGTTACAAATTTGTCTGTACTCTTTTGAAAAGGCCATATAAAATGCTATTTTATTTACATCCATATACATTAAATAGACGACTGACCTCAGAGTGCATCATAAAAATATAGAAATGCATTAACTTAGAGGGAGAAGGAATAATCACTGTGCAAAAACTCACCACCTGGAACAGCCAATCAGATCATTGCTTCACCTGCTGTAGCTTGTAATCTGATTGGCCTTTTAGTTCTGTCACTGCTATAAAAAGTTCAGGTGGAAGGTGCGCAGCAGTCATGTAACACCAGTAGAGGTTGTTATTGGCTAGAGCTGCACACAATTCCATACCTGATTGTCTGACTCTTACCTGTTCCCAGGGGAGAACCAGCCAGGTTGGCTGTGCCCCGAGGAGGGGAGGAAAACCAAAATTCCATTCTGGTCTCCCAAACTGGTGTCCCTGCCTTCTCCATAAAAACCTCCAAATTACAGGTCAGTCACTAAGAGAAGGTACACACGACTGCATCACCGTAGTGGTATGTTTCTATATCATAGCAGGTCCTGCGTGATGCCATCGCTTACCTCAGTATGCTCCCCTCTGTCTCTTGAAGGACTCCCTACCCTGGAAGGTGACTCCTATAAACGCATTGTCACCATATATCAGCAGGGTCCTCTTACCTCAGCAATGTGCACCCATCCATGCCTCCAATTCCCCCTATGTTGGCAGGTCCTCTATATTTTTTCTCTCTGCAGATCCTGCTTCTATAGGCCGTAACCCCTAACTTGCCAATGTTTCCTGTATCTCCCAGTGTTCCAGGTTTTCCTCTCAAGGTTAGTCCCTCCTTATTTTATCATAGATACTTCATCTCGTCACATTCCTATTTTGGCAGATCTTCCGTATTTTACCCTGTCCGCCTATCTAGGCAGATTCCTTTTATCTTGGAAAGTCCCCCTTAGCTTGCTAAGTCGTTTATCGCGAGAGCTCGCTCCTATCTTGGCCTGGTCTTCCTTGCCTGGCAGATTACACCTGTCCTAGTATATTCCCCTTTTTCCAGGCAGATTCCCTCCATATTTGCAGGTCAACACATTGCGTTTTCAGATTTCTCAGAGCTTGTCTATCATGAGGAACATTGCATTCCTGTATTGAATTCTTGAGGACAACCACACGGCCAAATTTACAACAATACAACAAGTGACAACACATTTTGAGAGCGGAAGGGGGACGTAGCATTATGTGCTTTGGTCTGGTGTGCAGAAATGTGTAAATCTAGTTTTGGAATTGACAGTAAAGTGTTAGGGGCACTTTGCACACTACGACATCGCAAGCTGATGGTAGTGATGCCGTGCACGATAGTCCCCGCCCCTGTCGCAGCTGCGATATCATGGTGATAGCTGCCGTAGCGAACATTATCGCTACGGTAGCTTCACATGCACTCACCTGCCCTTCGACATCGCTCTGGCCGGCGAACCGCCTCCATATTAAGGGGGTGGGTCGTGCGGCGTCATAGCGACATCACACGGCAGGCGGCCAATAAAAGCGGAGGGGCAGAGATGAGCGGGGCGTAAACATCCCACCCACCTCCTTCCTTCCGCATAGCCGGCGTGAGCCGCAGGACGCAGGTAGGAGATGTTACTCGCTCCTGCGACTTCACACACAGCGATGTGTGCTGCCGCAGGAACGAGGAACAACATCGTAACATCAGTATTTCCCAAATAATAGAAATGACCGACGCTACACCGGTGATACGATTACGACGTTTTTGCACTCCTTAATCGTATCATAAAGGATTAACACACAACGATGTCGAGAGCGACGCCAGATGTGCGTCACTTTCGATTTTACCCCACCGACATCGCACCTGCGATGTAGTAGTGTGCAAAGTGCCCCTTAGTGTTTGCCATGACTTCTGATGAACGAGTGTGCTCGCCACTGCTCAATACTCGATCAAGCATCATGGGTGCTCGAGCACTATACTTGAGTCCCAGCCTTGCATGTCTCACAACTGGTAGGGTAAGTTCACACAGGGTGTTTTTGTTGTGATTTTTGTGCATTTTTTTGCATGGTTTCTGTCTTGGTTTCACGAAAATCCATGCAAATAAAACGCTGCCTTCACAGTCCCAGCAAAGTCTATGAGATTCCAGAAATCTCATGCACACATACACACAAAACACCTGCATTTTTTTTCCTGACTGTTTTGTCAACTTCCTTGATTTTTGCTTTGTTTTTGAAAGAATGAGCATGTCAATTCTTTTCCGGGTTTTTGCCTTAGTTTTTCACCCTACAATTAGTGTCAGACTTGCAGATGCTCAGAATTGATCCTGGTTATCTGGTCGGATGCCAATCCCCGTATAAGTCTAGAGGGACCTGAATCCGGCACTTAAAAATGGTGGTAAAAAGGATAGGGGGATTGGAGCAAGCGTGCTATACTTAACAGTCTCCGGCGCGACTGTAACTCCTGGCCATACTTCCAGGGCCATTCATTAGCATCATGCATATGCACTGCTTTCCCCACCCACCTGTGTGGTGCCCCTGGGCTTCAGGTGCCACAGGGTATTACACCACTTTTAAGGGGTAATATCCATCCCGGGTCAGGAGGGGGTTAACTGCCGGTGCCTTCACAAAATCACACACAAAACAATAAGGTGCTTCCCGCAGGGGGGTGGACTAGGGCAGACAGGGTAGTTAGCCATCACGAAGCATGGGACTTCCCCAGTCGCTAGGATAACCACTGGGGGCGGCCACCACTTGGGTTAAGAAGTAGGCGCAACCATCTCACTAAAGCAGTCTTTCCCGGGAACAGCTTGGGCTAACATCTGACACAGACAACGGGAGCTGAGCATTCCCATCTCTACTTGACCCCGTGGCTTGTAGCTCCCCGTGGCTTGTAGCTGGAGGCTCAGTCTGTGTTCCGGATAGCAATCAAGGGACACTTTACTAGAAAGACTTTCACGGGCACCGGCAGTGACCGCCGACTATCCGTGATCGGCTGGAGCTCATCGTGGCACAGATTGGTACTCTGGGGAAGCGCCTGAACTACCTGTGAGTATAAAACCTGGAACCGCAGTCCGTGCCTCTGCCTCTCATTTGCCATCGCCTAGCGCTGCGGCGCCAACAGGGACTAACAACACCCCCATCTGGCCTCCATTATCCTCCCCAGGGTAACCTTGTTCCGCCTTAGGGGAGCAACACCATCCCAGCTGCGACCATTACCATCAGCCCCGGAGAGCCCATCCCTGGCCGCGGACCACATGTGGCGTCACGATCTAAAAAGACTTTCCTAACTATCACTACCATCCCCATCCTCCATCTTTTCTCCCGTACACCGCCTTACTTCCCCTCATGTACGTCTCGGGGTCATGAAACTGGGCCAGGACAGCCCATGGCAACGCAGAGGATCTGCACCCCTGGCCCGGCGACGTGTCAGGTGAAAACCCCTCGACCTTGGGGGGGGGACACCGGCGTCTGTGACTGCTTTCATTCACAGGCCCTGTGTGCATCTATATGGTGGTGTAAAAACAAATAAATAAATAAACATAAACCCCCCATATTATGATGCCCAGTACTGATAAAGCATATGGCTACCAGCTGTGTATCAAAATAAGAGGAACTGCATGCGGCTTTTTTTGTAATTATTTAAATAAATCATTTTTAAAAAACGGTGTGCGATCCCTCCAATTTTGATACCCAGCCATGATAAAGCCGAACAGCTGGGAGATGCTATTTCTCAGGCTGGGGAAACCCATGCTTATTGGGCCCCCAAGTCTAAAAAATAGCAACTTGTAGCCACCCAGGATTGCTGCATGCCAAATGAGGAAATCTTGCCTCAGAGTAGTCCCCAAAGGAGTAGATAGCCCCCCACATACAAAGATTACGGTGCTATAGGAAAACACAATACTCAGATAGGAAAAATAGATTTTTCAAAGGCAAGGCCCAACTAACTAGATACAAAGCAAAGGAAAGGAACTGATTGTCGTCAGTACAAAATCCCTGTAGAAAAATACCAAACTCCTGATAGTAAAAATGGCTCTGGAGGTCATACGACCTCACCCCCACTACAGTATATCAAGTACTAGAACAAAATACCAAAAAAGAACACAAAATACAGAAGAACAAATAATCAAATTAGACAGGGAGAAAATCCCTTTTCCTGCAGGAGAGCTAGCACAGGGGGAACCCCCATGCTCACAACATAAGAGAAAAAGAACTTCACCTGCAAGAAAACACATACAAAGAAAATCAAGGAAAAACAACACCCTAAGGTGTATGTAACAGTGTGTCCCTCCCCCGCCTTTGCTCATGGTGTAATAGTCTGTCTCTCCTTGACTGTCCTGTATGTACTACAGGTGGTGGATTGTTTGTTCTTCTCAGCAACTTGGTAAACAAGAAAGAGCCAGGACTTCTAAAGTCCATTCATGTATCAAGTGTCCAGGCGAAGTTGGACCCTTCTGCCCACCTAAGGGGCTGATCCCAGGAGGAGAGAACAATGAGACCAATGTTAGTTCAGTTAGTTGGATTTCGGCTGGAGAAGGACTAGGCTCTATAGCTGAGGCTGGATGCTAGAGCCTGTGTATGGACTGTCACAGACTGGAGATCAGTGGCCACATGGGATTGCGTTTTGTTGTTCACCCTGTTGGACTCAAGGAACTCATATAAGGACCATTGCCATATTTTCCCTGGTGTTGGAATACCGGGAGGTGCCCCTGGAACTTTTGTTTTGTTGTGGACTCCTTGCAGACTTTAAGGATTTATATTTGTTTGGTGCTTTATCTTTGTGGTTCCAATAAAGCCCTTTGGATTGTTCCTTGGCCTGGTGTCCCTTACTGCTCTGCCGCATACCCCGTCACAGTGTAAACCAGGAAGCAAGGCAAAAACTGAAAAATTATCTGCAGAGGTCTTGCTCAGGATACAGGGAAAGACAAAGCTCCAGGCCAGGAACAGAGACTGAGAAAAATACAATTATAACCGGTGCCCGCAGGGCACAAAGTGCTCTCCTATATAGACCAGACTTGTCTGAAATAGGACATCCCCAATTCCCAATTAACGTCGATACCTGTCTGAGTGACGGGCTCAGATTCAGCTCCACTACCATTCCTGGCCACCAGAGGGAGCTTCAGAACAGCACCCACACAGATGACATTCACAACACCTGGATGGTTATGCCTGCTATGTTTAGGCTGGGGGGCTCAATAACCATGGGCCTTTACAGCCTGAGGTTACCAGCTCCCAGCTGTCGATCATCATCATGGCTGGGTATCAAAATTGGGGGGGACCGCACCGACTTTTTTTAATTATTTATTTAAAGATTTTAAAAAAAAAAGCTACATGCGGTTCTTCTTATTTTGATACCCAGCCAAAATAACGCACACGGCTGGGGGCTGCAGCCTGTAGCTGTCCACTTTATCATGACAGTGTATCTTAATATGAGAGGATCCTACGCCAATTTTTTTTGTATGTATTTATTTATTTTTACACCAATATAGATATGCAAACAGAGTTTGTGATTGCAAGCAGTCAAACACGCTGTCACACAGGGTGGGGTCATGGTCTGACTGTAACTAATCACAGATGCCGGAACTGCCAGTGGGTGGTGGAGGCACTGTATATCCATGAAGATAATTAGCGGCCCCAGAAGTAGAGTGAGCGGCCCCAGAAGCAGTGTACAGCTGCGTGAATACCAGTAACTATGAAGTGTTTGCTTTATTTACTTTCTTTTTTTTTATTAACCATGTGGTCGGACCTGGATCATTACCCAGAGTTCCCTGAGAACTCTGGGCCCACCTAAACAGTCTGGGTCCACTCATCACTAATCATGATCACAGGGGGTGCATCCATGACTGAGCATAGGCTCGTACAGGGCCTTAGCTTGATGTGTGTCCGGGGATGTACATTCAGCAGAAGCATATTGTGGTGCAGAGACTCTTCGGGTCCCTGTACAGCAATACAGGATGGCAGGACATACAGTATATGCCAGGATTGGGGACATATCTACAAGAAAGGGTCCCAGGAAGGGAGACATATATGTCAGGATGGGTCCCAGGATGGGGGACAGATATACCTGAAAGGGGTCCAGGATGGGGGACATATATACCAAGAAGGGGCCCAGGATGGGGGCCATATATAACAGGATGGGGGTCATATATACCAGAAAGGGGCTCAGGGTGGGGAACAATGTAGCACATAAATTCTAAAGACCCAGTACTACAGCACAAGAGTGGACATATCATTGCGCAACCTTTCCGGCTGCACAGGAACCTAAGCAGGTGGAATTGTGCATTATGATGAGCTATTGAACCAGAAAGGGTCCATATATTTTTCTTGTACAGGGGCCCTCTTCTGTCTGTGTCCGCCCCTACTACAGCATTTGTATGTAGTAGTGTACCTCCTGGACAATGGATGAATAAAGTACACAATCACTGACATTCACTATTATCCTGACAACTTACTACTTTCAGAAGCTTACTACAACTATTATCATTTGTCATGTTAGATTTCGAGAAAAATCAACCTCTGTCTCTTTTAATGAATTTAGCAAATTCATGGAAATATCTACAACTGGAAATGAAAAGCCACGTTATACACTTCAGTGATACTAATGAATTGTACTAAATTGTATTAGAATAATACGTCTCATTATCGTCTGCATATATGTAAAGCAAGAACACATCAGAATATCGCATAATTCACATGGCAATAAAAGAAGCTATGGAAACAGGCTTGTCTATGGGATTATTGCACAGCAAAAATAATCAGCCACTCCTGTCCTCATTCACGCCTGGAACCGATGAACGTAAATGACTTTGTGACTCACGACTCAGTTTTCATAGATAATTTCTTTTGTGTCTTGGAAAAAAAAAGACAGTGTAACCGGTTTGGTGAGTTCTCAACATAAACTATTCTGTCTAATAAAAAATAATCCTGCACAGTCATTTATTTCAGGCTTTCTCATTTATTGTGTTAAATACCATGTGAGTTTTTCATAATCTACTATAATGTTAACTTTAAGGAATTTTTTTATACATTTTTAGACTTTAACCTTTCATTTTTGCTATATAATTTGTGTTATTGTACTGTATATTATGGACACTGTTACATAAAGGAACTTTTTTGAATGTACAAGTTATTAAATCCTCTTAAGGTAATGTTTTGGAGAGTGCATGGTAAAAAGTACATTTTTTTATCCAGAAAGAACAAGTCATTTTTCATCCATATGATTTTCCAAATTACTAAATAAAGCTATGGTGGAGGCGTGTTCTTCTTTCTTTTAAGTGTTGCCTGCTTATGATTGGTCAGCATCATACAGGGTGAAGAAGTACACGCCTCCAGTAAAAGCTGTCAGATAACACTCAGTTAGACTGACAAACGTTAACTGATTAAGTGCCAAATACTGTGATTGCTAATATCTCTGCAAGGTGAAATTAAAAAAAATGTTTCATTCCACTCTGCCGCCATTATTAAATCCTGTGTCCAGTTCAAATTGAAAAATGTGGTGAAAGGTCCTCTTTCGCCACCTGTGATAATGGAATACTGGGATCAGTAACATCATTCTAGAGGTCATCAGATCAAATAGCTATATTCTCTGATGATCAGTACCAGCGGCAGACATATCATTGGTGCAACATGTGCAGCCGCTCAGGGGCAAAAGAGGTAAGAGGGCCACTCCCACCTCAAAATCAGCTTCTGTCACAGATTGAAAGGGAACAAAATAAAGTTTTTACACGGGGGCCCTCTTCTGTCTGTGTCCGCCCTTGGTAAGTACAGAGGCTAAGGTCTATCAGTAAACAATAAAAAGATCCCCATACCACTGGGATCTTTCCTCCTGTTGCCTTTTTTTTTTTTTTTTTTAGAGACAGCAAGATGGCGCAGTAGTTTGTGCTGGTACAGTGCAACACTGGGATCCTCAGTTCAACTCTAAAGTTTGTGTACCGTTTGTAATCTAATTGTCATAACCATACTAATAGTTTGCTTGAGTTACTATTAAATTAGTCACATTGTTTGGTATTAGAATGGCATACGTATTGAGGCCAGGGACTGAAATAAATGCTCTTTTCATACTTATTGCCAACTTTAGATATATTTTTCATACAAGTTATATGCAAATCAGGCTTTAGGTGCAAGTGGGGGTATCAATGCATTTGGGAGAGGCAATTAAAGTGCACTGACTCACCCTCCATTCATTCCCTGCTTGATTTGCCTATAACTTGTACTTTAGACTTCTCATAATTGGTATTTTGACCCTGTAGAGAAGAAGATATCATTTTTATTGGGTGACAAGTACCTATACAGTGTCCTGTTCCCACTTATAGGTGATTGAAGGTATGTAGTTGTGCAGTGCTGTGAGAGATCTTACCTTTGTTTCCACTAGGTGAGGTAGACAGGACCAGAGCGCTCCAGAGTTGATGAATTAAATGTGCATACACTGAGATTAAGCAACGGTGGCATTGCAGTTATCCTGTGATGCTTGTTTCTAGAGCCACTAAGGTCAAAAGACTTTACTTTTCTGCATCCCAAATGAGGATGATGTGGCTCTCGCGAGCACTGTCTGAGAACTAAAATGGATGCCAGGAAGGGAGGTACAAGCAGGGCAGTAGACACTCCCATGGACTGGACAATAGAAAGAAACAGGGGAATAGAAGGGCCTGACTAGTAGGTGGCAGCAGAGGACAAGCATGAATAACATCTATATATATAATTGCCTTATTCTGTCTGTCTGTCTGTCTGTCTGTCTGTCTGTCTTGCTCCAAAATTGTGTCCTTACGGTGACAACCGTCTGATTGGCTGCTGGCTCGGCCTGGCCCCGCCCCCCCAAGGATTGGTCGCTCGCCTCGGCCTGGCCCCGCCCCCCGCATGGATTGGCCGCTCGCCCCGGCCCTCTGCACGCATCGCCAGACATAACCTTGCGCTGCTGGGATCGTGACGGAGCCGGTGAACGCTGGTAACCATTATACACATCGGGTAACTAAGGTCCCTTAGTTACCCAATATGTATTATAGTTACCAGTGTACACCGGCTCCCCAGCGGCCTTGCCCCGCCACCCCCCCACGGATTGGTCGCTCGCCTCGGCCTGGCCCCGCCCTCCGCATGGATTGGCCGCTCACCCCGGCCCTCCGCACGCATCGCCAGACATAACCTTGCGCAGCTGGGATCGTGATGGAGCCGGTGAACGCTGCTAACCATTATACACATCGGGTAACTAAGGTCCCTTAGTTACCCGATGTGTATCATAGTTACCAGCGTTCACCGGCTCCCGATACACATGTGCAGGGAGCCGGCATTATACTCCTCTCCCCCCAGGACTACTCCTCCTATTATAGTCCTCCTATTATACTCCTCTCTGAGTATAATAGGAGAACTATTATAGCATGGGGGATGGAGCACGATGGGGAGTGCGCAGCATGGGGGATGTAGCACGATGGGGGGTGCGCAGCATGGAGGATGTAGCACGATGGGGAGTGCGCAGCATGGGGGATGAAGCACGATGGGGAGTGTGCAGCATGGGGGATGGAGCACGATGGGGGGTGCGCAGCATGGGGGATGTAGCACGATGGGGAGTGCGCAGCATGGGGGATGGAGCACGATGGGGGGTGCGCAGCATGGGGGATGGAGCACGATGGGGGGTGCGCAGCATGGAGGATGGAGCACGATGGGGAGTGCATAGCATGGGGGATGGAGCACGATGGGGAGTGCACAGCATGGGGGATGGAGCACGATGGGGGGTGCGCAGCATGGGGGATGGAGCACGATGGGGAGTGCGCAGCATGGGGGATGGAGCACGATGGGGAGTGCGCAGAATGGGGATGGAGCATGATTGGGGTGCGCAGCATGGGGGATGGAGCACGATGGGGGGTGCGCAGCATGGGGGATGGAGCACGATGGGGATTGCGCAGCATGGGGGATGGAGCACGATGGGGAGTGTGCAGCATGGGGGATGGAGCACGATGGGGATTGCGCAGCATGGGGGATGGAGCACGATGGGGGGTGCGCAGCATGGGGGATGGAGCACGATGGGGGGTGCGCAGCATGGGGGATGGAGCACGATGGGGGGTGCACATCTCCCCCCAAAACACACACACACCGCCACACACGCACTGCACAACACACCACACACACACTGGGAACCACAAACACCGCCCTACACAGACACCCAACACACAAACAACGCGGCACACACAAATATACGCACATGCCGCACAACACACACATTGCACAAAACATACCTCCCACCAAAACACACACACACACACACCCCACACACACACACAAACCGCGCAACACACACAGCGCTCCACAAACAACGCAACACACACAACGCAACACACAAACAACACCGCTCTCACCCCCCGCCACACCCAGACAACACCCAGAACATGTACAGCGCCCTACACAAACACTTGGTAACTACACACAACAACATCTATATATATAACAAAAATCATACATTAACTACACAATACGTAAATTGTATAATACCCGATGCGTAGAATCGGGCCACCTTCTAGTACATTAAATAACAGTGGATATGAACATTAAAGGTAACAGTTTATAGAAAACACGTAAGAACAGCACATACAGCCAAAACACTACTTCTGTATTTAAAGATGTGCGAACAGGTTCTCTTTAACATAATAACAATATATTTCTGCATTGAAATATTCAGTTCTGCTATACCAGTTTATGCATATAAAAATGCTCCCATTTCATAATTTCCAATTGCCTTCATCAGAAAATAGAATAATAACTGCAGAGTTAGATACAGATACACAAATACATACAATAAAAGCCTTCTAAAGTTAGGTAACCTATTTATATTTCAATTCATAAATCTTGCCGTAAATATACAAAAACATGCAAAAAGCCTTATTGTTTTTAGACCTTGGGCATACGCTAAATAATGCATCCCCTGTTTGGTGCTAAAAGCCATTAAAAACATCATTGGTTTGAAAATCAGGCCACATAGAACATGGTGTTAAATGTGCAACAATAAATTCCCTGAGGGACATGAACTGCTTCCTTTTGTGAAACTATACTTGGGTATATAAAAAACAAACAAAACAGTATAAGAATATACGTACAAGAAGAATAAGGCCTTTTGTAGACTACGGCATGATGAATATGGGCTGTAATCTCCACCAGGCACATGCTCTGATTTTGATACATTTTCAATACCGTAGTATTATTTTCAGTGAAACAGGGTATATCACATCACATCCCAATATCCTAAAAATTGTCTTAATTATTACATATATTTGTTTTAACCATCAATATTATGTATACTATCCCTAATGGAGAAAAACATGTAGGATGTCCATTGCATCCAGCTACTTTATTCCAAATGAGTCCACCCAATAATTTTTTTTTTAATTTATGGATGAATCATTTATCTTAAAAAATGTCTCTGTGGTGGTGAAGTTTTGGATTCAGGGAAATACAAGTGCATCTCAATAAATTAGAATATCATCAAAAAGTTAATTTATTTCAGTAATTCAATACAAAAAGGGAAACTCATATTATATAGAGTCATTACACACAGAGGGATCTATTTCTATATATTACATAGAGTCATTACACACAGAGGGATCTATTTCTATCTATTATATAGAGTCATTACACACAGAGGAATCTATTTCTATATATTATATAGAGTCATTACACACAGAGGGATCTATTTCCATATATTATAGAGTCATTACACACAACGGGATCTATCTCAAGTGTTTATTTCTGTTAATGTTGATGATTATGGCTTACAGCCAATGAAAACCCAAAAGTCATTATCTCAGAAAATTAAAATATTATAAAAGACCAACTGATAAAAGGATTTCAAACTCAGAAATGTTGGCGCCTACTGAAAAGTCTGTACAGTAAATGCCTCAGTACTTGGTCAGGGCTCCTTTTGCATGAATTACTGCATCAATGCGGCGTGGCATGGAGGCGATCAGCCTGTGGCACTGCTGAGCTGTTATGGAAGCCCAGGTTGCTTTGATAGCCGCCTTAGGTCGTCTGCATTGTTGGGTCTGGTGTCTCTCATCTTCCTCTTGACAATACTCCACAGATTCTCTATGGGGTTTAGGTCAGGTGAGTTTGCTGGCCAATCTATCTAGCACAGTGATACTGTGGTTATTAAAGCAGGTATTGGTACTTTTGGCAGTGTGGACAGGAGCCAAATGACATTTCCATCTCCAAAAAGCTTTTCGACAGAAGGAAGCATGAAGTGCTCTAAAATGTCCGGTAGCCGACTGCGCTGACTTTGGTCTTGATAAAACACAGTGGACCTACACCAGCAGATGACATGGCTCCCCAAACCATCACTGATTGTGGAGACTTCACACTAGACCTCAAGCAGCTTGGATTGTGGCCTCTCCACTCTTCCTCCAGACTCTGGAACCGCAATTTCCAAATAATATATCAATTTACATTCATCTTAAAACAACACCTTGGACCATTGAGCAATAGTCCAGTTCTTTTTTTCCTTGGCCCAGGTAAGATGCTTTTGGTGTTGTCTATTGGTCATGAGTGGCTTGACACAAGGAATGCGACAGTTGTAGTCCATGTCCTGGATATGTCTGTGTGTGGTGGCTCTTGAAGCAGTGACTCCAACAGCAGTCCACTCCTTGTGAATCTCCCCAAAGTTTTAAATGGACTTTTCTTAACAATCCTATCAAGGCTGCGGTTATCCCAGTTGCTTGTGCACCTTTTTCTACCACACTTTTTCCTTCCACTCAACCTTCCATTAATATGCTTGGATACAGCACTCTGTGAACAGCCAACTTCTTTAGCAATGAGCTTTTGTGACTTACCCTCCTTGTGGAGTGTGTCAATGACTGTCTTCTGGACATCTGTCAAGTCAGCAGTCTTTCCCATGATTGTGTAGCCTACTGAACCAAACTAAGGGACCATTTTAAACACATACAAAGCCACTTACAGGTGGTTTGTGGTAATTGTTCTAATTTTCTGAGATAATGAATTTAGGGTTTTCATTGGCTGTAAGCCATAATCATAAACATTAAATAAAATAAACACTTGAAATAGATCCCTCTGTTTGTAATGACTCTATATAATATATGTGTTTCTCTTTTTGTATTCAATTAATGAAATAAATTTATTTAGCTGCACTTGCATATAATGGTTTATTAATACTTTTAGGATGTGAGTAAATATATTGATATTCGAACTTGCCAGATTCAGCAAATTTTCCAGGGAAGTTTGATTCGTGGCTAATCAATGCAAATTAAAAGTATTGCAAAGCTTCTATTGCCCTGACTAACATGTATGACACTATTTTCTTTTCCTCACACTCTATCTTTCTTCACTGCTGTTTACTCACATACAATAATTGTAGTATCCTTAGTGTTTTATGGACATCTCAGTATCTCTATGCCTAAAAAAAGTGTCTCGTGATGTTCTCTCACTACAAAATGTGGCTGCTGGTGTGACGCCCCTGGGTAACCAGGTGTCACAAAAATAAGGTAACAATTAAGGTAATAGCCCAAGTCCAACATAACTGTGCCAGCCACTACACACACACTAGCACACCAGGACATTTACACTCGCTGAACCCGGCTGGGAGCCTCACCTAGCCAGATGACAGGGCTCTAAGATAACAGGCAGCCAACTGGAAGGAAGAGACCAGACCTGGGGGAGGAGATAGTGAGCTGGGGAGTGTGGGTAGACAGTAAAACAGTGAGAAGAGTTTAGGGGGAAGAAGTAGAAGGTTGGAGTGAGCAGTCTGCAGTAGGAAGTGAAAGAGAGTGGTGTCAAGATAGACCAGAGACTCTTGAGACACATAGAAAGAAGGAAAGACACAGCAAGCACCTGAGTTGTAAGAACAGCCACTCAGAGGAGAAAAGTAGTTATGGAGTGAGAGAGCAAGCCCCAAGGACAGAGGGACCCTGTGGGGTGAACATCCAAGGCTCACAGCACTTTGCACGCACGGGTTGCAGATCCCCAGAATAGACACGGACTTCAAGCCCTCTGTTAACTGCTAGGTGGATGGGTTTTCAGGACTCATCTGCCACCTTTTAACGTCCGAAGCATCGGCAGCAAAGTGGGGATCGGGACATATTCCCTTAAATAGTCCAAGCTGCCTGCGGCAGGACCCAGACACCAGGGGTACCGCCAAGTTCTCCACGCCAGGGAGGACCCACATACACAGGAGTGCACAGGTGGAGAGTGGTACCAGGTTGGCAGGCACAGCCATCAGGACAAGGGCGCTCCTGGAATCCAGTACGTCTCAGGGTGTCGAACCAGTGAGTAAACACCATCAAACTGCTCTCCTTGTCTGGAATGCTTTATTGCCGCGAGCCTCCACAATAACCTTTTACTTACCCCTGGGAAAAAGCCCTGCTAGCAGAGGGCTCCACGATCCACGCTGTCCCCACCCATCATCCCCAGTGGGAACCTGCAGCGGCGGCCCTATCATCCCTGGCCGCAAACTGTGAGTGATGTAGTAGGACTTTATTTTTATTTTTCATTTAAAAACTGTTCAACAGTGCCCCCGGGTCCAGGACCCCTCGAGCCACGAACCGCTCGGATCCGAGCAGCTCAGCTGCCTCGGGGCACAACACTGGCATTTCCTGTTTCTTCTTTTATACAGGCTATGATAGTCCCTCCTGATTGTCTCTCCTATATCTTGTAATGTTATAACTGCATGGCATTTTGGGAACTTTTCAAAATACAAATTAAAGTACACTATCGCAAAATGGAAACAAAGATTGCAATTCTCTGAACCACACATTAACACATATAGCATATACGGTGTATCACAAAAGTGAGTACACCCTTCCCATTTGTGTAAATATTTTATTATATCTTTTCATGGAACAACACAGAACATATAACACTTTGATACAATGTAAGTAGTCAGTGTACAGCTTGTATAACAGTGTAAATTTGGTGTGCTCTAAATAACTCAACACACAGCCATTAATGTCTAAATAGCTGACAACAAAAGTGAGTACACCCCTAAGTGAAAATGTCCAATTTATGTCCTAAGTATCAATATGTTGTGTGGTCACCTTTATTTTCAAGCACTGCCTTAACTTTATTGGGCATGGAGTTCACTAGAGCTTCACAGGAGGCGCCGGATCCTCTTCCATCCTCCATGACGACATCAAGGAGCTGGTAGATGTTAGAGACCTTGTGCTCCTTCACCTTCCATTTGAGGATGCCCCACAGATGCTCAATAGGGTTTAGGACTGTAGACATTCTTGGCCAGTCCAGAACCTTTAACATCAGTTTCTTTAGCAAAGCAGTGGTCATCTAGGGGGTGTGTTTGGGGTCGTTATAATGTTGGAATATTATACTTCAGTATTAGAATACTCTACTTCAGTATGTCACTGTATATGTACAGCACTCATGCAGCCCCAAACTATGACACTCTCATCACCATGCCTGACTGTAGGCAAACCACACTTGTCTATGTACTCCTTACCTAGTTTCTGCCATACACACTTGACACCATCTAAGCCAAATAAGTTTATCTTGGTCTTATCACACCACAGGACATGGTTCCATTAATCCATGTCCTTAGTCTGCTTATTTTCAGCTAAATTTTTGCATACTTTCTTGTGCATCATCTTTAGAAGAGGCTTCCTTCTGGGACGACAGCCATGCAGACCAATTTGATGCAGTGTGCGACATATGGTCTTATCACTGACAGACTGACCCCTAACCCCTTTAACCTTTACAGCAATACTGACAGCGTTCATACCTGTATTTTTGAAAGACAACCTGTGGTTATGACGCTGAATACGTGCACTAAACTACCTTGATCGACCATGCCAAGAACAGTTCTGAATGTAATGTGTCTTGTAAAACTGCTGTATGATCTTTGCCACCGTGCGGCAGCTCAGTTTGGTGTTGACAATCTCCTTATAGCCAAGGCCATCTTTTTATAGAACAACAATACTTATTTTTCAGATCCTCAGAGAATTTCTTGCTATGAGGTGCTATGTTGAATTTCCAGTGACCGGTATGAGAGAGTGCGTGAGTGATAACACTAAATGTAATTCACCTGCTCCCCATTCACAGAGGGTACCAAATTTACACTGCTATACAAGCTGGACACTGACTACTTTACATTGTAACAAAGTGTTATATTCTTCAGTGTTGTCCCATGAACAGATATAATACAATATTTACAAAAATGTGACGGGTGTACTCACTTATTTATATACTGTACATCTCCCAACAGAGTTTTGCATATTCATCTGTACAAATGCATTGGAGGCGATAACACAGTTGAAACCAGTTTACCTACATCTAAAAAGACACATCTGCATGTTTTTCTCACTATCTGACATAAAATAAAAAAATGCCTTACAAAATTCGCTCTCTCATTATTCTGGCATTTGGCAAATATAAATAATTTTGGTTCCTAATTGACCTCAAAAGGGAAAGGTTTATTCTGATTTCATGTCAGATAGTGAGAAAAAAATGCAGATGTGTCTTTTTAGATAGTGTATGTAAACTTCTAGTTTCAACTGTATCTTAATAAGTTGTACTAATTTGTGCAACTTGGCAGTTGTGCTAAAATATTGGGACTTTTGGTGTTTATACGCCAGTCTAACCATCTACACCAATATAGTTATAACCAGAGCGAGACAGTGTGTGGTCACGCCACCTGTCAAATTCAGCATAAGTTACGTAAGTGGTGTAACTTACTGTCATGGGGTGACTGTTAAGATAGTGAGGGATAGGGGCTCCTATGCTGTCCTTCACATCAGAGGACCCTAGGCTCTCCCTGTTTTCAGGGTTACTCCTGATGGTGGAGATGCCTGAGTCCCGTTCTTGGCTATGCTCCTGACCAGTACTACTCTGATACCCACTTCCCACCAGGGAGGGACAGGGCAGGAATGTGATGGAAAACAGATTGACAGACAAGGGAAAACGAAAACTCTGACACACTGCACACATACAGGAATAAACAATGAGAGACTCAGAAGTAAAGCAAGAGCAGGAAGGTAACAACAAAAAACTAACAGGGTTAACTCCACAACCACACTCAGCAACAAGTATAACAACCACAAGACAGTCTGGATCACAACTCGATGAAATGATTTTTTGTGCTGTACAAGAGATCATCATTCTCAGTAGCACATCATCCGGTGTAAACAGGACTCGTGCTGTTGAGAGCAATTGCAGCTTATGCTCACTATAGGAACTATCACTGATCACGCAGTGCACATCAAAAGCTGGGTTGTCTTGTGTAAACAGTTGATTAAATGCCTGCAGAACAGCAAAAAAGCAGCTTATCAGCAAATGTTTAGTGCTGCAGGTCAGCCCATGTAAATGGACCCTAAGGCGGGCTTTGCATGCTGCGACATCGGTAACAATGTGTTACCGATGCTGCAGCGATAGTCCCGCCCCCGTCGCACGTGCAATATCTAGTGAAAGCTGCCGTAGTGATTATTATCGCTACGGCAGTTTCACACGCACATACCTGCCGTGCGACGTCCCTCTGGCCGGCGACCCGCCTCCTTCCTAAGGGGGCGGGTCATGCGGCGTCACAGCGACGTCACACGGCAGGCGGCTAATTGAAGTGGAGGGGCGGAGATGAGCAGGATGTAAACATCCCGCCCACCTCCGTCCTTCTCATTGCAGCCGGCGGCAAATAAGGTGAAGTTCCTCGCTCCTGCAGCTTCACACACACAGCGATGTATGCTGCCGCAGGAGCGAGTAACAACATCGCACCTGTCGCTGCACCGGCATTATGGAAATGTCGGAGGCTGCAGCAATGATACGATAACGACGCTTTTGCGCTCGTTCATCGTATCAAAAAGGTTTTACACGTTGCGATATCGACTGCGACGCCGGATGTGCGTCACTTTCGATTTGACCCCATCGACATCGCACGTGCAATGTCGCAACGTGCAAAGCCGCCCTAAGGCTAGGTTCACACACTTCTTTTTTTACGCTGCGTTTTTGTGCGTTTTTTGCTGCGTTTTGCTGCGTTTTTGCTCACTGCGTATGATGGCATGTTTGGAGTCAGATTCATTTTAAATAGTCAACTTTCTGCAAAATCAGTCTTCTGAGTGATATTCTAACATTATCCTCAATAATTGAGAATGAAGAGATTATAGTATCAGATTGTCTAGTGAAATGATATTCAGAATCCTTTGGATTCTTGAGAATTGAATGACACATTACTAGTAGGGATGATCGAATACTTCAATTATTCGGCTTCGTAAATATTTTCCAAATACCTCGCCGCTATTAGATTATTCGCGAATATTCGATGTGCAATGTAAGTCTATGGCAAACCCGAATAACAACTATTTGGAACTATTCTGGCTTCCCAAAGACTTACATTGCGCATCGAATAGTTGAATAGCGGCGAGGTATTCGGAAAATATTCGCAAAGCCGAATAATCGAAGTATTCGATCATCCCTAATTACTAGCACGTGTAAATGCATACCTATGTGGTCATACCAGTCTTCAAATATCATTTAGGTTTTTTTTCTTGGCTTTTACATTAACAAAATAAAAAAAAAAACCTCTTTCCAAATTAATTTATTGTTGAAAAATTTTATATATATAGATATATATATATATATATATATATATATATATATATATATATATATATATATATATACTGTATACGTCAGTCGTACTGCATTTAAGCATATTTTTTGCATACTGGAGAGCAACTTGCTATCAGCCATCTCCATAGGACTATGAACACCTACTGAGAAGACAAGCCTCATTGTGGATTATATGACAGCTGTATGATCATATGGGTGAGCAAGTTTCTTGTACTGAAATAGCATATGAAATGAGTTCTAAATGGGTAACTCAAGCAACCTTCATATAGCAGTCATTTAAATTCTGGTTGATTTTCGAACAAGGAAATTGGGCTCTCACAGAAACTGTAAATAGTTATAAACTAGATTAAAAACTCTATTTCTCAATGTTTTTTTCAAGGATTATTTTTTTCACGGCAAGAGCAATTTTCATTGGTACCATTATATTGTACTAGCAATATCTTGAATTTTTTTTTCCAAACTTTTTGGGAGGTGAAATGAAGAATAAAACATCAGTTCTGTCTTACTGTATACACATTTTCTTTTTTTTCTTTTTTTTAAATACCAGTCATTGTTTGGGATAATAGACCCATAATCTTTATTCTGCTGCTCTATACAATTGCGATGATACCAAATTTACAGTGGGTGACATGAGTATTGAATACTTCACCAATTTTCTAAGAAAATATATTTGTACAGGTGGTATTCACATTATTTCTAACCAGATGTCGGTAACAACCCATCCAATCGACACAGGCAAAGAAATCAAACCATAGAAGTCCATAAATTAGGTGATGTGTAATAAAATAATGAGAACTGACACAGGGAAAAAGTATTGAGCACACATTGAAAATTATTTAATACTTTTTACAAAAGCCTCTGTTGGTGATGACAGCTTCAACACACCTCCTGTATGGCGAAGCTAGTCATATGCATTGCTCAGATAATATTTTGGCCCATTCTTATGCGGGCTTTACACGCTACGATATTTCTAGCAATTGCTAGCGATATCGTACGCAAAAGCACCCGCCCCCGTCGTGCATGCGATTTCGTGTGATCGCTGCCACAGCGAACATTAACTGCCGAACAATCCCTCCCTCAAGGAAGAGGGACGTTCGGCATCACAGCGACGTCACTAAGCGGCCGGCCAATCAAAGCGGAGGGGCGGAGATGAGTGGGACGTAACATCCCGCCCACCTCCTTCCTTCCTCATTGCGGCCGGCAGCAGGTAAGGAGACGTTCCTCGCTCCTGCGATGTCACACACAGCGATGTGTGCTGCCGCAGGGGCGACGAACCACATCGATAATCAACCATTATCGATTTTTGGCTTTGGGACGACCTCTCCATGGTGAACGATTGTCACCATTTTTGAGGTCGCTTAAGGTCGCTGGTAAGTGTCACACGCTGCGATATCGTTAATGACGCCGGATGTGCGTCACTAACAACGTGAAACCGACGATAAAACATTAACGATATCGTAGCGTGTAAAGCCCCCTTTACTCACAAAGACTCTTCACATCATGAAGGTTTTGTGGCCTCCTTATACTCGTATAATCTCTGAGCTTTAGTTCCATCCATAAATTTGCTATTGGATTAAGGTCAGGTGATTGCCTCGGCCATTCTAGCAGCTTTATTTTTTTTCTCTAAAACTAATTGTGAGTTTCCTTGTCTGTGTGTTTGAGATCATTGTCTTGCTGAAATGTCCACCCTCATTTCTTGTCCACCCTCATATCATCCTGGTAGATGGAAGCAGATTTTTATCAAAAATGTATCAGTACATTTGTGTATTCCTTCAATTATATGAAGTTTGCCTGTGACATATGCTTATAAACAGCCCCCCACAATGATGTTCCCACCTCCAAACTCCACTGTTGGTATAGTGTCTTTGGGCTGATATGCATTACCATTTGGCCTCTAAACATAGTTTGTAACATTGCATCCAAAGAGTTAATTTTTGATCTCATCTGACCAGATTACAGTATATTCTCCCGGTATTTCACAAACTATATTGTTGAGCAAACGTTAAACAAACATGAACATGCTTTTGTTCAGCAATGAAGTCCTGCGTGGTGAGCATGCATGGAGGTTGAGTGCATTACTTATTGTTTTGTTTGCAACAATTGCACCTGCTGATTCCAGGTTTTATTGTAGTGATCCACAGTTGGTTCTTGGCTTTGAACAATGCTATTGATAATTATTTTCTCTCCACTTTTTGAAACCCTATGGGAGACACCTGGTTGTGGCCAATTTATGGTGAAATTATGTTTTTTCCACTTCTGGATTATGGTACCAACAGTGCTCACTGGAACCCCCAGTGGTTTAGTGATTCTTCTGTTACCAATGTAATAAGTTTATTTTGTAACATTAAGGTTGCAAAGGTCTTGAGACAGCTCACTTTTTACCCATCATGAGATGTTTCTTGTGTTGCACCTTGGTAGCAAGGCGCCTTTTTATAGGCCAACAGTTGAACTAGCAGATATTATTTTTCAAGTGGTAGGATTGCTTTCCAATTACTGGTAGATTTCAGCTGATATCATGACTTCCCAAGGCATTTTGCATTTTTCTTTCTTCAAGTGTGTAGAAGAGAGGTGGTTTTATTTACATATATATATATATATATATATATATATTATATATATATATATATATATATATATATATATATATATATACACACACACACACATATATATTTGTTATCTATCTGTATCTCCATCGCCACTACCATATGTGCTGGAGGGGGGTTAGGCAAAGAAAAGTAAACTACCGTATTTTTCGGACCATAAGACGCACTTTTTTCCCCCCAAATGTTGGGGGAAAGTTGGGGGTGCATCTTATGGTCTGACTGTGGCTGCGGGGAATGAGGTGCTGTGGTGGAGCGGGTCATCGGGGGCATGAGCAGGCTGTAGCAGCCTGCTGTGACCACGTGGACCCGCTCATTACATATGCACGCCCATCCTCCCGCCCATCTCTCAGCGCAGAAGCCGGCGCTGACAGGTGGGCGGGAGGACGAGCGGGGACGCGCGCATAGTAAAGAGCCGGCCCGCATGATCACCCCTGGCAACTACAGCCTGGAGTGATCATGTGCGGCTGTATTCACTGCTCCCCGCGCGTCATCATCAGCGCGGGGTGCAGTGAATCAGTACACTCACCCGTCCCCGTGTGTGGAGCCGTTCCCCTGCAGCACGTGAGGTCTTCCTGTCTGTGCCGGTCAGCTGATCTGTGCTGATCAGCTGATCGGCACAGACAGGAAGACATCGCGTGCTGCAGTGGAACGGCTACACACACACACACACACACATGTCAGTGGTGCAGAGAGGAAGATGATCGGCTGCAGGGAGTGAGGAAAAGGTGAGTATAAACGTTTTTTTTTTTTTCTCTGTGCTATGGGATACAGGCCATATACCATGATGGTATATGAGCACGATGGGGGCATATAGCAGGATGGGGGGTATATGAACAGGATGGATGGGGGGTATATGAACAGGATTGGGGGTATATGAACAGGATGGGGGTATATGAACAGGATGGGGGTATATGAACAGGATGGCAGTATATGAGCTGGATGGATGGGGGAATATGAACAGGATGGGAGTATATGAGCAGGATGGATGGGGGGTATATGAACAGGATGGGGGTATATGAACAGGATGGGAGTATATGAGCAGGATGGATGGGGGGTATATGAACAGGATGGGGGTATACGAACAGGATACGGGTATATGAACAGGATGGGGGTATATGAACAGGATGGGGGTATATGAACAGGATGGGGGTATATGAGCAGGATGGATGGGGGGGTATATGAACAGGATGGGGGTATATGAACAGGATGGGGGTATATGAGCAGGATGGATGGGGGAATATGAGCAGGATGGATGGGGGGTATATCAATAGGATGGAACTATATGAACAGGATGGGGGAATATGAGCAGGATGCTGGTATATAAGCAGGATGGGGTATATAAGCAGGATGGGGGTATATGAGCAGAATGGGGGTTTATAGCAGGATCATATACAAGGCAGGAGGATCATTACCAGGATGGAGTACCTTAGTAGAGAATTTGGGGACATTACCCCCATAACAGTGTCAGCAGCAGATCCTCGCCCCATTACAGTGTGTCATGACCACATTTTTTTGCTTAAAGTTTTATTTTCCTATTTTCCTCCTCTAAAACCAGGGTGCGTCTTATGGTCAGACGCGTCTTATAGTCCAAAAAATACGGTACATTAGAGACAAAATGAAGCCGTGTGGTGGAGAAACAGTTATTTCCACTATGGCCATAAGCTATCAGCCAGGATGGGGGGGGTTTGATCAGGTGTTTGGGAAAATAAAAAGTTACACCATAGTTTTCAAACAGCATGAAGCATGACCAACAAATCAGCTAAGTGTATCACTGAAGCTAACCTCTCTTGCATCTTCAGCTCCCTCTAACCCTAATACGCCTGTATGTAGGGACAGTTGGTGATTGTTGGGTGGGCTTTAATTGTGTGTTTTAGCCAACATGGGTGTATGTTATTTGGCAATTGTGGGTTTAATTTATATTAATATAAATATAATTAATTTATTCCCCTTTTTCAATGTGTTCAATACTTTTTCCCTGTTTCATTTCTCATTACACATAACTTAATTCTTGAATATTTACCGTTTGATTTGTTTGTCTGTATGGTTTTGATGGTTTGTTACCGGGATCTGGAGAGATATCTATGACAATAGAATTTTTAAAAATATAATCTGCTGCATGTGCTTTTTATGTATTACACAGAGACACATTAAAAAAAATGTGTATATATATATATATATATATATATATATATATATATATATATATATTTCCAAACAGAATTGGACTGGTCCCCGGAGGAACCTCCAGTAATACCAGGCCTGGCTGTAGTTACCTGCATTGAACTCCAGAGCTCTCACCTGAGCTCCAGAGTGCAGCCTGGATTGAACTCGGGGTTTGCAGGACTAAACCGCGAGCGCTGAATGATTCCACGGCGATTGCGGTTCAGTTTATGACAGCTGCGGACAGGCCGGGCTGAACTCCATAGCTCAGGTGAGAGCTCCGGAGTTCAATGCAGGTAACCGCAGCCAGGACTGGTATTAAGGGGGCTTTACACGCAACGACATCGCTAACAAGATGTCATTGCGGTCACGGATTTCATGACGCACATCCGGCCTCGTTAGCGACGTCGTTGCGTGTGACACATACAGGCGACCGCTAACGATCAAGAATACTTACCTTATCATTGATCGTTGACACGTCGTTCATTTCCCAAATGTCGTTGCTGGTGCTGGACGCAGGTTGTTCATCGTTCCTGAGGCAGCACACATCGTTACGTGTGACACCCAGGGAGCAACGAACAACACTGTACCTGCGTCCTCCGGCAACGAGATGGGCGTGACTTCCATGTGGCTGCTCTCCGCCCCTCCACTTCTATTGGACGCCTGCCATGTGACGTTGCTGTGACGCCGCACAAACCACCCCGTTAGAAAAGAGGCTGTTCGCCGGCCACAGGGACGTCGCTAGGAAGGTAAGTATGTGTGACAGGTACTAGCGATATTGTGCGCCACGGGCAGCGATTTGCCCGTGACGCACAAACGATGGGCTAGCGATGTCGCTGCATGTAAAGCAGCCTTTACTGGCGGTTCCTCCGGTAGCCAGTCCGACACTGTTTCCAAATGAACTTTTTTATTATTAAACCTAGGTTTTATTCTTACAATTACTTTTTATTTAAATTAATTTATTTTTTTATGCTATCTTAACATTTATTTTTTGCAATACTCATTAGGCTCACAATCGGACTTGAACAAACGTAGTTTGATTGCATTAATAGTACAATATATAACCTATGTAGTATAGTTTATTATTAACCCATCAATATTAGACTGATAAAGGGGTCATCTGACCCCACCTGTGTCACTCTGGTTGCCAGGGCAACCCATTGGCACCCCACATATTTTTCATAGCAGTAAAGCATGTCTATATTCCCATATTCATTGTTCCACATATCTTAGCACTGCAGAGTGTTACTTGTTACTATGTTTCTTGTTTAGTTTGCACCTGTTCACATTAGAAAGGTATCTTAGCACTGCAGAGTGCATCTGTCTCCTTTTTGTTACTACATAGTATAGTGTATTATTAACTCATCAATGTTTGACTGATAAGTGGCCCATCTGACCCCGCCTCTGTCCCTCTGGTTGCCATGGCAACCCATTGGTGCCCCGCAATCATGCTGCATAGATCCCATTAGACAGACAGAGTGAGCGGTTTCTCTCTGTCAAAGTCAATATATATAGTCACTGCAACCATGGCATATACATACACAGTTAAACATACAGGAGAGCACAAAGTTGCGATCTTGGCTGTTGCAGTGGGAGCCCAGATTTATGAAACAGCCAGCTCTCTCACCGCAGGTGGTGCTCCGTCCCACCGCCATACATGTAAAAAAAAACAACATTTCACCATAATGTACATACTAATGAAGTGCATGATGGGTAAACTGTTTAAAGGAAAAATGATAGTTGCCTGTAGCAACCAATCACAGCTCAGCTTTCATTTCTGAAACTGCTCTAATAAAATGACACCTGTAGTGTGATTGGTTGTTAGGAGCAACAAAAAAAGATTTTCATTTAGACAATTTAGATAATTCCCCCCAATATTTTGACATACTTTTAGCATAACAGATAGGATATCCTAACTTGCTTTTATTCAGTATCTTTTTGATTACATTATTATATGTATTGTCTTAAATTATAGCTAGGAAAATGACAGCAATGCATTCATATCAATTCCTTCCAGCATTTTACAGGTTAAAAAACATATCTTGGTATTTTTTTAAGATCTTCCCGCAGTTGGCACCTAATAAATATCAATGCCTTATATGTAAACATTACCATTGTGAGAGTCTGAGGACGCTAGGCATCCGGGAGGTGTAATATTGCTTTTACTGAGGAAAGCACAGGCTCGTGAGATGGATGATGGTGCACAGATCATGCTTAATATTTTTCACATTATACAGATACTCCTGGAGGCCTCGCTTCTGATGAATGGAGACCGATGCTGCATATATTTGAATTTTGATCATGATTTTGATTAAATGTACTCCAGCATCGCATGATCCTGACCCTGCCACACGTCACAGCTGGAGATTCATTAAACATTCACTATATTTTTAGGAAGCATTATTTACCCTAACGGTCATATTTTTTTTCCCAGAGACTCAAAAGGTCTAAATAGAAGTCAAAACGCTGTACATTCACGGGCATATTTTCTTCCTAAACATGCTTTATCAGAAGGAAGTGCTTAATATTTTCCCTGTTTATCAGGTCTGATCATCCACCTGGACTCTAAATAAAATAATATTAGACCTTTGCCATAAGAGATGGCACTTAAAGTGCTTCTTCTCCTATATCCAGTGCGTGTTTATTATCGTAAAGCAGATCTGTAACCAGATTTCACATTACAAACTACGGTATGTACGTTCTTAAAGGGAACCTGTCACCAGATTTGTCCTCTATGATGCTGCCACCACCAGTGAGCTCTTATATAAAATATTCAAAAATACTGTATAAAAGAGCCCAGGCTGATCTGTATAATATAAAAAAAATACTTTATTATACTCAACTGCGGGGCAGTTGGGTTTGATGGGCCTCACTGTTCTTGGTCAGACGCCTCCTCGCTTCCTTCCATCGCCGTCCTCCTTCCCAGCTCCATGTGGATGGTACATCTTACGTCATCCCCACAGAGGCCTCTGTTGCGTTTCTGCCCATTCGCACTTTGATCTGCCATGCTGAGACCGTCCGCACATGCACATTACTGCTGAGGGCAGAGCAAAGTACTGTGATGCACATGCGCTGGGAAAGGTCAAAGACAGCCCACGCATGCGCTCTACTGCTGAGGGCAGATCAAAGTACTACAATGCGCATGCGTTGGGACAAGTCAAAGAACGCCCGCGCATGTGCACTACAATACTTTCATCTGCCCTCAGCAGGCAGAACAAAGTGCGTGTGCGCAGGAGTGCAGAGGAGTGCGTGAATGACGTAAGATGCATCATCCACACAGAGCTGGGAAGGAGGATTCGCCCGACCAAGACTAGTGACACCAATCGGGTCCAACAGCTCCGAAAGTGTGTATAATAAAAGATGTTTTTTATGTTATACAGATCGGCTTTGGAACTTATATACAATATACTAGAATGCTGTATATAAGAGCTCACTGGTGGTGGCTGCAGCTTATAAGGGACAAATTCGGTGACAGGTTCCCTTAAAATACAGTAGATCTCAGACCTAATGAGATTGGTGTATTTACATTGAAAATCCATGTCACAATGGCTGTATATTGTTCATATTAAAATGAGCATTATGAGTCCATCCAAAAAGAGCGAAAGAGCCCTTCAGTCCAAGTATAGTTAACAAAAATAAGATGCAACACTTTTGTTTTTGCTCCCATTTTTCATGGGCTGAACTCAAAAGATCTAAAACATTTTCTATGTACATACAGTATAAGGCCTTTTTCTCTCAAATATTATTCACAAATTTGTCTAAATCTGAGTTAGTGAGCACTTCTTTGCGGAGATAATCCGTCCACCAGGTGTGGCACATTAAGATAATGATTTGACAGCATGATTATTGCACAGGTGTGCCTTAGGCTGGCCAAAATAAAAGACCACTCTAAAATGTGCAGTTTTACAGTCTTAGGGCTTCAGGGAGGTCAGAAAACCAGTCAGCATCGTGTGTGACTGCTCACTCAGTGCCACACATCTTCTTCGCATAGAGTTGATCAGATTGTTGACTGTGGCCTGTGGAATGTTGGTTCACTCCTCTTCAATGGCTGTGCGGTGTTGCTGGATATTGCCAGGAACTTGACCACACTGTCACATACGCCTATCCAGAGCATCTCAAATATGCTCAATTGATAACATGTCTGGTGAGTATGCTGGCCATTCATGAATTAGGATATTTTTAGCTTCTAGGAATTGGGTACAGATATTTGCAACATAGGGCCCTGCAATATCATGCTACAACATTAAATGATGGTACTGGATGTACAACAATGGGCCTCAGGATCTCAACACAGTATCTGTGCATTCAAAATGGCATGATTATTATGCACCTGTGTTTGTTATCCATAACATACGCCTGCCCATACCATAACCCCAACGCCACCATAGGCCACACAATTCACAACATTGACATTAGCAAACTGCTCACCCACACAACGCCATACACACAGTCTGCCATCTGCCCTGTACAGTGAAAACCGGGATTCATCCATGAAGAGAATACCTCTCCAATCTACCAGATGTCATCGAGTGTGAGTGTGTGCATTTGTCCACTCAAGTCGGTTTTATTTTTATGCTCACTACTTTAGGGTGAACATAAGAACACTGCGGCTATGAAGCTAAGTAACATCTAATAATATAGGCCAGTTAGGTTCAACTAGAGTACTTCTCTTGCATAAGTTCACCTATCATTTATGCAATCAATAAGAACATACTATGGAAGTATACGTAACATTGGAGGTCTTATGATCACCAGAAATTAGTGAGGATAAAATATATACTCCTCCTGTGAGCTTTATAATATCTGTTTCATCTCTATGTATATATATTGTTGACATTTTAGTCTAATATTGGATCTCTTTTGAAAACCTTTCTTAATTTAATTTCCTCGTAGTGGCACAATTACCCCTTTTACTGTCCTTACTCTATGAGTTTATCCCTTGACATATTATTATTAGCCAATTGACTATCCTAGTTGAGTATAGGGACATTAGGGATAGCAGGGGTGCGATATCACAATATATTAGGGTGCCAACCTCCGCACCTAGGAAGGGGAACTTGTAGATAAAAGAGCCACTGTTCTCTATGATTGCTTGGAATTGGAAGCTTGCAAATCTATGTTTCAATGGGTTTGTCCTACATACCTGTTTTTAACATATATAAATAAAGTTATGTTTTTAAGGGGTTTTGTTTAAGTTAGAGATATAAAAAGCCCCCCAACAATAATTCATAGTGGTTTACCCTAAAACATCAGTTAAAAATAAAGACAAAGTGGCAAACCCAATAAAAGTGCTTGTATCTGCAATTGTCACGTCTCCATCAGAGTCAACTTCTGCTTCAATCACCAGACGCCACCGCATCACCACTGTGGGTGGCGCTGAGGACGAGGGAGCAGTCAGTGGCTCTGCTGGGCGCAGGCTCCGCTCATTTATTAGGCTGGGTTTCACTAGGACGTGCAGTACCAGTGGTTGACTGTGGTGGTGTTTGCCTTCCGGCAGGAGTAGCTACCTCTCAGCTGGGGCCAATGGGAAGGCTCCACACCTCTCTTATGCTTTCTCCCTTCTACTAGCAAGTGCCAGATATGGTCCTGTAATTCCCTGATAGATTCTGGTTCCTTGCTGTTTGTTTTTATTCCCATGTATTGACCTTAGCTTGAGTACCTGACCACTCTTCTGCCTGCCGTTCCTGTAGTTTGCTGCTAGCTCTGGTTTTGACCCTTAGCTTGTTTGCCCGACCACTCTTCTGCCTGCCGTTTCTGTACTTCGCTGCTAGTTCCGGTTTTGACCCTTAGCCTGATATCTGACCACTCTCCCGCCTGATGAATTTTTTACCTGTTCTACTGTAGTGGCCTGGTCCAGATTGTGTCTGTTTCTTTAAGTACATTTACTTATATGTAATATTATGTTATATGTTATAAGTAAAGCATTTTTCATTTGCTGTGTTCTAGCACCATCTACTGGTGAAAACTGTAAGAATCTGAAGTGTGCATTGGGTGTTATCCCATTGGCCAGTTCTTGGTCACATGGCTCAATAGGTGGAGCTATTCTCCAGCCTCTGCCTGGAAAGAACTGGAATGTTCTGGTTCTGGCTGAGTCTCCTCTGAGGGAAGACATTATGTGGAGTTTCTCTTCACCACAAGACTCCTGCTAGGCCCGAGGCCTAGAATTTCACCTTTTACTGATTTTTACAGCCAATATACTGAAGGCTTCCTATCCTGAATCCTCACTGGCCAGATATACATCTCTTCAGACAGTAGGGCATACTGAGTATATACCAGACCCTACTGCACGCAGATTGGGGACGTTTGAGGGTCTCCCACCCCACTGCAATATTAGTGGCTTTCATGCCATTGTCCACGCACCAGCCGTCCGCTCCACGTAGCACGCTGGGCAACTGTCTTCAGTTGCTTACAAGTACTGCACGTGTCTGAACTAGCAGTGAAATTAACCCCAGGACTCCAGGTCTGTACAATCTTATCATATCTACCCTCTAAACTCAAGAGACTCTGAACCTAAAGCATACCAGTATTAATTCTGAAACAAATCGTGCACTTAAAGCTCCAGTACCCTAATTGCACTTCAGCATTCAACTCCAAGCTGTATTTGCCATGGCCTACCCATGAGAGACTGTGAAACATATATTCCGTATTGATTTGCTTTGTTCCTGCTATATTAAAGCAACTGTTATCCCCAAGACCGTGTCTGTGGACTGTCCATCAGCTGTGGATACTGTGTGGGGGTGGATAGCAGGGAACATCTGGGCCCTTACACTACCTTCTGGATTTGACCCTGCCTGGTTACTCCTCTTCTCAGGACCGCAGTCTTCCACGGGCAGCGATCACCTGGGCCCTTTCATAATTCCAACTCCTTGTATAGGGGTTAAAGGATTGCGAGGTCTGGCTTCCATAACACCTCAGCAGTGCTACCATGCCATGCCACATTGATGCAGCAATTCATGCCCTGGCCAAGTTTACTTGGTCAGTAAAATGAGCCCCGGCAATTATTGAATGAATTTACTGTATATACTTTCAGTATTCCAACATTTCTGAGTTTAAAATCATTTTTTTTGGTTGCTCTTATAAAATATTCTAATTTTCTGAGATAATGACTTTTGGATTTTATTGGCTATAAGCTATAATCATCAACATTAACAGAAATAAACACTTGAAATAGATTCCTCTGTGTGTAATGACTATGTAATATATGTGTTTCCCTTTTTGTATTGAATTACTGAAGTAAATTAACTTTTTGATGATATTCTAATTTATTGAGATGCACCTGTAATAGAGGACATGAGCTGTCAGAGATAGCTAGGGACAATAGTTTATAACTGCTTTTGTTTTCTAAATTCTAGACTGTATAAATTAAAGATCAATACATAGTGAATACAAGATGTAACAATGCCTCTATGGAATGTAAACCACGGTGCCCACCGGCTTGCCCAAGCTGCTTTGTCTTACCATAACCAAATCGGTTATGCTGCTAACTGATGTCATGACATATATATATATATAAAATAAATATGTATAAAATACAAATGAAAAATGTAAATTCTGTCCAGATAATATGTATGGACAGTTGGCGAGTGTTGGCGAATGTTGGGTGGGTTTTAATTGTGTGTTTTAGCCAACATGGGTGGTATGTTATTTGGTAATTGTGGGTTTAATGGTGTATTAATATAAAAATAATTAATTTATTCCCTTTTTTGGTGTGTTCAATACTTGTTCTCTGTTTAATTTCTCATTGTTACTCATAACTTAATGGGAGTGCTACGAAGTCTGAGGGGAAAACCTTTCTCCTTGCGGAGGCAGACACACCAATCTGGCATGCCAGTAATAAGGAGACTTATAGCTGTAATGCTCCTCTGGGAATTATGCAAATTGTCTCTTCAGTGAGGAAGTGGACCAACTCTAGTGCCACCTCTTGAAGGTAGCAATCCTAAAAGTCAAAAGTGACCCTTTAATGAGCCTTGTGATATGACATAGGATTTATGTCAGTCTTCGCAAGGAGAAAGGTTTTCACCTCAGACCCCACTATAACTTCTCATATAGCCAGATCAGATCTCATACTTTGCACTGACGAGGGGCAATCACCCCAAAACACTGTGTCTGCATATTGAGGTTCTGATCTGGCATAAATACTATGTCATATGAAAAGGCCTTTTAAAGGATCACTTTTGACTTTTAGGATTGCTACTTCCAATAGGTGGCACTAGAGTTCATCTACTTCCTCCATGAAGACAGATATGGTGTGATCATACTAAACACTCAATTGAGGCATAACAGTATACATTTTCTCATGACCTTATTGTTTGGTATAAATAGTAAAGGATAACTAATGGCATCCAAATTTTCTGATCAATAGATTAGTAACTGTAGCTACTCACTCAACCTGATTGACAAGTGTGATCAGCAACATATTTCAAGCTTTTTGCTCATTCAAGTTTCCTCTTTAAACAATACTTAAGTTATCTGGTTTCCCACCTTCAAAGAATCTACAATTAGTAATACAAACTTATACAGTAAAGTGGAAATAACCTGTAACAGTAAAATAGTTGGATTAGATTCCTGTGCAGGCTGAAGACGTCAATTCAGGAATGCTGAGTAGAGTTGATTATGAAGATGTTATTACAAGAGAGTCGAGGCATACAATGCACAATGTCAATGTGATTCTACTCAGTTGTATTTGTAGGCATACAACATGTAACTGATCAAAAACAGAAGACGTGTTATTTTTTGTTAAATACACATACTGTATATACAGGACATAATAATATGGCGACATTATAATAATGGAGTAGATTAAGTTCTATGGTGGAAGGTTAAGGTTTGGAACTAAATTTAGTCAAAACATTTTCATTGTTACTAATAGGTAAAAAAGTCAATTATTGCAAAAACTCAAACGAGGCAGAGATTCTGCTCTGGCTGCAAGATCACCAACGACATTGTTTGCTACAGGAAAATTTAGCCTAAATTTTGAGTGAACAAACGCATATATATTTTTAAACAACGAATGCATGGAAACAATGTATCAATGGGTAGGAAGTAGTGATGGGCAGACCAGGACTATAAAAGTCTGGAAATGCGCGGCTTCAAAAGTATCCGGGTGCCAGATCTGGTCCCGGAGTTTTTAGGAAACTCCAGCTAATGATTCAGATCCATCAACTTGGGAAATAAAAAAAATAAAGGAAAAATAAAAATAAAACATGCGCACTATACTTACCGGGTCTCCGGCATAGCTGTAATTGCTTTTGGGTCGCTCACTCTTTCTTCGGGGCCATTTATTAGCCTCACATATATTCACTGCTTCCCCCGCCCACCGGCAGTCCTGGTGTCTGTGATTGGTTGCCGCTAGATGCGCCCCGAGCCTGTGTGACAGTGTCTGACTGCAACCAATCACAGGGCCTGTCTGTGGGTCAGTATCATTGTATAAAAATAAATAAATAAACTGGCATAGGATCCCCCCATATTATGAAATCCAGCACAGATAAAACATACAGCTATAGGCTGCAGCCCCCATCCGTGCACTTATCTTGGCTGTGTATCAAAATAAGAGGAACTTCATGCAGCTTCCCCCCCACACTTTAGATACTCAGCCATGATAAAGCCTAACAGCTGGGGGTTACTATTCTCAAGCTAGGGAGACCCATGCTTTTTCTGACACCCAGCCTAACAATAGCAGCCTACAGCCACTCCAGGATCCATTAGAAACACCAAGCCAGGTGCTAACCTGGCTCATCCCGATTGCCTTGGAGCAGTGGCAATCAAGGTAATATAAGGGGTTAATGATTGCTGTGATTTGTCAAAAATCACAGCTGTAATCAAGCCCGAGGTTAGCAATGGGTAGGGGGTCTATGCGAGCCCCCATTACTAATAGTGTAAGTGTAATACTCTAATAGTGTAAAAAGAAATAAACATAAACAAAGAGAAAAAAATCTTTAGTTAAAAAAACACACCCCTGCAGGTCCAACAGAATCCACACCATGACACCCCACGACGAACCCGACTCTGAAGTCACAGTGCGCAGTCACATTATAAAACATTGGATGGAAGAAAACATTAAGCGCAAGATAGGGTCTTATCTGAAATACGGTGAACTTGCAATTAATTTTTTGCTCACCAGGGGCTTTGTGTCAAACACAACCACTTGGAAGAATCTTGGAAAAACAATATGCTTATTAGGCCGCCCAGGCTAACAATAGCAGCCTGCAGCCACCCAGAATTGTCGCATGAATTAGATGCAATAATTTCGACACTTTACCGGACTCTTCCTGATAGCCCTGGCGCTGTGGCAATCGGAGTAATAAGGGATTACTGACAGCTCACAGTTGCCACTAAGCTCTAGATTAGTAATTTAAGGTGTCTATGAGACCTCCCCCCCCAAGTTATCTGTGAGTTCGCCCATCTCTATTAGGAAGTTGTATACCTATACCTTACACAGTTATGAATTTCCATAATAAGGAAAGAACCCTCATAAGCAAGTCAATCAGCATAGTCAATTGTTTTTTAGTAGCATGGGGGTTTTTACATACATTTAGAAAGATAAACTCCTAGAAATACAAAGATATGTAAAATTATATTTTCAGAGTGAAAAATAAATATGGCTACAAAATTTTCAATACATGGAAAACAATATACAGTCATATGAAAAAGTTGGGGCACCCCTATTAATGTTAACCTTTTTTCTTTATAACAAATTGGGTTTTAGCAACAGCTATTTCAGTTTCATATATCTAATAACTGATGGACTGAGTAATATTTCTGAATTGAAATGAGGTTTATTGTACTAACAGAAAATGTGCAATCTGCATTTAAACTAAATTTGACAGGTGCATAAGTATGGGCACCCTTATCAATTTCTTGTTTTGAACACTCCTAACTACTTTTTACTGACTTACTGAAGCACTAAATTGGTTTTGTAACCTCATTGAGCTTTGAACTTCATAGGCAGGTGTATCCAATCATGAGAAAAGGTATTTAAGGTGGCCACTTGCAATTTGTTCTCCTATTTGAATCTCCTATGAAGAGTGGCATCATGGGCTCCTCAAAACAACTCTCAAATGATCTGAAAACAAAAATTATTCAACATAGTCGTTCAGGGGAAGGATACAAAAAGTTGTCTCAGAGATTTAAACTGTCAGTTTCCACTGTGAGGAACATAGTAAGGAAATGGAAGAACACAGGTACAGTTCTTGTTAAGCCCAGAAGTGGCAGGCCAAGAAAAATATCAGAAAGGCAGAAAAGAAGAATGGTGAGAGTAGTCAAGGACAATCCACAGACCACCTCCAAAGACCTGCAGCATCATCTTGCTGCAGATGGTGTCACTGTGCATCGGTCAACAATACAGCGCACTTTGCACAAGGAGAAGCTGTATGGGAGAGTGATGCGAAAGAAGCTCTTTCTGCAAGCACGCCACAAACAGAGTCGCCTGAGGTATGCAAAAGAACATTTGGACAAGCCAGTTACATTTTGGAAGAAGGTCCTGTGGACTGATGAAACAAAGATTGAGTTGTTTGGTCATACCAAAAGGCGTTATGCATGGAGGCAAAAAACACGGCATTACAAGAAAAGCACTTTCTACCCACAGTAAAATTTGGTGGAGGTTCCATCATGCTTTGGGGCTGTGTGGCCAATGCTGGCACCGGGAATCTTGGTAATGTTGAGGGTCGCATGGATTCAACTCAGTATCAGCAGATTCTTGACAATAATGTGCAAGAATCAGTGACGAAGTTGAAGTTATGCAGGGGATGGATATTTCAACAAGACAATGATCCAAAACACCGCTCCAAATCTACTCAGGCATTCATGCAGAGGAACAATTACAATGTTCTGGAATGGCCATCCCAGTCCCCAGACCTGAATATCATTGAAAATTTGTGGGATGATTTGAAGCGGCTGTTCATGCTCGGCGACCATCAAACTTAACTGAACTGGAATTGTTTTGTAAACAGGAATGGTCAAAATACCTTCATCCAGGATCCAGGAACTCATTAAAAGCTACCGAAAGTGACTAGAGGCTGTGATTTTTGCAAAAGGAGGATATACAAAATATTAATGTCACTTTTATGTTGAGGTGCCCATACTTATGCACCTGTCAAATTTAGTTTAAATGCAGATTGCACATTTTCTGTTAGTACAATAAACCTCATTTCAATTCAGAAATATTACTGAGTCTATCATTTATTAGACACATGAAACTGAAATAGCTGTTGCAAAACCCCAAATTGTTATAAAGAAAAAAGGTTAGCATTAATAGGGGTGCCCAAACTTTTTCATATGACTGTAGCACAGTATCCTATTATCATGAATTATTGGGGCACTTGAGGGTTGTTTTACATTTATTGAAATGTATAAACCAAAACCATCCAATAAATAGAAATATATAGATTTTTTTTCCATATAATTATTAATCACATTAAGGTGGTTACTGGCTATATCTACACCTGCAGAGATTCCTAAAACATAACTGTGTCTGTACAGGAGATGAATACAGATGTGCATATATTATTACTGAACATGGGTTTCACACTGTCAGACAAGAAAAAATGTACACAAATTGTAATTTCCAAGACATACGTCACTTTTTTTTTCTTGTGTATCTTTCATATCTCCAGTTTGATACTTTTTAAATATGTACAAGGTTTTTTATGAACTATAATGAATGCATATATGCAGTTCATGTATAGTAAATATTTAATGACTCTTCTAAACGGGTTTTACGTTAAGACATGCGTCAGTTCATGTAGAGATGTGGGGAATGCAGATTAAAGGTGCTTATACATGGTAGTAATAGAGGAACACATAGGATTGGAGTTATACCATCAACACATGGTAACAAAACATGCACTCACAGACATATACAATGCACACCACACATATGAACGCACACCAAACTGCACACCACATACACTATACACACACATCATACTCACAGATACACAGACACAAACATACACATCACACACAGATACACAGACACACACCAAACTGCACACCGCATACACTATACACACACCATACTTACATACTGTACACAGAAGAAACATACACATCACACACATAAACAGATACGCAGACATACACCAAACTGCCCACCACATATGCTATACACACACACCGCACTCACATATACACAAACATACATATCACACACAGATACACACACCCAAACATACACATCACACACAGATACACAGACACACACACCAAACTGCACACCACATACACTATACACACACTAAACTCTCAGATACACAGGTGCAAACATTCACACCACACACATGCATGCACACCAAACTGCACACCATATAAACTATACACACACATCATACTCACAGATACACACACACACAAACATACACATCACAGACAGAAACACAGATACACACACACCAAATTGCACACCACATCCGGAGCTAGGGGCTAAGGGTCACACCCGAATGAAGAAGGGGGGTATTTACAGGGGAGATATATAGTTCGTGACGCCACCCATGGTGTGCGGTAATAGGAAGTACCGCCGCTGCTATTGGGAGTACCCGGGGGAGATGGAATGGGGCAGCTAGATGACGTTACCCTCCACAGGTAGGGAAAGGCTCTGGGACCCTGTATGGTGGGGTGGATTACAGGGGGAGCACAGGCTCGCTGGTTGCAGGGGTTAATCAGGTACTCCCTCAGCAAGAAAGCAGACGCTGACAACATAGTAAACCAAGTCTCTGGGTGCCGCTGTCCTCTTGGGGAGCTCGTCCGAGTCCCGACCCCTGCAGTACTGCCTGGTGGTCTGTGGCCTGCCTCCTGGCACCATATTTTAGAGTGTTCAGTTGGCCCGTCAGCTTGGAGCTTTACGGGCCCCGCTCCCTGCTAAGAGTAGAAGAGGAGCTTGCTCTCAGGAGCTCACGCTTGGGATTTCAGTGGGCTGCTTTGCTTGGAAAGCCTGGCTATGACTGGCTGATTGGTGGGGGTGCCGGGTGTTGTAGCCACACCGATCAGTCATTGATAAACTACTCTAAGGCGGGCTTTGCACACTGCGACATCGCAGACCGATGCTGCGATGCCGAGTGCGATAGTGCCCGCCCCCGTCGCAGCAGCGATATGTGGTGATAGCTGGCGTAGCGAAAATTATCGCTACGCCAGCTTCACACACACACTCACCTGCCGTGCGACGTCCCTGTGGCCGGCGGCCCGCCTCCTTGTTAAGGGGGCGGGTCGTGCGGCGTCACTGTGACGTCACACGGCAGGCGGCCAATCGGAGAGGAGGGGCGGAGATGAGCAGGATGTAAACATCCTGCCCATCTCTTTCCTTCCGCATATCCTACGGAAGCCGCAGTGAGGCCGGTAGGAGATGTTCCTCGCTCCTGCGGCTTCACACACAGTGATGTGTGCTGCCGCAGGAGCGAGGAACAACATCGGACCGTCGCGTCAGCGTAATCATGGATTACGCCGACGCTGCACCGATGATACGATAACGACGCTTTTGCGCTCGTTAATCGTATCATCTAGGCTTTACACACTGCGATGTCGCATGCGATGCCGGAAGTGCGTCATTTTCAATTTGACCCCACCGACATCGCACCTGCGATGTCGCAGTGTGCAAAGCCCGCCTTAGTATAGGCCAAGGCCATCAATATAAGTCTCAGACAACCCTTTAACTTACCAATAATAGTGACGGATTGTTATATGTATTGTAACAGTATATACCCAAAAATTTGTCCATTGGGTGACAGATGATTGTGTTAATGATTGTTCTATGCTAGAGTTATATAGAATCGATTCACAGGATCCGGACAATTGAGCTCGTCAGTAATCTGAGAATCATGAGTAATCTGAGAGCCCCTGAGATACGGGGAGGAAGGAGTCGGTTCTCAGGCTGTCCAGCGGCCACAGATTACTGACATCACCGTTGATATCAAAATGATATTTTCCTATGCTCAAGGGGAAAAAAATACGCCCTCCATCAACTAAAAATTTTAAATGTTACGACTTTTGGAAAATTGCGTCACAACCTAATTTTTAATTTTTTTTTTATTTTTTTTTACAAATTTACAACAAATTTTCAGCACTTAATGAAAACAAACTATGTATATTTGGTATCGCAATAGTCATATTGACCTGGATAATTATATTGCCAGGTCATTTTTTACCATATCAGGAACACTATAAATAATAATAATAATAATAGAATTGTGTTTTTTAATATTTTGGCGAACTTGGAATGTTTTTCAAGTACATCACATGATTTGCACTGACGAGGGGCAATCACCCCGAAACAGCGTGTCTGCAAATTGGGGTCTTGATCTGGTAATAAGGCAGATTGAATAGTCCCAATACTTGGTTGGAAAAATTTTGCCCGACAGGTAATCACCGGTGTGAGAATTGCAGGTTTTGCAGTTTGCATTTAACCTGTGACCCACTTCAGATAGGCCAGTATTCATACTCGGTCAAACAATTGATTACCTGTCGCACAAAATTTGTAGTCTATGTTATCTTTTGCCCTTGTGGCCGATTTTATATCGGCAAAACCATCAGGTTCCTTTACATACGTTTTAAAGAACATTTCAATTCTATTTTGACAGGTAAGGGTTTTCCCCGTTTCATAGAGCACATTAGGGCTTGTCATAGGGGCAATCCAGAATGCCTGCGTTTTGCCGGTCTGCGGAGGGTTAACCTTCCCCCGCAGGGCGGCAACCTGCACAAGCTATTGTTGCAGACGGAGGCACGTCTAATTATCAAGTTCAGAGCTCAAGTGGATTTGGGCTTGAATGACAGGAATGACCTGTCGGTAAAAAATACGCCCTCCATCAACTAAAAATTTTAAATGTTATGACTTTTGGAAAATTGCGTCACAACCTATTTTTAATTTTTATTTTTATTTTTTTACAAATTTACAACAAATTTTCAGCACTTAATGAAAACAAACTATGTATATTTGGTATCGCCATAGTCATATTGACCTGGATAATTATATTGCCAGGTCATTTTTACCATATCAGGAACACTATAAATAATAATAATATTATTAATAATAATAATAATAGAATTGTGTTTTTTTAATATTTTGGCGAACTTGGAATGTTTTTCAAGTACATCACATGATTTGCACTGACGAGGGGCAATCACCCCGAAACACCGTGTCTGCAAATTGGGGACCTGATCTGGTATAAATCCTAAGTCATATGAAAAGGCTTGTTAAAAGGCCACTTTTGACTTGTAGGATTGCTACTTCCAATAGGTGGCGATAGAGCTTGTCTCCTTCCTCCCTGGAGAGACAATTTTAATATTTCCAAGATGGGCATTGCAGCTATAAGTCTCCTCACTGGCAGCCAGACTGGTTTGTCAGGTCTCCACAAGAAGAATAGTCTTCCCCGTGGTCCCCACTATAGCTTCTCATAAGCCAGATCAGTTCCCATACTTTGCACTCAAGTACATCACATTCTTTGCACTGACGAGGGGCAATCACCCCGAAACACAATGTCTGCAAATTGGGGTGCTAATCTAGTAAAAATCCTAAGTCATATGAAAAGGCTTGTTAAAAGGCCACCTTTGACTTGTGGGATTGCTACTTCCAATAGGTGGCACTAGAGTTTGCAGAGACAATTTGAATGATAAAATGAATGACATCATTCAAAATTACAACTTAATGAATGAAAATCAAGCCTCAGACATATAGATTAATGGATAAATAAGAAATGTATGGCTCTTGGAAGAAAAGGAGAAAAAGAACTAAAGTGTGCCTGGTCAGGAAGGAAGTAAACTCTCAGAGGAGCATTGGGTGGCCTATAAATCTTCTTATGCCTGCTTAGCACTCTCTATAAGGAGAAACATTATTCCTTAGATCGCCCTGTTCAAAGTGTTCTAGGGCCTGTTTTTCAATACGACAACCCTAGGCTGCATGATCCTCGTTCTTCTGTGTGCAGCCTGGGTTGTCTAAATGTGCTACCATATACTCCAGAGCTTGCGGACTTGTCTCACATTGAGCACATCTATAGTATGTTAAAAAGTGCGGGATCAGGTGATTGTCATTGGCACTTTAGGGGTCAGCTGCCGCATTTAAAGCTAGTGCTGAATGCTTCTGTCAGAGGGAGATGCTGACTGTGTAATCCAGCTGCCATCTGCCCTGTGCTGTGCCAGCTCAGCTTATGAGCCCACTCCATACACCCTGACCCACTCTATGAAATGAAACAGATATCTGTCTTGGAGCTTGAAGATGTTGAACAGAACCATTCAGTACTTTTTACCACATTGTTGGTTTATAATGCAGGGAATACTAGGAGTCATCATGAACTTCAGATCACCATTCATGAACATGTCTTGATTAAAACATCACTAGAGTAAGGGCGTCTTCAGACATCAGTTCTTCTCGAACTAGTTTTATCTGTTTTTCACAGACAGTATTCATGCCTATGATTGTTCATGGGGCAGTTTACATGTGCCATATTTTCCTCTGACCAAGTGGTTGGCACAAAAGCACAGAGACTTGTCTGATAATTATCCATGTGTTGGAGAATCAGACCAATGAGTGTGGATCAGTGAAAACAGACAGCACTCGGATGCCATGTTTGTGCTGTCCAGTTTTCATGGACTGTTTGATAGGAGAAGCTGGAGAAACATCTGTCAGTTTTGGGTTTATTTTTCATCCAAGGTAAACTGATAAATCTTTGACTCAACTCTGATGGTTAAAGCTGACGCTGACTAAACTCTGATGACTCTGATGGAAAATACTGATGAAACTCGGAGGACTTTCAGTTCTTTTAAACAATTTTATTATATCAACTGGCTAACACAGTACAAAGATATATTTTACCTGGATGAAATTCAGAGAGTTTTTTTGTGTATGAGAAAAATCACTGATCTGTGAAGGAGGCCTAAAGTGCCTCAAATTTGTTGAAAGGTGGATGATAGCATATCTCAGGCAGCATTCACACCAATGACTGAAATCTACTCCAGCCATCAGCTGATACAGACATCCGCTGTATTTATGCCAATTTCTGCAAGGTGAAGTCAATCCATTGGGCTTTAATTTTCCTGTAAAGTTTGTGCTTCTTATCTTACTGTAATTACTTTTAGGCCAAAACAGACAAAAGTATTCTGTACTGGCCAATCCAAAAAATATTTGCTTTTGGAGCACAGAAGCTTCTTCTTCAGGCAAATTTACAAATGAAACAAAAGCTCATTTCCGGATTATCAGCTGAATAAATAAGCCGCCAGTCACCCGACTAAAGGCCCCGTCACACTAAGCAACATCGCTAGCAACATCGCTGCTAACGAACAACTTTTGTGACGTTGCTAGCGATGTTGCTGTGTGTGACATCCAGCAACAACCTGGCCCCTGCTGTGAGGTCGTTGGTTGTTGCTGAATGTCCTGGGCCATTTTTTAGTTGGCAACAACTAAATGTGCAGGCAGCAGGAGCCGGCTTCTGCGGAGGCTGGTAACCACAGTAAACATCGGATAACCAAGAAGCCCTGTCCTTGGTTACCCGATATTTACCTTTGTTACCAGCCTCCGCCGCTCTCACTGTCAGTGCCGGCTCCTGCTCTGTGCACATGTAGCTGCAGGACACATCGGGTTAATTAACCCGATGTGTGCTGTAGCTAGAAGAGCAGGGAGCCAGCGCTAAGCATTGTGCGCTGCTCCCTGCTCTGTGCACATTTAGCTGCAGCACACATCGGGTAATTAACCCGATGTGTGCTGTAACTAGGAGAGCAGGGAGCCAGCGCTCAGTGTGCGCTGCTCCCTGCTCTCTGCACGTGTAGCTCCGTGCGCTGGTAACCAAGGTAAATATCGGGTTGGTTACCCGATATTTACCTTAGTTACCAAGCGCAGCATCTTCCACGCGGCGCTGGGGGCTGGTCACTGGTTGCTGGTGAGCTCACCAGCAACTCATGTAGCGACGCTCCAGCGATCCCTGCCAGGTCAGGTTGCTGGTGGGATCGCTGGAGCGTCGCAGTGTGACATCTCACCAGCAACCTCCTAGCAACTTACCAGCGATCCCTATCGTTGTTGGGATCGCTAGTAAGTTGCTTAGTGTGACTGGACCTTAAGGAGCAAAATGTTGTCCATTGGGTGACAGATGATTGTGTTAATGATTGTTCTATGCTAGAGTTATATAGAATCGATTCACAGGATCTGGAGTATTGAGCTTGTCAGTAATCTGAGAATGATCAGTAATCTGAGAGCCCCTGAGATATGGGGAGGAAGGAGTCAGTTCTCAGGCTGTCCAGCGGCCACAGATTACTGACATCACCGATATACTGGGTCATGCAAATCGATTTGTACCAACTGTATTCTGTGCGCCTGGAAGTGCGATGATTGGCCGGTCTAGAAAAACCATTAAATGACAGTTGATCGACTGGATGTAAGTAATCAGCGGTCGTTTAACAGATGCTTCCTACAGCCTATTCTTCCTTTTATTACTGCCATATTTACTATACTTATAAATGTGAGGTTCTTAGTGCACATTTAAGCCAAATTGTGCAAGCCCATCTGCCAACGACAAGGCGACCTCATTAGATGGGGCCCTATACTAACATATTTATTGTATTTATAATATTCTTATTATTCTCCTAGTAACCTATTCATTACTATTACAATAATATTATATGTATTATTACAATCATTACTCTAGTACTATAAGATCACTAGCATTAAAGCTGTTGATCCAGAAGAAGGCGAAAACCCCCGGACACATTCAGCCGATTTGTGTCAAGGGGAAAAATTCCTTCTCGACCCCGAGAAAAGGCGATCAGTCCAAGGACCCTGCATCAAATCCCCTAATAGCTATTAACTATATACTAATTATTCTAGTCATTACTATAAATACTGTAACATTATTATTATTATTATTACTAATATTATTATTACTATTAGTTATGCTATTTTTAGTTTGTTGCTATTTTGCTGATATTATTACTATATTAATATTATTATTATTCTACTCTGTAAATTTTATTCTCAATATCTTTGGATTATTGCTTTTCTTTTTTTTATTACTAACATTTGTATTGATATTTTACTACTCTTCAGTCCAAGAAGCCTGGATCAAATCTGACGATACCTATATTATTCCTCCTACCACTGTAATATTATAATTTGTATTACTATTTTATTACTAATACTTTTTTAAATACTATTTCTATCCTTTTTAACTTATTATTTCTACTATTATGATTATTAGTACTAATATTTCTATTATTTCTATATTTAGATCCCCATTCCTAAAGCTGTGGATCCAGAAGAAGGCAAAAACCCCTGGACACATTCAGCCAATTCATGTCACAGGGGAAAAATTCCTTCTCGACCCCGAAAAAAGGTGATCAGTCCAAGGACCCTGGATCAAACCAGACGGTACCTAATAATTTATTGTGTTATTATTATATTATTCCTACTACTACTGTAATATGAGAATTTGTATGACTATTTTATTACTATTATTTTTTTAAATACATTTTCTATCCTTTTTAACTTATTCTTTCTAATATTATGATAATTAGTTCTAATATTTCTATTATTTCTCTGTTTACTATTAATTAGATCCCTATTCCTAAAGATGTTGATCCAGAAGAAGGCAAAAACCCCTGGACACATTCAGCCAATTCATGCCACAAGGGAAAAATTCGTTCCCGACCCCGGGAAAAGGCGATCAGTCCAAGGACCCTGCATCAAATCCCCTAATACCTACCGTGTTTTTCCAAAAATAAGGCCTCCCCCAAAAATAAGCTCTAGCAGGGATTTTCAGCATTTTCGGAGAAAGGCTTAAATATAAGCCCTCCCCCGAAAATAAGCCCTAGTCCCGGATCAATAATGAAGTGTCCGTGCAGCTAAAAAAGATACAGATACTGCAGGACACTTCATTATAGACAGCGGCACCCGGCGATTACACTCACCCAAAAACACCGAGCAGAGGACCTGCAGTGATCACACACCCGCACACATCAGCTCTCACACACACACACACACACACACACACAATCAGATCTCACACACACACCAGATCTCACATACAAACATCGGATCGCACACATAATCAGATCGCGCACACAAACATCGCCTCACACGCAAACAACAAATCACACACACACACACAAACATCGGATCGCATACACACTCACCTCATCTAGTGACACCGATCTCTTCTCGCCGGGAGAATCCTGAGAGGCAGTGCGGTGCAGCGCGACAAACAGGACCTGCGGCCGGACACGTGACTTGCTCTCATTCGCTGCTGCCGTAAGTGCTGGATGTGATATAATGTGATGTGATTTGATGTGATGTGATGTGATGTGTGTGTGTGTGTGTGTGTCTGCAATCGGCTGTGTGTGTGTTTGCGATCGGCTGTGTTTTTCTGCGATCGGCTGTGTGTGTCTGCGTTCGGATGTGTGTATCTGTGATCGGCTGTGTGTATCTGTGATCGGCTGTGTGTATCTGTGATCGGCTGTGTGTGTCTGCGATCATCAGATGTGTGTATCTGTGATGGCTGTGTGTGATCTGCTGTGTATATCTGCGATCTGCTGTGTGTGTATCTGTGATCGGCTGTGTGTATCTGTGATCGGCTGTGTGTATCTGTGATCGGCTGTGTGTGCCTGTGATCGGCTGTGTGTATCTGTGATCGGCTGTGTGTATCTGTGATCAGCTGTGTGTGCCTGCGATCTGCTGTGTGTGATCTGCTGTGTATATCTGTGATCTGCTGTGTGTCTGTGTGTGATCTGCTATGTGTATCTGTGATCGGCTGTGTGTGTCTGTGTTCGGATGTGTGTATCTGTGATCGGCTGTGTGTATCTGTGATCGGCTGTGTGTATCTGTGATCGGCTGTGTGTGTCTGCGATTGGCTGTGTGTATCTGTGATCGGCTGTGTGTGATCTGCTGTGTATATCTGCGATCTGCTGTGTGTTTATCTGTGATCGGCTGTGTGTATCTGTGATCAGCTGTGTGTATCTGTGATCGGCTGTGTGTGCCTGTGATCGGCTGTGTGTATCTGTGATCAGCTGTGTGTGCCTGCGATCTGCTGTGTGTGATCTGCTGTGTATATCTGTGATCTGCTGTGTGTCTGTGTGTGATCTGCTATGTGTATCTGTGATCGGCTGTGTGTGTCTGCGATCGGATGTGTGTATCTGTGATGGCTGTGCGTGCCTGAGATCTGCTGTGTGTGATCTGCTGTGTATATCTGCGATCTGCTGTGTGTGTATCTGTGATCGATTCTGAACTTGTTGATTCTTTGCCGACTGGTTCTAAACTTGTTGACTCTGTGCCGGCTGGTTCTGAACTCGTTGACTCTGTGCTGGCTGGTTCTGAACTCGACTCTTTGCCAGCTGGTTCTGAACTATTGTTGCCATATTTTGCAGCATTCCTCGTTTAGCTCCTGAATCTTTCTTTTTTTTCTTCTTAGTGTCTTCTTCATCTTTGTCCAGGTCTTTCACCTCCCGATACTTCATTGGGTCAGATATAACCACTTGATTCCACTGCCCTGGTGTCATTGATGGCGGCTCAGGTCTTTTTTCATATAAAGGAAATGGCAGATATTTTTGCACCGTGTATCTGTGATCGGCTGTGTGTGTCTGCGATCGGCTGTGTGTATCTGTGATCGGCTGTGTGTGATCTGCTGTGTATATCTGCGATCTGCTGTGTGTGTATCTGTGATCGGCTGTGTGTATCTGTGATCGGCTGTGTGTATCTGTGATCGGCTGTGTGTGCCTGTGATCGGCTGTGTGTATCTGTGATCAGCTGTGTGTGCCTGCGATCTGCTGTGTGTGATCTGCTGTGTATATCTGTGATCTGCTGTGTGTCTGTGTGTGATCTGCTATGTGTATCTGTGATCGGCTGTGTGTGTCTGCGATCGGATGTGTGTATCTGTGATGGCTGTGCGTGCCTGAGATCTGCTGTGTGTGATCTGCTGTGTATGTGTGTGATCTGCTGTGTATATCTGCGATCTGCTGTGTGTGTATCTGTGATCGGTTCTGAACTTGTTGACTCTGTGCCGGCTGGTTCTGAACTCGTTGACTCTGTGCTGGCTGGTTCTGAACTCGACTCTTTGCCAGCTGGTTCTGAACTATTGTTGCCATATTTTGCAGCATTCCTCGTTTAGCTCCTGAATCTTTCTTTTTTTTCTTCTTAGTGTCTTCTTCATCTTTGTCCAGGTCTTTCACCTCCCGATACTTCATTGGGTCAGATATAACCACTTGATTCCACTGCCCTGGTGTCATTGATGGCGGCTCAGGTCTTTTTTCATATAAAGGAAATGGCAGATATTTTTGCACCGTTTCTTGTTTAGCTTCTGAATCTTTCTTTTCTTTCTTCTTAGTGTCTTCTTTCTCATCTTCTTCCAGATCTTTCATCTCCTGATAATCCATTGGTTCCATTATCTCCTCTTTATTCCACTGCTCTGGCATCACTGATGGCAGTTCAGGTCTTTTCTCATAAAGAGGAAACGGAAGATATTTTTCCTTGGCTTCGCGGTTGGTCGTCATCAGGCGCTAGGAAAAGAAAACTTTGTTAATTGTCGGCTGAGACGTTCCTTTACATCTATGGACAGAACATGAGAACATAAAATGTGGTGTGATCATTCACCTCCATCTTGAAGATTGATGATGGTAGGAATCTGGTGCAGTAGATCAGAAGTTGGTCTTCTGCCTCCTCCTTTGTGCTGGGACAAGCTGGAGAGAATAACACAAGCAGATAATGGGATCAATCATACAATATCCAGAAATCTTAAAAATACAGGAAAATTCCTTTAAGTCAAATCACCGTGACCTGCTGGATTCTGGATGATTCTGTGCACAGAAAATCACACAAATTACTATTGAAAACTGTTCTCTAACTGACTTTCTGCTCAATCTGCAATGTGCTGTAATTTTGTGCTGGACTAATACATGTTCTGGATTATTAAATGCTGGATTATAGGAATGACACTTTATTCTCAGATTAACAGAAAATTCTTCTTATTTAAAATAATAATCTCACATGACAAGTATCCAGAACCGAAGACGCATTCCTGGCGGAGGTAGACGTACTAAAGAAAACAGAATCCGGTGAGAGTCCACTCATCACTCATCAGGGATGGACAATAGGACGAGGGTCCATATATAATAAAGCTGTGGACCTCCAGAGAGCTGTGGCTTGCTGCCATCCTGTATATATCCTGTATTATAGAATCCATAGCAAAATCTGTGAATCCAAAAAAGATTTAGTCACAGATCTGATAAAGACACAAACATTGCAGCTTCCCACACATATTCATAGTTACCGTCCCCCCAGGTATCGGACCCCATTTACACCAATACATGGAGGCAACAGGATCACATGGAGCAAAGTCTTTACTGGGTGTTTGTAGTCTCCACTATAGGTAATAGCACATGCAAAAGATTGTACATTGGATTGTACTGGGGCCTGTAAATAAAGATATATGGCATACATGTATTTCTATGTTTTTCATGCAAATAAATACAGGTAACTCCAAAAAAATGACAGTGAAAGTGACTTCATTACCAGCACATAGAGCCAAACCCCCAATAACAGTGTCAGGACTAATCCCACTGACAACAGTGGTAAATAATGCCCCAATAAATAATACTGGCAACAATGTCCTGTGTAACCTAAACATAAAATTCATCTTTCCTGCAGCCACTAGGGGGAGCACAGTGTACCAGTAAATACAGATTACACTGATAGTGCTCCCTAGTGGCCCCTAGTGGCCGGTGACAGCAGCCGTTGTGGCAGAATTCTCTGCTCTGCCCGGTGTTCTCGCCTATTTTGAGTTTAGATGAAATGATAAAATCATCAGCGGATTCCAGATAACAGGAATGAAGCATCAAAGAAATAAGATAAATCAGTGTCAGGTCATCAGGGGATGTGAAGGCGGCTACTCACCGACATCCACCTCCACTTGTCACTGTCTGGAACAGACTAAGAAGGAGTGACAGTTTGTTTGTGTTTATTTTTCCAGATTCAAATCCAGAAATCTTATTGGCTGCTGACCAGTGGCATGGAACACACTGAGTTTAAAGGAACAGGACGCTCTTATTTCTCCACAGTGCATTTGATATATATGTGCTATAACTCTGCTTAATATATGGAGATAATATGGAGATAATCTGGGGGAGCAGCTTTATATTTTCATACACAGCATTTAAAATGTCACTATCTATATTCATATTGTCTCTCCAGTAAAGGAGACAAACTCTAGCACAGCGCCACCTATTGGAAGTAGCGATCCTAAAAGTCACAAGTGGATTTTCAACAATCCTTTGCAATATGACTCAGGATATATAAGCCAGATCAGAATCCCAATTTGCAGACACGGTGTTTCGGGGTGCTTGCCCCTCGTCAGTGCAAAGTATGGGGGTGTCTGATCTGGCTCATGAGAAAGCTATGTGGGGACCACGGGGGAACACTATTCTCCTTAAGGAGACTTTGCAAGCCAGTCTGGCTGCCAGGTAAGGGGACTTATAGCTGCAATGTCAGAACATTATATTCTACATGTTATTAGAGTATCGGTGCATGAAGGAGTTAATTATAAATTATATTATTTTCAATTACCTCTTCGTGAACAAGGTATTTTACAAAAAAATTTTTTTAGCACACGGTTGATGGTTTATATTTACATTACTGACTTTTAAATTAATGAAGCTGACTGCGGCGGAGGTGTCAGTCTGACTCTAATATCATCACTGGGATCCATTGGTTGTAATACGTTCTAAGCTGATGGCGCTGATGGATAGTTTCTGATTCAGAAGGGAAGTGATCATATTATGGCTTTCATCTGTTTCCCTAACCAACCATTGCATCTACACTGTTCAACGTTACCCATTTCTTGGTGCATCTTTAAAATTACTTGAACAACAAATCTTGGAACTCCGTCTGCTTTGAAATTGTTGCCACTTATTGCTGTGCTCTGTCTTGGCATGAAATTGTCTTCATCATCCTCACCTTTGAAGTTGAATTTGACTTTTCCTCAACCAGGTTTTGTCTATTTACTCATACACCTTACTATAATCCCTCATAATCCATGATTTTGTGTTACGGGCAGCATGGTGGCTCAGTGGTTAGCACTGCTGCTTTACAGTCCTGGGTTCAAATCCCTGCAAGGAGTCTGTTTGTTTTCCCCATGTTTGCGTGGGTTTCATACAGGTGCTCCTTTTTCGTCCCACACTCCATGATATCTATGGATTATCACACCCTGTACAGTGGTGATCAGAACCTGGGCAATCATTAATCAGCAGTTCCCAGTGGAGCACAGTTTTTTACGGCAGAGTTCTTGTCTATCTAAATAGATAGTCTATCTATATAAATAGTCCTTTTTCTGTAGAGTGTAAGCTCCTATGGTCAGAGGGGTCCTCTCTTCTGTAGAGTGTAAGCTCTTATGGTCAGTGAGGTCCTCACTCTTCTGTAGAGTATAAGCTCTTATGGTCAGTAAGGTCCTCCCTCTTCTGTAGAGTGCAAGCTCTTATGGTCAGTGGGGTCCTCTCTCTCTCTTCTGTAGAGTGTGAGCTCTTACAGTATGGTCAGCAGGGTTCTCTCTCTTCTGTAGATTGTAAGCTCTTATAGTCAGTGGGGTCCTCTCTCTCTTCTGTAGAGTGTCAACTCTTATGGTCAGTAAGGTCCTCTCTCTTCTGTAGAGTGTAAGCTCTTATGGTCAGTAAGGTCCTCTCCTGTAGAGTGTCAGCTCTTATGGTCAGTGGGGTCCTCGCTCTCTTCTGTAGAGTGTAAGCTATTTTGGTTAGTGGGGTCTTTTCTCCCTTTCTGTAGAGTGTAAGCGCTTATGGTCAGCGGGGTGCTGTCACATCTGTAGAGTGTAAGCTCTTATGGACACTGACAGCAGCGGCGGCTTCGTGCACTGAACGTGATCATCAATGGGTGCTTCTAGCGAATTGCAGGCACATAGACCCCTCCATGATCGCATCCAATACACAGGGCCACCGCTGCTGTCAGCATTTTACTGCAGTTGAAAGCTTTGCGCTGACACCGTAAAGCATTCTAAACAACGGAGGCCGCATTCGAGTTCGGTTCGGCGAGCCGTTCGACGAACCTCTCGAACCCCATTGAAAACAATGGGAGGCAATCACAAACACATAAAAAATGTACACATACAGTTAATAAACATTGCCATTACACTTACAGGTCCCTGCGATACGTCCTGCACTCTGTCTCCCGCCGCTTTTCCTTCCGATAATCGCTGCGTCCTCCCGGTAACCAGCACTGATGATAGGACCTATCGTGACGTCAAAATAGCATGTGACCAGTCACGTTTCTATTATCTCATTGGCTACACACTGGTCACATGGCTAGATGTCATGCTAGGTCCTGTCATTGCATCTCTCCGGTACGCGGTGATTGTTTGTGTATCTCCATGTACCGGCGACATGCTCTGGTACACGGTCGGCTTCCCCATTCTGCTTCCCCGTTCCGTTATTCATCGGCTGCCACAGCCGGTCAATAACGGAGATCACCGTTGCTATAGCAATGCGCTTGTCAGCGGTGACGTCACCGCTTACAGCCAGCAGCTTCTGATCACTCACGGAGTGAATAGACTGCACGGGGAGCAGCGGCGTCTTCCTCCCATGCAGCGCTGTCTGATGTTGCAGAGTTGCATGGGTTGAAGGAGAAAGAAGACAGAAGACCAGGATCATGGAGGGCTGACAGGGAGTAATAAACATGGAGTCTCTAAGTGTCTGTGTATTTATTTCTATTAAAGTATTTTTTCTCTGTGTGGTGTCTTTTTTTTAACCCTTTATTGGAGATTCTTAATGGTCGGGTCAAAGTTGCCTGACATTAAGAATCTCTGGCTTAATACTAGCTAGTAAAACAAAGCTAGTATTAACTCATTATTACCCAGCAAGCTAACCAGCATCAGGGCAGCTGGAAGAGTTGGATACAGCGCCAGATGATGGCGCTTCTATGAAAGCGCCATTTTCTGGGGCGGCTGCGGATTGCAATTCGCAGCAGAGGGGCCCAGAAAGCTTGGGCTAACCTGTGTTGAGGATTCCAATCCCCAGCTGCTTAGTTGTACCTGGCTGGACACAAAAATATGGCAAAGCCCACGTCATTTGTTTTTTAATTATTTCATGAAATTCGTGAAATAATTATAAAAAACGGGCTTCCCTATATTTTTGGTTCCCAGCCGGGTACAAATAGGCAGCTGGGGGTTGGGGGCAGCCCGTAGATGCCTGCTGTACCTGGCTAGCATACAAAAATATGGCGAAACCCACGTCATTTGTGTTTTAATTATTTCATGAAATTCGTGAAATAATTAAAAAAAACGGGCTTCCCTATATTTTTGGTTCCCAGGCAGGTACAAATAGGCAGCTGGGGGTTGGGGGCAGCCCGTAGGTGCCTGCTGTACCTGGCTAGCATACAAAAATATGGCGAAACCCACGTCATTTGTTTTTTAATTATTTCATGAAATTCGTGAAATAATTTAAAAAAACAGGCTTCCCTATATTTTTGTTCCCAGGCGGGTACAAATAGGTAGTTGGGGGTTGGGGACAGCACGTAGGTGCCTGCAATACCTGGCTAGCATACAAAAATATGGCGAAGCCCACGTAATTTTTTTGGTAGGCAAAAAACTCCTGCATACAGTCCTGGATGGAGTATGCTGAGCCTTGTTGTTCTGCAGCTGCTGTCTGCTCTCTTCCATACAGACAGACTGCAGCTGCAGAACTACAAGGCTCAGCATACTCCATCCAGGACTGTATGCAGGAGTTTTTTGCACCCCCCAAAAATTTTGTGGGCTTCGCCATGTTTTTGTATGCTAGCCAGGTACAGCAGGCACCTACGGGCTGCCCCCAACCCCCAGCTGCCTATTTTTATTTAGTAAAAAAGATCTTTACCAGGACTAGAACTCATGACCTAATGCTTCATAGGCAAGCTCTCTAGCCACTCCGCTATTGCCTCTAAAGATAAAGATAGGCAGATTTTGTAATCTTGAAGTCTGCAGTGGAGCTGATACAGCATGATGGTGTTCTGTAGGAGAGCTGACAGTGTCGTGTGGATTACGTCGGACCTGGAGGGGTATTTGTGGATTTTAATAAAATGGTGAAACGGGGGAGGGTTTTGTCTTTTATTCCAAATATAGAATTTTTCGGTGTGTGTGTTTATTATTATTATTTGTGGGCTCCCGATAACGTGGTGCTCCCCATCCTGGCAATACCAGCCTCCAGCCTTGTGGCTTTATCCTGGCTGGTATCAAATATGGAGGGAACCGCATTTTCTTTCTTTCTTTATTTATTTATTTATTTTACTGCACGATATAATTAAAAAAAAAAAATAAATTCTTTACTATGACCATTACTAGAACTCACAACCTAATGCTTCTGATGCAAGCTCGCTATCCACTGAGCTACTGACTCTATTGCTAAAGATATGCACATTTGGTAATCTTGAAGTCTGCAGTGCTGAAGTCTGCTGACCGTGCGATTCACTTCATTGCTATGTGGAGCTTATACAGCGCGATGGTGTTCTGTAGCAGAGCTGACAGTTTCGTGTGGATTACGTCGGACCTGGAGGGGTATTTGGGGAATAATAAAGGGGTGAAACAGGGTGTATTTTTTGTCTTTTATTCCAAATAAAGGATTTTTTCGGTGTGTGTTTATTTACTTTCACTTTCAGAATGATCATGGAAGGTGACTCGAGGAGACGCCTGGCATGATTAACCCCGTCATTACCTCAATTGCCACCGCACCAGGGCAATTCGGGATGAGCTGGGTAGAGTCCCCCGGGACTGTCGCATCTAATGGATGCGGCTATTCCGGGTGGCTGCTGGGTAATGTTAGGGTGGTGGGCTCCCGATAACATGGCACTCCTCATCCTGACAATACCAGCCTCCAGCCGTGTGGCCTTATCCTGGCTGGTATCAAATAGGGGGGTAACCGCATTTTTTTAAAAAAATTTTTATTACTTATTTATTTATTTTACTGCACGATATAGACCCGCCCGCCGGCGGCTGTGATTGGTTGCAGTGAGACAGCTGTCACTCAGCTTGGGGACATGTCTGACTGCAACCAATCATAGGCGCCGGTGGGCGGGGAAAGCACAGAATAACTAATTGACTAATGAAGCGGCAGCCATTTTCTAAAGAGGAAAAGATTTGTGACCAACGTGGAGCGAGACGCCCGTGTTCGGTGAGTAGGGAATGGAGAGGGATTGTGCTGGGGACGCAGGATGCATGCAGATAGCAACATGTGCACATAGCCTTACTGTGAAAAGCCACGTTTATGGTGATTGAACCGTTCTCGAACTGTCGAGCTTTTAGCAAAAAGCTCAAGCTCGAGTTCGATCTCGAGCACCCCCTAAATCCCTCGAACATGAAATTGGCGAACCTCAAACCACAAACATCACTCATCTCTACTCCCGACGATGACTTGACACTCTCCACTAAGATAAATGATCCCCCTTAGTTCTAAAGTTAGAGGCTTCTCTCCCAACCAAACCTATTCTTTAGGCTTGCACTAAAGATCGCTAAACACACAGAAACATCTGTCTGGAAATGTAATTTCCGTTTTCTTTGTTTTGTTTTGTTTTTTTATTATCCTAGAGGCCACTTTACACGCTGCGATATCGGTACTGATATCGCTCGCTAGCGTGGCTACCCGCCCCCATCGGTTGTGCGTCACGGGCAAATCGCTGCCCGTGGCGCACAACATCGCCCAGACCCGTCACACTACTTACCTGCCTAGTGACGTCGCTGTGACCGGCGAACGCCTCCTTTCTAATGGGGCAGTCCGTGCGGCGTCACAGCGACGTCACTAAGCGGCCGCCCAATAGAAGCGGAGGGGCGGAGATGAGCGGGACGAACATCCCGCCCACCTCCTTCCTTCCTCATTGCGAGCGGGAGGCAGGTTGTTACGTCACCACCAAAGTCCGCTCCAGCGACTTCTGCTCCGATCACCAGGCGACGCCGTGTTCCTGCCATGGATGGTGCTGGTGATGGGAGAGGAGTCGATGCCAGTGGCACCGGTGAGTGCAAGCTCCGATCATCCACTGGGTGGGGTTATCTTGGGATCTGCAGTAAAACTGGCTGACTGTGGGTGGCATGTGTCTTCCAGCTGAAGTTGCCAGCGTTTGGCTACAGCCAATGGGAGGACACCACACCCTTCTTAGTTCCCCTCCTGTCTGCTGACCTCTGCCAGAGATAGTTCTGATTTTCCTGGCTCCTGTTATGTCCTATTCTGTTTGGTGATTCCTGTGTGCTGACTTCTGCGTGTTTTCTGACTACCCTACTGCCTACTGTTTTTTGTACCTCGCTGCCCGATCCGGATTTGACCTCTGCTACGTTTGCTGACTACGTCATTGCCTGCCCATTCTGTCCCTGTTCTGCAATTCATGGTTTGACCCTGCCTGGCTACTACTCTCATCGGACTGCAGCCTTCCACAGGTAGTGATCACCAGGGCCCTGTGTAATTCCAAATCCCTGTATAGGGGTTAAAGTGTTTCAGGGTTCTGGGGGTCCTGCTTGGTGAGTGGCTTCCCTCTAGCCTCCCCATTACAGCCCATCTGAGTCTGTGGATCCAGGCAGGCGTTACACAGGTAAGGAGAGGTTCCTTGTTTCTGCGGCATCACACGGAGCGATATGTGCTGCCGCAGGAACGAGGAACAACATCGTTACTGCAGCAGCAACGATATTTGAGATTAGGGGGCATGTCACCGATGAGCGATTTTGAACGTTTTTGCGACGATTCAAAATCGCTCATAGGTGTCACACACAACGACATCGTCAATGCCGCCGGATGTGCGTCACAAATCCCGTGACCCCAACGACATCGCATTAGCGATGTCGTAGCGTGTAAAGCGGCCTTAAGTCACATAGCAAAGCCCTTTAGAGTACTCGTTACGCAAATCAAGCAGGTCAGATGCTCAGATGAGCTCGATTCAAATAACAAGTATAATGGAAGTCAATGTTGAACTCGAGCATTTTACCAGAAGACCCTAATAGAAGAGCTGGGGGTCATGAAAATTACTGAAATGAATAGAAACAGCATGGCGAGTATGCCTGGACTCCAATGCCACTGCTGGGAATTAAATAAACAAATGATTACTTTAACAATTAACGTTGGGTCCCCCCCACTTTAGATAACCAGCCAAGGTAAAGCAGACAGCTGGGAGTTACATTATCAGGCTGGGGAGGTCCATGTTTATTTAGCCCTTCTCAGCCTAAAAATACCAGCATGCAGCTGCCACAGATTTGGCACTGGCACATAACAATTCTGGCACTTCATCTCGGCTATGGCCGATTGTTCCGGTGTGGTGGTAATTGGGGTAATATTTTTGGGAATTTCTGTCAGCTGTGTAATGTCAATTGGCATCAAGCCCTGGGGTTAGTAATGGAGAGGTGTCTGTCAAACACCTCCATTACTAATGTCACGGGCAGCGGGGCGCTGCGCTCGCTTACGCTCGGGTCCGGCGCTGCTGCTGCTGCTCGGTGGCTCGAACGGTGGGCCGGATCCGGGGACTCGAGCGGCGCTCCTCGCCCGTGAGTGAAAAGGGGGTGGTTTGTTTGGGGATTTAGTCCGTGATGCCACCCACGGGTTGTGGTGAAGATGGGCACCACCGCTGCTGGTGACGGGGATCCCGGGAGCGATGGTAGGGAGCAGCTGGGATGTTGTTTTCCCCCTCCGTGGGTAGGGGTTGGTGGTCCTGGGGCCCAGTGATGTGACGGGGAGGCAGGGTCGGTGAGGTGCAGGGTTGCAGGGACAGCGCGGCGCGGTGCCGGATGGCACGGGTGTACTCACTCAGCAATAGATGCACAAAGTCTCCGGTAAACCAAACGGCTGGATGGACGGGTCCCGCAGCCGGCTGCAGTGTCTCTCCGCGGACAGGTGATGGTGGCTGTCTTTCCCTGCACCTTTGTGTACTGTGTTGACTCCAATGGCTTCCCAATGGTAGTCTGCTCCCCGATGTATGGATGCCGGAGGAGCCCGTTTTGCCCGCAGGCGCTGGCCCTTGGGTCTCTAGCCTGTGGCGGTGGCTATATACCCTCACGGTGCAGACAGTTGCCTTCTAACGGGTCTTTGGTTGTTAGGAAACCCCTGGGATTCCGCTCACACTCGGATTTGACTTTTGTCGGCGGCTCCAAGCCTGGTCGGGGTCTGATGGCCCTGCCTGTATGTGCTAGCCTCACTTCGCTCCCCGGGCCTATGGTTCCGCGTTGATCCACCACTCCTGCAGACGGCCACCACCGTCTGCCAACCTTGCTGTCAGTGCCTGGGCCACAAACCCAGACACTCACAGTACGTGACCTCTCACTTTCACCTCCTGAACTGTCTGACTGCTTTTCCCGCCTCCAGGCCTGTGAACTCCTTGGTGGGTGGGGCCAACCACCTGGCTCCGCCCCACCTGGTGTGGACATCAGACCCTGGAGGGAGGCAGCAAGGGTTTTGTGTCTGGCTAATATAACTGTCCGGGGGTGGGGGTGTGTGTGTGTTCTGTCTGTGGCTACCTGGCTAGTCCAGGGCGCCACACTAACCCAGTAAATGAAAAGAAAAAAACACACACTAATTTATAATAAAAAATGTTCCACAAAGTTCCTCCATTGTAGTATAGTACGGGATAAAATAATGGTGACTTAGTATGTGCATGCAGATGTCTTCAGCTGGAGAAAAAAAAAAACGTAATTATTGGGATATGTGAGGTGCTGTTTTTGAAAAGACACAGCCTTTCATCAGTTGGACAAGGGGCTGATGTTATCACTAATCATAAATTTTGAGAAATCCATGCTTGATACACTGAGTTTTTTCTGTTTTTCTTTTTTTCCTCTATCATAGTGCCTGACTAACGTGAGTCAAACAGAAGAAAAAAAAGTCACAAATGAACAGTTTCAGCTTATGAAATCTCAACTAGTGATCATTCCAAATTCCTGTTGTTTTCAGACCAAAGCTACACTTTTTGGCATAATATCGTCTAAAGAAACCTTGCTGACCTTCATGGTCACACAAAAGAGATCCGTCGGGTCCCTGTACTGCGATATGCCGGCCACCGATTAAGACCATGAATATTGCTCCCCACGCACACGATCCTGGGCATGGGGAGCAGAAAATATGCTGATAGCTGATGCTGCTGTAAGTGGCCGTGCATGACACTGACTTCATGCACTGCGCCGCTTACACGCCGGTCAGTTTCCAGCATCGCAGGAAGATGCCGGGGAGCGCAGGGTAGGTGAGTACCATGGCCACCAGTTGCACAGGGCCCCTTCTGGCAGACAGCAGATGGGGCGCCGCAGGGAGCAGCAGTTCACTGTCATTTGCTGCTCCTGTGGTGCACAGGCTCCAGTACAGGGCGCCCTCCTCTCCTCTGTGTCCTGTCTGCTCATGTCTTCACCACAGAGACACAGAGGAGGGGCGCCTGCACTGCTGTGGCCGGACATATAGAGGGGGGGTCGCCTGCACTGCTGTGGCCGGACATATAGAGGGGGGAGGGGCGTCTGCACTGCTGTAGCCGGACATATAGAGAGGGGAGGGGCGCCTGCACTGCTGCGGCTGGAGAAGCTGCTTGTAAAGACCCTCTGAACTTCAGGAGGCCAAGAAGGAGGTGAGTATATTGTGAATCATGTGTTATGTGCTTTCTGTATCTGTTATGTATAAGATATGTTTGTCCTGTATAGTGTGCAATATGCAGCTGTCTGTCTGTGTATACTGTCTATCTGTGTATACTCTCTGTCTGTCTGTCTGTGTATACCACCATGCATTGCTTTTATGGAACATGAAAATTAAATTTTAAATATTTCTAAATAAAGAAGTTTTTTAAGGAAAGACAATAGGATTTGGATGCTGGATTTTTTTGCTCTGGAATTACGTTATTGTGACGCCCTGGGCAAGCCAGGGGTCACAGGTCACAACACCACACGCACCCCACATTCCCTGCAGGAACACCAAGCTAACCTAAAATCCTTGTTGCCTTCCTCCAGGGGCTGATGTCCACACCAGGGGGTGGGCCAGGGCCAGGTGGTTGGCTCCGCCCACCGAGGAGTTCACAGCCCTGGAGGCGGGAAGAACCAGGCAGAACAGAGAAAAGCTAGGGAAGTGAAGGAGTGGAGAGTTGAGTTGAGGAGGAGGAAGTAGAAGGAGGTGAAGTGGAGAGTTAGAGTGACAGAAAAGTGACAGTAGTAAAGCCTGGAGTTGGTCCGGGTGTGTGCCCCGGACTGAGACAGCAAGGTCAGCAGACGGCGGTGATAGTCTGCAGGGGGACTGCTCGGAGGTTGCTGGAAGGACCGCGGACGGGTGGTGACCCGGCGGTACCGGAGCAGTATACGAAGAACAGTCAGCACCAGGGCAGGGGCCTTTCGGATCCCGGCAAGGATAGAAGTCGCCATAATTTGCCAAATCCGTCAGTGAAGGGGACGTCTGTCTCCTAACAACCAAGTCCCGACTGAAGGCAACAGCCCGACCGTGAAGGGGAGACACCGCCACCGCCAGGCCATCAGTTTCCCAGGGCCAGCGCCTGCGGGCAAAGTAGAGCTCCTTCGGCCCAGCTTGAAGCCGAGGAGTGGGTAACTGGTGGGGACCCATCGCTACCAAAGAGACTTTCATAGGTGCAGGGAAGAGACCGTCACCGCTAACTGCAGGGAACATCAGCATCGTGAACCGTTCAAGGGACCCGTCCAACCAGCCGTTTGTTTACCGAGAACTGTGTCGTGTTTACTGGCTGAGTGAGTACCTCCGTGCCGTGCGGCACAGTGCTGCCCCTGCGCCCCTGCACCTCCACAGGCCCCAGACCCGACTGTCCACCATTCCAACCCCATCACCGGGCCCCGGGAGCACCAAGACCCCTACCCACGGAGGGGCAAATCAACAACTGGCTGCTCCGTGCCATCACTCCCGGGCTCCCCAAACAGAGCAGCGGTGGTGTCCACTCAATCACCACAGCCGTGGGTGGCGTCACGGACAATAAACTATCCCAAAACCCAATCCCCTTTCACTCACGGGCGAGGAGCGCCGCTCGAGTCCCCGGGATCCGGCCCATCGCTCGAGCCACCGAGCAGCGGCAGGCCGCAGCAGCCGCGGCAGCCGGACCCGAGCAGTGGGAGAGCGCGGCGTCCCCTCCTCCGCCCGCGACATTATCACAGCCTGGCTGCAGCTGTTACTGACCCTTGCACCATCCTGGTTCCTGCAGACTGTCTCCACACAGGGTGAGCTGGTTCAACTGTTTTTTCTTTCTATGTCTATCTGTCTGTGTATACTGCCTATCTGTCTGTATATACTGTCTGTGTATACTGTCTGTCTGTCTGTATATACTGTCTGTGTATACTGTCTGTTTGTCTGTGTATACTGTCTGTCTATACTATCTGCCTGTCTATACTATCTGTGTATACTGTCTGTCTCTCTTTACTGTCTGTCTGTGTATACTGTCTGTCTATACTGTCTGTTTATACTATCTGTCTGTGTATACTATCTGTCTGTCAATACTGTCTGTCTATACTATCTTTCCATCTGTCTGTGTATACTGCCTATCTGTCTGTATATACTGTCTGTGTATACTGTCTGTCTGTCTGTATATACTGTCTGTGTATACTGTCTGTGTATACTGTCTGTTTGTCTGTGTATACTGTCTGTCTATACTATCTGCCTGTCTATACTATCTGTGTATACTGTCTGTCTCTCTTTACTGTCTGTCTGTGTATACTGTCTGTCTATACTGTCTGTTTATAGTATCTGTCTGTGTATACTATCTGTCTGTCAATACTGTCTGTCTATACTATCTTTCCATCTGTCTGTGTATACTATCTGTCTGTGTATACTCTCTGTCAGTCTGTGTATACTGTCTGTCTGTGTATACTGTCTGTCTGTACATTCTATACATCCATCCTATCTATCTATAAAAAATTATATACAGTTAGGTCCAGAAATATTTGGACAGTGACACAATTTTCGCGAGTTGGGCTCTGCATGCCACCACATTGGATTTGAAATGAAACCTCTACAACAGAATTCAAGTGCAGATTGTAACGTTTAATTTGAAGGTTTGAACAAAAATATCTGATAGAAATTGTAGGAATTGTACACATTTCTTTACAAACACTCCACATTTTAGGAGGTCAAAAGTAATTGGACAAATAAACCAAACCCAAACAAAATATTTTTTTTTTCAATATTTTGTTGCGAATCCTTTGGAGGCAATCACTGCCTTAAGTCTGGAACCCATGGACATCACCAAACGCTGGGTTTCCTCCTTCTTACTGCTTTGCCAGGCCTTTACAGCCGCAGCCTTCAGGTCTTGCTTGTTTGTGGGTCTTTCCGTCTTAAGTCTGGATTTGAGCAAGTGAAATGCATGCTCAATTGGGTTAAGATCTGGTGATTGACTTGGCCATTGCAGAATGTTCCACTTTTTTGCACTCATGAACTCCTGGGTAGCTTTGGCTGTATGCTTGGGGTCATTGTCCATCTGTACTATGAAGCGCCGTCCGATCAACTTTGCGGCATTTGGCTGAATCTGGGCTGAAAGTATATCCCGGTACACTTCAGAATTCATCCGGCTACTCTTGTCTGCTGTTATGTCATCAATAAACACAAGTGACCCAGTGCCATTGAAAGCCGTGCATGCCCATGCCATCACGTTGCCTCCACCATGTTTTACAGAGGATGTGGTGTGCCTTGGATCATGTGCCGTTCCCTTTCTTCTCCAAACTTTTTTCTTCCCATCATTCTGGTACAGGTTGATCTTTGTCTCATCTGTCCATAGAATACTTTTCCAGAACTGAGCTGGCTTCATGAGGTGTTTTTCAGCAAATTTAACTCTGGCCTGTCTATTTTTGGAATTGATGAATGGTTTGCATCTAGATGTGAACCCTTTGTATTTACTTTCATGGAGTCTTCTCTTTACTGTTGACTTAGAGATAGATACACCTACTTCACTGAGAGTGTTCTGGACTTCAGTTGATGTTGTGAACGGGTTCTTCTTCACCAAAGAAAGTATGCGGCAATCATCCACCACTGTTGTCATCCGTGGACGCCCAGGCCTTTTTGAGTTCCCAAGCTCACTAGTCAATTCCTTTTTCTCAGAATGTACCCGACTGTTGATTTTGCTACTCCAAGCATGTCTGCTATCTCTCTGATGGATTTTTTTCTTTTTTTTCAGCCTCAGGATGTTCTGCTTCACCTCAATTGAGAGTTCCTTAGACCGCATGTTGTCTGGTCACAGCAACAGCTTCCAAATGCAAAACCACACACCTGTAATCAACCCCAGACCTTTTAACTACTTCATTGATTACAGGTTAACGAGAGAGACGCCTTCAGAGTTAATTGCAGCCCTTAGAGTCCCTTGTCCAATTACTTTTGGTCCCTTGAAAAAGAGGAGGCTATGCATTACAGAGCTATGATTCCTAAACCCTTTCTCCGATTTGGATGTGAAAACTCTCATATTGCAGCTGGGAGTGTGCACTTTCAGCCCATATTATATATATAATTGCATTTCTGAACATGTTTTTGTAAACAGCTAAAATAACAAAACTTGTGTCACTGTCCAAATATTTCTGGACCTAACTGTATGCCTTATTATGAAAGCGAAAACATAGTACAATCGTTTTGTTTTTTTGTTTTTTTACTGTGCGCGGCACATTGGGGGGCTATATACCAGGATGAGTGGGCTATATGGCATGCTGGGGGCTATATAACAGGATGAGAGGCTATATACCAGGATTGAGTGCTACAGTATATACCAGGATAGGGGGCTATATGCCAGGATGGGGCCATATATACCAAGATGGGCCATGATGTGGCCATATATACCAGGATGGGCAATGATGGGGCCATATATACCAGGGTGGGGCCATATATATCATGCTATATCCATGATCAGGGTCATACACCAGGATGGGGCCATGATGGGGACATATACCAGGGTGGGGCCATATATACCAGGCTATGTCTATGATTGGAGTCATACACCAGGATGGGGACATATACCAGGATGCGACCATATATACCAGGATATAGGCATGATAGGGGTCATTCACCAGGATGGTCATGATGGGGAGATATACCTTGATGAGGATATAAATACCTGGATGGGGTCATGATAGTGGACATATCAACCAGGATGGGACCATATATACCTGGATATAGCCATGATGGGGTCATACACCAGGATAGGGCCATGATGTGGACATATTTACCAGGATGGGGGACATATTTACCAGGAAGTGGCCCAGGATGGGATGGGGGGTCCAGGCTCAAACTCTGCATCGGGGCCAATCAGACTGTAGTTATGGCACTGCCTATATTATATCAGTATAAAGCAAGAACAAACTTTATAAGGCAAGGTAATACATATTTCCAATCTATTCTCTTAGACAGCCAATCTAGAATTATCCCAATCCACAATAATCAGATTCTTAGGGAACAACGCAGACAAAAAATAGGTGACAGATCTATTTTATATAAGGTGCACTCCACACAATTATTTATTTATTTATTTATTAAGAGGGATGAGAAATTATTTTACTAGTCGAGGAGGCACATAAGGTATATCTGTATAAAGCAAAACCTGTTTATAAAAAATACTTAAATCATCCCTTAAGACCATTCACCGCTACCGAGCAATGGAGTGTAACATCCTACTTTACATGATGTCCCCATTCCTTAGCAGCTTTCCCTAGTTCTTTCCCTAGGTTCCCTATCCGGGTAACAATTTAAAAAAGCCCTTGTTATATAAAAATAAATCACTTATCTGTTATCCCTCAGATTTGTGTGGTTTGAGATATTCATTCTCTTTTATGTATGCTTCGTATCTCTATCTCTATCTCACCTTTATACAGTATGTACTAAATAACAGTTTTTTCATTTTATATCCTAAAAGTTAGAAGGAAACTGATTCCATTGGAAAAGTGTTCTTGTGTTGGGATTAGAGTTGAGCGAGTACCTACCGTAACTTTTCGTCCTCGCTATACTCATAACGAGTACTGTCTAATACTTGTGTATTCATTCCGAATAGAGTGTGCAATGCAAGTCAATAGGGAAGAACTCGCAAAGTAATGAGTAATCCGAATGACGCACTATTTGCTATTCGCACGAATAGTAAGGCATTCAGGTTACTCGTCACTTTGCAAGTTTTTCCCCATTGACTTGCATTGCACACAGTATTCGGAAGTAATACGCGAGTATTAGACAGTCCTCGTTATGAGTATAGCGAGTACGAATAGTTAGGTACTCACTCAACTTTAGTTGGGATCCAATCTGGATTTTGGTTTGATATGACTTTGAACACATCCCGTAATGAGCTGCACTGATATTTTCTGACAAAGTCAATTATTTGTTATAACTTATCATTCATAGTTAATAGATATAATCAAAAGTCAAGAAAGATAATGTTAGCACAGCAAACAAGCACAAGTGCTGAACATATAAAAATTGAGAACACAGATGTACATACCTACGAGGCATCCTCCAGGCATTTACAGCCTAAGGAAATGTGAGTTGACATTACAGTAGATGCTTCTGTAATCCTTGAAAGACCAGTTTAGTTAAATATAGGCTAGAAACAAAACAACATAGAAGTGTCTAAATTATTTAGACGCCTACCAAATCTCAATTTTTTTTGCTACATGCTAGAGGCAATGCAGTATTGTGCTGATCCTTTGAAGACCTATCGTAAACCTCTATCTCCTCAGTGGAAGAGATGCTCTGTGGAGTTATCCTTATAATGAGTGGACCAGAACTATTCAGCATCTTTAAGTAGATAGCTTGAGTTATCAAAATAAAATTTATAACTCCTGAGATTCACGGGAAGCACATTTCTAAGACTATTGTGCTGTGCCAAGTCAAGTAAAAAATACTAAAGGAATAAAAGTCTGTCTCTTCACCAACGGTTCAAATGAGGTTAGAATTGAAGATTTCTCTTGGTAGGCATAGAAATTAACCACCACATAAATATTGAAATTGTAGTATAGTAGAAGGCCAATGCCAAGCACCTTTTGTACTGCTATTGCAGCATGTGCACACTGGTACAACAACACTCCTGCCATGCTTGTCAGGGATTGGAGAAAATAAAGGATGAAGATTGGTCAATCACTAATTTAATGAGATCTTCCAATTCCTATTGACTTAAGAACAGCAGCTTAGATTGGTTAGTAGTATAGTGCAGTCATTGCGCTCCCATATTGTACATAACACGGTGCGTGACACTGTAACTTGGAATGGGGGTGCCTAGACTGGCCCTCAAGCTAGGAACCCTAAGCTGTCCCTTATTCCAGAGGTACTTCAGATGGTAAAGAGGTCTGGACTGCCAGCATAGCCCTGAATCCTGATCATCCCTGGTCTATACCCCCTCTCCCCCACCTCTTGTGGAGGGCTGGGACAGGAGTGATGAATCCCACAAAAACAAACAGACAGGGGAAAACAAAGCATAAACTCAATGTAAGCACACACAGGGGTAAAGACAATACGTGTTCAGGGAGAAATAAAGTACAGGAAGGAAATAAACAAACAATGAGGATATTTCCACAGCTTACCAAATAGTACGCAACAGTTCACCAACAGCTGGAACACAGCGCACTATGACCAGTATCGTTAGAGCTATAATTGGCATTGAGGAACAGGTTCCACCATCTTTTAAAAGGAGGAGTCAGCTGTGATAGGTCTTCAGTAACCTGTGACCCTAGCAGCAATTGACAGGCCAGCAGGAATTAACTCCTGCTAGACCGATCTCCAATGAACCCAAAACTGGTCGACGCCCGGCTCTAACTGAGCAACTCAGAAGCATCAGGTGGTGTGTCAGACTCTGCAGTGTGAGCAGATATATATAAGGGAAACCGGTCACGCTACTATTATCCTAGTTGTTGCTGTATATCCTGAGGAAGGGTTCTGCGACCTCCGAAATGCGTAGACTTGTACTTGGCAAGTTCAATAAAGACATGGAATAATTTATATCCTATTCTCCTCTGGATAGTGATAAGTGCGGTGTGACACCCGGTTTCCCTTTTTTATATATATATATATATATATATATATATATATATATATATATTTGAACTCTTCAGGGCTACTGCTCCTTCACCTTGATAATACGCGATTATAGGAGTTGTGACTGACACAACCCCTTTAAGTGAGTTCACCTTAATTATATATTTTTGGTGTTTATCTGGTAAGACCCTATTGCACTACTTCTCCACAGCTTCAATCTCCTGATTGAAACTATGCAGTGTGAACAGGGTGAAAGGTCATCATGAAAGCTGGTGAGTATAAAGCAGAACACTGCATGACAGTACTCCTTCCACTACAAGGGGTCTTTCTGAAGATAACAGCAATAAAAAGACCTAACCAGGCACTCGGTATGGATATCTGATGCTGGTACCCTCTCCTCAGGACCAAAACCTTGTCAGTGCACCAGATACTTCAGAGAATGACAAATGACCTAGGAATCAATAAGTTTAGACACTTCAAACTCCAAAGAACAGACCACCAAAACGGAGAGTGGACGGGTGGGAAGAGAGATTCCTGAATCCACAAACTTCTTTAATAGAGATTTATGAAAAATATTGTGGATTTTATATACAGGAGGTATGGCCAAATGGAAGGCATTTCATTCATTCATGATTGCAGAAATATTGAATGGACTGATGAAAGGAGGTCCTAACTTAAGTGAAGGTATCTTAAGCTTCACATTCTTAGTGGATAACCACACCAAATCATTCATGCACAGGTCCAGACCAGGCACATCCACAGTCAGCCACATGCTTATACCTAGAGCCCATGTTAAGTAAGTGCTTCTGAACTTTTCTCCATGTAGACGATAATGCTGACCCTAACTGGTCCTCTTCAGGTACCCTGGAAGAGTCACCTTTACGCAAAGTACAGAATTGAGGATGTTGACAATAGACGCAGAAGAAGGAAGACACACCAGAGAACTCATGACGGTGGTTATTAATAGTAAACTCAGCTAGAGAAAGGAACCAGGACCACTCCGACTGGTTATCAGAGACAAAACAGCGCAAATACTGCTCCTGGTTCTGATTCATGCGCTCTGTTTGCCCATTAGACTGTAGATGGAAAGCCGATGAGTGAGACAATTTAATCCCCAAGCAAGAGCAAAATGCCCTCCAAAAATTAGCAATAAATTGAGCACCTCTATCAGAGATGTCGTGGGCGGGGGCCGGCTTCCCCATCGTGGGGGCTACTCGGGGAGATCGCGCCCGGATCCGGTGCCTTCTCCTCGGTGGCTCGAGCGGGGCCGGACCCAGAGCTCGAGCAGCGCTCCTCGCCCACAAGTGAAAAGGGGATTTGGGATTGTTTTTTTGGGATGGACAGAGTTTGTGACGCCACCCACGGGTTGTGGTGATGGTGGGCACCACCGCTGCTGGTGACGGGGTTCACGGGAGCGATGGCGGGGAGCAGCTAGGTGTTGACCCCTCCGTGGGTAGGGGCTGTTGGTCCCGGGGCCCAGTGGCTGGTTGGATTCCCGTAGGATGGGGGCTCGCAGGGTCGCGGTGCAGCGTGGCGTGGTGCCGGATGGCACTGGTGTACTCACTCAGACACAGATGGACAGAGTCTCTGGTAAACCAAACGGCTAGATGGACGGGGCCCGCAGCCGGCTGCAGTGTTTCCCTGGATGGGTTGATGGTGGCTGTCGGTTCCCTGCACCTGTGTTTGTATGTTGACTCCAATGCCTGGGCACCGGTAGTCCGCTCCCCGACGTATATGTGCCGGAGGAGCCCCTTTGCCCGCAGACGCTGGCCCTTTGGATTTCTGGCCCTTGCCGGTGGCACATATCCGTAATGGTTGGGCTGTTGCCTTCAATCGGTACTTGGTTGGGAATGAACCCCTGAGGTCCAGACCGCAATCAGAGAATTTGACTAGAGGTTGGCTTTAAGCCTAGTCGGGGTCTGAGTATCCTGCTTGGTGCTTGGCTCCAATCTGCTCCCCGGTTCGGTACCGGTGGGCCACCGCCTGACCCCGGTACTACGGTTCCGCTTACCTTTGCCAACTCCTGCAGACGGCCACCACCGTCTGCCGACCTTGCTGGAAGTGCCTGGGCTCTGACCCAAACACACACAGTTTTCACTTCTCCCTTAATACAGACCACAACTGGACTGACTAACTATGTTTTTCCTGCCTCCAGACTGTGAACTCCTCGGTGGGTGGGGCCAACTGCCTGGCTCCGCCCCACCTGGTGTGGACATCAACCCTGGAGGGTGGCAACAAGGATTTAATATTTGACTGGTGTGGCCTGTCCAGGGAAGGGTGATGTATGGTGTTGTGTAGTGATCTGTGACCCCTGGGGTCCAGGGCGTCACACAGACAATGTCAGATAGTATTCCATGGAGTCTGATAATCTCACATATAAATACCTGAGCTAACATCTTAGCATTAGGTAAAGATAGCAAGGCAAAAAATGTGTCATTTTGGAAAATCTGTCAACTACAACAAAAATAACCATATTACCAACAAAAGGAGGCAGATCTGTAATGAAATCCATGGACATATTGGTGCAAGATTTGCTGGGTAAGCTTAATAGCAGCAGACACCTAGATGGACAAGAGTGCGATGGCTTAGAACGTGCACAGATGGTACAAGCAGACATATAGAAGACCACCTCTCTCCAAATTTTAGTCCACCAAAAAAGCCGCAACAGAATATCTATTGTGCCCTTCACCCCAGGGTGACCAGCCAGGACAGAATCATACCAAAACCTTAAGGCGAACGTTCAGGGAAACAAATGACCTATTAGCTGGATTCCCGATTGTGCCTCATCCTGGGCCTCAGCAATCTCAGACTCAACCTCAGTACTGAGTGCCGACATCAACACTCCCTTCTGCAGTATGGACACCAGTTCCTCGTATGGTTCTCCACCTGAAAAACTCCTGGACAACGGATCTGCCTTAATTATTTTAGAACCAGGATGGTAGGTAACAAATAAATTAAACCTGTTAAAAAACAATGACCACCGAGCTTGTCTCAAAGAAAGGCGCTTTGCTGACTCGAGATACAGGAGATTTTTAAGGTTTGTAATAACAGTGACAAGGTGAATGGACCCCTCTAAAAAGTCTCGCCATTCCTCAAATGCCAATTTGTTGGTGAGTAATTCCCTATTACTTTTGTCGTAATTACGTTTGGCTGGCGACACGTTCTTAGAAAAGAAGGCACATGGGCAAAGTTTACCAACTGATGGACCCTGAGACAAAATAGCCCCCAAGCCTAACTCAGAAACGTCAACTTCCATAGTAAAGGGAAATGACATATCAGGCTGTATAAATACTGGTTCTGACGCAAAGCATTTTTTCAAACAGTCAAAGCACTCGCAGACTAGTCAGAAAAGTCCATACCTTTCTTTGTCATGTCGGTCAGAGGTCTCGCTATAGCAAAAAATTCTTTATAAACATTCTATAATAATTAGAAAAACTGAAGAATGATTGCAGCATCTTAAGATTTTCAGGACAGTCCGAAAATTAAATCAGCCTGCAACTTGGAAGGATCCATCCTAAACTCAGAGGCAGAAATAATGTAACCCAGAAACGATAATTCCTAAATGGCGAATACACATTTCTTAAGCTTAGCGTACAGCTTGATTGCCCTGTGTATCTGCAATACCTGTTTAACCTGTTCGATGTCTGACCTGAGATCTAGAGAATAAATGAGAATGTCATCCAGGTATATGATAACAAATTTACCAAACAGGTGAGCAAATACATATTTTATGAAATGTTGAAACACCACAGGTGCACTGGTTAAACCAAAGGGCATCACAAGATTTTCAGAGATCAGAAGTCGCCATGAAACCTGGTGAGTATAGAGCAGAGTACTGCATGACAGCACATTAGCACAGAGCTTTTTTTAAACAGTACCAACCACACTGCCTCCCTAAATGTTGCTTGGAAATAATACCCATAATGGAATTCTAGGCAGAATCCCTCTGTATAGTGGTAGTCACTCACAATAGCAGTTACAATAACACCATACAGTGTCATTGAAAAGGGCTCCATAACATACCAGCCATATTTCTACACACCTAAAGATAGGACAAAAGGACAGTTAGTGGTTGACCCTAGTGTGAGGAACTGGTACTGGTTTGAGGCACTGTAGATGGCACTTTTGGTGGGACCTTCTGAATAACGGTGGTCAGAAAGGCACGTTGTCTAACTTTTTTTATGCTAAATCAGAAAAGGACTTGTAAATTAAAGAACTTCTAAATGCTGAAAGGCTCAACAGTAGTTAAATAATTCAATAAGAGCTGTTGAAACAGATAGAACACAATCACGACTGCCTTAAAAGCTTAGATATGGCACATATCTTACTTATGCAAATCCAGTGTTGACTCAATGGGCAGGAAGGCTCTCATCATGGATGCTCTCCATTATTTCTGTAAAAGGCTTTATTATTAAGTTTCATATTATCAAAATGTGTTTGCTGTTAATGCGGCTGACACTCCAACAACAGAACTAAAGGGATAGGTTCACCATCATTTCTCTAATGCACCCTTCTATTCTGTGGCGTACATTATATTACAAAATGTAAAAAGAGTAATAATGTAATTATTCATTCTGTAGCTTATTTACAGTATATATTTATTTAAAATCACTGGGTTGAATTAAAGACATGGATCAAAGATAAGGTTAGAAAATTGGCAAAAGTGTAATGCAGTCTCCAGAAAGTGACGAAGTATAAAAGGTACTTTGCACGTTGCGACATCGCTACTGCGATATCGTCGGGGTCAAATCGAAAGTGACGCACATCCGATGCCGGTAACGACGTCGCAACATGTAAAGCCTAGATGCGCCGATAAACAATCGCAAAAGCGTCGAAAATCGGTGATCTATGTAGCATCGGTCATTTTCATAATGTCGCACCAAAAGGAGATACGATGTTGTTCCTCGTTCCTGCGGCAGCACACATTGCTGTGTGTGAAGCCGCAGGAGCGAGGAACATCTCCTTACCTGCCTCCACCGGCTATGCGGAAGGAAGGAGGTGGGCGGGATTTTTACGTCCCGCTCATCTCCGCCCCTCCGCTTCTATTGGCCGCCTGCCGTGTGACTTCGCTATGACACCACACGAACCGCCCCCTTAGGAAGGAAATGGGTCACCGGCCAGAGCGATGCCGCAGGGCAGGTAAGTGTGTGTGAAGCTGCCGTAGCGATAATGTTCGCTACGGCAGATATCACAAGATATCGCATGAGTGACGGGGGCGGGTACTATCGCGCTCGGCATCGCTAGCTGATGCTAGTGATGTCGCAACGTGCAAAGTACCCCTTAGTTTTTTTTCCCATAAACCAGGGAGTAACATCGTAGCTGCATATAGAGCCTTCTATTTTTTTCTGTTTATATTATTGCTACCCTACTTTCAGCAGTACAGCAAAGATGTTCTCTGTTAATTAGCTCTTTACTCTTTTGTTGATTCTGTCCCAATGGAAGGCTGGTGGATATAGAATTCAGTTACCCAAATAGACCACGTAAATAATAAAGGCTGTAGACCTGAGCCTCAAAGTTTATTTATGTCACAAACTAAAACCTCCAAATTAATTGAGACCTCACACCCCTAAATGTAACTTTGATCCCCAATATTCATTATGACTCAGGGCCAGAAGCCCAAAGTGAATTCAAATCGATGACTAGGTGCCTCAAAATGAAGTCAGACATCAGATTCAGAGGCACTGTGGCTCCTCAGGAGTGGACTGTGACTCCCCACTCCTGGCTGATGACCAGTGATGTATCTGCCCTGCAGTTCTGCTCTGACTGGTCTATGTGACCTATTGATGTGCTGATCAGGAGGTGACAGCCATGTCATCTACCTGACTGGGACACACATTTCTTGACTAAATTTTTCTGCTCAGAGTATTCAAATTGTCTCTCCAGGGAGGAAGGAGACGAACTCTAGTGCCAACTGATCTGGCATAAATCCTAAGCCATATGAAAAGGCTCGTTAAAGAGCCACTTTTGACTTTTAGGATTGCTATGTCCAATAGGTGGCACTAAAGTTCGTCTCCTTCCTCCCTGGAGAGACAATTTAAATATTTCCCAGAGGAGCATTGCAGCTTGAGACTCCTCACCACTGACAGCCAGATTGATTTGGCAGTCTCCACAAGGAGAAAAGTAGTCTGCTCAGAGTAAGCTTTATTAAGCTCAATATCTTCAGGAGTGTGATAGGGCTGCCCACTGGTTCAATGCATTTAATCTGAAACAAACCTGGAAATCAGGGAGGTGACTTGGCTCCTATTCAACACAATTAATAGATTACATTGATCAATTTTAGAAACCAGAAAATCAGCAAACATCTGCAATTGAAAGCAGGCCTCAAAATCATAAAAAAATCACCAGGAAAGCATAATCCATATGTCACGGGGGGTGGTGTGCCGTCCCCGTGAAAGCAGCCAAGCTGCTCGGATCCGGGTTCGCTGTGGCTCGAAGGTCTTTGGACCCGGGGGTCGTGCGGCAACTCAATTGAAGGGGGAGTATGTACAGGGGAGTTTAGAGATAGTATGTGACGCCACCCGTGGTGTACGGTAATTTGGAAGTACCGCCGCTGCCGTTGGGAGTACCCGGGATGATGAAGTGGGGTAGCCAGGTGTCGTAGCCTTCTACGGGTAGGGTGGATGCCCCGAGACTCAGTGTGGGATGCTGTGGGATGAAGGGGTCACTCTCGTACTTACTCAGTCAATAAGCAGACGCTGACAACCGGGTAAACCAACTCTCTGGGTGCCGCTGCCGCTGAGGGGAGCTCGTCCGGGTCCCGTCTCCTATAGTGTTGCCTGGTGATCCGTGACCTGCCGCCTGGCACTACATTTAACTTCATTGTGGTGGCCCAGTAGTATGGAACTTGCCGAACCCCGCTCCCCACTGTGGCTAAGTCTGGGAGCTTGCTCTCAGGGCTCACGCTTGGGATTTCCCGGACCGTTTTGTATTGGAAAGTCCTATCCCCCTCGTTGCGCTAATGCCCCAATCCTGGAGCGGGTGGGAATGGATCATAAAGGCTCCGTTCACAGGACCGGTGACAGTGCTAGGCTGCCGGCTGTCCTCCTCATCAGGTACAGGCACCTCGCCACAATCCCCTGTGACCAGGGGTCTGACTCCTCTAGGTCCAGACCACCGTCTGCAACCTAGACAGCTTCTCCTTCCGCTGGATCCAGTGACAGCTCAGCCGATCGCGCGGCTGTCTTCATTAGCTGCGTGGAGGTGACAGGAGCGGCGGTGTCTTCTGCTGCTCCTGTCACCTGCATGCAGCTGAGCTGGAAGCGACGCTGGAGGTCCGTGGATTACGCCGGACATGGAGGGCTTTTTGGGGCTGATTAAATTGGTGATGAGGGAATTTGTTTGTGTTTTTTATTTCGAATAAATGATTTTTTCAGGTGTGTGTTTATTTATTGTAACTTACAGATTAATCATGGAAGGTTTCTCGGGGAGACGCCTGACATGATTAATCTAGGACTTATTGGCAGCTATGGGCTGCCAATAACTCCTTATTACCCCGATTTGCCAACGCACCAGGGCAAATCGGGAAGAGCCGGGTACAGTCCCAGAACTGTCGCATATAATGTATGCGGCAATTCTGGGCGGCTGCTGACTGATATTGTTAGGCTGGGGGGCTCCCCATAACGTGGCACTCCCCATCCTGAGAATACCAGCCTTCAGCCGTATGGCTTTATCTGGATGGTATTAAAATTGGGGGGGACCGCACGCCGTTTTTTTAAATTATTTAATTATTTATTTCACTGCACAGTATAGACCCGCCCACCGGCTGCTGTGATTGGGTGCAGTGAGACACCTGTCACTCAGCGTGGTGGGCGTGTGTGACTGCAACCAATCATAGGCGCCTGTGGGCGGGGAAAGTAGGGAATACGAAATTGTTTAATGAGCGGCCGGCTTTTTCAAAATGGTAAAAGCCGCCGCAGCAGTGTGAATGCCGTGCAGCGCCGCGCCGGAGATCGGGGATCGGTGAGTATGAGAGAGGAGGGGAAAATGACCGACAGACTGTGAGAGAGGGACAGAGATAGTGACAGACCGACAGAGAGAGAATAGAGACTGAGAGGGAGAGACCGACTGACAGAGAATAGTGATTGATAGATATTGTGACACATCACTCGTTTCCAGTGTTTGACTAGCTAGGTCGTTCTGCAGGTCCGGATCGCTGTTGCATCGTTGGCCAGGTTTGCCTGTTTGACAGCTCACCAGAGACTCACCAGAGACTTTGTAGCGATCCCGGCCAGGTTGGGATCGCTGGTGGGATCGCTGAAAGTCTCAGTGTGTAAAGGGGCCTTTATAAGTCTCCTTGTGCTGGCTTGGGACTCTCCACACGGAGAAGCATTGCTACTGAGGCCTCTTACCAATCCAAATCAGACCACCTGCTTTGCAATGATGAGGGGAAAACACCCCGAAACACGTTTCTGCAAATAGAGGTCATGGTTTAGCTTCTTATCCTAAGGCTCATTCAAGAGTCGATATGAACTTTTAGGATTGCTACATTCAATTTTTGCTACTAGAGTTCTAGCCCTTTTCCTTTCTGAAGAGGCAATTTGCAAATAAAATAAAAAAGAGGTTTAAGTGATTCTATCACATATACAGTAAGTTTATATAACTGACTAGCTGTAGTACCCGGCGTTGCCCGGGATAGTACCTGTCTCTCTCCCTGTATCTGTCTGTCTGTCTCTTTCTGTCTGTGTGTGTCTGTCTCTCTGATTGGCAGTCTGTCTCTTTCCCTGTCTGTCTATCTGTGTGTTTGTCTCTTTCCCTGTCTGTCTCTGTATCTCTTTGTCTGTCTGTCTGTCTCTGTCTGTCTCTTTCCTTGTCTGTCTCTGTCTGTCTGTGTTTGTCTGTGTCTGTCTGTCTGTCTGTCTCTATCTGTGTCTGTCTCTGTCTGTCTCTCTCTGTCTGTCTGTCTGTCTGTCTCTATGTGTTTGTCTCCGTGTCTCTGTCTGTCTCTTTACCTGACTGTGAGTCTATTTCTCTATCTCTCTGTCTCGGTGTGTCTCTCTCTATCTGTCTCTCTGTCCATCTGTCTCTCTCTGTCTCTTTCCCTGTCTGTCTTTTTCCCTGTCTGCCTCAGTCTGTCTTCCTCTCTCTGTCTCTTTCCCTGTCTATCTCTTTCCCTGTCTGTGTATTTACCTGTCTGTCTCTTTCCCTGTCTGTCTCTTTCCCTGCTGTTTGTGTCTGTCTGTCTCACTCCCTGTCTGCCTGTCTGTCTGTGCCTATGTCTGTCTGTGCCTGTCTGTCTGTGTCTGTCTGCCTCTGCCTGTCTCTTTCCCTGTCTGTCTTTCTCTGTCTCTCTCTATCCGTCTCTCTACCGACATCATACTGCCTCACACAGAAGCTTCTTATACAATGAATGTCTTTCGTTCCTATAGCAACCAATCACAGCTCCTATTAATGACCTGTAGCTCCCAGCTCCATTGACTTTAACAGAGGCAGGTTTTTTGTAGAGTAAAGCCCCCGTCACACACAGCGAGATCGCTAGCGAGATCGCTGAAACGTCACAGGTTTTGTGATGTATGAGCGTGACAAAATGATCAGGACCATTTTTTGCTCGTTGGTCTCCCGCTCTGCAGCACACATCGGCGTGTTTGACAGCGGGAGACAAATGAGTGCCCAGCGTCGGACTGGCTACTAGAGGAATTTCCAGTAATGTCAGGCCTGGATTCAGTAACCTGCATTGCACTCCGGAGCTCTCACCTGAGCTCCAGAGTGTAGCCTAGACTGCACCGCGAGCACTGAGTGATTGATTCCCCGGCGATTGCGGTTCAGCTCATGACAGCTGAAGACATGCCGGGCTGATCTCCGGTGCTCTCACTTGAACTCACAGAAATCAGCCTGACCTGTCCGCAGCTGTGCGTCGCTGGTGCGTCGCTATGTGTAATGGGACCCTAACTGTAAAGCGCAGAGTTAAATTTCCTGTCAAAACATAGTCTAAAGGGCACTTTACACGCTGCGATATCGGTATCGATATCGCTAGCGAGCGTACCCGCCCCCTTCGGTTGTGCGTCACTGGCAAATTGCTGCCCGTGGCGCACAACATCGCTTAAACTCGACACACGGACTTACCTTCCCTGCAACGTCGCTGTGGCTTTCTAAGGGGGAGGTTCGTGTGGGGTCACAGCGACGTCACACGGCAGCCGTCTAATAGAAGTGGCGGCCGCAGGTATGATGTAGTTCCTCATTCCTGCGGTGTCATACATAGCGATGTGTGCTGCCACAGGAACGACGAACAACCTGCGTCCTGCAACAGCAACGATATTCGGGAAAGGAACAACGTGTCAATGATCAACGATAAGGTGAGTCATTTTGATCATTAACGGTCGTTCCTGCGTTTCACACTCAACGACGTCGCTAACGAGGCCGGATGTGCATCACGAATTCCGTGACCCCAATGACATCTTATTAGCGATGTCGTTGCGTGTAAAGTGGCCTTGTGACATTCCCTGAGTCACATGAGGTTTCTGTTCAAAATTTTGTGATTGTACATGCGACGGTGTGGATTCCTTTAGTGGACACACACACACACACGCACATACATACATACATACATACACTCAGCTTTATATATTAGATCATCCAATGTGTTTCAGCCTGCTGATGTGAGTTTTGACAATATTCAGTCTCTGTAAGGAGGAAATGAGTTTACAATGCATATAAACATGGTATGTACATGAAAATCAATGTACATACAGTATATAGGTCACCCATATAGCAACATTACATGCAGCAGAGCTAAGAGAATGTACACAGCTGAGTTTGGTAACACTCCATTGTCTAATAAAGAAACCTGTTCACTAATGGAATTTACCTTTAAATGACAAATTCAGCTCAGTTACAATTGAATGTTCATTAATTCTTCAGGTACAGCTACAAGATCAACCTTTGAGTCATTTTTTTATAACAATCCATATGCAAACTCCATATAATTGTTAAAACATAGCTATGTTAAATATTAGCAATGCATTTTATTAGTACGCACGGTCAAACCCAATAACATAGTTTTGCAGAATATACGCGTATACTATGGAAAAAATAGATATAGAAATACGTTTCTCGCTCACGACATTAATTCTATTTATTTGTTTAATGGGAAAAAAAAGTTAATGAGGTTTTGCAGTCAAAATGATAAACAACTCTAGTGTTTCAATTAATGAGATACTATACTTGGTCTCTACATTCCCGCTCACCCCTCTATGGCTGTTCGCACCTCACCAGCAAATTAATCTCAGAGGTCATAGACTGTCTGCAAGAAAACGCAAAAAACCTCCCCCGACTTTCCAATCATTGTACTAGTCTGTTCAGTCAACAAAGGAAGGAGGGTACAGTATCTTCAGCAGATTGACAGATCTTTTGCAACCTTTGTGTTATTAACTGGTAAGCACAGCAAAGGTGCAAACAGCTCATAATGGCGGCAACATACAAGAACCACTGTATTTCCAGTGGATAATGTCATGCCATATCTGATGATTGGTACAGTATAAGATTATGACCAGTTGGTGTCCAACCTTTAGGACCCCCCATTGGACACACAGTTGACTTGTACTTACCTCAAGTGTGACCAGTGTGACCACCAGCTGTAAAGCAACAGCATGTTCATGCACCAGAAGCCCTAGCATGGACCAATATGGAAACTTTTTCACATCTATATTCATCTGAAGTCCAAAAATTTACTTTGAGTAATGTGAACGGCAACTGATACTTGATTTAAATTAAATTGGAAAGTCCCAATATGAAAAGTCTCTATGCAGCTCCTGCTTTAGGTTAAAACCAAACAGACGCCGGACCGACACAAGGCCAAAACTCTGGCCTATAGGTAAATCATGATTGTGAAGTAACCTTCACCAACCATTGCCCATCTGGGTCGGCAAAGTTTCAATATTGTGTGTCCGGCTGTGCATATGGTTTTCTTCTTATACTTAGAAGGAGCCTAACATACAGGAGGCGTATTGAAGTTGTCATCACCAACAAAGTTACATAGTTACATAGTTACATAGTTACTTAGGTTGAAAAAAGACCTAGGTCCATCTAGTTCAACCTTCCTCCACCAGTTCTACATTTGTACAAAGAATTAAATACATTTCAGTAAGCGTGTTCGATACTTTTTCCCTGTCATTTCTTATTATTTTATTACATATCACTTACCATATATACTCCAGTATAAGCCAACCTGCATATAAGCCGAGGACCCTAATTTTAGCACAAAAAACTGAGAAACCTTATTGACTCGAGTATACACCAATATATACCAATAAAATGTAATGTACCCATTTTTCTGCCCTATCCTTGTCCCTCGCTTGTAGTAATGTGCCCATCCTTCTGCCCTATAGTAATGTGCCCTCTCTTTGTCTCCCCCTTGCAGTAGTGTCCATCTTTCTGCCCTATATTAATGTGCCCCATCCTTTTCTCCCCTTGTAGTATTGTGCCCCATCCTTGTGCCCCATAGTAATGTGCCCATTGTTTAGTAATGTGCTCTGCAGTAATGTGCCCATCATTTATTAATGTCCTCATTTCGCTCCTATTCTTGTCCCCTATTATGCTGTTGTTTACACACAAAAAAAATTATTCTCACGTGTCAGCTGTTCCCAGGGTGTTCTCTTACCTGTTTGTTGCAGTCTGCAAGCACATAGACCTATCCATGATCGCATCCGGTGCACAGGGCCGTTGTAGGCTGCTGTCATGGCTTTACTTCAGTTGAATGCTTTGTGGCGCCGTAAATCATTCAACTGCAGTAAAGCTATGGCGGCAGCAGTGGCCCCATGCACTGGACACAATCATGGGGGGTGCTTCTTGCAGATCGCAGGCACATAGACGCTTCCACGTCCTGTACATGAGGCTGCTGCTGCTGTCAGCTCTTTACTGCAGTTGAATGCTTTGCAGCTCCACAAAGCATTCAACTGAAGTAAAGCCATGATGGCAGCGTGCAGCAGCGGCTCTGTGCACCAGATGAGATCATCGAGGGGTATATGTGCCTGTGGACTGCAAAAAACAGGTAAGAGGACACCACGGGAGCGGAGGACAGGTGAGAATAATTTTTTATCAGAACCTCACTTGAGTATAAGCCAAGGGAAGTGTTTTCAGCATAAAAAAATGGGCTGAAAAACTCGGCTTAAGGCTGCTTTACACCTTACAATTACACATGCGATCTCGTATGCGATCCCACACGCCCCCATCGTATGTGTGGCATGGTCAATTTGTTGCCTGTGTCGCACAAATGATTAAATCCCGTCACACGTACTTATCTTACATACGACCTCACTGTGGGCAGCGAACATCCACTTCCTGAAGGGGGAGGGACGTTCGGCGTCACAGCGACGTCACAAAGCGGCCGGCCAATGGAAGCAGAGGGATGGAGATGAGCGGGACATAAACATCCTGCCTACCTTCTTCCTTCAGCATTTCCGGCGGGATGCAGGTAAGCTGTGTTCATCGTTCCCGGGGTGTCACACACTGCGATGTGTGCTGCCTCGGGAACATTGAACAACCGGACGTTCAATTTTTAGTAATTGAACGACGTGTATGCGATCAACAGTTTTTCGTTCAATCGCACGTAGGTGTCACACACTACAATATCACTAACGATGCCGGATGTGCGTCACTTACGACGTGACCCCGCCGACACATCGTTAGATATATTGTAGCGTGTAAAGCCTGCTTTAAATTCGAATGTTTATGGTAATTTATGGACATCTGTCACGCTCCCCGGGTCCTTGGCTTCCCTCCCCGGGTCTTCAGCCCCGCTCCCCGGCTCACCTGCCACGCTCCCCGCTCTCCAGCCCCCGTCCCCGTCCTGCCCAGGCCCCATGGTCCCCGATCGCGGCGCCCGACGGCTTCCCAGGCCCTGGCCGGCTCCCCTGCGTCCTCTTCTCAGCCTCCTTCCCTGGCTTCTGGCACCCGGGCTGCGCGCATGCGCATTAGGGCGCGCGCGCGGTCACTGACCCTTTCTTAAAGGGCCAGCGTCCATTAACAGGTAATGAGGCTAATCAGGTACAGGGTATAAAGGGGTGTATTGTCCAAGGGGGCGGGGCCTGATCTTCGTGTTCCCTAAGCTAGGAGTCAGGTCTCCTGGTGTTTCAGTGCGTGTACTCACCTATCTCTCTTTGTAGAGCCGTGCTTGCTTCGCCATCCAGTCTGCCGTATCCTGAACCCCGAACGCTGTCCTTCTGCCATCCTGACAGTCCGCACCATCTCGGATCCCTGCGGTGACCCGTCATCTTGCTCCCAAGGTTCCGGACCCCGCCTGACATCACCTCGGCTTCCGAACCTGAGCTGCGTCACCCGGACTACCACCCGTAACTCCGTGGTCCCAGGGACTTCTCCGCTATTCCCGTGTGCAAGGACTGTTCTGCTGTTTCTAGTGTTCCAGCTGCCGGACTCTTTCCTACCATCTAGGAGTTCGGTCCAGTGGATCCACCTCCTGGGCCTGCCCGCACACCTGGCCGTGACAGTAAGATCAGGCCATGGATCCCGCTGCAGCACTAGCGGCTTTGCAAGAGGAACTCCAACGCCAGCGTGAAGTCCAGACCCGCATGCTGAACTTCATGACTTCCGTGGACACCCGCCTGACCACGCTACAAGCGGCAGTCACGTCTACAACATCCCAAGCCGCCACTAGTCAAGCCACGTCCCCCGCTCCCGTGGCCGCTTCTTCGGATGCTTCCAGACTGCGTTTGGCCTCACCACCCCGGTACGCCGGAGATCCCAAGACCTGCAGGGGGTTTATAAACCAATGCTCCCTCCACTTCACGCAGCTGCCACATCTGTTTGCCTCCGACCAAGCCAAGGTCGCCTTCATCATGTCTCACCTGGAGGGCGAGGCACTGGCGTGGATGAACCCGTTGTGGGAGAAGGAGGACCCTATGACCAAGGATCTCCAAGAGTTCCTGCAGGCCTTCCGCAGTACCTTTGACGAGCCGGGACGCGCCTCTGCGTCTGCTTCATCCCTCCTCCGCTTACGTCAAGGAACACTGACGGTGGGCCAATACGCCATCCGTTTCCGCACGTTGGCTTCTGAACTCGGGTGGAATAATGAGGCCCTAACAGCCGCCTTCTGGGAAGGACTCTCGAGTCGCATCAAAGATGAGTTGGCGGGTCGTGACGTGCCCTCCACCCTAGATGCCCTGATTGCCCTAGCAACTCGAGTGGACATTCGTTTTCAGGAGCGCTCCAAAGAGCTGTCTCGGGAGAGACGTCCGGTACGGCATTCCCCTCCTCCACAGAAGTCCTCCGTATCGCAGTCATCAACAGCTGGGATTCCCGTCCAAGAGCCCATGCAGATCGACCGAGTACGGCAATCTGTACAACGTCGAGCAGAGCGGCTCGCCAAGGGCCTCTGCTTTTACTGCGGAGAGGACACTCACCTCCTACGCTCCTGTCCGGAAAGGCCGGGAAACTCCAAAGCCTAGGGTTGGTAGGAGAGGCCACCCTAGGTGCTGGGACTCTCTCAGACCCGGTTATGTGGACTGTGCAAGTGTCAACGGGAGAGACGCGCTTCACGGCTGAGGCATACCTCGACTCTGGAGCAGCAGGCAATTTCATCCAGCAGGCCACGGTGGACAAGTACCAGCTGCCTGTTACTCTACTCGAGAAGCCCCTAGTGATTGCCTCTGTGGATGGGAGACCCCTCTCTGATACCATCTCCTGGGTCACCAGACCGGTCGAACTGCGTATCGGTGCCCTGCACACCGAGAACATCACTCTCTACGTCCTTCCACACATGTCCCATCAAATCCTGCTGGGACTTCCCTGGTTGCGGACACACGAACCATCAGTCAGCTGGGGTACTGGCGAAATCACCCGATGGGGTTCTGCTTGTCATGAGAAGTGTCTGAAGCCCATACAACCTATCCGACGACCTCCGGTTCCAGAGAACCTACCGGAACTGCCCTCGGCCTATTGGTCCTTCGCAGACGTTTTTGACAAGAAGGAGTCTGAGGTACTTCCGCCACACCGTCCCTACGATTGTGCCATCGACCTGCTCCCAGGAACAACACCACCTCGAGGACGGATATATCCGTTGTCTCCGGCCGAAACCAGGGCCATGTCTACCTATATCACAGAGAGCCTGGCAAAAGGATTCATCCGGAGATCCTCCTCTCCTGCGGGAGCAGGCTTCTTCTTCGTGAAGAAGAAAGAGGGTGACCTACGCCCATGCATCGACTACCGGGGTCTGAATCAGATCACCGTCAAAAACAAGTACCCTCTGCCGCTCATCCCCGAATTGTTCGACCGGCTCAGGGGAGCCCGTGTGTTCACCAAGCTGGATCTTCGGGGTGCCTACAACCTAGTTCGTATCCGCTCTGGGGACGAATGGAAGACCGCGTTTAATACTCGCGATGGGCACTATGAATACTGCGTGATGCCCTTCGGCCTGTGTAACGCACCAGCAGTCTTCCAAGAATTGGTGAACGACATATTCCGGGACCTCCTCTACGTCTGTGTCGTAGTTTATCTGGATGACATCCTTATCTTCTCTCCGGACCTCCAGACCCATAGAGAGAACGTACAGCTGGTTCTGCAAAGACTGAGGGAGAATCGTCTTTACGCCAAATATGAGAAATGCGTCTCTGAGCAGTCTTCTCTCCCTTTCCTGGGATACATCATATCGGGCACTGGACTGCAGATGGATCCAAAGAAGGTCTCCTCCATACTCAACTGGCCTCCTCCTTCTGGACTGAAGGCAATCCAACGGTTCCTGGGATTCGCCAACTACTACCGCCAGTTTATCCCTCACTTCTCTGCCCTGACTGCTCCTCTCTCCGCTTTGACCAAAAAGGAGGCTAATCCAAAGGACTGGTCACCTGCAGCCGACGCCGCGTTTTGCTCCCTGAAGCGAGCATTTGCCTCCGCTCCTGTACTCCACCGTCCGGAGTTAAACCGCCAGTTCACCTTGGAAGTGGATGCCTCCTCCTCGGGAGCTGGAGCAGTGCTCATGCAGAAATCCTCCTCCGGCAAGATGGTGACTTGCGGTTTCTTCTCCAAGAGCTTCTCAGCGCCGGAACGTAATTACACCATCGGTGACCGAGAACTATTGGCGGTCAAACTGGCTCTGGAGGAGTGGCGCTACCTCCTGGAAGGAGCAGTGTACCCCGTGATTATCTACACGGACCACAAGAACCTGGAATACCTGCGGTCCGCTCAGCGACTGAACCCACGGCAAGCCAGGTGGTCCTTATTCTTTGCCAGGTTTGACTTCCAGCTCCATTTCAGACCCGCGGACAAGAATGTACGCGCTGATGCCTTGTCTAGGTCTTTCGTGCCCATGGAGCAGGAGGAAGAGACTACCCAACCTATCATCCCTCCTAGCAAGATTATTCCGGTGGCCCCTGTCACTCTGGCCCAGATACCGCCCAGAAAGACCTACGTCTCTGAAACTGACAGGCAAAAAGTGTTACACTGGGGTCATGCCTCCAAAACAGCCGGTCATGCAGGCCAGAAGAGAACATGGGGTGCGATTGTACGCCATTACTGGTGGCCATCCCTTCGCACGGACGTCGCTGCTTATGTCTCTGCCTGCTCTTCTTGTGCCAGGAACAAGACGCCCAAACACCTGCCCTATGGCCGTCTTCTGCCTCTGCCTATACCCTCAGTTCCGTGGCAACACATAGCGATGGATTTTATTACGGACTTGCCATTATCCTCCGGACACACAGTCATATGGGTCGTGGTGGACCGGTTCTCCAAAATGGCTCACTTCGTCCCTATGGCCGGACTGCCCTCTGCTCAGGAACTCGCGGAAGCCTATATACATCACATCTTCCGCTTGCATGGCTTTCCGTCCCACATCGTGTCCGACAGAGGAACTCAGTTCACCTCCCGCTTCTGGAGGGCGCTCTGCAAGCATCTGGGAGTAACTCTGGACTTTTCTTCCGCATACCATCCTCAGTCTAATGGCCAAGTGGAGAGGGTCAATCAAATCTTGACATCCTTCTTACGTCACTATGTCAACGCCCATCACGACGACTGGTCCACGCTTCTGCCTTGGGCTGAATTCTCACATAACCACCATATCAGTGAGTCGTCCTCCAAATCTCCCTTCCATGTCGTTTACGGACTACAGCCCTCCGTTCCATTGCCTATATCCCCTTCTTCGGATGTCCCTGCGGCTGATACTGTAGCCCGTGACTTCGCTACCATTTGGGACTCTGTCAAGGCGTCCCTTGGACGCGCTTCCCAGCGGATGAAGAAACACGCTGACAAGAGGCGTCTGGACCCTCCGTGTTTCTCTCCTGGTGACCTGGTCTGGCTTGCTTCCCAGTACATCCGATTGAAGATACCTTCCTACAAGCTGGGTCCTCGCTACATCGGGCCGTTTAAGGTCCTCTGCAAGATCAATGAGGTCTCCTACAAGCTACAGCTCCCGGCCACGATGAGGATTCCCAACTCTTTCCACGTCTCCCTGCTCAAGCCAGTCGTCCTTGGTCCCTTCTCCGCTGCTGCCTGTCCGGCTCCTCCACCTATTGCCGATGACGACATCTATGCGGTAAGGGATATCGTGGCCATGAAGACCGTACGAGGTCGACAGTTCTTCCTGGTGGACTGGGAAGGGTATGGTCCTGAGGATAGGTCCTGGGAGCCCAGGGAGAACGTGGGCACTCCTCTGATCCGTGCCTTCATGTCCCGGTTGCGGGGAGGGGGGCGTGGGGGGGGGGTACTGTCACGCTCCCCGGGTCCTTGGCTTCCCTCCCCGGGTCTTCAGCCCCGCTCCCCGGCTCACCTGCCACGCTCCCCGCTCTCCAGCCTCCGGTCCCCGTCCTGCCCAGGCCCCCTGGTCCCCGATCGCGGCGCCCGACGGCTTCCCAGGCCCTGGCCGGCTCCCCTGCGTCCTCTTCTCAGCCTCCTTCCCTGGCTTCTGGCACCCGGGCTGCGCGCATGCGCATTAGGGCGCGCGCGCGGTCACTGACCCTTTCTTAAAGGGCCAGCGTCCATTAACAGGTAATGAGGCTAATCAGGTACAGGGTATAAAGGGGTGTATTGTCCAAGGGGGCGGGGCCTGATCTTCGTGTTCCCTAAGCTAGGAGTCAGGTCTCCTGGTGTTTCAGTGCGTGTACTCACCTATCTCTCTTTGTAGAGCCGTGCTTGCTTCGCCATCCAGTCTGCCGTATCCTGAACCCCGAACGCTGTCCTTCTGCCATCCTGACAGTCCGCACCATCTCGGATCCCTGCGGTGACCCGTCATCTTGCTCCCAAGGTTCCGGACCCCGCCTGACATCACCTCGGCTTCCGAACCTGAGCTGCGTCACCCGGACTACCACCCGTAACTCCGTGGTCCCAGGGACTTCTCCGCTATTCCCGTGTGCAAGGACTGTTCTGCTGTTTCTAGTGTTCCAGCTGCCGGACTCTTTCCTACCATCTAGGAGTTCGGTCCAGTGGATCCACCTCCTGGGCCTGCCCGCACACCTGGCCGTGACAACATCTATGGTTTGATTTCTTTGCCTGTGTGGATTGGATAGGTTGTTACCGACATCTGGTGAAACTTTAATGTCAATAGCATCTTTAGAAATATATTTACGTAGAAAATTAGTGACATGTTCAATACTTATGTCACACACTGTGTATATACAGTATATATGTATAATTCTTGAGAGTTTGTGTTTAAAATGGAAGACGGAAAGCTGTGACTACAGTAATAAACAGTTCCATCCATATCACAGAACAATGAAAAGAATGTAAACTATTTCCAATAAAGGCAAAATAATCAAGTGTAAAAAAAAAACTGTTCCAAAAATGGAACCAGTGAGAAAATAACCAGCCCTCTGGCTAGGTGAGGGACCTTGTGTCAGCTCTGTGCAGGCAGAGACGCCATGAACCTTTAGGCTAATAATAAACATCTGAATGATTTCATGTGACAGTTAACAAAGGGACTTATTGTGAATGTGGACCTGATCCCTATAGACAATCAACCTCGAGCAGCAAGGAATGTGCTCTATGTATTTGACTCTACATGTACTACTTTAAGTTCTTTGAAATGTAAGTATTAATATGTTTGAGCATGTGTTGTATATGTGAATTGGTTGTGTGAATTGCTTGTATCAGTTTTAACATTTTTGCATTTAAGTGGATTTGTTCTTGTGTTAAAGGGGTGGTCCACTACTCAGCATAGTGGCCACATTGATGTAAAGTTCATAGGGAAGACTTTTCTCAAATACCTTGTGTAGTAAATTCTTACTCTATTTCAGTCCGCTCATCCCCATCACGTGACCCCTCGGACTCTGTGACCTATGAGATCCGGTGATGTCACATCAGCTTCCAGTTTACCCGAGATCACCGGGGCGGCCCCAGTCTTCTTGAGTGACAGGGCTGTGGACAGAGTTTCACCGCTCATCATAGCCCAACATCTCATGCTCTCTCTCCTTTGCTGCAGAGCGCTGCAAGCAGGAGCGAGGCTGGGCTGTGACGAGCGGTGAAACTTGGCCCAAAACCCAAGCACTCACGGAGACTGGGGCAGCCTCGGTGATGTCGGGTCAACTGGAAGTTGACGTGGCATCACCAGATCTCAGAAGTCACGGAACCCGGGGGTCATATGATGGGGATGAGCACATTGCAATAGCGCCGCTCAGAGGCAGAATTTACTACACAAGGTATTTGAGGAAAGCCTTCTCTTCTCTATGAGCTTTACATCGACATGGCCACTAATGCTGAGTAGTGGACCACCTCTTTAAGTCATATTAATCAAATCGCTCATCTCTTCTTCATTTAAAGTAGTGCAGTTTTGATTCCTAACGGTAATCTCTTTATAGTATTAAAATTGTGTTGCTCTGTTAGGGCTCACTGACACCAGCATATAATTCGAAAGAGTGCTATAAGATTTTTATTGGACAGGACTCGGACTGATCTTATTCAATGGGGTACTGCTTGGACTGATTTTTTTCATTGTTAGAATCGGTCTGTGAAAACAATTGCAGCATGCTGATATTTTACTCCAAAATGGGATGGATGTGAGAAAAAAAATCAGTTGCCGTACGTAGCCATAGTTCGGCATCCAATTTTTACGGATACATTAGCATTCAATAACATATGAATCTGTAAATGGTCCTGTAAATAATTAACAGCTGCTGAGTAAAAAAAACAGATTGCATACGGACAGCACATGGACGACAAGTGAGAAAAAAATCATACCACTATTCTTGATGAGAATGGTACCTATATTTTATACTCTGACCCTAGCCTTACACTGATATAAAATTATTCTATAACTAATAGACCAGTACCTGTGTACATGTGCATTAGTTAGTTCTCCTGCTGTGACCTGGAGATAAAATATATCACACATTGTCCAGCTATCAACAGGTCACAGCAGCTACTCAGCATTCAGAAAGAAATGGCGGACAGCAGTGTTAGTAGCCTCTTCTTACCTCATTATCCCTAGTATCTCAACTATTAGGTCAGATAGACAGGATAGGCAGCAGTGTGAGCAGCCTCTTCTTACCTCAGTACCCTTTGTATTGCCAGTATTAGATCAGATAGACAGGGTAGACAGCAGTGTGAGCAGCCTCTTCTTACCTCTTCATCGTTACTATTTCCATATTAGATCAGACAGAGTAGACTGCAGTGTGAGCAGCCTCTTCTTACCTCTGCACCCTTAGTATTTCCAGTATTAGATCAATTATACAGGGCGGACAGTAGTGTAGGTTGATCTTAATTCAGCACTCTTGGTATCTCCAGTATTACATTAGAAACACAAGGTGGGCAGTAGTTTGAGCAGCTTCTTATTTCCGTACCCCTACTATCACCAGTATTAGATCAGAAAGACATATTGGACAGCAGTATGAGCAGCCTCTTCTTAACTCAGCACTCCAGGTATCTCTAGTATTAGATCAGAAAGTCATTGTAGATAGTAGTGTGAGCAGCCTCTTACCTCAGTATTCCAGGTATCTTCAGTATTAGATTAGATAGGGTGGACAGCAGTGTAGGTAGCCTCTTCTTACCTTAGCATTGGTATTTACAGTATAAGATTAGAATATCCACTAGGATCACATCTTCGTATACTTGAAGGGTGCATTAAATAATATACGTTTTTTGCTAAGATATAGTCACAATCTTCTTACTCGCACTTTTCAACAATCTTATCACAGATGAATTTACAAATGTCTTTGAAAAATTGTAATGGAATGAGATTTGTGTGTATCTTTGTCTTAGTATTTGTCTTACTTAAGGTGATACATTTAAATTGACCATAGTGGGGCTGTTTTAAAGGGATTGTCCACTGCTCAGGCAGCTCCTTCTCCATATCTATGTTTCCCCCCAGTAAAATAATAACACTTACACTAAACTTCGTTGCTGTTCCAGCGGTGTCAGCACTGGCTCTCCCACAAATCATGTGACATTGTTATATTACACGATCCTTGCAGCCAATCAGTGCTGGTTTTACTCACCCATCCTTCAGACGTAATTGACATTGGGAGGAAGTGAGAGCTGTGGCTTCTCTTACTCCCTCATGATGCCTGATTTGTCAGAAGTTGGAAAGAGTGAAGCCAGAACTGATTTTTATGTCACGTGATCCCTTCGGCAATTATTACATGATCCCCGGGAGAGCCAATGCCAACATCACGGTAACAGCACCAGTACCAGAGATGAGTATAGATATGTTTCACTTTACTTTGAAGAAACATAGAGATTGAGAAGAGGTTGTCTGAGTAGTGGACAGACCCTTTTATTCCATATGCAGTACCAGAAACTCAACCCAAATAGTGTAGTTGCACCAAGCTACAACCAAAGCTATAAGGCAGTCTGTGCCATCTCTTTAAGGAATATTAGTCTAAAAACAACTGCTTTGCCAATAAAGACTTAGGTGTCATTGGGTTTCACTGATTTAGAAAAAGAGACTTGCAAATTCAAGGAAAGTCAAAGGACTGAATACGGTTTCATAGGTAATAATTATTTTTTAATTACCTTTTATTTAGATTCTTCAAAGATTACAATAAATCAGTTTACCCTCTGGCCATCCGCCCACCCCTCTTTCACAGAAGCAAGCCAAAAAGACCCCATATTTCAGAGAAAACGTCAGATATAAACCCATACACATTCTTCTTCCGAACTTGAAGATTGGAAGAGATAATTATCTATGAGCGAATATTAATGCATTATGTGCCTTGTAGGAATTCTGGTAGGAAATTTAATGTAACTATTTAAAAGACATGGCCACACAGGTGATAGAAATAAGGTCATATTACCTGTATGGCCACAAAATGTAAAATTTCAGCGCAATAGAAAATTTGGTTAGAAACTTTATGCAAATGGTATTGGACATGCATTGGGGTGGGCTGATTCACCTGCGGTCCCAACTTCTATTGCTCTTCTAGGCTACTATGCTCTCTTCTTGGTTTTCTAATCATACAGGTTTACATGATTTACATATTTTATTACTGTCTCACTAGGTTCCCATTAGGTTATGTTCCCATGATGAGCTTTTGGTGACTTTTTCACTGCACAAAAAAAAGCATTACAGCGTCTTATAGTTCTAGCAAAATGGATGGGATATCCAGAAATCTCATGCCAACAGTGTATTTTATTACGGTGCGTGAGCTAACCTGTGGTGTGGGTTTCAAACCTTCAACATGTCAATTTCTCTTGTCGAGTTTTATGCTCCAATTTTCCCCATAAAATCCCATTAAAGGTGGAAAATCCGCAGTTAAAAAAATTTCGATCGCACGTAGGTGTCACACGCAACGACATCGCTAAAGCGGCCGGATGTGCGTCACGAATTCCGTGACCCCAACGACATCGCTTTAGCGATGTCGCAGCATGTAAAGCGGCCTTTAGGCTATGTGCCCATGGGACTCTGTACCCACGGATTTTGTAGCGGAAAACCTGCGGATTTATGTGAATTTTCTAGATAAATCCGCAGGTTTTAGCAAGTACAGACACTCCCCATGTTACCCTATGGGACACGGGGAGTGTCTGTGTCCATGCTGCGGTATGTGTGGCTGCGGATTACGTTGCGGTTGTCCCGCAGCCGCACATAACTGCATGTCAATTATTCTTGCGGAAATATCTGCGGAAATCCCACCTCTCCACTATAGAGGGCAGTAATTCCGCAGGTAAGTCGCATGAATGTCTGCAGGTTTTTAGCAGATATTTCGCTAGAATCCCGCAGCTATGGATAGCTGCGGATTCCGGGGAGGTGCTGCGGGAAACCTGCGGACGTACCTGCGGATATATCCGCAGGTCCGAGCTCCCATGGTCACATAGCCTTAGATTGCACACTGGTGGCCTTCCTTTCACTAAGTATGTGACTTATGAAGGTAATTGCTTGCACCAGAAATTTTTAGCAGAAGGGGTGAATACATATGTCAATGGAAATTTTTATTTATTTTATCCCACAAATTTATTTCTTGTCTATAACATTCTCACTTCACTTCCCTAACTTAGACTATATAGTGCTGATGTATCACACACATATCACAAAAATATTTAAACAAAGGTTGTAATGTAACAAATAGGTAAAACGCCAAGGGGGGTGAATACTTTTACAAGGCACTGAACCAACAAGAGACAAAAACTGCAGCGTCAAAAAGGCTCTTAAGAAACACATGATTAGATAATAATAATAATAATAATAATAATCTAGCTAGTAGGTGAAGAAATGCTCCAAAGACTCTACAACATTAAAAATGTACCAAATACACATCGTGGGAACACAGACTAAGGCTAAGTTCACACTTCCGTTGTTTTGCATCGGTCACAATCAGTTGTGTGACTGATACAACGGATGCGTTGCAAATAGTGACACAACTGGTGTGACTGTTGCTGCAAAAAAAACATCCGTTGGGTTGGGGTTTTTTATTGTTTTGCCGGCAGCGGCTTTTATGAACGAAAGCCGTCCACCGGGCGATCAGCTGGTCATTCACAAAAGTCGGCCGCCGGGCGATCAGCTGAACTGGAACTGAAACGGAATTTACAGTTGATCATGGTTTTTTACTGTGCGCATGCTCACAGTAACAAAATGATACACCGCATACAAAAAAACGTTACATTCAGCGTTGCTTCAACCTGACGGTCAGTCAGTAAATGATTGATCTGTCATGCGGCGGATGCAACGCAGGGCCATCAGTCATAATCCATCGCTACTATGGGGAAAAAACGGATTCCTGCTAAATATTTCGCAGGATACCGTAATTCCTCAAGGCGACCGACTGCGACTGATGCAAAACAACGCAAGTGTGAACTTAGCCTAAGGGGGGCTTTACACGCTATGAAATCGCTAATGCGAACTCGTTGAGGTCACGGAATTGGTGACGCACATCCGGCCGCATTAGCGATGTTGTTGCGTGTGACAACTATGAGCGATTTTATATCGTCGGAAAATGTGCAAAATCGCTCATCGGTGACATGGGGGTCCATTCTCAAAAATCGTTACTGCAGCAGTAACGAAGTTGTTCCTCGTTCCGGCAGCACACATCGCTCCGTGTGACACCGCAGGAACGAGGAAGCTCTCCTTACCTGCCTCCCGGCCGCTATGCGGGAGGAAGCAGGTGGGCGGGATGTTACGTCCCGCTCATCTCTGCCCCTCCGCTTCTATTGGGCGGCGGTTCAGTGACGCAGCTGTGACGTCGCTGTGACGCTGAACGAACCGCCCCCTTAGAAAGGAGGCGGTTCGATGGTCACAGCAACGTCGCCGGTCAGGTAAGTAGTGTGACGGGTCTGGCCGATGTTGTGCGGCACGGGCAGTCGCACAACAGATGGGGGCGGGTACCCACGCTAGCGATCGGTACCAATATCGCAGCGTGTAAAGCGGCATTTAGTCTACATTCCCAGGATGAGCTTTGGATGCGATTTTGATGCTGCAGAATTTTTGCACTATTTCTAAATCTATTAGATAATTGAGGTTACTTGCATTTTTCATATGTGTTTTTTCATTGTGTTTTTACACTGCGTTGTTTGTATTTTGTTGGTTTGCCATGTTTTAAAAAAACATTTTTTTTTCTTTTTACATCCTGGTAATGCATTTTTGATCCGTTTCCACAGCTGAAACACACTAAAAACTCATGTGCATTTTTTCCATGAGAATTTTCAGCATCTAATGCAAGTCTATGACAAAAAATTACACCTAAAACTCAGCGTTCCTGCAAGAGAAATTGACATGCTGAGGATTTGATGCACACACTGCAGGTCAGTTAATGTTGCGTACAAAAAAGCACATTCGGCATGAGGGTTTTATTCATCCCATCCAGAAAAAATATGCAGTTTATAAAAACTCCTTAAAAAATCATCTTGGCACAAAGCCTCAATCAGGATTTCTACCATAAAATCAGATTTTATTGTCATATTATAAACATACTTTACTTTTTAGATCTGCCCCGCCATTCCACGATTGAAAGCAATTTCAGAAACTGGCTTGTAAGATAACAGACAACTTCAGAATATTTATAAATATCAGCAGAAAAATACCAGGAAGCGTCAAACTCATTATAACAATGAAAAATAGTAGGAAGGGTACGGCACAGTAGAGGACTATGTGCTTTGTCACAGCATTCATTGGATTTCCATGCAAGTGTAACGAATGGTATTATTTTTGGGTCTTTAGTCAGAATTTCCTTTCTGGAATTTAGTTCACTCCAGAATTTAATGTTCTAGACAAGTGGAGTGCAACCAATATTTCTAAGCTGAGTAAAACCAGAATTCCCAGCAGGACTTGACATCCTCAGGTTGGTGTAGGCAATTTCTTTATAGAACAGCCCCATGAAAATTAATTGGAAGTTGTTCCCCAACCCACTGGAAGCGTCAGTGATCAGCAATGCATGAAAGATTCTGCAACACATTTACGATGTATGACGAGAGACAAACTTTCAACTGGTCATAAATAAACTTAAAATATTATTTAAGAAAATAGAAACTTTACCGTCAAGTGAACTCACAGAAGGAATCTTTGTTAAGACCTCATCAAGATGTACAAATCCAATTAGTTTTAAATTTAACAAAAATATTCTAATTTTACATTGTGATGGATTCCAAAAAGCCGCACCCTTGAAATTGTTCCACAAAATGAAGTATTTCTCCCAGAAAATCATGGTAATTACATGCTTTTATTACACGTTTGTTTCCTTTGAGTGTATTGGAATAACTAAAAAAAAAAAAAAAACAGAGAAGAAAGGAAAATTGGACAAAATTGCACACAAATCCCCAAAAATGGACAGGACAAAATTGTTGGCACCTTTCCAAAATTGTGGGTGCACAACTTTCTTTCAAGCATGCGATGCTTTTTCAAACTCAACTGAGGCAAGTAAAAGGTGTAGGTAATATGTTAATCACACTTCAAACCAGATGAAAAGGAGATAAGTTGACTCAATCTTTGCATTGCTTGTCTGTGTGTGCCACACCAAGCATGGAGAACAGAAAAACAAAAAGAGCATTGGCTGAGGACTTGAGAACCAAAATTGTTGAAAAATATTAACAATGTCAAGGTTCCAAGTCCGTCTCCAGAGATCTTGATGTTCCTTTGTGCATGGTGCACAATATAATGAAGAAGTTTACAACCCACGATACTGTAGCTAAAAATGTATGAGGTTGCAAAGCAGGATAGTCCGGATAATGAATAAGCAGTCCCAATCAAGTTCCAAAGAAATTCAGGCTCTCCTGCAAGCTCAGGTGCATCAGTGTTGGAAGAAACTATCTGTTGACATTTGAACAAAATGAAACGCTATGTCAGGAGACCTAGGAGGACCACACTGCTGACGAACAGACATAAAAAAGCTAGACTGCAGTTTGCCAATACGTATGTGAGTAGCCCAAAATCCTTCTGGGAAAGCATTTTGTGGACAGATGATACTAAGAGCTTTTTGGTGAAGCACATTATTCTCCTATTTACCGAAAACAGAAATAGGCCTATAAAGAAAATAACATAGTACCTACAGTCAAATATGGTGAAGGTTCAAAGATTTTTTGTTTTGCTGTCTTTGACACTGGGTGCCTTGACAATGTGCAAGTGTCACGAAGTTGCTACCGGGGTTCTGAAAGGTACACAGGAACCATGGTGAGTGCCACAGTACATGGGGTACACAATACAACTGTAGGCCCTGGCGCTAGGGAAAGAGAAGCAGAGTCACCTCCTAAACTCACCTGAAGCTCATCCCTGCACTCCCTAATGTTGCTATATGAGTTCATTCACCCCATCACCAATCATGTGCCTATTAGTGATGGACAGACCCAGACTGTAAAAGTCCGAATCCGAGCAGTTTCAAAGGTACCCAGGTGCTGGACCCGATCCCGGGATTCCGGGTGTTTGATCCAGATCCAGCACTCGAGAAATTAAAAAAATAAAGAAAATAAGAATGAAGCAAGTGCTTCATACTTACTATGGCTCCATCACGACTGTACACTGCTCCCGCAGCCACTACTTCCCTTCCTGGGCCGCTTACTAGGCTCATCCATATGCATTGCTTTCCCTGCCCACTGGCCGGCCTGGCATCTGTGATTAGTTGCAGTCAGGTGTGCCCCCAGCCTGTGTGACAGCGTCTGACTGCAACCAATCACAGGTGCTGTCTGCGGGTCAGTCTCGTAGTATAAAAATAAATAAATAAAATAACTACCTTCCTGTCCCAATTTGCAGGGCGGAACATGATACATCTTTTGAGGCCAGAACAGTGCAAACAGGTGGTCAGTTGGGTGGCAGATAATGATTACAGTATGTTTCCCAGCACTACCTTGTTTTTCACACCATTGAATCTCACTAGCTAAGAGTCTGCACCACATAATCCTCATCCTAATTTTCCTTCCTCTCACCTTGGCGAGTCCCAGAAGACAAGCGTTCCCACATTTGGACATTCTTTACATTTCTATTTATTGATTCTGGCCTCAGCCACATAAATGTTTGCAAATACACATAGGAACAAAGATCTTAATTTTTGGAGATGTGTCCTGTGGTCTGATGAAACTAAAATTGAACTGTTTGGTCATAATGACCATTGTTACATTTGGAGGAAAATGTGAGAAGCTTTGAAGGCTAAGCTGCCATCCTTGCTGAAGCATTCCCAGATCATCACCAATTCTCCACCAAATTTCACACTGGCTACAAGACACTGTGGCTTGTACGCCTCTCCAGGTCTCCGTCTAACCATGAGACGACCAGGTGTTGGGAAAAGCTGAAAATTAGACTCCGAGATTACCTTACTTTAGAAATTGGGCAGGAATTGGGCAGATTAAACTTTGCGAATGACGTATGAATCAAGCCACATACAAGGCTATCCTGGAAAAACAGTTGCTTCCTTCTGTTCAGGCAATGTTCACCAACTCTGAGGACTGTTTTTTTCAGCAGAACAATGCGCCATGCCACACAGCTAGGTCAATCAATGTGTGGATGAAGGAGCACCACATCAAAGCCCTGTCATGGCCAGCCCAAATCTCCAGACCTGAACCCCAATGAAAACCTCTGGAATGTAATCAAGAGGAAGATGGATAGTCACAAGCCATCAAACAATGAAGAACTGCTTACATTTTTGCACCAGGAGTGGCATAAGGTCGCCCAAAAGCAGCGTGAAAGACTGATGGAAAGCATGCCAAGACGCATGAAAGCTGTGATTAAAAATCATGGTTATTCCACAAAATATAGATTTCTGAACTCTTCCTGAGTTAAATCATTAGTATTGTTAATTCTAAACGACTATGAACTTGTTTGCTTTGCATTATTTAGGTATGAAAGCAATGTGATTTTTTGTTATTTTGAACATTTCTCATTTTCAGAAAATAAATACAAAATATTTTGACATGTTGTTAGTAGTTTATAGAATAAAAGAAGAATTTACATTTAATTTAAAAAAAATATACCTATAAAGAGAAAAATCAGAAAAACCGACAATTTTGCAGTGGCCTCTTAACTTTTGCCAGGACTGTATACTGTATATACAGTATTTATATATGTATATATATATATATATATATACGGAGTCGCACCTGTCCTTAATAAATGATTATGTGTCTGGCTCAGGCCTAATATATATTCATCTGGTGGTTTTGATGTATTTACTCTAAATTCTAAAAAAAGTCCTGGATTATTTTTAGGGACTTAATACATTAACTGTCTGCGTCTCTCTATTTATTGCCGGTACCTTTATGCTATATTTTAGTGTTTTATTGAAAGATGAATAAAGATTGATATTTTTTAGTATCTTGATCGCTCCTTTAATTGGCCATTTACTGATGTCCAAGTTGTGTTTAAACTATGCTGTTTGGAGTGTTATGTGTTGAAATATGTTGGATATATGGTTACTAATTATATGTATCTGCTGTTTTTTGAACAGTTGTTCCAAATCCACTATGGATTTTAAAGCCAGGGAAATGAACTGGCTTTCAAAAGCCTCGACTCTATTTAGCAAAGGTGCCGGTATGAATACACTTCAGGTGTCAAGTAAGGATAGCATCAAAAGATATAAAAATGTTTTACATAAAAAAAACAAAAATATGGTGGACGAACAGTGCTTTAGAACGCTACTGTGAGCAAGAGATCATTCCTCGTGGTTTGCGTATACATCTATATCCAAGCTTTGATTTGGAACAAGAGGATTTGATATTAAGATGGCAAAAAGCTGCTGCTAGATGCTCATTGGAGTTTATGAAGATTATTAATGAGAAAAATAAAATTTCCCTACAAAAATTGGAGGAGGAGATTAAGGAGTTGGAGGATGTCCTTCAAAAAGATTTATCTAAGGATGATTTGCAGGAATTATTCTTGAGCCTGGACAAAGATTTCGAGCGTTGGGAGAAAGAGATAAGTGCAGATAAATTAAAGAAGTACCAACGTGATGTTCAGGATTTTGAGACCAAGAAAATTTATAAGTGGCAGATTAAAAAGGAATCCAAAATGGACATCCCTAGATCTGCATCGAATCAGTCCCTCAACTCTGCATCTGAAAGCATGGTGTCTACCAGTGGCTCAGAAGGTCCCAGAGATGCCTCATATGGTGGATATAAAGGAAAGCGTAAAGGATATGATATTTTCAATCCTAGAGATAAACGCAGGGATGGGCCACAGGTAATAAATCTTTCACAACACAAGCTTTCAGATGTCCAGATTGGTCTTCTGGAGAAGGGATTAACTTTTTCCCCCTCTAATCCTTTAGACGCGTTCACGGCGGTGAAGGATGTTCACCTTTTTTCAAGAAAAATACTTCTTCAAAAATTACATCATAAGACACAGGCTCCTGATATTTTCACCACAAGGGAGGAGCAGGAGGCCCTTGCAATTTTACAGTCATTGGAGGATGAGAATTCAGGACATGAGGTTGGTAATTTCCCGTTGCAACTTATGAATAAATCTAAAAAATTCCCAAGCCTTAATATTTGTCCGGCCTTGGAGGTGTTTACTAAACTTGTCTCAGAGGAGATCAAGGATTTAGCCGCCTTACCCTCACCTGCCCGTAATCTTAGCAGGGTTGAGTGGGTTGGTTTGAAGGAGTTACAATCCTGGCATGATATCTTAATCAAACCGGCAGATAAAGGCGGCAACCTCGTTATTTGGCCTTGTGATAAATATGAGGAACAGGCTAATAAATTATTGGGAGATGTCAAATGCTACCGGAAATTGCCATATAATCCTACCTCATCTTTTCATACTGCACTTATTTTGATTCTTGAGCAAGCCTACGAAAAGGGTATTGTCCCAAAAAAATTCCTTGATACTATTAAAAAACTCCATCCACGCCTCCCGGCATTATACCTTATTCCTAAAATTCACAAGGATCCGACTAACCCCCCTGGCAGGCCCATAATATCGGGAAATGGTAGCCTCATTGAATTAGTGTGTCAGGTTATTGATTATTATTTGAAGCCGTTGGTGCGAGAATTGCCGTCATATATTCAGGATACCACGGCCGCTCTGAGGCGCCTGGATGGGATTCATCTGGAGGATAATATGGTGATGGTGTCTGCTGACATTGAATCCCTATATACCTCCATTAGACATCCGGACGGTCTGAGAGCGGTGGCGTGGTACCTGGAATCGAGCAACATCGCACGTCCAACGGCGGATTTAATTTTAATCCTATTGGAATTTATCCTGACACACAATGTGTTTACATTCAATGGGAGGGTCTACCTACAAACCCAGGGCACTGCCATGGGGGCGTGTTGTGCGCCTTCCTATGCCAATCTTTTTTTGGGGGCATGGGAACGGCAGATCTTTGTGAGTGATAACAACTTGTGTACACATCAGGTCCTAAATTGGATCAGATATATAGATGATGTGTGGTTTATCTGGGAGGGTGAGGTTGGAGGTTTACAGGAATTTATGCAGTGTTTGAACTGCAATGATCTTAACATCATACTTACCTTTGAATATGGCCGCAGTATTAATTTCTTAGACCTCAAAATTGTTGCATTATCAGATGGCCTCCTCTCCACACAAATTTTTCGCAAGCCTACGGCCACAAACTCTCTTCTCCTTGCCTCATCTGCCCACCCCAAGAGTACCATCAAAGGAATTCCTGTGGGGCAGTTCCTCAGGGTCAGGAGAATTTGCTCTGATGATAGCAGTTTTCTGTCCCATTCGGAGGATCTGGCCGACAGGTTTGAATCCAGGGGATATAGTCGGCGAATAATAAAAAATGGCTTTAAAAGAGCGGCAAGGCTGACCAGGAATTCTCTCCTTTTTTCCAATACGATAAAACCAAAAAGTGATCAAGTGGTACGCCTTATCACCACATATAACAACAAGTGGGATAAAATGAAAGCAATTATCCAAAAACATTGGAACATCTTGTTGACGGATTCTGTTTTGAAGAAAATTCTTCCATCTCGACCATATATGGTAGCCAAACGTGCAAAAAATTTAAAGGACGTACTGGTACACAGCCATTATGAACCGGCTCGGACTGGCATCTCTAGCCAGGTGTTACCGGTTGGCTTCTTTCCGTGTGGCCTTTGTAAGGCGTGCGCCAATCTTGTGAAAGCCAAAAAATTCCATAATTTTGATGGTTCACGTGAATTCGACATCAGACATCGTATCACGTGCTCCTCAAAAGGGGTTATTTACAGGATTGAGTGCCCCTGCAAAAAAGTGTATATAGGTCTGACCACGAGGGAACTAAAGATCAGAATCCGTGAGCACTGTCTGGATATTGAAAAGGCGAAAAGTGTGACTGATGAGGGTTTGTTAAAAACCATTCCCAGACACTTTAAAAAGTACCATGGTTGCAATGCCGCTCTTTTAAAGGGCAAGGGCATTGATTTGGTGTCTATGGGATCTAGAGGGGGTGACCTGGGTAGGCTTCTTGCCCAAGTCGAGAGCAAGTGGATATACAGGCTGGGTACGTTGACTCCAAATGGCTTAAATGAAAATATGGGGTTTTCAGCTTTTTTATAACATCATTGCTGTCTGCTCTGGTGGGATGTTTTGTCCATGATCCATATAGATGTATTTTATGTATATCTTTTTGTATGCATGTTTACATTGACATACCTGGTTTTAGTGGGTGTTGTGGTGGGTTAGGTTTTATATGTTTTTAATTCTTGTTTTTTCTTTAGTATATTAGGCTACCTTTGCCTGGTTTATTTCCATCTACGGAGTGGCTTATTTTCATCTATGAGCACATCCATCTAGGACGCCTGGTGTGACGGCCATAAAGAATAAAGAATTGCGGTTGCTATGCTGCTTCGGTTATGATGCACTGTTCAATGTATATGCACCCTCCTTCCTTTATAATGCAAGATGGACGTGTAATTTTGTATTTATCTGTATGTACTTGTATCTGCTACGCAGTGTGCATGTATTTATATTTACCTGCTATGCAGTGTGCTGTAATACTTGACTTAATATATGTATACGTATGGCCCTAAATATGGATATAATGGCTGCAGTGTTGTCCCCTTAGGAACATTCCATTTCAGATATGAAAAAGGAATTCATAGTTGTGTATGCTGATTGTGGGGAGTAATCAGCATTTGAAGTTTGGTACTGTGTATTTCTGCTATATGACTTGGCATATAATATAATGATCTCTATCTAGAAATTAATATGGGGCAGTATATATAGCAGTATATTGTAATATAGTGTAGTTTATGTCCATTTATAATGTTTGACTATATGTATTGGTGCATGTGGTCTGCAGTAAACTACTATAAGGAATGTAGTGTGCTTGTATTTAAAATTATCTATATTGAATATGCAATGGTCGGAGCAGTCCTTTGTACTACTCTGCCGTTTTCTAAGTGCAACTAGTGATCCAGTGCGCATGCCTGCATAACCGACCGCCGGCTTCCTTCCGTCGCGTCAGATGGCGTCCCGTGGTTGCCATGGCTCACTAACATGTGGGCCATGACATCACGGTCACGTGATCGCGGCGTCCTGGAGGCTCTTTACATTCAGCGGTGATGGTGATTGTTGCCATGCGCCGTAAATTGGATCAGTGTTGCTTCCGGCTTTGATCGGAGCATGTGATTAGTGTCTGCCCTCACATTGGCCACTCTGCTCTTTTTAACCAGCCTGCCCCTCACCTCTGACACGCTCCTCGAAAAAGCTATTGCGAAACACGTGTCGGAGTGTGAGGGTCGCAGCAGTCTATCATTCCCCAGGTGATGTAATTGAATCTTTATCTTATTGTCCTGTTTGCCTTTCTCATGTCTTGAATAAGTTAATGACCTGTGTGTCTCTGTGTTCTCTGTGCTTTCCACATATTTACCAGGCGTTTATGCCTGGTTTCTGGTATTGGGAACCTTATATTTATATATTTTTCTATCCCTACCTATGGGTATGCAATTCTGAATGGGGTAATAATTAGTAAAAATAAAGTAATGTGGAATATATTATTATTAGCACAGATAGAATTACGGAGTCGCACCTGTCCTTAATAAATGATTATGTGTCTGGCTCAGGCCTAATATATATTCATCTGGTGGTTTTGATGTATTTACTCTAAATTCTAAAAAAAGTCCTGGATTATTTTTAGGGACTTAATACATTAACTGTCTGCGTCTCTCTATTTATTGCCGGTACCTTTATGCTATATTTTAGTGTTTTATTGAAAGATGAATAAAGATTGATATTTTTTAGTATCTTGGTCGCTCCTTTAATTGGCCATTTACTGATGTCCAAGTTGTGTTTAAACTATGCTATTTGGAGTGTTATGTGTTGAAATATGTTGGATATATGGTTACTAATTATATATATATATATACATATATATATATATATATACATATATGACTTGTATCCTGCATTTCTCAACCAGTTCAATTGTCTGAGTTAGTGGGTGCGCAAACTATCTTCTATAATGTCTCCTATACAACATACACATGGAATTCTGAACAGGACGTTGTATAGAAACACTGAGCAGTGTAGTGGGGAATCCTGAACTGGGTGAGAAAATAAGACTTGCTAAAATAATCACTATAACACAGCCCCTCGGTCTCTTATGACAGCCCCCTATATTAACTTTAACAGGTACTGTGATCTGGTCCGTTAGGACTCGCTATGAGTTCATCTCAATTAGTGCGAGACACATTTTAGCTGTATTTCTCAGTGAATAGTGAGTATAAAAGGCAGGTGTGAGAACAAAGAAGAAAGAAGCATTTATTTCATAAGATACATTACCAAGTTTATGATATTTTCTTGTACCCTTTAGAACACTAGCAACATCATTTGTAACGTAATGTAACTTTGGGATCATGTACATCAAGGTATTGTTTTTGTCTTTCAAAAGGTCAAATGGCAACATATTTATCAATGTCTTAACTGAAAATTGTGTCCTACAATCGTGTCCTCTAGAAACCGAATCATTGTGACAGGTCAGACGTGGAGAAGAGCAGGTGCCTGTTTTTAATGGCCTGTAGAATTGGATAAATTTATCATGAGCACATGCATTATTTTATATCACAGGATTTACAGCTTGTCTCTCTGAAATTATTATTATTATTATTATTAGTAGTAATAGAAAATCTGGTCCAAATAATGTTTTTTGCAATATTTATCATTTTAATGAAACCATAAAAGGATTAAACCCCTTAACAACTGCCGCTATGCTTTTTCAGGATACACCATATCACCAGTCACAGCGCTGCTGCGCTGGCTAAACCTAGGACCTTTATCCTCAAGGTATTCTCTACCAACGCTATAATTCACTCAAATTTCCATATCCCAGGCACCCATCTTTAAGCGACTCTTGACTAAGACCCAGGCAGGGTCGAAACGTCGAATTACTTCACAGTTGCCTCAATAAATTTAAATATTTTTTTGCATCACAATCAATTTTCCAGCTGGCCCTCTTCCGCTTTGTATATCTGGTGGTGTATGATCTACTTGTGGAGAAGAATTGGGTGAGATCTATCATTTTGTTTACATTTTAATGCACTGCACTTTATTATTCTATTATGTATTGTCTGTTTTAGATATCAAATATTAAAAGTTATATTTTAATCCTTGCTATAGAGCTACAATTTACAGGATTTGGGCTGCACATTTTGCATGCGTAGCAGGATTTGCTGTTTGCTTGTTTTATTCTCTACCAACGCTATAACCACTCAAATTTCCATATCCCAGGCACCCATCTTTAAGCGACTCTTGACTAAGACTCAGGCGGGGTCGAAACGTCGAATGACTTCACAGTCGCCTCAATAAATGTAAATATTTTTTTGCACAATTTGTGAGTGCAGTGAATTTATTTATTATTTTGGATTGGACCCATTTTTCACTTGCAGCACCACCCACTTGTCTGAGTGCAGACCTATTTTTTTGATCTATGCTTTTTAATGGCAGTCGTTTAGAGGCCTTATTCCTCAGTGCCTTATTATTTACAGACACTCACGGGCATCAGCTCTGACCGGTTTTGAAACGGATCGGGCAGAGTAACCCTTTAAACACTTCTGGCAAACATGACTGTGGTATCTAAGAGGTTAAAGGGAGTTAAAAGTTCCCCTTTGACGGAATCGCTTCCCCGCAATCATTAACATGGGTGCTGATTGTTGCTATGGTACCCTGAAGTCATCCATTGACCCCAGGATACTGTGCCTTGTTAGATCCTGCTATGAATAGGGTCTAAAAGGCTCTGTCAGTAAGTCACTGACAGGTCTCATGTACTGCAGTACATGAGACCAGCGATCAAAGTGGAAAATATTCATGTCCCACATTGGGACTAAGTGAAAAAGTAAAAGAAAAGTTATAGAGAAAGAACCAGCAGGAATTTCACATATAAAGTAAAGCCAGGGCTATACTGGCACTATGATGCCGAATGTAAACATAGCTTGTGTTCTGAGATTGGATGTTTTATTTCAGAAATATGTGCAAGTCAAGTTTCAGCAATGCACTGCTATTTGATTGACAGGTGCAATAGGAAGGGAATATGTGGGTCAGGTCTTGCTATCTATTTTTGCCCTTGCAAAAGTAAAAAAATTGGGGTTGAAGCAACATTTTTGTGAATTAAACAAAATGTTTCAATATGAAGGCCTAATGTTATCAAATTCTGCGAAATACCTGTGGGTTCAAAATTCTTACTATACTCCTGAATAAAATCATTGATTGGTAAACTTTCCAAAATGGGGTCACATGAGGGGCTTTTGCTGTTTAGGCACATTAGGACCCCTGCAAATGCAACATGGCACCCGCAATCTACTGCATTTCAGTCAAATTTGATTCCAAAATTCTAGTGGTGCTCCTTCCCTTCCGAGCCCTCCTGTTTGCCCAAACTAAGGTTTCTTACCATATACAGGGCATCAGTGCACTGAGAAGAAAGTGGGAAACAAACTGTGGGATCCAGCCTGTCATTCTGTCCATTGTCAAAGTTATAATATTGGGGCTAAAGCAACATTTCACAGTAAAAATTAAAAAAAACTGTATATATGTATATATATATATATATATATATATATATATATATATATGCATAAATTTCTGGGTAGCACCTTAAGGGTTAAACAATTTCCTATAATAAAATGTGATTTAAAAAAATGAGGCAAATTTCAAAAACGCTGCAAAGTTCAGATTCAATCAGGAAAAAAAACAAGTATAGGGCTATGTGCACACTAGAAAAGTACCTTTTTCTTAGGAAAAAAACGGACCCACTGAAAGAATTCCGCACCCGTGGTAAAAACCGCGGTAGAACCACACCTGCGTTTTTGCCGCGATTTGCCACGGTTTTGCCGCAGTTTGACAAGGATTTACCGTGAATTTACAGCAGATTTACCGCGGATTTTCCACAAGTTGGTTCCCGCGGTTTTTACCATTATCTATTGCAAAAACCACAGGTACCTGCGGAAAAGAAGTGACATGCTCATTAATTCCACAGTGGAAAATCCGCAGGTAAATTCGCGGGTATAAAAAACGCAGTGTGCGCACAGCATTTTTTCAAATCCATAGGATTTGCTGGGGAATGACTGCAGCAATGTTAGACACGTTTTCTGCATCAATTCCGTGGCAAATCCACAGCAAAATCTGCGGTAAATCCGCAGTGTGCGCACAGGGCTTAAGCATGAGATCTCTGAAATCTGCAGAAAAAAACACAACAAAAAGCTGCAAAAACACTGCGTGTAAACAAAGACTAGCGTATGTGCATACATCGTGATTTTGATGTTTTTCCCATGTTTTTTGCATTGTTTTTTTTTAGTGTGGACTACAAAGGTGATTTCTCGACAGTACATGTTTAATAATATCATTTTTACATTGGTATGCACTATGCTCATTTTTTTGTGGTGATTTTGTGGTGCTAATTCAGAAAGTTTCCTAACAAACTCTGCCTGAAAAAGATGTCGTGTTTCACTCTTCCTATTATTATCTATGGGAAATCCACTTTGCTGTTTTTATGAGTAGGGGTCTTTTTTAAGATTTTTTTTTCCTGAAAATGTTTGGAAAAATTGCTGGAAAATATTTAAGCAGATTGGATTGGAAGAAGGGGGAGGAAAAACGAAAGTGCATTTTTTCTGCTTAAAAAAACGCTAGCAATTTCTTCACTAATCAAAGGAGTGAAAAAATTATTCCAAAAAAAGACGACAAAAAACACAGAAAAACACTGCATAGAATGCCAGCAGCCAAAAAAAAGTCACAAAAAGATACTTCTTTCCACTTCAGTTTCCTGTGGCATCTTCTGTTTAAAAACTCATCATGTACTCAGACTCTATGAAAAAAATGCCAGTGGTTAAAACATTCATGAAGGGAGAAAAAAAGTACGCAAACGCCGCTCCAGGAAAAAAAAAACTAAAGAGCTTCCTGAATTGCCCTTCTGCTTGAAAAACGCAGCATGTTTGCCCGAGTATAAAAAACATTGTTTGCACATAACATACCCTTTCTGTGTAAAAAGATAATTAAACAAAAAATACCCCCGGAAACAGACTCTTCAGAAAATGCTTCAGGAAAAAATGCCGCGGAAATCTCCACAATGTTTTTTTATCAATACCTCTGCCATGAAGGCACTATTTTCTGAGTTTATACTGTGCTGGGATTGCCCAGGCTTGCAGATGGGTCAGATCCCGTTAATTTACCTCTTTGATGTCTTGGGCAATTCCGTAATATCACTAGCATCTTTGTCCTATACAGTCCCTGCCAGAAGTTCTGTCGCTTATCCATGATATGTAAATAAAAGCTTATAACCTAACTTTAAATTCATCCATTGGTTTTATAAATTACTCTTTTGAAAGCTGAAACCCTCCCAAATTTGGTTTAGGTTATGAAAATAAAGTTGCTGCAAAGCTGAAATATTGATCATTTAATGAACACAGAAAGGTCAGATTTTAGCAAGACAAAAGTTTTGTCGCCTTGTCATATAATGCACCCAATCCTAGTTTACATCCTCACCTGTGCTCACTAAATGATCGGTTAATTAGTGGGTGTGTATAAAAAGAAACCCAGAACTCCAGACCATTTGTTCATTTCAACAGTTCATTTGAACTGCAACTTGACCTCTGACAACATGCCAAAAATCCACCGTGCGACCAAAGCCTTGATTATCAAGAGGCTGAAGAACAGATCCACTGTGGAGGTGGCTGGCATTTTTAATGTGTCTCAGCATCAAGTACAAAGAATTAAAAAAAGATTTGAAGATACCTGAGATGTTTTTGACAAGCCCAGGTCCGACAGACCCACAAGACAACTGCTCAAGAGGAACGTTTGTTGGTTAGAAAATCCAAAGCCAGCCCCTCTTCCACTGCAGCAGAGCTCCAAAAGGCCTGGTCACCTCAAGTCCCTGTGTCAACTAGAACAGTTTGTAGGATTCTGTCTCGAAATGGCCTCCATGGTCAAATCAGTGCCCAGAAGCCAGTACTTAATGAAAGGCAATTAAAAACACGTGTGGCATTTGCCAAGTCCCACAGCCTGCTAAACAGATGGACACTGGAAAAGTGGCAGAAGGTGGATTTCTCTGATGAATCTTCAGTTGAATTACACCACAGCCGCCACAAATACTGCAGAAGACCTACTGGAGCCCGTATGGATCCAGAAAACAGTTAAGTTTGGTGGTGGAAAGATCATGGTCTGGGATTACATTCAGTATGGGGGTGTGTGAAACATTTGCAAGGTGGAAGCCAATATCAATAGCTTAAAATATCAAGAAGTATTAGCTACCTCTTACATTCCCAATCATAAAAGGGGTCAAATTCTGCAGCAGGATGGTGCTCCATCTCATACATCCATCTCTACAACAAAGTTCCTCCTGGCAAAGAAGATCAAGGTGCTCAAGGACTGGCCAGCGCAGTCTCCAGACATGAACATTATTGAGAATGTTTGGGGTAGGATGAAAGAGGAAGCTTGGAAGACAAAACCAAAGAATCTAGATGAACTCTGGGAGGCATATAAGACTGCATTATTTGCTATTCCTTATGACTTAATCAATATATTGTATGAATCATTGTTGAACCGCATGGATGCAGTCCTTCAAGCTCATGGAAGTCACACAAAATATTATATATGGCTGTAATAGCACCACAACTTCATTCACCAATGTTATGCAATGTATCTTTGTATTAGAAGTTAATTATTTGTTTGAATTTCACATTACTTTCTGTGGGCGACAAAACTTTTGTCTTGCCAAAATCTGACCTTTCCGTGTTCATTAAATGATCAATATTTCAGCTTTGCAGCAACTTTATTTTCATAACCTAAACCAAATTTGGGAGGATTTCAGCTTTCAAAAGAGTAATTTATGAAACCAATATATGAATTTAAAGTCAGGTTATACAGTTAGGTCCAGAAATATTTGGACAGTGACACAATTTTCGCGAGTTGGGCTCTGCATGCCACCACATTGGATTTGAAATGAAACCTCTACAACAGAATTCAAGTGCAGATTGTAACGTTTAATTTGAAGGTTTGAACAAAAATATCTGATAGAAATTGTAGGAATTGTACACATTTCTTTACAAACACTCCACATTTTAGGAGGTCAAAAGTAATTGGACAAATAAACCAAACACAAACAAAATATTTTTATTTTCAATATTTTGTTGCGAATCCTTTGGAGGCAATCACTGCCTTAAGTCTGGAACCCATGGACATCACCAAACGCTGGGTTTCCTCCTTCTTAATGCTTTGCCAGGCCTTTACAGCCGCAGCCTTCAGGTCTTGCTTGTTTGTGGGTCTTTCCGTCTTAAGTCTGGATTTGAGCAAGTGAAATGCATGCTCAATTGGGTTAAGATCTGGTGATTGACTTGGCCATTGCAGAATGTTCCACTTTTTTGCACTCATGAACTCCTGGGTAGCTTTGGCTGTATGCTTGGGGTCATTGTCCATCTGTACTATGAAGCGCCGTCCGATCAACTTTGCGGCATTTGGCTGAATCTGGGCTGAAAGTATATCCTGGTACACTTCAGAATTCATCCGGCTACTCTTGTCTGCTGTTATGTCATCAATAAACACAAGTGACCCAGTGCCATTGAAAGCCATGCATGCCCATGCCATCAAGTTGCCTCCACCATGTTTTACAGAGGATGTGGTGTGCCTTGGATCATGTGCCGTTCCCTTTCTTCTCCAAACTTTTTTCTTCCCATCATTCTGGTACAGGTTGATCTTTGTCTCATCTGTCCATAGAATACTTTTCCAGAACTGAGCTGGCTTCATGAGGTGTTTTTCAGCAAATTTAACTCTGGCCTGTCTATTTTTGGAATTGATGAATGGTTTGCATCTAGATGTGAACCCTTTGTATTTACTTTCATGGAGTCTTCTGTTTACTGTTGACTTAGAGACAGATACACCTACTTCACTGATGTTGTGAACGGGTTCACCTTCACCAAAAAAAAGTATGCGGCGATCATCCACTATGGATGGAGGCTATGCATTACAGAGCTATGATTCCTAAACCCTTTCTCCGATTTGGATGTGAAAACTCTCATATTGCAGCTGGGAGTGTGCACTTTCAGCCCATATTATATATATAATTGTATTTCTGAACATGTTTTTGTAAACAGCTAAAATAATAAAACTTGTGTCACTGTCCAAATATTTCTGGCCCTGACTGTAGGCTTTTATTTACATAACATGGATAAGCAACAGAACGTCTGTCAGGAAGGCGCAGCCACCGATGGGAAGGTGAGCGTTCCGGCGTCCCCGCCGGGGGGGAGGGGGAGCAAGGATGACAGTAAGGGATTTATAAACAGGAAGCACTAGAGACCCTAGTTTCCTACTTGTTGAATAGTCTTTTTGCAGTTTTAGCTTCCCGTGGAAGCATTAAATTAAATTTCCCTATGCCAACCGGGTGCGCTTGAGAAGAAAAAAAGTTAGACAACCTTAATTAAATAAAAAAAAAAATCAAATGCAATATGGTAAATATTTTCTGAACTCCACCACTATAGATGCTAATTTCAATTTGGAAAATGTTGAAACTTCCTAATTTAAATGCTTCTTCAATTATGAGAAAATAAGTACATAGCACTCTGTAGGTGTCGCGGGCGGGGAGGGAGCTGCTGCGCTCTCGCTGGTGCTCGGGTCCGGCGCTGCTGCTGCGGCTCGGTGGCTCGAGCGGTGGGCTGGATCCGGGGACTCGAGCGGCGCTCCTTGCCCGTGAGTGAAAGGGGTGGTTTGGTTTGGGGATTTGGTCCGTGACGCCACCCACGGTTTGTGGTGAAGGTGGGCACCACCGCTGCTGGTGACGGGGATCCTGGGAGCGTTGTTAGGGAGCAGCTGAGATGTTTTCCCCCTCCGTGGGTAGGGGGTTGGTGGTCCCGGCCCCCGGTTGATGTGACGGGGAAGCAGGGCTGGCAAGCTGCAGGGTAGCTTGGACTGCGCAGCGCGGTGCCAGTCGGCATGGTAGTACTCACTCAGCCACAAATGGATGCACAGTCTTTGGTAAAACAAACGCCTGGATGGACGGGTCCAGCAGCCGGCTGCTGTGGCTTCTCCCGGACGGTTGGTGGTGGCTGCCTTTCCCTGCACCTTTTGTGTGTGTTTGGTCCCGATGGCTTCCCACCGGTAACCCGCTCCCCAGCGTGGATATGTGCCGGAGGAGCCCTTTTGCCCGCAGGCTCTGGCCCTGGGAACTCTAGCTGTGGCGGTAGCTGTATTTCCCATTTGCTGTTTGGACGGTTGCCTTCAATCGGGTCTTGGCTGCTAGGAAACCCCTGGGGTTCCGGTCACTAACGGATTTGACCTGTTTAAAGGCGACTCCAAGCCTGGTCGGGGTCCGCAGGCCCTGCCGGTTTGTGCTGGCTTCACTTCGCTCCCCGGTTCGGTACCGGCGGGGTACCGCCCGTCCCCGGTCCTATGGTTCCGTGTCGATCTGCCTCTCCTGCAGACGGCCACCACCGTCTGCCAACCTTGCTCTTGGTGCCCGGGCCACGTACCCGGACACGGTCAGTTTGCTCCTCTACTACCACTTCACTCCTCTCCTGACTCCTACTCAGATCTCAACTAACTTCCTTTCCCGCCTCCAGGACTGTGAACTCCTCAGTGGGTGGGGCCAACCGCCTGGCTCCACCCCACCTGGTGTGGACATCAGCCCCTGGAGGGAGGCAACAAGGATTTGTGTCTGACTGATGTGCCTATCTCGGGGTGGGGGTGTTGTGTTGTAGTACCTGTGACGACCTGGCTAGTACAGGGCACCACATTCCCCCTTGGTTAAATGCAGACCATCCGCGGGCTGCCCGTCCATCACCGGTTTTATTTTTAACTGAAAAAGTAAAAAAAAATATGAAAAACATTCAACAAAGTATTCTTATGGATCTTCCCTTAACGGGAGGCACGGAACTTTAACGTTACAAACGGTAGACATTTTTATTAATAACAACGGTCGGCTTCCGCTCTCCCACCCAAACAACCTGGCCCTGATGCTGCCCCTAAGAAGTGGGCAGCACCCCTTGACCTCAGTCCAGATCCAGGCTGCCCGAGCGGGAACGGGTACGGTGTTTCGCAGCCTACGGTCACTTCAGGGGACCCCACGTCCATGGGGGACCCCTGACCCCCGGAGGATGACCACCGGTCCAGGTGGTGGCTGGGCCCCAGCCTACTCTGCTGCGGGCCATTCCTCCAATCTTCTTCTCCGGAGGCGGCAACGGAAACATGGACAATTGGAAAAGCGGGTAAGCGACCCACGCCTCTGTGTTCCTACGGAATCGGTCTTTGCGGCTGAGGGACCCGGTCTGCGCCCGCTCGCCCTGCTGCCTCCCCCGCTACCCGTGTTGGCTGCTGCCGCCCAGCCACTAGGCCCGCTACCCGCACAACCGGTGGCGGAACCCTGCCCATCTGCCCAAGCGGACCTGTGACGACCTGCCTAGTCCAGGGCGCCACATAGACACATCCACTTGAGAAGTCCTTAAGGTCTTGGGTTCATGACCAAATGAAAGATGTAGAATAAATTTCAAGATATGTTCACTTTCATTCCATAACAATAAAATCTTACATTCTTTGTCCTCTGTGTATTTGAAGGTAGTTGATTCTATCTTTCATGAAGAAGTACCATTTTTCATCTAATATTGTTCATACTTTCATTATAATACCCTCTCTAGGGCATCAATTTCCATTGTTCTCACTGCTACAACTTCCAAACCTGGTTTCCTTACCATAGACCACAAAAATTAACCAATAAATTATTCATAATTTTACTATCTCCCCTCCGCACATCCTTGTCTCAGTTGATCATTAAGACAATTATGAATATTGTAGTTTTCCGCTTATTTTTTGACTCATGAGAAGCTGATTTTTCATGCCCCTCTTGCCATCAATGCCTTTGGACTAATACCATCTTGTGTTTTGTCCATGGACCGCCTTCTCTACTCTCCAGCTACACCTAGGCCAATCAATACCTTTTCAGTATCCCTTCTACTTCAGAGTCAAACTAAGGCCCTGTGCTCACGCTGCGTTTTTTTACGCGGATTTTGATGCAGATTTTCAAAAATCTGCATCAAAATCTGCATGTCCATTGTGAAGCCTGCAAAGTCTATGAGAATTCAGAAGTGCTGTGCCCAAGTTGAGTATTTTTCCCTTGCGTATTTGGTGCAGATTTCTTATTTTCTACACTAAATCTGCACCAAATATGCAAGGGAAAAATAAGCAACAGGGGCACAGCACTTCTTAATTCTCATAGACTTTACTGGCTTCACAATGGACATGCAGATTTGTATGCAGATTTCTGAAAATACACATCAAAACTACAAAGCGTGGGCACTGGGGCTAAAGTTACAAATCTAAACCTATTATTTCACTGTCAACAATTTCAGAACATCACATACTGCTACATTAGATTACCTAGGTAATAGGCACAAATATACCCACTACAAAAGAAAACTAAATTACTGCTGTTGTCCAAAAATGAATAGCCGTCTGTGTACATAACTATTGGTCTTGTACTCTTATTCTGCGATGATCAAAAAGCCAAAATCTGTCAACAGTTTGTGTTGTTTGGATACTAGTTTTATAAAAAAAGATCAGTCTTGTATCATATAGATACTACTGTAGAATATACTGGGAATATACAGAATAAGTTCCCCAACAAGACTAAATTAAATTCTCTGTTTCTAAAGTGGTTTTAGAGCTAGAAAAATAGATACTGAATTTTTCGGTTTATAAGATGCACCGAATTATAAGACGCACCCAAAATTTAGAGGAAAAAAAAGGTGAAAAAAATGGGGTCCGTCTTATAATCCGTGTGGGGGCAGCAGCGGTGGTGGAGTGGGGTCACAGGAGGCAGGGGGTAGTGGTGGAGCAGGGCGATTCTGCGGGCAGTGTGGCGGGTCTCCCAGATGCTGTTCTAGTGTCCCGATGCGGTGGGTATCCCAATCGAGCTATTGGCTCAATGACAAACCGAGACCTCATCTGCGCCTGCACCACCTCTGGGCACTCTTTTCCTTAAGTCCGCTGCTGGAAGATTTATTGGCTGGAGGTGGCCAGTGCGCAGATGAGATCTTCAGTCGAGAGCTCCATCTGCGCACTGGCCAATTTCAGGCGACATTATTTGAAGCCCTCACCGCCCGCAGCCCATCCACTGAAGCCCCAGCAACATAGCGCTCACAGCCCCAGCAACACAGTGTCCACAATCCCAGCAAGACAGTGCTCACAACCCCAGCAACACAGCGCTCACAGCCCTAGCATCACAGCGCTCACAGCCCCAGCAACACAGTGCCCACAGTCCCAGCAACACAGTGCTCACAGCCCCAGCACAGCCGTTGCCCCAGCACAGCGCCCACATCCGCAGCACAGCTGCTGCAGCATTACCCCTGCCTCCTGTGACCCCGCTACACCACCCCCCGGTAAGCTATATTTGGATTATATGATGCACCCTTCATTTCCTCCCAAATTTTTCGGAGGAAAAGTGCATTTTATAATCCAAAAAATATGGTATTTTTATTTGTGAAAACAGATGTCTTATGGTCCATAGATGGATCATGATTTGCCCTCGGTGGGAGAGATCTGGAACAATCTAAGGCCTCTGCCACACTCACGTGAAAATCACGCACGTGCCACGAGACACGTATTTTCCCTGAGTGTTGCGTGTAGGTAAGTACGTGTCTCCGGTACGTGCGGGCCACGTGTGTTCTCCGTGTGCTAAGCGCGATAACACACAGAGAACTGGTAATTTGCATACTCACGTGGTCCTTCCTGCTGTCCGTGGTGCTGATCTTCGGTCTCCAGCCCTGCCGACTCCCCAACTGCTGCTGCTTCCGGCCGTAGTGAAGTGAATATTAAATGAACATAATGAGCGGCGGTCGGCAGCAAGTGACAGCAGCGGCAGAGATAGGAGGGCTGGAGAACGTGAGTAAAGGTTTGTTATTTTTTTTCTCTGACACGTGAGTTTTCTCCGGCGCGTGTCACATGGGACCGCATCCACACTACATCTGTGTGGTACGGGTGCGCGCCGTGTGACACCCGTGCTGCTAGAGAAAAACGGACATGTCAGCGTGTGCCAGCTACCATAGGGTAGCATTGGTGTATGTGTCTCCGTGCCGCCGGTACGTGAAAAAACTGGCAAACACGTACCGGCGGCACGGATATGTGTCGGAGGCCTAAGAAAGTAGTAATGGGAATTATTGATCTAATCTAAGGGCCGCTTTACACGCTACGACATCCCTAAAGCGATCTCGTTGGGGTCACTGAATTTGTGACGCACATCCGGCCGCTTTAGCGATGTCGTTGCGTGTGACACCTAGAGCGATTTTGAATCATTGCAAAAACATTCAAAATCACTAATTGGTGACATTCCCCCAATCTCAATTATCGTTGCTGCTGCAATAACGATGTAGTTCGTCGATCCTGCGGCAACACACATCGCTACGTGTGACACCGCAGGAACGAGGAACCTTTCCTTACCTGCGTCCCGCCAGCAATGAGGAAGGAAGGAGGTGGGCGGGATGTTCGTCCCGCTCATCTCCGCCCTTCGGCTTTGATTGGGCGGCCGCTTAGTGACGTCGCTGTGACGCCGAACGAACCGCCCCCTTAGAAGGAGGTGGTTCGCCGGTCATAGCGATGTCGCTATGCAGGTAAGTATGTGTGATGGGTCCGCGCGATGTTGTGCGCCACGGGCAGCGATATGCCCGTGTCGCACAACCGATGGGGGCGGGTACGCACGCTAGCGATATGGGTAACGATATTGCAGCGTGTAAAGCGGCCTTTATGCTGTAAATCTTTGATCATATTTCTGACTGATTTTGGGTGAGCTATTAATGTAATGTGCTTTAAAACCAGTGGCACCTTTTATCATACAGCTTTATATTCTGCCACATAAGGCCTTGTGTGCAGGGTGTGTTTTTTATGCATTTTTTTGTGTAGTTTTGATGCAGATTGTGGCACAGATCTGCATGTCTATCCTTATACAGAAAAGTGAATAAGAATTCTGAAATGCTGTGCACACGTTGCTTCTTATTTCCCCATGCAGTTTTGGGTGCAGAAAATGGAAGCAGCATGTCAATTGTTGGTGTTTTTTTAGCCCCTAAAGCTATATGCACACACTGTAGTTTTGTTGTCACAACAACTGCACCCAAACTGCAACCAAATCTGCACCTTGTCCTAGAGTGCCTGGAAATGTAAAAAAAAAAACCAAAACGCTTGTAACGATGGTGCGCTTTTAGACAATGCGTTTTTGATGCGGTGTTTCAGTAGAAGCAAGCCAAAAATGCAAGAAGATAGCACATGCTGCAGTTTTTTTGTCAGAACTTTGTGACAAAATAAACTGCAGACAAAAAGACTACAACGTGCGCACAGCAAATCTGAATTCTCCCAGACTTTGCTGGGAAGTCAAAAGTGAGAACTTTCAGACAGCGAAACTGCACCAAAAAGCGCTACAAAAACTGTAGTGTGCGCATATAGCCTAAGGCCCTGTACACCCTGTGCACTTTTTGATGAGTTTTTGGTGCAGTTTTGGGTGCAGTTTATTGCCCTAAACTGCATGCATTTCCTTCCCCAGCAAAGTCTATGAGAATTAAGAAAGGCTGTATGCACGTAGCTTTTCTTTTTCCTTGCAGTTTTGGTTGCAGAAAAATGAAGCAGCATGTCACTTCTTTCTGTTTTTGACCTGCATTTTTCCATTGAATATACAGTTAGGTCAAGAAATATTTGGACACTGACACAATTTTCGCGAGTTGGGCTCTGCATGCCACCACATTGGATTTGAAATGAAACCTCTACAACAGAATTCAAGTGCAGATTGTAACGTTTAATTTGAAGGTTTGAACAAAAATATCTGATAGAAATTGTAGGAATTGTACACATTTCTTTACAAACACTCCACATTTTAGGAGGTCAAAAGTAATTGGACAAACAAACCAAACCCAAACAAAATATTTTTATTTTCAATATTTTGTTGCGAATCCTTTGGAGGCAATCACTGCCTTAAGTCTGGAACCCATGCACATCACCAAACGCTGGGTTTCCTCCTTCTTAATGCTTTGCCAGGCCTTTACAGCCGCAGCCTTCAGGTCTTTCCGTCTTAAGTCTGGATTTGAGCAAGTGAAATGCATGCTCAATTGGGTTAAGATCTGGTGATTGACTTGGCCATTGCAGAATGTTCCACTTTTTTGCACTCATGAACTCCTGGGTAGTTTTGGCTGTATGCTTTTGGGTCATTGTCCATCTGTACTATGAAGCGCCGTCCGATCAACTTTGCGGCATTTGGCTGAATCTGGGCTGAAAGTATATCCCGGTACACTTCAGAATTCATCCGGCTACTCTTGTCTGCTGTTATGTCATCAATAAACACAAGTGACCCAGTGCCATTGAAAGCCATGCATGCCCATGCCATCACGTTGCCTCCACCATGTTTTACAGAGGATGTGGTGTGCCTTGGATCATGTGCCGTTCCCTTTCTTCTCCAAACTTTTTTCTTCCCATCATTCTGGTACAGGTTGATCTTTGTCTCATCTGTCCATAGAATACTTTTCCAGAACTGAGCTGGCTTCATGAGGTGTTTTTCAGCAAATTTAACTCTGGCCTGTCTATTTTTGGAATTGATGAATGGTTTGCATCTAGATGTGAACCCTTTGTATTTACTTTCATGGAGTCTTCTCTTTACTGTTGACTTAGAGACAGATACACCTACTTCACTGAGAGTGTTCTGGACTTCAGTTGATGTTGTGAACGGGTTCACCTTCACCAAAAAAAGTATGCGGCGATCATCCACCACTGTTGTCATCCGTGGACGCCCAGGCCTTTTTGAGTTCCCAAGCTCACCAGTCAATTCTTTTTTTCTCAGAATGTACCCGACTGTTGATTTTGCTACTCCAAGCATGTCTGCTATCTCTCTGATGGATTTTTTCTTTTTTTTCAGCCTCAGGATGTTCTGCTTCACCTCAATTGAGAGTTCCTTAGACCGCATGTTGTCTGGTCACAGCAACAGCTTCCAAATGCAAAACCACACACCTGTAATCAACCCCAGACCTTTTAACTACTTCATTGATTACAGGTTAACGAGGGAGACGCCTTCAGAGTTAATTGCAGCCCTTAGAGTCCCTTGTCCAATTACTTTTGGTCCCTTGAAAAAGAGGAGGCTATGCATTACAGAGCTATGATTCCTAAACCCTTTCTCCGATTTGGATGTGAAAACTCTCATATTGCAGCTGGGAGTGTGCACTTTCAGCCCATATTATATATATAATTGTATTTCTGAACATGTTTTTGTAAACAGCTAAAATAACAAAACTTGTGTCACTGTCCAAATATTTCTGGCCCTGACTGTAGTTTAAAAACGCATGGAAAAAAAGTACCCGAAAACGCACCAAAGGCGCACCGAAAACATACTGAAACGCAGCAAAAATGCATGCTTTTTTATGCGCTTTTCAGCCAATGGTGTGTTTTTCGCTGCAGCCTAAGGCTATGTGCGCACGTTGCGTTTTTTTCTGCGTTTTGGCTGCATTTACAACTGCACTGTGTCATTTACAAAATGCATGCGTTCTGCTTCCCCAGCAAAGTCTATGAGAATCATGCAAAATCTGTGCTCACGATGCTTTTTGAAATGCAGCATTTTGATTGTCAAAAATTTTACAAAATCTCTGCGTTTAGAAAAGCAGCATGTCAATTCTTTTGTCCGTATTGGCAGCGTTCTACACCCATTGAAATCAATGAGTTGTAGAAAAACGTTGCCAAAATGTTAAGCAGTGCGTTTGCACTGCATTATTGTTGCGATCCGTATGGTTTTTTTTACATAATAAATGCAGGTCTTTCGTCTATCTCTGTCTGTCGGTCGGTCTCTCTCTCTCTATGTCTCTATCTCTCTCTGTCCATGTCACTCTCTCCCTCCCACCCCCCTCTCATACTCACCAATCCACGATCACTGGCGCTGCACTGCACGGCGTTCACACTGTGTCGGCTTCTCCTCTTTTGAAAATGCCGGCCGCTCATTAATCCATCTCGTATTCCCTGCTTCCCCCACCCACCGGCGCCTATGATTGGTTGCAGTCAGACACGCCCCCACACTGAGTGACAGCTGTCTCACTGCAACCAATCACAGCAGCCGGTGGGTGTGTCTATATAAAGCAGTAAAAAAATACTGGATACCAGCCAGGGTAAAGCCACATGGCTGAAGGCTGGTATTCTCAGGATGGGGAGCTCCACATTATGGGGAGCCCCTCAGCCTAACAATATTAGCCAGCAGCCGCCCGGGATTGCCGCATCCATTAGATGCAACAGTCCCAGAACTTTACTCGGCTCATCCCGAATTGCCCTGGTGCAGTGGCAAACAGGGTAATAAGGAGTTAATGGCAGCAGCCCATAGCAGCCACTATGTTCTAGGTTACTCATGGCAGGCGTCTCCCCGAGATACCTTGCTTGATTAACCTGTAAGTTAAAGAAAATAAAAAAATCCCAAAAATCCTTTATTTGTAATGAAAGACAAAAAAAACCCCTCTTTCACCACTTTATTAACCCCTCAAATACACCTCCAGGTCTGACGCAATCCACGCAAGTTCCCACGACGCTTTCAGCTGTGCTACATCAGAAGCTGACAGGAGCGGCAGTAGAACACCGCCATTCTTGTGAGCTCCATGCAGCAACTGAAGTGAGTCGCGCAATCAGCTGTGCTGTCACTGAGGTTACTCGCGGCCACCGCTCTCCGGTGGAGGACTGCAGCTGTGGCCACGAGTAACCTGAGTGAAAGCACAGCTGATCACGCGGCTCACTGCAGTCACTCAGGGGATTTGCGATCACAGGTGAGTCCTTCACGTGTGACCGCAAATTAAGCCGCGGCACACGCACAGAGCCGAGCGATCACAATGGTGAAGTTCATCCGAGTTCATTCTGATCGCGCGGCTCTGTCTCGCAGCCAGCCATGCTCTTTTTGACAGTGCAGTCCTAGTCGGCTCTGCTGCAAGTCTATGGGGATGCTGGAGAGCCGAGGGGGATCGCACTGTGAAAAATATGCATTCTGGATGCTTTTCCCACTCTGTCTATGGTAGAGCAAGCATCCAGAATGCATGAATTCTCCAGGAATGTGCGCACGTTGCGTTCTGCCAAATGCGTCTCAGGACACAGCTTTTTCGGCTGCGTTCTGAGACGCACACGCAGTGACTTACACGCTTTGGAATCGAACGCAACGTGCGCACATGGCCTAAAAAGGAAAGAAAGCATAAGAGTTGAATATACACTCAAAATGCTGCATGGGGCTCAATTATTTAGCCATGGAGGGACAATGCTGCAATACTAACATGAACAATAACATTGTAACTAAAGGAATTCAACAACATTAAGATACAGCCTTCTCTGTCGAACACATTTGGGGAATCGCAGATAATGTGGTCAATTATATGATGCTTTGTATTGTCATGAAAACTTTATAATACAGCAATCCCAATAACAGTGTGTATAATAGCATTACAATTAATCCTTTATTATAATTAGTCTAAAAAGAAGAACAACAGTTCCTCTAATTCATATAATATCAGCTCACAAAGCCCTCACCATGTATGTGTAACATGAGTGCCCAGGTAGCTTATAGGCAAATCATGCTGCATGTAGATAAACATGGTGGTGGCCACTAAGTCAAAACAAATTAACAAACCAACACAATAAACAAAACAAAAAGTGATTATGCCCAGGTCAACGGACAATGGTCCAGTTTGATAGAAAAACTAAGCATAAAAAATAAATATACCTAACAGAAAATGTTGTCAATTAACACCTGATACTGACAATGGTCAGATACCATAATTATTAACATATGTTAAGGCATATAAAAAGGAATTGTCTCACCAAATCCTTCCAAAAAAAGGGGCAGGCAGTCTCTCCTTCAGATTCCTGGGTTCAGTATGCTAGTCCAGCATTCACTCTCCCTATCCAGCCAGGAGACCAAAAAATAACAAAATTACCTGCCGCCCCAAACTCCCGTCCTAACAAGGACGGTCCACATATAAATTGCAGAGTTGGACCCCTAAGCTGACCCTGTTAGTGTCCCGACGCGTTTCGTCCACATCGACTCTTCAGGGGACATAATGCTAGATGTATACCAGGTCCTTATAGCCCTCACATGCCTCAGATGTCAAAGAGTCTGGCTCATGAAAAGTGGGGTCTTTTAAACATAGCGTTAATGTGGCTCCTCCAATCCGGAGGGACAACTCACCTGATGTTTAATTCCATTAGCGTCATGTAGATACTAGTGTAGTCCCATTAGTTCTCAGCACGTGTAGAGCGGCTTCCAGGGCTGCTCAGTGTGCGTTTCACCCTGGGACCGCCCATGGCTGTCAGAAGTCAATAGTAATAGGAGGGGAGGGAAGGGAAATCCCCCCCTAGCCAATAGTGTGCCTCCTCCTCGTGTCATACAAGACATACGCTGCAATAGCGTCCCACCTAGGGAAAGTCTCCAATCGAGGGGCACACGTGACGGGCGGGGAGAACCTCCCTCTCCTCCTCACCCGAGGTGTATCTCCTCATTACGTCCCCACAGAGCTTGCGTTCCACAAGCGTTCCACCTAACGCCCCCGGAGACGTGTAACTGACAGGGAGCACCTCCCCTCATCGTCAGTGACGCGCCTCCTTATTACAGCTCCATTGGCCTAGGTCCCATCAATCTTCCGCCCAAAGACACGCCCCCAGCCCAGGGAAAAACATAGCGAAGGGAGGAAAATCCTCCCCTCACCTACAATAGACTCCCCCTGACAGGCTGTGGGGCGTGCGTTCCAGCAGCGGAACCGCATATCGCCATCGCAGGCAACATGTCAATAATATCGACTGACAGGTCACCCCCGATGCCCTCATAAGCGGTAACTTCAGGGGGGCGGAGCCAAGCCGTCCCGAAGCTGCACACACGGGGAATGAACCAGCTCCAAAAACAAGACATGTAATTGGACAGCTGATCGTTCCATCAGGGCAGCATTGTTTCCCATTGGAAGCCCCATATACATGGGGATTCCTACTATCAGTAGGGTTCACCTCCCACTAGTTAAACTGTAAAGGGCGATATGTCCCAGCTGATGGAAGGGGGGAACATAAAAAATAATAGAATAGAGGGGAATAAAGTGTATCCCAGGGAAATATTGGAGACATTATTCAGTGTAACTATTAAACTCAGGGACAATAGTAGATCTACACATTGTTGATTTCTGCATAACTATAGTCAAATCCATTACCAGCCGGTATGGAAAGTCTTAGTAGTAAAATTGACGCTAGCAAAGATAGTAGATCGCAATAACGGTGACATAGATCAATTAATTACTGAGCATGCCACCGATCTCCATCTCCAAATGGGTGAGCTGGAGGATTAGATGGGATAGTTAAAATAGCAGGGAGTACCACGGATACTAAATAAAACTGTTGAATAGCAATTGCTCATTTAAACCCCCTGGTGAAAGGGTTTCAAGTTTGAACATCCACCTCGTTTCCCTCTGAAGGATAAGTCTGTCCCAGTCTCCACCTCTTTTTGGTCTCAAGACCTTGTCAATCCCCGTGAATCTCAGTGCCCGGGGATTACCCCCATGCTTTTCGATGACGTGTCTGGCCACAGCAGTGTCCCTCCGATGTTCCACGTCGCCTAGATGTTCACCTATCCTCCTTCTAAATTCACGGATGGTTTTGCCTATATACTCAAAGCCGCACATACAGTCGATCTTATAAATGACTCCCTGTGTGCGGCAATTGATAAAATGTCTTATTGCATATTCCCTAGAAGTCACATTACTCCTAAATGTCTTGGTGACCTGTATAACCGGGCATGCAATGCACCCTGAGCATTTAAAGCAGCCCTTTACACCCTTAACTAGGCAATTGTCCTCAATTGTTCGTACAAAATGGCTATGAACCAGGCGATCTGCCAGGGATTTGCCTTTCCTATAGGTGATCTGGGGTTGCTTAGACAAAATCGGACATAAGTCCTTATCCATCCTTAGAATTGACCAATGTTTGTTAAAAATACGATGTACGCCATCAGCGCCATTGTCAAAGGTGGTAATGAACCTATTTGATCCATCCTGAGTATCTGTCTTCTTTTTGGGGATCAATAGTTCCGGTCTTGGTCTCTCCCTTGCCTCCTCTAAAGCTCTATTGATAATAGTTTTGGGGTATCCCCTTTCTCGAAATTTATCCCCCAAATCCTTGGCTTGGGCTCGAAAATCTCCCTCTTTGGAGCAATTCCTTCTAATTCGAAGAAATTGCCCCTTTGGGATACCCCGTTTCAAATGCTCAGGGTGACAACTATCCCAACAGAGCAGGGAGTTTGATGCTGTTGGTTTATAGTGGGTGCATGTGTGAAGACCCCCTTCAGCATCCCTATGAATCAATATGTCAAGAAACGGCAATGTGCCCTCCTCCTCCAACACAGAGGTGAACTTCAGACCGATGTTATTCATATCAAGACCCGCTACATATTTAGACAAGTCATCCCTGGGTCCATTCCAGACAACCAGAATGTCATCTATGTAGCGGGTCCATATTTCAAAATGACGTGTTACCTCTTCCGTTTCCTGTATAAAAATCATAGTCTCCTCCCACCAACCCAGGAGCAAGTTGGCATACGAGGGGGCACAAGGGCTCCCCATCGCGGTGCCCCTGAGTTGGTGGTAGAAACGGCCGTCAAAGAGAAATACATTCTTGGTCAAACAGAAGTAGAGAAGTTTTAAGACAAATTCATTATGCTGTCGATACTGAATCCCCCTAGTCGAGAGGAAGTATCTCACTGCCTCCATCCCTTTGTCATGTGGGATGGAGGAATAGAGGGCCTCCACATCAATACTGCCCAAGGTGGTATTGGCCTGTATGGTTATGCCCTCTAGTTTGCGCAAAAGATCTGGTGTATCTTGTACATGAGACTGTAAGGCCAAAACAAAAGGTCTCAGGACGCGATCCAGGTAAATCCCGCAATTTTGGGTAAGACTATTGATTCCAGAGACAATGGGTCTCCCCCTCAGGGGATCCAACCCTTTATGCACTTTTGGGAGGCAATAGAAGGTTGCCATGACAGGATTTTTCTGGTATAGAAAGTCGTACTCAGACTTGTCAATGACTTCCATGGTCAAACCCTCATCAAGAATTGTCCTTAGTTCCTCCATGTACATCCTGGTTGGATTTCCAGAGAGCACCTCATAAGTGTCTCGGTCATTCAACAAACCAGCACAGAGGTCAACATATTTATCCGTGTCCATGACGACCACATTGCCACCCTTGTCTGAGGGTTTTATGACAATGTGGTCGTCATTCTCCAGATCCTTCAAGGCCTGCATCTCTGACCTGTCCAAATTGAATTTAGAAAAAGCACCAGTCATAGCTAGGTCCTTCAGTTCTTGTGTGACTAATTCCTCAAAAATATCTATTGCCGACAAATCCGACATTACTGGTGGATTTTTAGAACTTTTATTTTTGAGGTTTGTGAAAGGACCCCGGCCCCCCAGGTTAGGGTTCTCTATCTCAAGACTACTCAGGAGTCTAATATCTGGAAGAAGATCAGCCGGAATATCAAGATCCTGGCAGATCCTGGCGTCCTGTTTGAGAAAATGTTTTCTCCACCTCAACTTCCTAAGGAAGAGGTTGAGGTCCTTGATAGACTCAAACAGGTCAAAGTTAGATGTCGGTACAAATGATAATCCTCTTTTGAGAAGGCCTATTTCAACTGGACTAAGTGCTTTTTTGGACAGGTTGATAACCTCTATATTTAATGTCATTTGCCTCTGTGAAATTGGCGGTTCCTGAGAAAATGGGGTTCAAAGGAATGAGGGGGAGGGGAATAATCCAATCTCTCTCCTGATCTAAAACCTCCTCTTCCCCTTCCTCGACCCTTGTTTTTATTTTTCTTAGACCTCTTGAGTCCCTCGGTATCCGAGGTTTCGGTATCAGTGGAGGAAGGTACTATGGGTGGAATGTCCACCAGTGGTTGGTTATTGATAACCTGATAGGCTCGGTTATCCTTGAAGTCTAGAACGTCCCTGTTATATTGTTTATGCTTCCGTGCTTTCAGATGGTATTGGAACCGTTCCAGACTATCCTGTAACTTTTTCTCCTTATTGGTAAAGTCTGGTTCACTAGAGTATTTTTTAGTAATCTCAAAAGATTCTTTAAGTTTAATATTCAACTGTGAAAGAGTGGCCTTCTCTTCCTCCAACATAATCTGCATAAGTTTCAAGGAACTAATAGTGGCCTCTCTTTCCCAGTTGGTGACAAATGATGCACTTTTATAACGTGGTCCAACTGAAATCTGGATCCTAAGACCCCTTGGGACGATTCCGGCCTTAATGTAACTTTCCAAAGATTGAACCTCCCACCAGGACACAATCTGGTCCCTATAAATCTGGGTTAGTTCATTAAAGGCTGCCCCATAGGACGGTGTATATCTTTTCTGAGTGAATTCTTTGTCTGAAAAAACATTTCTGGCTTCAACCAACCATTCATCAGTGTTTAGACCCGTGGATAGGAATCCTGCCATAACTAGGTTATTATATAATACAGCAATCCCAATAACAGTGTGTATAATAGCATTAAAATTAATCCTTTATTATAATTACTCTAAAAAGAAGAACAACAGTTCCTCTAATTCATATAATATCAGCTCACAAAGCCCTCACCATGTATGTGTAACATGAGTGCCCAGGTAGCTTATAGGCAAATCATGCTGCATGTAGATAAACATGGTGGTGGCCACTAGGTCAAAACAAATTAACAAACCAACACAATAAACAAAACAAAAAGTGATTATGCCCAGGTCAACGGACAATGGTCCAGTTTGATAGAAAAACTAAGCATAAAAAATAAATATACCTAACAGAAAATGTTGTCAATTAACACCTGATACTGACAATGGTCAGATACCATAATTATTAACATATGTTAAGGCATATAAAAAGGAATTGTCTCACCAAATCCTTCCAAAAAAAGGGGCAGGCAGTCTCTCCTTCAGATTCCTGGGTTCAGTATGCTAGTCCAGCATTCACTCTCCCTATCCAGCCAGGAGACCAAAAAATAACAAAATTACCTGCCGCCCCAAACTCACGTCCTAACAAGGACGGTCCACATCTAAATTGCAGAGTTGAACCCCTAAGCTGACCCTGTTGGTGTCCCGACGCGTTTCGTCCACATCGACTCTTCAGGGGACATAATGCTAGATGTATACCAGGTCCTTATTGCCAGCCCTCACATGCCTCAGATGTCAAAGAGTCTGGCTCATGAAAAGTGGGGTCTTTTAAACATAGCGTTAATGTGCCTCCTCCAATCCGGAGGGACAATTCACCTGATGTTTAATTCCATTAGCGTCATGTAGATACTAGTGTAGTCCCATTAGTTCTCAGCACGTGGAGAGCGGCTTCCAGGGCTGCTCAGCATGCGTTTCACCCTGGGACCGCCCATGGCTGTCAGAAGTCAATAGTAATAGGAGGGGAGGGAAGGGAAATCCCCCCCTAGCCAATAGTGTGCCTCCTCCTCGCGTCATACAAGACATACGCTGCAATAGCGTCCCACCTAGGGAAAGTCTCCAATCGAGGGGCACACGTGACGGGCGGGGAGAACCTCACTCTCCTCCTCACCCGAGGTGTATCTCCTCATTACGTCCCACAGAGCTTGCGTTCCACAAGCGTTCCACCTAGGGAACGCCCCCGGAGACGCGTAACTGACAGGGAGCACCTCCCCTCATCGTCAGTGACGCGCCTTCTTATTACAGCTCCATTGGCCTAGGTCCCATCAATCTTCTGCCCAAAGACACGCCCCCAGCCCAGAGAAAAACATAGCGAAGGGAGGAAAATCCTCCCCTCACCTACAATAGACTCCCCCTGACAGGCTGTGGGGCGTGCGTTCCAGCAGCGGAACCGCATATCGCCATCGCAGGCAACATGTCAATAATATCGACTGACAGGTCACCCCCGATGCCCTCATAAGCGGTAACTTCAGGGGGGGCGGAGCCAAGCCGTCCCAAAGCTGCACACATGGGGGATGAACCAGCTCCAAAAACAAGACATGTAATTGGACAGCTGATCGTTCCATCAGGGCAGCATTGTTTCCCATTGGAAGCCCCATATACATGGGGATTCCTACTATCAGTAGGGGTCACCTCCCACTAGTTAAACTGTAAGGGGCGATATGTCCCAGCTGATGGAAGGGGGGAACATAAAAAATAATAGAATAGAGGGGAATAAAGTGTATCCCAAGGAAATATTGGAGACATTATTCAGTGTAACTATTAAACTCAGGGACAATAGTAGATCTACACATTGTTGATTTCTGCATAACTATAGTCAAATCCATTACCAGCCGGTATGGAAAGTCTTAGTAGTAAAATTTACGCTAGCAAAGATACTAGATCGCAATAACGGTGACATAGATCAATTAATTACTGAGGATGCCACCGATCTCCATCTCCAAGTGGGTGAACTGGAGGATTAGATGGGATAGTTAAAATAGCAGGGAGTACCACGGATACTAAATAAATTTGACATCTGAGGCATGTGAGGGCTGGCAATAAGGACCTGGTATACATCTAGCATTATGTCCCCTGAAGAGTCAATGTGGACGAAATGCGTCGGGACACCAACAGGGTCAGCTTAGGGGTCCAACTCTGCAATTTAGATGTGGACCGTCCTTGTTAGGACGGGAGTTTGGGGCGGCAGGTAATTTTGTTATTTTTTGGTCTCCTGGCTGGATAGGGAGAGTGAATGCTGGACTAGCATACTGAACCCAGGAATCTGAAGGAGAGACTGCCTCCCCTCTTTTTGGAAGGATTTGGTGAGACAATTCCTTTTTATATGCCTTAACATATGTTAATAATTATGGTATCTGACCATTGTCAGTATCAGGTGTTAATTGACAACATTTTCTGTTAAGATGGTGTCACACACAGCGACAACGACAACGACGTCGCTGCTACGTCACCATTTTCTGTGACGTTGCAGCGATGTCCCGTCGCTGTCGCTGTGTGTGACATCCAGCAACGACCTGGCGCCTGCTGTGAGGTCGCCGGTCGTTGCTGAATGTCCAGCTTAATGTTTTGGTCGTCACTCTCCCGCTGTGACACACACATCGCTGTGTGTGACAGCGAGAGAGCGACGAAATGAAGCGAGCAGGAGCCGGCACTGGCAGCTGCGGTAAGCTGTAACCAAGGTAAACATCGGGTAACCAAGGGAAGACCTTTCCCTGGTTACCCGATATTTACCTTCGTTACCAGCCTCCGCCGCTCTTGCTGCCAGCACCGGCTCCTGCTCTGTGACATGTGGCTACAGTACGCATCGGGTAATTAACCCGATGTATACTGTAGCAAGGAGAGCAAGGAGCCAGCGCTAAGCAGTGCGCGCGGCTCCCTGCTCTCTGCACTGTGACATGTAGCTGCAGCACACATCGGGTTAATTAACCCGATGTGTACTGTACCTAGGAGAGCAAGGAGCCAGCGCTAAGCGTGGCTCCCTGCTCTCTGCACATGTAGCACAGCGACATTATGATCGCTGCTTCTGCTGTGTTTGACAGCTAAGCAGCGATCATAACAGCGACTTACAAGGTCGCTGTTACGTCACCGAAAATGGTGACGTAACAGCAACGTCGTTGTCGCTGTCGCTTAGTGTGAACCCAGCTTTAGGTATATTTATTTTTTATGCTTAGTTTTTCTATCAAACTGGACCATTGTCCGTTGACCTGGGCATAATCACTTTTTGTTTTGTTTATTGTGTTGGTTTGTTAATTTGTTTTGACCTAGTGGCCACCACCATGTTTATCTACATGCAGCATGATTTGCCTATAAGCTACCTGGGCACTCATGTTACACATACATGGTGAGGGCTTTGTGAGCTGATATTATATGAATTAGAGGAACTGTTCTTCTTTTTAGACTAATTATTATAAAGGATTAATTTTAATGTCATGAAAACTTTATAATAAATCCTGTGTTCTAATTCCTCATCACTTCCAGTATTTCTGCTTGCTGTCAGCACATGGGATCTTGCTTGATTACAACCAAAAATTGAAACCTTCAGTTCAGATCTTATACGTCTTACATTTCAGAGCTTGGAACAATTCTATCCAAGCAAGACACTTCTCTGTACGTTTAATACATCAGCAGCACAAAACGTCCCTTTCTCACTTGCCGACTAATTTGTATTTTTGGAAAAAAAAAAGGCAGCAAATCTCAAAATCTTTTATTTTCTTGCTTTATAAATAATATATATTTTAAAAATTGCTACAATTTCAATGGTCCCAAATATAACTTGGAGGTAAAGACATAAGGGCCCATTCCTCACCCCTTCTGGTAATGAGATGTTTACCATGGCCGCAAACACCTAACATTGGTCTCAAGATGGCTTTGGAAGACCTGGGGGGCTTTTTAAGGCTTCCAGAAGACATGGTGGTTAATTGTTGCCATCCTTCTTATTGCCTTTGGCATCAAAGGTATTAAGGGACGAGTATCTGAGGCTTCTCATTATGGCAGGAGCCCTGCTGTCAATCACCTTTGGACTTCCACTATGGCTGGGCTTGGAGCAAAACCATGATGTATGTCATGGTACATTATGGGGTAAAGATTTAAGGATTTATGCCTATACAGGATTATCTAGATTATACAAGCCTTCAGGCAATGTCTCATTACAGCAGACAACTAAGGGAAGCCCTGATAGAAGAAACGGGGGAGTCACATAGGGTTGATGAGGTTTATCCATGAAAAACTCCATCTGAAGTTGAAAGTATGACTTTTTCACATTGATTTGGCATGCCATAGTAAAAATCGGGAGCCCTCCTCAGTGTATAATATTGAGACCAAGAGCAGTACCAGGAGAGACAAACCCATTACACAGGTTACGCTCATCCATAACAAGATTTAATTATTGTCTCTTCATTTGTATTAGATGTTGTCTCCTCCTAAGCTCCATGGATGTTTAAGTGCCCCAGGCGGTCACATTCTGCACGATATAAAGGAACATTTCTTCCCCCCCCAACTAACACCAAAAACTGCTCATCTGATCTTACACTTTCCTCATGCAGTAAATTAGATCTACATGTAAGAGCGGATCTATCATCTCAATTACAGTCTGTCTTGGGCAGAAAAATAATTTATATTAACAAATATGTTGAATAGGTCGGCATTACTTCTCACAGAATCCAGCAGATTTTCCTAACTATAGAAACAGTAGAATTACTGAATATATCCTGCACTTGTCCTTTTCCATCGAGTTGTTAAAAATTCCATGTAGCTGCATGCAGAATTACAAGTCCAAGTCATCAACCAGCTCTACCAAAACCCCTAAATGGCAAAGACATGTAGAAAAAGGAAAAAAAAAGACCTAGATCTCTGCCCCCTTCTTCAGGACAGTATAGTAGTGACACTAGTCTTGTCACTACTATACTGTCCTGTAGAAGGGGGCAGAGACCCCTGAAACGCGTTGACCTGTATATGTGCCTGCAATAAATGATTTGGATTAATAATTCTGACTTGCATTGGTGATAAGCACGGCGGTGACCCTCGTTTTTCTTCTGACAACTTGCATTGGTGATAAGCACGGCGGTGACCCCCATTTTTCTTCTGACAACTTTTATTGGTGATACGCATGGCGGTGACCCCCGTTATTTCTCTGACAAATTAGCATCATATTCCTGCGGGGCTGCAGCTATCTCCACCCATGATTATGCGATTTTAGGTATTGTGACTGTTTCACAATCCCTATAGGTGAGTGCATACTTTTTATGATTATTTGGTTTAATCTGGTAAGACCCTATGCCCCTTTCTTTCCACTGTCCTTGATACTAGTTATAGCATGTTCACATAGGTCCCATGGGTTTACTGTAGAATCTGCTAATTGCCAGTATGGTGACTCAGTGGTTAGCACCGTCACCTTACAGAGCTGGTGTCCTGGATTTATATAATACTAACATCATCTGCAAGGAGTTTGTATGTTTTCCCATTACACAGGTCTACGACTAAAAAGCTGTTTGATTATTTTCATCTAATTTCCATGTATTTTGGTGTGCTGAAAATGAAAAAAATATTGAACAAAAATCTTGGATGTCAGGATTTGCCACAAACTGCAAAATTCTCTTCAAATTTAGTAAATTTTTCATAAATTTATTTATTTATTTATTTATTTTTTAGGGTTTTTAAAGTCAAAATTACTATTAATTAATTCACATCAAAGCATTGAAGATATATAATGCCAAAAAAATATAACTTTCAAAGAAAAGAACTTTCAGAGTGAGCTAATGAAACCAGCATCAACATTTTGCAAGCTGAATGAGCAGGCTCTGACATGCCCGGGCTTGTTTCAATTGTTCTATCTTTGTTCTCGCCTGGTCACACTTTTTAATCTCAGATTGTGTTAGCTCTTCATATTCAACCATATTTCCCAAAATTAGCATTATGGCTCAGCAGAAGTGTATTAATTCGCCTGACAGTTTCTGTTACATTTGTGGTGAATATATAGTGTTGAAGCAACAGCTGAATATTACAGACTTTGTGAAAAAAGTATACTTTGCATATTTCGGACTAAAGCTTGGAGATAAAGATAAAGCTTGGGCGCCTCATAATGTGCAAACGGTGTTGAGGGCCTCCAAAATTGGTTCAAGGGTAAGAAAAAAGCTTTCCGTTATGGGATTCCTATGGTATGGCGAGTGCAAAAGAACCATAGTGATGATTGTTACTTTTGTTCATGCGATGTGAAAGGGTATAATTCAAAATGGAAGCATTCCATTTCATACCCCAATATTCACTCAGCAATTCGTCCTATCCCCCATGGCACAGATATACCAGTACCCAAGGCCCTTGCTACCTTGGAAGAGATAACTATGTCCGATGAAGGTGGAGTCATACCTAAACCAGATGAATCAAATTCTGACTTTGAAGATGACACAAGACCAAAATTGTTTTCCCAGGAGGAGATAAATGATTTGGTAAGAGACTTAAATCTTCCCAAAGATGCCGCTGAGTTACTCGGCTCAAGGCTCAAAAGCAAGAATTTATTGTTGCCAGGAGTGTCTTTTTCATGGTTCAGACATCGTAAAGACGAGTTCATTCCTTACTTTGCCCAGGAAGATAAGTTGGTTAATTGCATCGATGTCAAAAGTTTGATGGGTCAATTCAAAATCCAATATGATTTAGTGCAGTGGCGTCTTTTTATATATTCTTCAAAAAGAAGTCTCAAAGCAGTTTTACTCCACAACGGCGGTTGTTATGCCTCCATCCCTCTAGGTTATTCCATACATCTCAAGGAAACCTACGAGAACTTGGAATTGGTTCTTCGTAAACTTAAATATGAAGACCACGGTTGACAAGTGTGCGGGCATTTGAAAGTCTTGTGCATGCCGCTCGGGCAACAAGCTGGGTATACCAAATACCCTTGTTTTCTGTGTCGATGGGACAGTCGAGACCGACAAAATCATTGAACCAAGAAGAATTGGCAGCCAAGGGTGCTCACAGTTGGTGAAATAAATGCCCTCCGAGAAACTTTGGTTCCTCCCCATAAAGTTCTTCTACCACCTCTCCACATGAAATTGGGATTGATGAAGCAATTCGTAAAATCACTTCCAAAAGATGGAGAATGCTTCAAATACTTGGTTGCCAAGTTTCCAGGCCTCTTGGAGGCAAAATTGAAGGAAGGTGTGTTCGTCGGACCAGACATTAGAAGGCTTATAACTGATCAAGAGTATATCAATACCATTACGCATGCTCAAAAAGAAGGGTGGATTGCATTTAAAGAGGTCGTAGAGAAATTTTTAGGCCATAACAAAGACCGTGACTACAAACAAATCGTCGGACGAATGCTGAAAGCATTTCAAGCTTTAGATTGCCTGACGAGTTTGAAAGTGCATTTCCTCCATTCCCACCTTGACAACTTTCCTGAAAATTTGGGAGCTGTGAGTGAAGAGCAAGGTGAACGATTCCACCAGAACATTAAAGAGATGGAAAGAAGATACCAGGGAAGATGGAGCATTACAATGATGGCAGACTACTGTTGGACGCTTCAGAGAGACATTACAGATGCTACAGACAAGCGTAAATGTACCAAGAGAAGCCTCACAGGGAAGAAGAATCGATTTTACTGTGTGTTAGTGAGCTCATTGTAGTTAAAAAAATGAATATCATGGAACATTTGTAGTAAAAAATTAAATTTATGAGTCTAGTTTCATTTATTTTGAGATATTGTCTTATTTAACATAGTTACTTAAATTGTCAGAAAACGTGATGTCCTATGACAAAACGGAGGTCATTTTAGGATTCAGAGCACTCAAAAACATAAAGATTACGTGGAATAACCAAAACAGCTCTCGAAAAAAATTTTTTTGCAGACCTGTGTTATTTCTCTGGGTTTCCTCCCAAAGATATACTGATACAGAATTTAGATTGTGAGCCCCAATCATTGTAGGGTTATTACAAAAATAAGGAATGTTATTCACAAAAATTGTGAACTTCTCTGAAATATATCCTCAATATGCAAAAGGACCTTAAAAATCTTCTAAGGCCTCGTGCACACTGAGTATTTGATGAGTTTTTTACCTCAGTATTTGTAGCCAAAACCAAGAATGGTGATAAATACAGCAGTGGTGCTCGTGTTTCTATTATACTTTTCCTCTGATTGCTCATCTCCTGGTTTTCGCTACAAATTATAAGGTAAAAAACTCATCAAATACTCAGTGTGTGCACATGGCCTTAGAAGGTTATTCCTATCTCTAAGATCCTATCCCAATATGTAGTAGATATAATATTATTATCATTATTATTTTTTTTATTATTATTATTAATAATAATAATACTAACAACAAAAACCTCTATTTAGAAATGTAGTATACGTCATCTGATTAGTTAAGTCTCTTACCTCATGTTCAGGGCATTTAAGCTTAGGTATCCATGGTTACAACCACATTTAGTGAGTTAGTTGCTTGCGGTCGTAAGCTACAATAATGCCCTGCACATGAGGTAAGAGACATGGCTATATCAGGAGAACTATACTATATTTCTAATTGGAGGTATTTGCTAATATTATTATTACACCTACTACATATTGGGATAGGATCTTGGAGATGGGAATACCCCTTTAATGGTTTACAATATCTACCAGATATTAGGCCACATGTTGAGTATTTGGTGAGTTTTTACCTCAGTATTAGTAGCCAAAATCAGGAGTGGGTGATAAATACATACGTGGTACTCGTGTTTCTATTACACTTTTCCTCTGATTGTTCCACTCCTGGTTCTGGTTACAAATACTGAGGTAAAAACTCACCAAATACTCAACGTGTGGCCTCATTTCTGGTACATATTGTAAACCACCAAGACCACATGCACATTGAGTGTTTGGGGATTATTGTACCTCAGTATTTGTAACTAAAACCAGGAGTGGAACAATCAGAGGAAAAGTATAATAGAAACACGGGCACCATGAGCTTCTGATAGAAAAAAACAGCTCCAAGTTCTCCAAGTACTAAAACAACTGAATCATAAAAATGATCCATGTAAAAAAGAAATTGTGCCAACAAAGTTAGGCCCGGATTCACCAAATGTGCTTGAGTAAATGCACCAAATTCATAAGAGGGAGTGTATCAGCTCATACATGCTGGCCAAACCGTGGAGACTACCGGTCTCTGCCTATGTGCCCGTATGGGTAGAGACCTGTGAGTTCAGCACACTGGGCGGGAGAAGCCGCCAGGGACCCACCTGTCTGACTAGTGCACAGCGCGGCTCGGGCACCGGCACCTATTAAATGTATATTTTTCTCTGAAAAGCAGCATTTCAGTGTTAAACATACCTGGCTAGGATAATACAGCGTGTGGCTGATACAAGCCGTCCACGGATTGGGCAGCATGTATCAGCTAACAGGTTCCCTTTAAAGGGAACCAATCATCAGGATTTTCGTGTATAAGCTGCAGCCAGTGCAGTACTGGCACTATCATGCACATTCTGTACATACCATCAGGGGGCAGCTCGGGTGTTTAGGCAGTGAAATTCATCTTTATAAAGTTTGAAATTTCGTGCACTTTTTGATTGACGTGTGCACCTCTCTGTTAATGTCCGGGTGGGTTATGCAGGAGTTCCCCGCCCCCCCACCAGCCTGTTCCTCCCTCTCTCCTGATGTCCGGGCGGGTTATGCACGTGTTCCCCGCCCCCCCGCGCCGCCTGTTCCTCCCTCCCTCCCTCTGGCTGTATGTAAATATCTAATCTTCAGAAACATGGCGCCGGAGTGGGCCTCAGCGCATAGCGCTTATCTCCGGCGCCATGTTTCTGAACCCCTATCACACAGCTTGGTGTTAGAGGGCGGCGCATGCGCCCTCGCTCCTTCAGATCCTGTTGTGACCGCAGGAGCGAGCGCGATCACAACAGGACTGCAGAACAGGTGATCGGAGGACGCGATTACCTGCTGCTCCTGTATCGTGCCGCCCCAGGACACCGGGCCAACACACCAGCCGGTGGGACATCGCTGTGGCGCCGCCCTCTCAGACACCAAGTTGTGTAATGCGGGGGCTTCAGAAACATGGCGCCGGAGATAAGCGCTATGCGCAGAGGCCCACTCCGGCGCCATGTTTCTGAAGATTAGATATTTACATACAGCCAGAGGGAGGGAGGGAGGAACAGGCGGCGCGGCGGGGCGGGGAACACGTGCATAACCCGCCCGGACATCAGGAGAGAGGGAGGAACAGGCTGGTGGGGGGGGCGGGGAACTCCTGCATAACCCGCCCGGACATTATCTGCAGAGGTGCACACGTCAATCAAAAAGTGCACGAAATTTCAAACTTTATAAAGATGAATTTCACTGCCTAAACACCCGAGCTGCCCCCTGATGGTATGCACACACTGTGCATGATAGTTCCAGTACTGCACTGGCTGCAGCTTATACACGAAAATCCTGATGATTGGTTCCCTTTAAGAACTACACCTTTAAGGCTGCTTTCACACATCCGGTTTTTCCTGTGCGGCACAATCCGGCGCTTTGCAGAAAAAACGCATTTTTTTTTGCCGCCGGTTGCGGTTTTTTTGCATAGACTTTCATTAGTGCCAAATTGTGCCACATGGGCTTGCGTTCAGTCCGGTTTTTGCCGCATACGGCAGATTTAGCCGGTGCAGCGGCTGGATGGAACGTTGCCTGGCACGTTTTTTGGTCCGGCAAAAAAAAACACATCGCGCCGCATCCAACCGATGCGGCGCGATTTGCAATGCATGCCTATGGACGCCGCATGCGGCGTCCTGTGGCAAACACCGCATCCGGCCACCGCATGCGTTTTTTTTCACTGCGCATGCTCAGTAGCGTGCCGCAAGCGGCAAAAAACGGACGGGTCACATGTAAAAAACTTATGCAAAGGATGCGATTTTGTCGCCGCATCCGTTGCATAGGTTTTAGAGCCGGATTGGCCGGCTCTGCTAAAACCGGAGGTGTGAAAGCAGCTTAATAAATATGGTGCCCCTTTTAGCTGTCAGGGACTGGCATACATTCCTGTTGTAATGCACTCCACTTTTGTGCTGTAAGTAATGTATTTATCGGAAGTGCTCGGCCACATCCCTTTCTGATAAGCTGCACTCACTACTCAAAAGGTTGGTAGAGGTGGTGAAAAGCGGCCTAAAAATGGCCAAACTCTCAACATTTCATTTGCTTGGTAAATCAGCACCTTAGTTTTTTGTCTGTGGAATTTTGAGCATAAAAATCTGTTGTTTTAAAAAAAAACAAAAAACAAAAAAAAACAAAAACCCTTTATTGGTGATACTGTCAGAATAAGTCCACATGGGAAGGAAATTATGGGGGAGACTTGTGATCATGCATCCTCATAAGTTACAGGTACATCTCAATAAATTAGAATATCAAAAACTTAATTTATTTCAGTAATTCAGTACAAAAAGGGAAACACATATATTATTTAGTCATTACACACAGAGGGATCTATTTCGAGTGTTTATTTCTGTTAATGTTGATGATTATGGCTTACAGCCAATGAAATCCCCAAAGTCATTATCTCCGAAAATTATAATTACAACAAAACACATGCAAAGACTTCCTAAGTGTATAAAATGGTCCCTTAGTCTGGTTCAGTAGGCTACACAATCATGCGGAAGACTGCTGACTTGACAGATGTCCAGAAGGCAGTGATTGACACACTCCACAAGGAGGGTAAGCCACAAAAGGCCATTGCTAAAGAAGCTAGCTGTTCACAGAGTGCTGTAATCAAGCATAGTAATGGTAAGTTGAGTTGAAGGAAAAAGTGTGGTAGAAAAAGGTGCATAAGCAACCGGGATAGCCGCAGCCTTGATAGGATTGTTAAGAAAAGGTCATTCAAAAATTTGGGGGAGATTCACAAGGAGTGGACTCTGCTGGAGTCAGTGCTTCAAGAGCTACCACACACAGAGGTATCCAGGACATGGGCTACAAGTGTCGCATTCCTTGTGTCAGGCCACTCATGACCAATAGACAACGCTAGAAGCGTCTTACCTGGGCCAAGGAGAAAAAGAACTGGACTGTTGCTCAGAAGTCCAAGTTGTTGTTTTCAGATTAAAGTAAATTTTGCATATATTTGGAAATCAAGGTCCCAGAGTCTGGAGGAAGAGTGCAGAATCCACAATCCAAGCTGCTTGAGGTCTAGTGTGAAGTTTCCACAATCAGTGATGGTGTGGGGAGCCATGTCATCTGCTGGTGTAGCTCCACTGTGTTTTATCAAGACCAAAGTCAGCGCAGCCATCTACCAGGAAATTTTAGAGCACTTTATGCTTCCCTCTGCCGACAAGCTTTTTGGAGATATAAATTTCATTTTCCAGCAGGACTTTGCACCTGTCCACACTGCCAAAAGTACCAATACCTGGTTTAATAACCACAGTATCACTGTGCTTGATTGGCCAGCAAACTCACCTGACCTAAACCCAATAAAGAATCTATGGGATATTGTCAAGAGGGTGATGAGAGACACCAGACCAAACAATGCAGACGAGCTGAAGGCTGCTATCAAAGCAACCTGGGCTTCCATAACACCTCAGCAGTGGCACAGGCTGATCGCCTCCATGCCACGCCGCATTGATGCAGTAATTCATGCAAAAGGAGCCCCGACCATGTATTGAGGCATTTACTGTACAGACTTTTCAGTAGGCGCCAACATTTCTGCGTGTAAAATCATTTTTTTCAGTTGGGCTTATATAATATTCTAATTTTCTGAGATAATGACTTTTGGGTTTTCATTGGCTGTAAGCCATAATTATCAACATTAACAGAAATAAACCCTGGAAATAAATCTCTCTGTGTGTAATGACTCTATATGATATATAGGAATAGATCCCTCTGTGTGTAATGACTCTACATAATATATAGAAATAGATCCCTCTGTGTGTAATGACTCTACATAATATATAGAAATAGATCCCTCTGTGTGTAATGACTCTATATAATATGTGTTTCCCTTTTTGTATTGAATTACTGAAATAAATTAACTTTTTGATGACATTCTAATTTATTGAGACACACTTGTATTGCATGTAGCGGGCATTCTGTGCCAACTTGTCCAGGGGGAATAAAAGGTGCCACATATTCTGTATATTGTCAGGAGCCGCTGGAGAGGCACCATGTGGGAGAGAGGAGGGACAGCAGGAGCCAGGGAACACCAGAGCCAGGGCCAAGGCACACAGAGTAAGCACACAGGATCTAGGGCACACTGAGTGGGCACTCAGGGGTCAGGGCACACAGAGCGGGCACACAGAGCGGGTACTCAAGGGCCAGGGCACACAGAGCGGGCACTCAGGGGCCGGGGCACACAGAGCGGGCACTCAGGGGCCGGGGCACACAGAGCGGGCACTCAGGGGCCGGGGCACACAGAGCGGGCACTCAGGTGTCGGGGCACACAGAGCGGGCACTCAGGGGCCGGGGCACACAGAGCGGGCACTCAGGTGTCGGGGCACACAGAGCGGGCACTCAGGTGTCGGGGCACACAGAGCGAGCACACAGGAGCTGAGGCACACAGGGGTGGAGCACAGAGTGGGCACTCAGGGGTCAGGGCACACAGAGCGGGCACTCAGGGGCCGGGGCACACAGAGCGGGCGGGGCATTCAGGGGCCGGGGCACACAGAGCGGGCGGGGCATTCAGGGGCCGGGGCACACAGAGCGGGCACTCAGGGGTCAGGGCACACAGAGCGGGCACTCAGTGGCGGGGCACTCAGGAGCGCTACCCATACAGGTGCCGATACACTTGGGAGCCGGGGCACTCGGGAGCCAGCACACAGAGCACACGGCGCACTAAGGACCCGAGGCACACAGGTACCGGCGCACTTGGGAGCCGGGGCACTCAGAAGCGCTGCGCACACAGGAGCCGGCGCCATCAGAACCAGCGCACTCATGGGCCGGCGCACACAGAGCACACACAGCACTCAGGAGCCGGCGCGCTCCCGGCGGCGGGGAGAGCAGTGTGCGCGCCCGGGAGGAGGCGTCGGGGCCGGCCTCCAGGAGCAGGACGAGCCGCGCGCACCCGCCCCTCCAGGGACCGACTGCCGTTTGCTTCTCTCTCCCGGACCCGGCAAGTCCTAATTGGAAGAAGGAGAGGAGCATATAAGGGGCAGCCGGCTGTGCAGGCAGCAGTCACCGGAGAGCCGAGGTTAGCGGCCGCCTGGGTGGGGAGCAGGCGCAGGTTTGGTGACATCCCGGCTGCAGCAGCTGATGGCAGAGGAGACCATTGCACGGTGCTGATCGCCTGCAGCTCCGGGCTGCTCTGTGTATCTCTGCGGGATTTCTTGCACATGCAGACTTCTCCACAGCCCTGTATGGTGAGTTTCCTTGTGCCAGCCATCCATGGGGCAGCAGATGGGCAGCTCATCCTATAGCAGCAGACCAGTCGTACTGACAGCTGAGCAGCTCCGAGCACACGGCGCCTGGTTTCTGCAGGATAGCTGGGCAGCACATGCAGCCTCCTATACAGCCCAGGCGCAGTATGGGGGGTGCAGTGTGTGCCAGCCTTGCCATGGGGCAGCAGATGGGCAGCCCACCCTGTGATAACACCAGTGCTGTACACGGCTCTCCTCTTCATCTCTGCAGGATGCCTTGCAGCAGGGAGACCACCAGCCCCTGGACAGTGACGTGTGCCAGTCATGCCATGGGGCAGCAGATGGGCAGATCACATCCATTTACAGATAATATAGGGGCATCCTGACTGTCATGTATTGGGATGAGGGACCTGCCACCATTTCTCCTATGGTTGTCTGCAGGGCCTCCTAATGCACCTGCACCATATTCTGTGCCCTCTGCTGTGGCAGTGTCACCCCTTTGCTCTGCGCCACTTTTCCTTCTGCGCCACTTTTCCTTCTGCGCCACTTTTCCTCGCTGCCTGGTTTAATCCAATGGGCTGACATTGCCAGCTGCATATCAGTGGCAGCATGTGGTGCCTGCTTTCCGGTTGTCAAGTAGTTAATGATCCATGTGAGTTTTGTATTGTATCATTGGTCTGACTTAACTTTGTTGATATTAGATGTCATTTGCCAGATTTGGCGGCATCAAGGGTTTTCCCGTAAGTAGGCTATTGTGTATATAATAAAGGGACGCTTTCATTGGATTGATGGCTTTTATCAACTTATGGGGTGTTGGGATTTTTCACAATGAGTTACATAAAAATACAATATCATTATTAATAATATTATTAATATATGGTGTAAATATGCTGGGCATAGTATACCTGTATGGTGCCCTCCGCTTTAGGGGCTGTATTTAGGGTCTTTAACCCTTGAAGGCGTATCCTGGGACACTGGAACGAGAGGGTGGACTGGGACGTGGAGCTCAATATTTGCGTTGGGCAGGGATATCCCTGTCATTATCATCATTATTATTATTGCTGTGCATGGCTGGCGGATGAGTCACAGTATTTAGTGCCACATGGCACCTGCTAAGCGTCCGTCTCTGCTTTTTGATTGTCAGTTTGTTATTTTACAGAACAGTCACTTAAAATCAAGTCGAAAGAAAAATATGGCCTGGAAGACGCTCAACTAATAAATGTCAATAATAAGTCATGCTAAGTAGAGAATAAAACTGACAATGACATAAATAGCGGCTTTTATTTAACTAACAGCGGGATTTACACAGAGGTGATTATGAGACTGTTTAGGAAAGATGAGAAAGTTTGGAAAGTTTTGGCGATAACAGTTGGATTAGATTTTAGTATGGCGGAGCCCATCAGACGGGAGTGCCCAGTCCAGAATTATTACTTTATGTGTTGCATCACTGGTATATATATATATATATATATATATATATATATACATATATATACATATATTGTGTTTCTTGGACTTCTTTTTTGGGTCTTGAGGCTGTCCACTTGCCTATGTAATACTAAATCCATCCATTTTTGAGGCTGCTCTCATCCACCTTTTCCATTCTGTATGCAGAATGCTCACAAGTATAATGTCATTTTCAAAGATTTTGGTTCAAATGTCCAAAATAACGACCTACTGTCCCATACGAGGTCAATGGGGTTGATAGAGGACCATCATGATTTAGGGTGGGATAGGTGTATCTTAGACATAGTTTACTGAGGCAGAATTTAAACAAAAAATAACTATATATATATATATAAAATATATATATATATATATATATATATATATATATATATATATATATATATATTTATTTATTTATTTATTTATATTCCGTGTATAGAGAAATATACATATGGGCGGCACAATGGCTCAGTGGTTAGCACTGCACCCTTGCAGCGTTGGGGTCCTGGGTTCAATTCCCACCAAGGACACCATCTGCAAGCAGTTTGTATGTTCTCCCTGTGTTTGTGTGGGTTTCCTCCGGGTACTCCGGTTTCCTCCCACACTCCAAAGACATACTGATAGGAACTCTAGATTGTGAGCCCCAATGGGGACAGTGTTGCCAATGTATGTAAAGCACTGTGGAATTAATAGCGCTATATAAATGAATAAAATTATTATATATATATATATATATATATATATATATATATATATACATGGTGCTTCATAAAAAGGATACGGATGAAGCTATCATAGAAAATTTATTTCCCATTCTGTGAGGTTAAATTTCTGGAAATGGAAAGGTTAAAGTCCAATTTCAAAAATAAATAGAATATAAGGAACATAATTGTACTTCCTGATCAAAATATTAATAATGTTCAAAATGGGGGCTTTTTTTAAAGCACCCTGTATGTATATATATATATATATATATATATATATATATATATATATATATATATATATATATATTTCTACCACAGTAAACTATTTATGAGGTACAAGTATGTAAATATACAGTATATAGTAAATGAACGTGAAAAAACTTTTTTTTTTTTTAATTTAATACAGTTTTGTATTTTTAGTTATCTAATATTAAATATATTATCTATTAAAGGCAACATGTCACCATTGAAATGCATTCTACTCTGCAGGCACCATGTTATAGAGCAGGAGTAGCTGAGTAGATTGATATATAGTTTAGTGAAAAAAGAACCAGTATAATCGGTGGTTTCCTCATTTAATCCTCTGCTCTTTCTTGGAGTTTCGGTCCAGTGGGCGGTCCTAGGATTGATTGACAGCTAGCTCTCTGTGCATACTTATACAAAGAAAGCTGTCAATCACTGATAGGACTGCCCACTGCACAGGAAATCCAAGAAAGAGCATAGGATTAAATGGTGAAAGCACAGGTTATACTGAATCTTTTCTCATAAAACTATATATCAATCTACTCTGCTCCCCCTGCTCTATAACATGGTGCCTGAAGATTGGACTGCATTTTCATAGTCACAGGTTCCCTTTAAGAAGTCAGGACATTCCGGACAAACTCTGTTTATATAGTAACTGGGAGTTACAGGGGTTGTCCAGTGAAAATAGGTTATTACTTACTGATCGGTGGGGGTCCTACCCCAGGGACCTGCATCGAATGGCACTACAGAGAATTTTATTTCTCCGAAGGGGCTCTTTTATTTCTGTTACAAAAAGGAGCGGTAGGCAAGATGCCCTACCGTTGCTCCATTCATTCTCTATGTGCTTCTGGAAAAAGCCAAGCGCAAACCCGTAGGGAATAAATGGAGCGGTGGTCGAGCATGAGCACTGCCATCCCATTCTAAGGCGTCTATAATAATAATAATTAATAATAATAATTTTATTCATTTATATAGCGCTATTAATTCCACAGCGCTTTACATACATTTGCAACACTGTCCCCATTGGGGCTCACAATCTAGAGTCCCTATCTGTATGTCTTTTGGAGTATGGGAGGAAACCGGAGAACCCGGGGGAAACCCACGCAAACACGGGGAGAACATACAAACTCCTTGTCTATAAGGATCAAGCTCTATCTCCAGCACCGATCAATAAGTGATCACCGCATCTATGAACAGATATTGCTTGTTTTCACTGGTCAGCCCATTTAAAGCTGATCTGGTGATATAGTAATAATTAGAATATTCCTTGTATTATTATCGGCATTGATTATAGAATTTTCTTACCTTTTTAAAATATGCCATACCTGTCTCTCTTGTTTGAAGTCAGGATGGGAGATTAATTGAGACAAGCACAGAGGTGTCAGACTGGTTGTTTAGGACCTTTTGTGGGTTCAGGAAATTTATTTTAACAAGGAAGCTCTCATGACATGTTTGTTTAAGAAAATACTTGTATTTCCTGTAAAATAGCATTTTGGAGCATCTTTTTATAACTATGCTGTGCTGTCCTCATTTATTCCTCCTAGAAATGTATAAAAAGCTGATGGGTGTTATCGTTCCCCTTGTCTGAGGGGTGGGACCTGACCCCATCGGGGGGGCACGGATTGGACAATCAGACCATGTAGGGACGGCCCCATGGTCGCTAACACCCAGTTATCAATTTATTTATACATTTCTAGGAGGAATAATGAAGGAACTGCATAAAAGAGAATTTTCTGAAAAGTTTCTCCGAGATTGATATGTAATGAAGAATAGAAGTACTTACTAAAATAGGCACGTCAAGAGAGTTGGCAGATCCTCTTCAAGACGGCGATATGTGGAACATATTATAGTGAGTATTGATGGTACATAAGTAAATGTTTCTTATACAGTTACAGCATTATATAAAAAACGAAGGTTCATTGATGACGTTTGGAAGTCCCGAACAAAGGAGTTGAGTCATAGGATTGTCCTACTTTTCCACTTAAAGAGAAGCCTCAGGCAGTAGGATACAATAGCTCGAGTCACACATTTATCCTTCTCAGTGGTATCATATATGAGCATTATTGACCAAGAGGGAAAAGCTGGAATAATGTGCAGTATTGTGATTGTTTTGTAATAATATATCATTTACTAAATCGTGAGCTATCCATCAATACACAAACACAGTGTTTACCTCCCAAGGAACCTCAATGGTGGGATCTTGGTTAGGAAGTCCATGAACGATCAAGAATTTTCACTCTCCCACTAAGAATTGCTCTGAGATTTTAATCAGATGAGACTTGATGTGAAGGAAGACAGATCCATCAGCAAAAAAAACCCAACCAGAATGTAACAATGGTCTAGAATTGTATATGCATTGCCTAGAGTTGTGGTTCTCCTATTACGCAGGGGTTCCTCCAAGCTTAAAAGATTGGGAATCAATGTGATAGAATCTACTTTTTTTTACGTCTTTTCTAGTTTTCTTTATTGACTTTTGTGGTGGATGTTGTTAAAGCCTCTATTTGTAATCCGAACAGTGGTCTTTAGGAATAATTATTTGACATAATTTATTTGGTTCATATGGTTGCCGCCAAAAATGACCATAAGTCAGGAGCTACTGTAGCATCAGATGCAATAGTTTTAACATTTGCTGTAAAGACTAGTATGATAAAGTTAGGATAATAAGCATTCTAATATCTGAAGCCTAAATCTGGTGGTATGTGAGGCTTCCCCGAGAACCACATGATGCTCAGCCTCATTGGAAGCTGTTGTGTTCTTCAGCCCGGGAGACTGATTGTCACTGCTCTTACTCAACCTTCAGGTTCCCGGAGTGGCCTTTTTACTTGGAAATGAGCTGTATGTGTTAATACGAGGCTCAACCTGCTGGCAATGTAATGAAGGGTGCACTTTCCATGCAGGCTCGGTGTGTTAGTAATACAGGTGTAATCTTTCATGAAGGAGACTTCTATTTTTCCTTGTCGAGCTGGTTCTGCAGATTGTTCATCAGTGCTTCCAGGTTTCAGTGTTTTTTTTTTTTCTTTTAAGGGAAGTCGTTTAGTATTTTTTATTTTTTTTCACGAGAGGACTATTTTTGGGTATTAGTGATATTAGTGAGAAAAGATTTTGCTTGATTCCTTCTTGCTATCGTCTTTTTAGAATGATCACATAGCGAAATGAAGTGTAGAGCTGTAGATGAGAATACAGGGTTTGGACATTTGCCATTACATGATTAAATGTCCTGGAAGTCACCATTATCAAGAAGAGATAAGCCACAAACCTGAACTTTCCTAACCCTAAGGAAGCCCCCAAAAATCTGATTAAATTTGACCAAAATGGGCAATTTCAACCTTAAGGAATGATCGTTGGCTTGCTTGGTTTCAGCTAATGAACATTCCTTGAAGCATCGGGGTCCTGGGTTAAAATCCCACCAAAGACAATAGCAAGGAGGTTGTAAGTTTGTGTGGGTTTCCTCCGGGTTCTCCTGTTTCCTCAGATATTCCGAAGACATACTGATAGGGAATTTAGATAGTGAACCCCAATGGGGACGGTGATCATGATGTATGCAAAGTGTGATGGCACTATTTAAGAAAGTAACAAAAAAATAAAATATTTCCTTTTTAAAAATGACTGCCGAATGTACTACCAAGTCTTCCACTAATTGTGATTTCAGCTAGAGGGTAGTTGACAGGTGAACCCTTGTTGGCACTAGTCACAATTTGATACCTACCCAATTTATTGGAGACAAGGAAGTAGAGGACAGATGGAAGAGAGTTTGACCAAAATGGACAATTTCAACAAAAATGAATGATCGTTGTCTGGTTTGGTTTCAACTGATGCTCAACTAATGAATATTCTTTGCAGCGCTGGGGTCCAGGATTAAAATCCCACCAAGGACCATAGCAAGGAGTTTGTATGTTCTCTCTGTATTTGTGTGGGTTTCCTCCGGGTTCTCCGATTTCCTCCCATACTCCAAAGACATACTTTAGATAGTGAGCACCAATGGGAGCGGTGATGATGACGTCTGTAAAGTGCTTTGAAAATTTGTGGCTCTACAAAAAACAGTAAAATAAATACTGTATTTTTCTCATTTTATAAGACGCACCTGATTATAGGACGCACCCCAAATTTAGAGATAAAAAAAGATAAAAAAAAATGGGGTCAGTCTCATACTCTGGTATTGTCTTACCGGAGGGGGGTGGCAGCGGTGGTGAAGCGGGGTCACAGGAGGCAGATGTTGTGCTGGCAGTATCGGCGGGTCAGTGCTAGCAGCGGCGGGTCAGTGCTGGCGGAGGCGACGAGTCTGTGCTGACAGCGGAAGCTGCGGTGGTTGTGTGGTGGAGCAGGCCAGTGCGGCAAGTGTCCCAGATGCTCTGTCTGCAATCTGGGCTTCAAAGAAATGGCGCCCGGAGCGGTATGTGCGCAGATGAAGCTCTCATCCAAGAGGTCCATCTGCGCATGCGCTGACTCTGGGCGCCATCCTTTGAAGCAGACCATCAGGGACAACCGCCGCACAGCCACCACAGTCCGCACAGTCAGCCGACCACCCGCACAGAGTGGCAGCCAGCAGGCCACCCGCACAGAGTGGCAGCCAGCAGGCCACCCGCACAGAGTGGCAGCCAGCAGGCCACCCGCACAGAGTGGCAGCCAGCAGGCCACCCGCACTGAGTGGCAGCCAGCAGGCCACCCGCACTGAGTGGCAGCCAGCAGGCCACCCGCACAGAGTGGCAGCCAGCAGGCCACCCGCACAGAATGGCAGCCAGCAGGCCACCTGCACAGAGTGGCAGCCAGCAGGCCACCCGCACTGAGTGGCAGCCAGCAGGCCACCCGCACAGAGTGGCAGTCAGCAGGCCACCCGCACAGAGTGGCAGCCAGCAGGCCACCCGCACAGAGTGGCAGCCAGCAGGCCACCCGCACAGAGTGGCAGCCAGCAGGCCACCCTCACAGAGTGGCAGCCATCAGGCCACCCGCACAGAGTGGCAGCCAGCAGGCCACCCGCACAGAGTGGCAGCCAGCAGGCCACCCGCACAGAGTGGCAGCCAGCAGGCCACCCGCACAGAGTGGCAGCCAGCAGGCCACCCGCACAGAGAGGCAGCCAGCAGGCCACCCGCACAGAATGGCAGCCAGCAGGCCACCCGCACAGAGTGGCAGCCAGCAGGCCACCCGCACAGAGTGGCAGCCAGCAGGCCACCCGCACAGAGTGGCAGCCAGCAGGCCACCCGCACAGAGTGGCAGCCAGCAGGCCACCTGCACTGAGTGGCAGCCAGCAGGCCACCCGCACTGAGTGGCAGCCAGCAGGCCACCCGCACTGAGTGGCAGCCAGCAGGCCACCCGCACAGAGTGGCAGTCAGCAGGCCACCCGCACAGAGTGGCAGCCAGCAGGCCACCCCCACAGAGAGGCAGCCAGCAGGCCACCCCCACAGAGAGGCAGCCAGCAGGCCACCCGCACAGAGTGGCAGCCAGCAGGCCACCCGCACAGAGTGGCAGCCAGCAGACCACCCGCACAGAGTGGCAGCCAGCAGGCCACCCGCACAGAGTGGCAGCCAGCAGGCCACCCGCACAGAGAGGCAGCCAGCAGGCCACCCGCACAGAGTGGCAGCCAGCAGGCCACCCGCACTGAGAGGCAGCCAGCAGGCCACCCGCACAGAGTGGCAGCCAGCAGGCCACCCGCACAGAATAGCAGCTAGCAGGCCACCCGCACAGAGAGGCAGCCAGCAGGCCACCCGCACAGAGTAGCAGCTAGCAGGCCACCCGCACAGAGAAGCAGCCGGCCGCCGGCATAGAGAGGCAGTCGGCCGCCCGCACAGACAGACACCTGGCCGCCCGCACAGACAGACACCTGGCCGCCCGCACAGACAGACACCTGGCCGCCCGCATAGACAGACATCTGGCAATTCTTCACCTCCCAGTAAGCTATATTTGGATTTTAAGATGCACCCCTCATTTTCCTTCAAATTTTTTGGGAGGGAAAAGTGCGTTTTATATTCCAAAAAATACGGTAAATGTTCAGAACACCGGTTGAATGTTTTTTTTACAATTGATGATCAGTGCTGGCTGTATCACCGACTGAAATAATCCAATATTGGCTGAATAGTCTGGGATATATTTCGGGCCATCGTCGAACATTCAACTATTTTTTTTTCTAATGTGTATGGAGCATTTTGTTGTAGGGATTAAGAGGGGCTCCAGCTTGAGGAACCTCAATTGTAATTAAGTGTAGAAACCCTTTGAAGCTGACTTCAAGATGGGTCATAAGATATTGCACCCAAACAAGTGTCATCTTCATATTTGTGACAGATGACGGGCACCTCTCTACATAGAGAGCTGACACTCCGCTCATATAGAGCTGAGGTTTCCTGTAGCAAATTTTCAGATTACCGACAGTCGTTGGCCTAAAAAGTCATCCTGAGAACCTAATGGATATTTCCATCAGTACAATTACCAAACATACCGACATTTTTTGGCACTTGTTGGATTCTCTCGGCATCTGGATTGGTTATGAGGATTATTGTATACGCTCAATCAGTTTTGATAAACGCTAAGGATTGGACGATAATCATTACAATCACTCAGAAACAAATGAGAGTGATCATTGCTCCATATAGATGGGCAGTCTACAGATGGGCAGTCTATAGATGGGCAGTCTATAGATGGACAGTCTATAGATGGGCAGTCTATAGATGGGCAATCTATAGATGGGCAGTCTACAGATGGGCAGTCTACAGATGGGCAGTCTACAGATGGGCAGTCTACAGATGGGCAGTCTACAGATGGGCAGTCTATAGATGGACAGTCTATAGATGGGCAGTCTATAGATGGGCAGTCTATAGATGGGTAGTCTATAGATGGGCAGTCTATAGATGGGCAGTCTATAGATGGGCAGTCTATAGATGGGCAGTCTACAGATGGGCAGTCTACAGATGGGCAGTCTATAGATGGGCAGTCTATAGATGGGCAGTCTATAGATGGGCAGTCTACAGATGGGCAGTCTATAGATGGGCAGTCTATAGATGGGCAGTCTATAGATGGGCAGTCTATAGATGGGCAGTCTATAGATGGGCAGTCTATAGATGGGCAGTCTATAGATGGGCAGTCTATAGATGGGCAGTCTATAGATTGGCAGTCGGTTCCATCGTCATGGTAAATATATGATTTTCCTCTAGCTCAGGCTCTCCTTTCCTTTCTTTCGATGATCTCCTTACACAGCAATGTAGCATTCAAAGCGTTTCTAAAAGTATTCTTCATGGCTGCGCATTCCTCCAGCATTTCTAATCATAATAAGCGTGAAGATGCCTGGCCATCAATAAAGAGATGCAGAACAAAAGCCGCCTCGCTGAATTATCTGCATCCATTGTAAGGGATGATTTGATCAAAACCTGAACATTCCGGTTTGGCATAGGGATAAAGGGGTTTCCACCCCAGGGTAAACTTTTAGCAAACAATGCACCTTGCTGAATACCTACTATACACACTGTTAGGATCAAGCATCAGTGATTTGACCTCAGATGTGGGATTTGCATATTTTTAATCACATGCAAAGTAGATTCTCATCCCAAATATTCTATTAGGCAAAGCAGATGAGAATCCAGTCACTGTGTGATTGCAACTGTTGAGATTGCTCACTTGTGGTAAGCAGAGCGCAATCTTAACAGTGTGTATAATACATACTGTTAGTATTTGGCAAACTGCACTATGCCTTGGGGTAGAAAGGCCTTTTAAAGGGAGCCAACCATCAGGATTTTCATATATAAAATAAAGCCAGTGCTATACTGGTGCTAGGAGGCTGAATGTAAGCATAGCTTTTGTTCAGAGAGTGGATGTTTTATTTCAGAAATATGTGCAAGTAAAGTTCCAGCAATGCCCTGATTGACAGGTGCAACAGGAAGTGAATATGTGGGTCGGGTCTTGCTATCTATTCCCGCCCCTGTCTATCTGCCTGGCCTTCCTCCCCTGTCGCTGTCATAGATGTTAAAAATTCCGGCGCAGGCAGACAGACAGGGGCGGGAATAGATAGCAAGACCCAACCCACAAATTCACTTCCTGTTGCACCTGTCAATCAAATAGCAGTGCATTGCTGGAACTTTACTTGCAGATATTTCTGAAATAAAATATTAAATCCCAGAATAAAAGCAATGCTTACATCCAGCATCCTAGCACCAGTATAGCACTGGCTTTACTTTATATATGAAAATCCTGCTGGTTGGTTCCCTTTAAGCAAAATCTCCTGTTTCTACTACAGCTCATACTCAAAGCAGCACAAATCTATTCTTTTCTGGCAATATACTGCAAAATATAAGTATAAAGCATGACAGCTTGAAGTTAATTTTCTTTAAAGGGAATCTGTCAGCAGTTTTTGCTGTTTAATCAAAGAGCAGAAAAATATAGGGCAAGAGAGCCTGATTCCAGGGATGTGTCATTTATTAGGCTATATGCTGTAGTGCCACTACAATCAGTGTTTTATCTGCAGTATATTATCACTGCCTGGACTATGTCTCACGTGCATCGCAGTTAGACTAATCTGTATAACGACGCCACCACCACTGATTGACAGCTTGCTGATATAGCACAGTGTACAAAAAAGCTGCCAATCAGGGGTGTGGGTGAGGTTACACAGGAATCATTCTGAATACTGCTATATCGACAGCAGAGAAAACAGGGATTTTATCAAAACTACACTAGGCAGCACAGTAAGTGACACATCACTAGAATCAGGGTCTCTCCCCCTACATAATGCTGCTCTCAGATTACATAGTAAAACCTTCCTTGAAAGATGATTTGTCATCTTTCCTGACATCATCTTTAGTAAACACTGGAGCATCTACTCTACACTGTGCCATTCCTCTGTAATTCCTTATTAAATTGTATGAATTAATAGACATCTGGGTGTTACCACTCACATTGTCAAAGGGGCGTGTCCTAATACAGTCTGGTGTTGTCACTATTGATTGGAAACTGTGAAATTTTGCAGACGTCCCCTCTCCCACCCTGACTAGTGACACCTAGCTGTCAGTTTATTCAGAAACTTATAGGAGGAATATCTGAGGATCGTTACAGGGAAAAGTTCTAAGAAGATTACCTAACACAATTATCTACAATTATAGCAAAGCCAGCCATAAAACATTTCAAAGAGAATCTGTCACCTAAATATTAAAGGCAGCAAATTACAGGGACATGCCCGCTCTCCTATTACCAAAACTGCTGTCTCCCTCCTTGCCTTTGCCCCACTTAGGATTCATTGATGGGCTGCAGCATCAGTCCCCACTGAGACAGGGGAATACTGTGGAGCCGTATCCATCCTTCTGCTGTATACATTGCTCTCTCATATAAGCCAACAGGTGAATAGATTTTCGTGATGCTTTGTCTGATAGGAGAATAGATCTGTCTTTTTAATTTGCTGCCATTTCTTAGGGTAACATCTTAAGGTGGCAGATCCACTTTAATGTGGTTGTCTCACTGGAAAACCATTTCCAGTACCCTGTTGGGTCCTCAGATAACTGAGGGGTGCCCTTTAATTAGAGCTTATACAGTGTGTCCACCCATTTACTGTCCACCGCCATTAACTTGAGAACGGCGGCAGCTATAGGCAAGAAGTAGTGTCTAGGTATAGTAAAGTATCCATGCGCTACGCAATGAAACCACCTATAGCGCCACCTGGTGGAAAACAACAGAGTTAGCATTTTTATCTCAAACAGAACGAGATAGAGAAAAAAGTGAATTAGAAAGTTGCAGGACATCATCAATTCAATACGAATCGACACCTTGCATACAGAAATGCTATGATTAGAACGTGTAAAACTCACAAGGCTGCGGACGTGAGGCGATACCTCATGGAGACCTTCCTACAAGCCATTGGGTATGGTTACTGCGTGGAGTGGCCTCCACGCTCACCTGACCTGACCCCATAGGACTTCTTTCTGTGAGGTCACATCAAACAGCAGGTGTATGCGAACTCTCCACCAACATTGCAGGACCTACGACAACGTATCACAGATGCTTGTGCAAACGTGTCACCTACCATATTGCACAACGTACAGCAAGATACAGTATGCTGTGCAGAGTCCAGATGTGCATTGCAGCTGACGGTGGCCACTCTGAGCACCAAAGTTAAATGAGCGTCATATACGTGACCAGCATTCAATGTTTTGGGGGGGCATGGGTTTCATATCATAGCATTTTTGTATGCAAGGTCTCGATTCGTATTGAATTGATGATGCTCTACAATTTTCTAATTCACTTTTTTTCTCTATCTCGTTCCATTTTCGAGATAAAAATGCTAACTCCGTTGTTTTCCACCAGGTGGTGCTATAGGTGGTTTCATTGCGTAGTGCATGGCTACTTTACTATACCTAGACATCACTTCTATGTCTATAGCTGCCGCCGTTCTCAAGTTAATGGCATTGAACAGGATATGGGTGGACACACTGTGTATCTCTAGTGAAGGGCAGCAAACCTTCCTCTCTATATCTATGCATTACATTCACAGACTATTGATATCAATGGGCATCATGCAATACTTTATGTCCCCTAAGGAGGCGCTGCAGGAGAATTGAACACCTGTGGAAAATCAGGAGCTAATCTCTAGATACAAACACAGGGAAATCACACCTTTATTTTATTATATTATTGTTATGAGTCTTTGACAGCAAAAGCAGAAGATTTGGAGATGGAGAGGAACAAAAATTGTAATATAAATGTCGATCAATAGAAATGGCAAGTGGAGCTGAATACTAACAGTTCGTGCATTACAGACCATCAGGATTCAGCAAGGTTCATTGCCTACTGAAGATTTCACAACTCCTTTAAAGGGAATCTATCAGCAGTTTTTTGCCATGTAATCTGAAGCCAGCATGCTGCAAGGGTTAACATTCAGATTACAGCCAGGCATCTCTTATCACAAAGTGTGTTTTTCTTTACCTGCAATGTTCACTTAAGCTTCCTTGCTTTATCATTAGTTTGAGCTGAAGTCCAACTCCTCCCCCTTCTGTGATTAGCAGCTTCTCTATAGAAATGTACAGTGACAGTCTGGTGTGGGAGGTGCAGCTTGTTATGCTCTGCTACATACAAAAAATTTTAATCTTTCATTACCGTATATCAGAATGGCTGCATCCAGTAAACTAAGTGACACATTGTTAGATTCAGGATGCTGCTCTCAGATGAGGTAGCAAAAACCTGCTGACACATTCCCTTTAAGCAAGGACATATCTGACTAAAAAAGTACAACATGAGAACAGAGTAAGCCATAGAGCATTTCATGCAGCCAATGGGTACATAGACACCAGATAACAACCTAGGCTATATATTAGGCTATGGACTAAATGTCAGCATCTTGGGTCACTTTAAAGGGAACCTGTCACCAGTTTTGGGGCCTGTAAGCTGCGGCCACCACCACCGGGCTCTTATATACAGCATTCTAACATGCTGTATATAAGAGCCCAGGCCGCTGTGTAGAACATAAAAAACACTTTATAATTCTCACCTTGGGGGTTACTCCGGTGCAGACTAGTCGGATGGGTGACGCCGTTCTCCGGGACTGGAGCCTCCTCTTTCGGCCATCTTGGTCTTCCCTCTTCTGAAGCCGGCGTGCATGACGCATCCTACGTCATCCACACAGGCCGGTATTGAGGACTGCAGTGCCAGTGAGTGTGTATTACGTAGGACGCGTCATGCACAGAGGCTTCAGAAGAAGGAAGACCAAGATGGCCAAAAGATGAGATGCCGGTCGCAGAGAACGGCGACATCCATCTGACTTGTGCCCGTAGCAACCTTCTAGGTAAGTATTATAAAGTGTTTTTTATGTTCTACACATACCCAGTGGCCTGGGCTCTTATATACAGCATATTAGAATGCTGTATATAAGAGCCCACTGGTGGTGGCCGCAGCTTATAGGCCCCAAATCTGGTGCCAGGTTCCCTTTGAGGCCGGAGTTACACAGCTGTAGATTACCTCATCCAAGAGAATCAGGTCAATTATTCTTATGACACTGATCTGGGTCTGATCTGAGTATCTGCACTGTGTGATCTGATTCTCTTGGATGAGCGCACACTGTGAGGAGAAGATGAAGAACAAGATTTCTCCATCTTCTCCATTCTGTGGCTCCGCAGAAATCGGACTCTAGTGTGATGTCATCCGAGTGCCGAGAATCAGTTTGAGAAAAAACCCCGTTGATCAGCACTGCCCCATTACATATCATTGGTGTGAGTGCTGTCTGATAAAAAAATCGCATAGCACTGATCCGATTCATATGGGGGTGTGAGCGAGCCCTGAGAATGACTTGAGGCACTGTGGCTAAAAAGACTTAAAAATATAGATTTTTTTTTTGTCCTAATGCAAAACTTTCTGCAAGATTCAGCATCCTTCATATATTCTGATACCTGCAATATACAGATTACCTTTACCTGAAAGAACTGAATTACCTTCCGAATAATACAATCCAGAATCCTCGCCTGTGGGCTATACTGAGGATTGTCTCTGCAGATCATACACAATTTCCAGAAGTATACATACAGTCTATGGAGAATGGTAGCTGCAATCCTCCGGACTATGCAACTGGCTCTGGACATGGATTTTTAGGCCTAAGGGAATGTTCACACATTGTGTTTTTGAAGCGTTTTTTTTTTTTTTCCTTTTTGTTGCGTATGAAATATGCAACCACATGTGACCGCATCTCGCCGTGACTCCATTGGAGGTGAATTGAACTGAAGCGCATTAGTGCTGAATCCGGCTCTGCGGCAAAATACCGCTGATGTGAGGTCAGCCTAAAAGGGGTGAAAAACACAGCAGTGATCACTGTTTCCTCGAGGTCAAAGCTATGTGTAAGCAGATTACATTCACCTTATTGGTTCTATATCTGCAGCATTTCTTACCCTTGAAAAACATAAAGAAAAAAACAGTGCGTAAACGGGTCCTTAAAGTGTTCTTGAGTTTTTTCCTAAAGTGCTTTTATTTTTCAGCCTTTTGAATGGACAATGCCTAGTTTATAGCGGATTTCATCAGGACGCGTTTTGGATATCACATCTCATGGAGACAGAGTAAGGATGTGATATCCGAAACGCGACCTCCTGCTCTCTGTTTTGTGTACTTGACATGATGGAATTTTATCTACGATGAAATAAAGAAAAAAATGTTTACTTTTAAAATTTGGACCTGTTTGCTGGACAATCCTACAAATTTATCTCCTTATCTGCTTGGAGTTGGCTTTCTTCTTCTAGTCCGTGCACAGTCGAAAAATTGCGGGTCTCCAATGAATCACAACAGGTGAGCTGGACTTTTCCTTGTATGTGCTCCTATTTCAGAAAGTATACATCCGCTCTCACAACTAAGGCTGAGGCCACACGGGGCACTAGTGCGATGCTCGCATGACACTCGGCTCGCGCTGGCAGCACAGCAGGAGCTGAGTGTCATGCTAGTGTCCCTGCGACTGAGGTCCGACCGTGCGAGCGGACCTCAGCTGCGGGGTCTGGCCGGGGCTGCGGAGGGGAGGGCCAGCGCTGCGGAGGGGCGGGCCAGCACTGCGGAGGGGCGGGCCTGCACGGAGGAGGGGAGGGAGGGATTTATCTCCCTCTCTCCTCCGTAGCTGGCTATTGCCATTCTCGCACTGCACTCGCGGTACACCGGTGTACCGCGAGTGCAGTGCAATTTTTCTCTCACCCCATTCACTTGAATGGGTGCGAGAGAAAAGAGTCTCGCATTACAATCACAGCATGCTGCGATTGTTTTCTCGGTCCGATTAGGGCTGAGAAAATAATCACTCTTGTGCGCTGACACACAGGCTAATATTGGTCTGAGTGGAATGCGATGTTTTATCGCACTCCACTCGCACCGATTTTCTCGGCGTGTAACTTAGGCCTTAAAGTATGTAGAGAATCAGCATGATAGCACCAGTATAGCACTGGCTTTAGTTTATATAGGAAATTCCTCTTTAAAGGGTGCTTTACACGCTGCGACATCGCTAACGATATATCGTCGGGGTCACGTCGTTAGTAACACACATCCGGTGCCGGTAGCGACATCGCAGCGTGTGACACTAAGGAGCGACGATCAACGATCGCAAAATCTTTAAAAAATGGTGATCGTTGACACATCGCTCCTTTCCTTAATATCGCTGCTGCCACAGGTACGATGTTGTTTGTCGTTCCTGGGGCAGCACACATCGCTATGTGTGACACGGCAGGAACGCCGAACATCTCCTTACCTGCGTCCACCGGCAATGAGGAAGGAAGAAGATGGGCGGGATGTTACGTCCCGCTCATCTCCGCCCCTCCACTTTTATTGGCCTACCTCTTAGTGACGCCGCAGTGACGTCGCTATGACGCCGAACGCACCTCCCCCTTGAGGGAGGGATTGTTCGGCGGTGACAGCGACGTCGCTGACAAGGTATGTGCGTGTGACGCTGCCGTAGCGATAATGTTCGCTACAGCAGCGATCACCAAATGTCGCACAAACGACGGGGGCGGGTGCTATCGAGCTCGACATCGCTAGCAATCGCTAGCGATGTTGCAGCGTGTAAAGCACCCTTAGACCACGACAATCGATATCATATATCTCAGGGTCAGAACGAGGTTCTTTCTGCTCAGTGCAGGTTTAGTTTTATTTCCATTCCTATACTTTGAGGTGTATGATGCTCAATGGAGAGATAGAACAATATAAAGGGTGTAGAGTCGTAAAAAGTACAAAGTTATACAACGTGCATAACATAAAAATCATGTGTTTTTGCCCCCCCCTCCGCATTTTACTGTAGATTTTATTTGAATTAAATTCTTATTGCATATCTTTTATTATTATTATTATTATTATTATTATTATATCTTATTTCTGGGTCAGAAATAATCTTTGCAGGAATCTTTCTGCAGTATTTCGGTCGCCTACTATTTTGATTGTAGAAAAGGTGACTGTTTTCTTCATGCTCTAAAAAATTCTCAAGTGCAGAACTAGTGTGTTTTTATTTTTAGACCCGTTACGTTAGTACTTTCTTTTGTAAGGAAAGAATAACTGTCTTTGTAGATCAGCCTACATCATGGAAAATTATAAACTTGCTGAAAAGTGAGAAAAAAAATTGTTTTAATGCTGAAAAGTCTTTTTTTCTGAGAACTAGGGTAGATATGTGTATCTAAGGGCTGTATTTCCCCTGCAAGATCATAAGCAAAGCTCTTAAAGGGGTTGTCCAGGAAAAACAAGATATCACTTATCTGATGGATAGATGGTAAGTGGTAACTTATGGATCAGTGATGGCCCGAAAACAGGGACCCGGTCAGCAGAATGGGGCACTTTTATCCTTTTTAGGCTGCTTTCACACATCCGGTTTTTGCTGAGCGGCACAATACGGCGCTTTGCAGAAAAAATGCAAACATTTTTTTTTGCCGCCGGTTGCGTTTTTTCCCCGCATAGACTTGCATTAGCGCCGTATTGTGCCGCATGGCCTTGCGGTGCGTCCGTTTTTTGCCGGATGCGGCATATTTAGCTCATGCGACGGCCGGATGGAACGTTGCCTGGCACGTTTTTTTATGCGGCGAAAAAAACGCATCGCGCTTGATCAAGCGCGATGCGGCGTGATTTATAATGCAAGCCTATGGACGCCGGAAACGGCGTCCTGTGGCAAAAACCGCATCCGGCTGCCGGATGTGTTTTTTTGCACTGCGCATGCTCAGTATCAAGCCGCATCCGTCAAAAACCAGACGGGCCGCATGGAAAAACTTATTCGCCGCATCCGTTGCATAGGTTTTTGAGCCGGATTGAGCCGCACTGCAAAAACTGGATGTGTGAAAGCAGCCTTAGTATGGACTAAGAGTGAAATCCAGCATGGAAGAAATGGAAAGATGGTAGTCACCGTTTGTTGCAGTATTTAATAGTCTTCATAACACAAAACAAGCTGGGAGGGAAAGATGGGGCATGTGTGGACTACGGCCGCTTTACGCACGGATTGCACTTCAACAGGTCCTGCCAGTCTTTATAGTGCTACTGGAAAAGCTGAGCTCTGCACTTAGCAGCTCCATAGGGAATAAATGGAGTTACGATTAAGCTTAGGCTCTTCTGTTCCATTCTATCAGGAAGAAAAGTTCCCCTTTCTGCCGATCGACTGTGGACCCAGTACCCCCAACGGACCTTTTTTTAGGCCCCTTTCACATTGCATTCAGTGGTCCTGTCGGGGCTTCCGTCTGAACCCCCGTAAAACATGTTTCGGACGCATGCGCCGACTGGGCCATTGACTGTAATGGTGCAGATGGAGTCACCGTGTGCTCTGTCTTGCACCATTTTCGGGAGTATACACTTCCTGCAGGCGGACACCCAGATGCAGTCTACTACGTCTGGGTGTCCGCCTCCATTAAGTGTATACGCCAAAAAATGGTGCAAGGCAGAGCACACGGGGGTTCGGACGGAAGCCCCAACGAGAGCACTGAACGGAGGTCACAACGCAGTGTGAAAGGGGCCTTACTCATTTATGTAGCACCATCATCACTGTCCCCATTGGGGCGCACAATCCAAATTTCCTATCCGCATGTATTTAAAGTGTGGGAAGGAACCAAAGTACCCGGAGGAAACCCATACAAATATGGGAAAAAGATACAAACTTCTTGCAGATGTTGTCCTTGGTGGATCTGAACCCATGACCCCAGCGCTGCAGGCAACACTGAATTGTTAACAATTGAGATGAAAATTCTGTTATCTTTGATACTTATTTTTCTTTTTCTTTTCTTTTTTTTATGTAAATTAGCATTTCTGTAATGCTCCATAGAGTGACATAGAGGTTGTCCGCTACTTTAACATTGATGGCCTATCCTAAAGTGGTCTTTACACGCTACGACATCGCTAATGCGAACTCGTTGGGGTCACGGAATTGGTGACGCACATCCGGCCGCATTAGCGATGCCGTTGCGTGTGACACCTATGAGCGATTTTGCATCGTTGCAAAAACGTGTAAAATCGCTCATCGGTGACATGGGGGTCCATTCTCAAAAATCGTTACTGCAGCAGTAACGAAGTTGTTCCTCGTTCTTGCGGCAGCACATGTGGCGCCCTGGCCTAGCCAGGTCGTCACAGATAACATCCAAACACCCCCACCCCCACTAGACGGGGACATCAGCCAAACAAAAACCCTTGTTGCCTCCCTCCAGTGTCTGATGTCCACACCAGGTGGGGCGGAGCTAAGCGGTTGGCTCCACCCACCGAGGAGTTCACAGGCCTGGAGGCGGGAAAAGTGACAGTTCAGTGTAGGAGTTTGAGGAGTGAGGAGTAACACTTGGGTGCCTGGGTAGTGGCCTGGGCACTAACAGCAAGGTTGGCAGACTGTGGTGGCCGTCTACAGGAGTGGTGGAGCAACGCGGAACCGTAGGACTGGGGACGGGCGACGGCCCGCCGGTACTGACCGGGGAGCGAAGTGAAGCCAGCACACACAGGCAGGGCCATCGGACCCCGACCAGGCTTGGAGCCGCCGACAATAGTCAGATCCGAATGTGACTGGGACCCCAGGGGTTTCACAACAGCAAAAGTCCCGATTGAAGGCAACCGCCCACACCGTGAGGGTATACAGCTACCGCCTAAGGCTAGAGACCCAAGGGCCAGCGTCTGCGGGCAAACGGGCTCCTCCGGTACCCATACACCGGGGAGCGGACTACCGTTGGGAATCCATAGTAGTCAGAAAGAAGAACATTAAGGTGCAGGGAAAGACAGCCGCCATCACCTGTCCGGGGAGAAGCACTGCAGCCGGCTGCGGGACCCGTCCATCCAGCCATTTGGTTTACCGAGGACTTTGTACCTTTCTTGCTGAGTGAGTACACCCGTGCCATCCGGCACCGCGCCGCGCTGTCCCTGCAACCCTGCACCTCACCAACCCTGCCTCCCCGTCACAACATCACCGGGCCCCGGGACCACCGACCCCTACCCACGGAGGGGGAAAACAACATCTCAGCTGCTCCCTACCATCGCTCCCGGGATCCCCGTCACCAGCAGCGGTGGTGCCCATCTTCACCACGACCCGTGGGTGGCGTCACGGACTAAATCCCCCAAACCAACCACCCCTTTCACTCACGAGCGAGGAGCGCCGCTCGAGTCCCCGGATCCGGCCCACCGCTCGAGCCACCGAGCAGCAGTAGCCGCAGCAGCGCCGAACCCGTGCGTTAGCGAGAGCGCAGCATCAACAGCGTCCTCCCCGCCCGCGACACACATCGCTCCGTGTGACACCGCTGGAATGAGGAACCTCTCCTTACCTGCCTCCCGGCCACTATGCTGAAGGAAGGAGGTGGGCCGGAGGTTATGTCCCGCTCATCTCCGCCCCTCCGCTTCTATTGGGCGGCGGTTCAGTGTCGCAGCTGTGACGTCGCTGTGATGCTGAACGAACCACCCCCTTAGAAAGGAAGCGGTACGCCGGTCACAGCGACATCACCGGGCAGGTAAGTATGTGTGACATGTCTGGGCGATGTTGTGCGCCACGGGCAGTGATTTTCCCGTGTCGCACAACAGATGGGGGCGGGTACCCACGCTAGTGATATCGATACCGATATCGCAGCGTGTAAAGCGGCCTTAAAGGCCACTTTACACACAGAGATAAATCTGCGGCAGATCTGTGGTTGCAGTGAAATTGTGGACAATTGTGGACAATCAGTGCGAGGTTTGTGGCTGTGTACAAATGGAACAATATGTCCATGATTTCACTGCAACCACAGATCTGCCAAAGATTTATCTCTGTATGTGACCGAGCCTTAAGGCAGCAGCTTGGGGCCAGAAATGCTGAGTTCCGGAGCTGCCCTGTCTTCTGATAGTGGCTATGGCCGGGCACTGCACATCCGCTTCCTTTTGATTTGAATGAGAGGCAGATATGCAATAGCCGGCTGCCATCGCTATCAGAAGATGGGGCAGCTATGGAACTGAGCATTTCCGGGCGCTGCCGGCACCAAGAACAGCTGATGGGTTGCCAGGTGTCGGACCACGGCTGAATAGACATTAACTATCCTAGGCTTAAGGGGGCTTTACACACTACAATATCGCTAATGCGGAGTCGTTGGGGTCACAGATTTTGTGATGCACATCCGGCCGCATTAGCGATGTTGCTGCTTGTGACACTGATGAGCGATTTTGCATCGTCGCAAAAACATGCAAAATCGCTCATCGGTGACATGGGGGCCGCAGGAACGAGGAAGCTCTCCTTACCTGCCTCCCGGCCGCTATGAGGAAGGAAGGAGGTGGGCGGGATGTTACGTCCCGCTCATCTCCGCCCCTCCGCTTCTATTGGGCGGCGGCTCATTGACGTCGCTGTGATGCCGCACGGACCACCCTCTTAGAAAGGAGGCGGTTCACCGGTCACAGCAACGTCGCCGGGCAGGTAAGTATGTGTGATGGGTCTGGGCGATGTTGTGCGGCACGGGCAGCGATTTGCCCGTGTCGCACAACAGATGGGGGCGGGTACCCACGGTAGTGATATCGGTACCAATATCGCAGCGTGTAAAGCGGCCTTTAGGCCATCAATGTAAAAGCTGTGGACAACTCCTTTAAAGATGAAACACTGCTTGTTTATAAAAAAAAAGAAAACTTCTTTGTTGCCTAGGGCAGGAGTACAGCATTACTCTGCAGACTACACTTTTTTTCTGTGACACTTGGAGCATGTGTCTGTTCAACAAAGAAAACTCTATGCCATTAGTATAGTTTGAGAATATCATTAAAGTACAGCAGCCATATTTACTTTGTGTAATGATAATTCACACTGTCCCATTCATTAAAAATGTAGAATGAGAATGTAGCTGGCGAACAAAGAGTTGGGTAATTTAGCCAGGATGTGAAACTGGTAGGAGCATATATCCCATTTAGGGTTTCTAAAACACTGACACTGCAGTATTTTTTTGTCGTTGCTGTATTAAAGGGAATCTGTCAGCAGGTTTTTGCTATGTAAGCTGAAGATAGCATGCATCAAGGGTTAAATATAGAATTCAGGGCTGCCTGTCTTGTCAAGTAGCATGACCCTTATCATTGCTCGGACTACAGTGTCACGTGCATGGCAGTCCACCACACCCTCTGCTGTGATTGAAACTTCACTGTCAATATATAATCTCTATTGAGAGCCTGGTGTGAATGGGACAGCTCCCTGGGATCAGCTACATGAACAAAGCTAAACCTTCTGATTGTGTCAGAACAGCTGCATCCAGTAATCTAAAAGCCGCTTTACACGCTACGACATCGCTAGCAATTGCTAGCGATGTCGAGCGCAAAAGCACCCGCCCCTATCCTACATGCGATATCGTCACACGCACATACCTGCTCTGCGACGTTGCTGTGACCAGCGAACCGCCTCCTTTCTAAGGGGGCGGTTCGTTCAGCGTCACAGCGGCGTCACAGCAGCGTCACCGAATTGCCGCCCAATAGAAGCGGAGGGGCGGAGATGAGCGGGACGTAACATCCCGCCCACCTCCTTCCTTCCTCATTGCGGCCGGCCGCAGGTAAGGTGAGGTTCCTCGTTCCTGCGGTGTCACACATAGCGATGTGTGCTGCCGCAGGAGCGGCGAACTACTTCGTACACCGAGCAGCAGCAATATTCGATAATAGGGGGGCATGTCACCGATGAGCGATTTTGACCGTTTTTGCAATGATTCAATATCGCTCATCGGTGTCACACGCAAAGACATCGCTAAAGCAGCCGGATGTGCGTCACCAATTCCGTGACCCCAACGAGATCGCTTGAGCGATGTCGCAGCGTGTAAAGCGGCCTTTAGAGATACATTGTTGGATTCAGGATCTCTTTGTTTGCATTATACTGCTCTCAGATGAGGTAGCAAAAATCTGCTGAGAGATTCCCTTTAACATTTATGCAGTCTACTAGCAGTAGGTCGGGTGCCTGGTTGAGCAGTTAAGAGGGTAGTCCTAATCTGTGATGTATTGGAAGTAGAAAAAGGGATGATCCACTGATTAGTCCCTACTAGACGAGATCCAATGGAGAATAACTTGTGAATTGGCAGCAGTCATGGGCTTTCAAGGCTCATTGATGTACATAGAGTACAAAGGCTACCTCGTCTGATTCCAAAAAAGAGCTACTTTAACACTTTCTTGACTTATTGAATACACGTGGACTGGACACCTTCAGATTTCTGGCAGAGTCAATGCTTTAACAGGTCGCGGCGCCTGGGGTGGCACAAGGGAATTTTTACATTATTATATTGTTGATTCTAATGTTGTGACTGATGTAAATAGTTGAAATTCTGTTAATTTCCGTTGTCTTTTATGGCCTTTTATATCCTTTGTATTGTGCAATCTCCAAGATGCAGTAATTTCTCCTGAATGTAATGCTTTGTGCACTGTATATTGCCGCCACAGAATAGGTTTTGTGTCTTTATATGACGAGTGATTACTACCACAGTACAATCCAATGACATCTGTTTTGAAGGCCCCCGCACCCCCTCTATTTCTTTCAAATCAGAGAACTACAGCACTTTGTATTGAATTATTTTTTTTATTTTATTTTGTGTGGTTTTTTTTGCTTGGCAAACCTGTCACAGCTCAGCAGGTGTCACGCGTTTCAGGCTTTGCCTTTTATTGTACAATGCTTGATGTAATTATAAGGCAGCATTTCAGTGATAGGTAGGTAGACAGACAGGAGCGATGACAGGACACAGGCACGTTTTGTAGTTTATTTTCTTAAGTGTAAATGCAGTAAATTGGGGAAGACAGGTGGATCAACAAGATAAAGGAACTTTGATACAATTTTGATAATCCAGTGTTACTGGACCAGGACACTTACAGTGAACCTGTCAGGTCCAATATGAACCCAGTACCACAAACAGTTCTGGGTGCATATTGCAAATCCCTACCTTAGGCCCTGTGCGCACGCTGCGTTTTTGCTCGTTTTTTGGGTGCAGTTTTGGTCTCAAAACTGCATGAATTTTCCTCCTCAGCAAAGTCTATGAGATTTCATTTTTGCAGTTTTCTTTGGCTGCGTCTTTGTCGTGACCACCAAGATGCAGCATGTCAATTCTTTATGCTTTTTTTGCCACCTTTTGTTAGCCCTTCCAGTGAATAGATTTGACTTAAAATACTTATTGGGCAAAAACGCGGTAAAAAAACGCATCAAAATGTGGTAAAAAAAAATAAAAGGCATCAAAAACGCTTCAAAACGCATGTGTTTTTTGCATTTTTTGGATGCGTTTTTGTTTTATGCACTATGTGCTAACATAGCCTAACTGTCCCTGTATCTAGTATCACACATAAAGAGATCTTTATAACAAGTATTTCTAACGATCCTTTATGATATGCTAATGAGCGCAGGGACTAGCCGCAAGGGTGTTAGTTCCTGCAAGGGTGTATTAACATACTGTTCAATGCAGCGTCACCAGCGTTGCCTCGTGTATCTGTGTCTGCTGGGACCGCTAATCTGAATGCCGGGCACTTCCGGTCATGTGCACTATGAAGCTGGGTGTACATATCTCGGCTTCAGAGAGGTCTAGTGCGCATGACTGGAAGTGCCAGGACTTCTGATCGGTAGTCACAGCGGACACAGGTACGCATGTCACCGCTGATGATGCTGCATTGAGTAGCATGTTAGTACACCCATGTGGACGTGCTAACATGCTAAGAAGGCCGAATGAATGCAGGAACCAACGCCCTTGTGACTAGTCCCCTCGCTCATTAGCATAAGATAAAAGATCTTAAGCAATACTTTTTCTAAAGATCTCTTTATCTATACCAGTGTAAACAGGGACAGTTAGGCAGGGATTAGAATTATGCACCCACCCACTCGTGGTTCTGGGTGCATATTGCACTTGACAGATTCCCTTTAAATATTCTTTTTACAGATTATAGAACATTGGACATCTGATGTAAAAACTATAATTCTGCTGTGATCCTGAGGACCTGGCTTCATTTTCTGCTTTGCCATCATTCACCAAATTTGCCAATGTTTGGACCTGTTGATGAAGGAGACCCTGTAGTATGCAAAGTACATTGCCAAAATAAATGTAAATCAACTCGCCTTATCTTTAGGCCTCGTCTCTTCGACACATAATTCTCACGCTGCACACATGCTTCTGTCTGAAGGAAAGTCACAAAAGAAAACCATATGCAAGTGAAGCATCCCTGGAGGTTTTCCCTTGGCTTTTTCAGGGGGAGATTTGCCAAATTCTCTGGAAGTTTTCTTTTTCCCAAGGCTTTCTGGACAATGTTGGAATATTAGGCACCTTTCACACATCAGTTTTTTGCCATCCGTCACAATGCGTTTTCTCGACGGATCCATCACAGATTGTGGCTAAACTGATGTGACGGATCCGCTTTTCGACGGATCCGACTAGCTTGGGGCTAAATAATAATTGGAGCATTCTCATTTAAAAAAAAACCTAATCCATCGCCGAATTCCGTCATTTGATGGATTACGAGAGATCCTGCGCCCATAAGCTTCCATTCTACCAAACGACGGACGGCGACGTTTTTTCGACGTACAGAAAAAACTTTACTGTGGACGTCATCTCTGTCAAACATTTTTCAACAGATCCATTGAACGACGGATGAAACGTGAGGTCATCCATCGCTAATACAAGTCAATGAGAAAAAAATGGATTCAGCGGCATCAGTCGCCGGATCCGTTTTTTTCAAAATTCGTGAAAGGGGTCTTATCAGGTATTTCATACACATACACTCGGGGGAAGATCTCGACATAGACGTTTCTCATTCTCAGTCAGGAGAGCCAGTCTTAAGGGTGCTTCACACGCTGAGACATTGTTAGCGATGTCGCGAGCGATAGCATCCGCCCCCGTCGTTCGTGCGACGTGTGATCGCTGCTGTAGCAAACAATATCGCTACGGCAGCGCCACACGCACATACCTGTTCAGCGACGTCGCTGTGACCGCCGAACAATTCCTCCTTCAAGGGGGAGGTGCGTTCGGCGTCACAGGGCATCACAAAACGGCCGCCTAGTAGAAGAGGAGGGGAGGAGATGAGCGGCCGGAACATGCCGCCCACCTCCTTCCTTCCTCCTTTCCGGTGGACGCAGGTAGGATGATGTTCGTCGTTCCTACGGTGTCACACACAGCGATGTGTGGTGCCGCAGGAACGACGAACAACCTGCGGAATGAAACACCAACGACATTATGATTTGGAGCGATGTGTCAACGATCAAAGATTTTTGCCGTTTTTGCGATCGTTGATCTTCGCTCCTAGCTGTCACAGACTGCGATGTCGCTAACGACGCCGGATGTGCGTCACAAACACCGTGACCCCGACGATATATCGTTATCGATGTCGCAGCGTGTAAAGCACCCTTTAAGGTCCTCATACCCATTAGATGAAAATGGGACAAATGAAAGGTCGTTCACCGATGTCAAAAATACATCACAGGCTGCATCGTCCGGTATTGAATTTATTAGCCAGTGCTGATCATTGTTTGTGAAAAATTCAACATGCGCAACCGGTGTTTTGCACAATTACAACTGTTCATTGGTTGTTTGTTGGTCGACATGAACTCCACCCAACCAGCTAACGATCACTCATTATGTTCAAAATCATCTACTTAGTTGAAATAAAACCTAATGTGTGCTGAGCTCACCGATCCGTTGGTTTGTGGATTAGCTTCACAGCCCACCTGGAGGTGCATGGATAGGGTGGGAGCTTCGCCACACTTCAGACATGTCAGCGAAGAACCAAAGATCCAGAATGGAATATGTTATATTTTACTATATCTTGGATCTTTGGTTCTTCACTGGACACCCCTTTTCTTCTGAGATGTCTAATGTGTACAGGGTCCCTTAGGAAGTGACAAATTTTCATAGGCATTCAGAAGGGGAGTTGTAGTATTATATGACTACTATGTGGCAGTATTACTGTATGTAGGCTGAAATTACGAGAATACCTGTAAAAAACAAAGAGGGTCCTTCTGTGCTTGTGACTGAGGATACCATATTTATCAATCCAGTGCACATCAGGAACCAGGTTAGGAACAAGACTATATATATCTATACATTTGCTGCTGGAGTCTATTTTTATAAGACGGTTTCTTATTGTTTGTCTTTTGGGATGGTCTAACATACTCCTATTGTCTATAGTGATTTTCCACCTCAGTGTTACTATGAATATAAAACCACATGTGAAAGTTGACATTTTACCTACTATTGAATGTGCAGTGTAGGAGCTAGATTTAACCATTGAAGGACACCGTGAAATTATTAATTAAAGGGAACCTGTCACCAGATTTGTCGACTGTAAAACTGCGGCCACCACCAGTGAACTCTTATATACAGCATTCCAGAATAAGAGCCGAGGGTGCTGTGTAGAACATAAAACCACTTTTATTATACTCTCCTATGGGGAAATCTGGTCCGATAGGTGTCACTCCTCTCAGGTCCGACACCTCTTCTCTGCGGCGATTTCCATCCTCCTTCTTTTGAGGCCCGTGTGCATTATGCGGCCTACATCATGCACACTGGCCTGCATTGTCGTGCTACGCAGGCGCACTTTAATCTCCCCTGCTCAGGGCAGCTCAAAGTATTGTAGTGCGCATGCGTTAGCGGTATTTAACCTTCCCTCACACCTGCACATTATAGTATTTTGATCTGCCCTCAGCAAGGCAGATCAAAGTGCGCCTGTGTAGGACCGCAATGTTAGCCTGTGTTTATGATGTAGGACATGTCATCCATACTGGGCTGGGTAAAAGGAGGACGGAGATCGCAGCAGAGAGGAGGCGCCAGACCGGAGAGCAGCGACACCCATCGGACCGGACCGCCCCTTATGTCAGTATTATAAAAGTGTTTTTTATGTTATACAGAGCGTCCTGGGCTCTTATATACAGCTTTCTGGAATTTAAGGAAATTATTGAAAGCAATGTGGATTGTGCATGCAGTATAGTAACCCTCATAGATAGGAACCTGAACATTAGGTACTGCACAAAGGAAATATCTGGACTGAGAGCCAATGACTTGAGCACTCGTCCATTGGAAATACTATGAACTTACCACTCCAATTATGAAAATAAATTTATTTCACACAGGCAAATCCACTTATATAAGTAATTGACGTTTAGACCTAACATTAGGTCTTCATCAGAACAGATTGTGACACAATATTATAGGAACAGGAAAGTAAAATATTTTACTCTCCTTGCATGTTTATATATCGTGTTGCAATCCGTTCTGATGAAGGCCTGATAATAGACCGAAACGTTAATCACTTATACAAGTGGATATATTCTCCTTGCATGTTTATATATCGTGTTGCAATCCATTCTGATGAAGGCCTAATAATAGACCGAAACGTTAATCACTTATACAAGTGGATATACTCTCCTTGCATGTTCATATAAAATTGTGTCGCAGTCTGTTCTGATGAAGGCCTAATGATAGGTCGAAACCTCAATTATACAATTGGTGTCCCTGTGAGAAATATTTTTTTGGGGTTCTTTCCTGTTATCACATCATAATTGGAGTGCCAAGTTCATAATTTTTCTTATATCTGGAGTGAAATCCTACGTGAGCACCCACCTTAAAGCCATGCCAAGAAGCCTCCCTGTTGTTTTAATCCATTATGGACCATTCATTACTTCATTTAGTATAATTGATAAATTAGATATTATACATCAGGCCCCTAACAATACAAATACTGAGCAGCTAATTCACTAACAAGCCATTTTTTATGTATTTTGAGCAGTTTTCTGCTGATATTTATGGAACTTCTTATTGTTTGGTATTAAAAAAAAAATCAAATTGGCTAATGGTGTGACATAAGTAAGTGTTAAAATGTCTTTCCTGTTGCCCAGTTAATGAACAATTATTGTCACACGTTGGACAATTATTTCTCATCGAGAAAAGAAATATGGCCAGTAATCAGTTATATAACGGATGATATCTATTAGTCCACTAGTGTTATAGACTAACAGGTAATGGACTCATAATCAGCCACTTAGAGGCACATGTATCTAGACACGTGATAAATGTATCTAGGCACGTGTATCTAAGGCTTGTGTTTATGTTGCCAAGCATTTGGTAATAACCAAACAGAAAATGTAATTGAGCTGGTGGAAAGTCTAGTGTAAGATGGTGCCAGATGCCTGTTATACCATCCCAGCTCGATACTTAAAGGGGTATTCAAGCCAAAAGTATTTGCTACCTGTTCCCTGCATTTTGGGTGACTTCCTATAAGTCCCTGAGACTTTAGAATAGTGTGGAACAGGCAGCGTATGACGGACGGCTGTGCTAGTCAAATTCCGGCTAACCGTCGTCAACGGGTAGCCGGTTTCAGCAATTGGTTGTTGGCTCTTCACCTGCAGCATCTAGTATTTATCACGTATAGCGTTGATGACTAATATATGCTTTTGTTTACAATATCCCTTTAAAGGGATATTCCAGATTCAAAATAAGGATATGCTATCACTTTTCCTAACTTAAAAAAACCCTTTGCATAACAGAACTAAGATTCTTAGGCTGATGTCCTTTGTCACTCATAGGTTGTGTTCACACAGGAGAGAAATGCTGTAAACTCAAGTCACTTGTTGGGAAACTACCTTAGGCCTAAGACACACATCCATGCCGCCGGTACGTGTTTGGCAGTTTTTTCACGTACCGGCGGCACGGAGACACGTGGACCTATGTTTTCATTATTGTTTGGACACACGTAAGTATTTTGGAACGGAACGTGTGTCCGTTCCGTACTTACGTGAGTCCGTGATTTTCTCACGCTGACATGTCCACGTATTCTCCAGCAGCACGGGTGTCACACAGCCCGCTCCTGTACCACACGGATGTAGTGTGGATGCGGTTCCGTGTTGTCACGCTCCCCGGGTCCTCGGCTCCCCTCCCCGGGTCCTCTGCTCCGCTCCCCGGGTCCTCAGCCCCGCTCCCCGGCTCACCTGCCACGCTCCCCGCTCTCCAGCCTCCGGTGCCTGTCCTTCCCAGGCCCCCTGGTCTCCGATCTCGGCGCCCGACGGCTTCCCAGGCCCTGGCCGGCTCCCCTGCGTCCTCCTCTCAGCTTCCTTCCCTGGCTTCTGGCACCCGGGCTGCGCGCATGCGCATTAGGGCGCGCGCGCGGTCACTGACCCTTTCTTAAAGGGCCAGCGTCCATTAACAGGAAATGAGGCTAAACAGGTACAGGGTATAAAGGGGTTTATTGTCCAAAGGGGCGGGGCCTGATCTTCGTGTTTCCTAAGCTAGGAGTCAGGTCTCCTGGTGTCTCTGTGCATATACTCACCTATCTCTCTTGTAGAGCCGTGCCTGCCTCGCCATCCAGTCCTGCCGTATCCTGAACCCCGAACGCTGTCCGTCTGCCATCCTGACAGTCCGCACCATCTCGGATCCCTGCGGTGACCCGTCATCTCGCTCCAAAGGTTCCGGACCCCGCCTGACATCATCTCGGCTTCCGAACCTGAGCTGCGTCACCCGGACTACCACCCGTGACTCCGTGGTCCCAGGGACTTCTCCGCTATACTCGTGTGCACGGACTGTTCTGCTGTTTATAGTGTTCCAGCTACCGGACTCTTTACTACCATCTAGGAGTTCGGCCCAGTGGATCCACCTCCTGGGTCTGCCCGTCCACCTGGCCGTGACAGTAAGATCAGGCCATGGATCCCGCTGCAGCACTAGCAGCCGTACAGGAGGAACTCCAACGCCAGCGTGAAGTCCAGACCCGCATGCTGCAATTCATGTCTTCTGTGGACGCCCGCCTGAACACGCTACAAGTGGCAGTTACGACTTCAACATCCCGGGCTTCCACTAGTCAATCCACGGATCCAGCTCCTGTGGCGACTTCTTCAGATACCACCAGACTTCGGTTGGCTTCACCACCCCGGTACGCCGGAGACCCCAAGACCTGCAGGGGATTCTTAAACCAATGCTCCCTCCATTTCACGCAGCTGCCGCATTTGTTTGCCTCCGACCAAGCCAAGGTCGCGTTCATCATGTCCCATCTAGAGGGTGAGGCACTGGCGTGGATGAACCCCTTGTGGGAGAAGGGGGATCCTGTGACCACGAACCTCCAGGAGTTCCTGCAGGCATTCCGTGCTACCTTTGATGAGCCCGGACGCGCCTCCGCGTCTGCTTCGTCTCTTCTCCGGTTACGTCAGGGGACTCTGACGGTGGGTCAATACGCGATCCGGTTTCGCACCCTGGCCTCAGAACTCGGATGGAACAACGAGGCCCTAACCGCCGCCTTCTGGGAAGGACTCTCAGGGCGAATTAAAGACGAGCTGGCGGGTCGTGACGTACCGACCACCCTGGATGCCCTGATTGCCCTAGCGACTCGAGTGGACATTCGCTTTCAGGAGCGATCCAAGGAAGTGTCCCGTGAGAGACGTCCGGTACGGCATTCCTCTCCTCCGCAGAAACCCTCCGTACTTCAGTCATCAACAGCAGGGGTCCCCGTCCACGAGCCCATGCAAATCGACCGAGTGCGGCAGTCTGAACAACGTCGAGCAGAGCGGCTCGCCAAGGGTCTCTGCTTTTACTGCGGTGAGGGCACACACCTGCTACGCTCCTGTCCAGAGAGGCCGGGAAACTCCAAAGCCTAGGGTTGGTAGGAGAGGCCACCCTAGGTGCTGGGACTCTCTCAGACCCGGGTACATGGACAGTGCAAGTGACAACGGGAGAGACGCGGTTCACGGCTGATGCCTACCTCGATTCCGGGGCAGCAGGCAATTTCATCCAGCAGGCCACGGTGGACAAGTACCAGGTGCCCGTTATTCCACTCGACAAGCCCCTAGTGATTGCCTCTGTGGATGGGAGACCCCTCTCTGACACCATCTCCTGGATCACCAGGCCGGTCGAACTGCGTATCGGTGCCCTTCACACCGAGAACATCGCTTTCTACGTCCTCCCACACATGTCCCATCAGATCCTGCTGGGACTTCCATGGTTGCGGACACACGAACCATCAGTCAGCTGGGGCACTGGCGAAATCACCCGATGGGGCTCTTCGTGTCATGAGAGGTGCCTAAAGTCCATACAACCCTTCCGACGACCTCCGGTTCTAGAGAACCTACCGGGGCTGCCCTCGGCCTATTGGTCCTTTGCAGATGTCTTTGATAAAAAGGAATCCGAGGTACTGCCGCCACATCGTCCATACGATTGTGCCATCGACCTGCTCCCAGGAACAACACCACCACGAGGACGAATATATCCTTTATCTCCAGCCGAAACAAGGGCCATGTCTGCTTACATCTCAGAGAGCCTGGCAAGGGGATTCATTCGGAGATCCTCCTCTCCTGCTGGAGCAGGTTTCTTCTTTGTCAAGAAGAAAGAGGGCGACTTACGCCCATGCATAGACTACCGGGGTTTGAATCAAATCACCGTAAAAAACAAGTACCCTCTGCCGCTCATCCCCGAATTGTTTGACCGGCTTAGAGGAGCTCGTGTGTTCACCAAGCTGGATCTTCGGGGTGCTTACAATCTGGTACGCATCCGCTCTGGTGACGAATGGAAGACCGCGTTCAATACGCGCGATGGACATTATGAATACTGCGTGATGCCCTTCGGCCTGTGTAACGCTCCTGCCGTCTTTCAAGAACTGGTGAACGACGTGTTCCGGGACCTTCTCTACATCTGTGTGGTAGTGTATCTAGATGACATCCTTGTCTTCTCTCCGGACCTCCAAACCCACAGAGAAAACGTACAGCTGGTTCTACAAAGACTGAGAGAAAATCGTCTGTACGCAAAGTTTGAGAAGTGTGTCTTTGAGCGGTCTTCTCTCCCCTTTCTGGGGTACATCATCTCTGATACTGGACTGCAGATGGATCCCAAGAAGGTCTCCGCCATTCTCAACTGGCCTCCTCCTTCTGGACTGAAGGCAATCCAACGCTTCCTGGGATTCGCCAACTACTACCGCCAGTTTATCCCTCACTTCTCTGCCTTGACTGCTCCTCTCTCCGCTTTGACTAAGAAGGAGGCTAATCCAAAGGACTGGTCACCTGCGGCCGACGCCGCGTTTGGCTCTCTGAAGCGGGCTTTTGCTTCCTCTCCTGTACTCCACCGTCCGGAGTTAAACCGCCAGTTCACCTTGGAGGTGGATGCCTCCTCCTCAGGAGCCGGAGCAGTGCTCATGCAAAAGTCCTCCTCCGGGAAGATGGTGACTTGCGGATTCTTCTCCAAGGGCTTCTCAGCGCCTGAGCGCAACTACACCATCGGTGACCGAGAGCTCTTGGCAGTCAAACTGGCTTTGGAGGAATGGCGCTACCTCCTGGAAGGTGCAGTGTACCCCGTGATTATTTACACGGACCACAAGAACTTGAAATACCTACGGTCTGCTCAGCGTCTGAACCCACGGCAAGCCAGGTGGTCCCTATTCTTTGCCAGGTTTGATTTCCAGCTTCACTTCCGACCCGCGGACAAGAATGTACGCGCTGATGCCTTGTCCAGGTCTTTCATGCCCATGGAACAGGAGGAAGAGACTACCCAACCCATCATTTGTCCTAGTAAAATCATTCCGGTGGCTCCTGTCACCCTGGCCCAGATACCGCCCGGGAAGACCTATGTCTCTGAGGTAGACAGGAGAAAAGTGTTACACTGGGGTCATGCCTCGAAAACAGCCGGTCATGCTGGTCAGAAAAAGACATGGGGTGCGATTGTACGTCATTATTGGTGGCCATCCCTTCGCACGGACGTCGCTGCTTTTGTATCCGCCTGCTCCTCTTGTGCCAGGAACAAGACGCCCAAACACCTCCCATATGGCCGTCTTCTGCCTCTGCCGATACCCTCAGTTCCGTGGCAACACATAGCAATGGACTTTATTACGGACTTGCCATTGTCCTCCGGACACACAGTCATATGGGTCGTGGTGGACCGGTTCTCTAAAATGGCTCATTTCGTCCCTATGGCTGGACTGCCCTCTGCTCAGGAACTCGCGGACGCCTATATACAACACATCTTCCGCTTGCATGGCTTTCCATTACACATCGTATCCGACAGAGGAACCGCTTCTGGAGGGCTCTCTGTAAACATCTGGGAGTGACTCTGGACTTTTCATCTGCATACCATCCTCAGTCTAATGGCCAGGTAGAGAGGGTCAATCAAATCTTGACCTCTTTCTTACGTCACTATGTTAACGCCCATCACGACGACTGGTCCGCTCTTCTTCCTTGGGCTGAATTCTCCCACAACCACCACATCAGTGAGTCGTCCTCCAGCTCTCCCTTCCATGTCGTTTACGGACTTCAGCCTTCCATCCCATTGCCTGTATCCCCTTCTTCGGATGTCCCTGCTGCAGATACTGTAGCCCGTGACTTCGCAACCATTTGGGACTCTGTCAAAGCGTCCCTTGGGCGTGCTTCCCTGCGGATGAAAAGACACGCAGACAAGAAACGTCTGGACCCTCCGTGTTTCTCTCCTGGAGATCTAGTCTGGCTTGCTTCCAAGTACGTCCGCCTGAAGATACCATCATACAAGCTGGGCCCTCGCTACATTGGGCCGTTTAAAGTCCTCAACAAGATCAATGAGGTCTCCTACAAGCTACAGCTCCCGGCCACGATGAGGATACCAAACTCATTTCACGTCTCCCTGCTCAAGCCGGTTGTCCTTGGTCCCTTCTCCGCTGCTGCCAGTCCGGCTCCTCCACCTATTGCCGATGACGACATCTATGCGGTAAGGGATATCGTGGCCATGAAGACCGTACGAGGTCGACAGTTCTTCCTGGTGGACTGGGAAGGGTATGGTCCTGAGGATAGGTCCTGGGAGCCCAGGGAGAACGTGGGCACTCCTCTGATCCGTGCCTTCATGTCCCGGTTGCGGGGAGGGTGGCGTGGGGGGGGGGGGTACTGTCACGCTCCCCGGGTCCTCGGCTCCCCTCCCCGGGTCCTCTGCTCCGCTCCCCGGGTCCTCAGCCCCGCTCCCCGGCTCACCTGCCACGCTCCCCGCTCTCCAGCCTCCGGTGCCCGTCCTTCCCAGGCCCCCTGGTCTCCGATCTCGGCGCCCGACGGCTTCCCAGGCCCTGGCCGGCTCCCCTGCGTCCTCCTCTCAGCTTCCTTCCCTGGCTTCTGGCACCCGGGCTGCGCGCATGCGCATTAGGGCGCGCGCGCGGTCACTGACCCTTTCTTAAAGGGCCAGCGTCCATTAACAGGAAATGAGGCTAAACAGGTACAGGGTATAAAGGGGTTTATTGTCCAAAGGGGCGGGGCCTGATCTTCGTGTTTCCTAAGCTAGGAGTCAGGTCTCCTGGTGTCTCTGTGCATATACTCACCTATCTCTCTTGTAGAGCCGTGCCTGCCTCGCCATCCAGTCCTGCCGTATCCTGAACCCCGAACGCTGTCCGTCTGCCATCCTGACAGTCCGCACCATCTCGGATCCCTGCGGTGACCCGTCATCTCGCTCCAAAGGTTCCGGACCCCGCCTGACATCATCTCGGCTTCCGAACCTGAGCTGCGTCACCCGCACTACCACCCGTGACTCCGTGGTCCCAGGGACTTCTCCGCTATACTCGTGTGCACGGACTGTTCTGCTGTTTATAGTGTTCCAGCTACCGGACTCTTTACTACCATCTAGGAGTTCGGCCCAGTGGATCCACCTCCTGGGTCTGCCCGTCCACCTGGCCGTGACACGTGTGACATGCGACGGAGAACACGTGTCATTCATTTAAAAATAAAAAAAAACACATACTCACCTCCACCAGCCCTGCAGAATCTTCCGCTGCAAAATTTTCCTGCCGGCCGCCGCTCGTTATGAGCGTGTAAAGGAGGTGGGCGTGCTGTCACGGGCGCTAATTTCCTCCCCTCCGCTCGGCCGGAAGCAGCGTCAGCGGGGAGTGGGCGGGGCTGGAGCCGAAGATCAGAACCCTGGACAGCAGCGCGGACCACGTGAATATGCAAATTACCGGTTCTCGTGTGCTATCACGGATAGCACACGGCGAACACACGTGGACCGCACGTACCCGAGACACGTACTTACCACACGCAACACGCAGGGAAAATACGTGTTTCGCGGCACGTGCATATTTTTAACGGATGTGTGTTGGAGGCCTTAAAGGGAATCTGTCTGCAAGTTTTTGCTTCCTATTCTCAGAGCAGCATAATGTGGGGGCAGAGATCCTGATTCCAGCGATGTGTCACTTACTGAGCTGCTTAGAGTAGTTTTTTATAAAATCATACTTACTTTTCCTGCTGCCAAGTAGTCCAAAAACACCACCACCTCTAATTGGCAGGTTTCTGCCTATGCACAGTGTACACAGAAATTAGCCAATCAGTGGTGTGGGCGGGGTTATACAGAGCTCAGCATGCAGAGAACTGGATCTGCAGCAGATAAAACAGGTTTTTAATTAAAACTACAGCACTCAATAATGTTAGTGATACATCGCTGGACTTAGTGTCTCTGCCCCCCATGTTTATAATACTCAGATATGGTAGCAAAAACCTTGTAATAGATTTTTTTAGCTCCCTCATACATTAATTGAAAGTTGAATGCACCTGCCGATTTTGACGGGACTGGCTGATCATCCGAATGGTGTATGTGACTCTGCCCCAATAGGTAATTTTAGGTTAGAGAATGTTTAAGCTGTTATAATTTGAACAACTAATCCTTTTTTAAAGGGAACCTGTCAGGGGCAATATGTACCCAGAACCACAAGCAGTTCTGGCTGCATATCACTAATCCCTGCCTCCCTGTATACACTAGCATAGATAATTAGATCTTTAGAAAAAGTATATTATATGCTAATGAGCACGGGGACTAGTCCTGAGGGCGTTACTTCCCTTGACTAGTCAGCCCACATAGCATTCGTAGCATGCCCCTGTGGGCGTACTAACATGCTAATGAATGCGCAGCGACACACACATACCTCACTCTTCATGGAGTCCCCGGGACTCCCGATCATGACACTAAAGTGATGCCGGGTGTAAGCTTCCCGGCTTCAGTGAGGTACAGTGCGCATGACCGGAAGTGCTGAGGACTCCGGATCATGCGCAGAGCGTATCCATCCTCCACCGGCCTCCATGAACAGTGAGTTGTGTGACATTGCTGCACGTTCATTATCATGTTAGTACGCCCACAGGGGCGTGCAGCCATGCTATGTGGGCCGACTAGCCAAGGGAACTAACACCCTCGGAACTAGGCCCCGTGCTCATTAGCATATAATATATGATCTTTAGACATACTTTTTCTAAAGATCTCTTTATCTATGCTACTAGATACAGGGACAGTTAGGCAGGGATTAGCAATATGCACCAAGAACTGCTCGTGGTTCAGAGTGCATATTGCAACTGACAGGATCCCTTTAAGGACGATAACCTGATGCCATAAGAGTTTACAATGGCTTTCTTCTCTCTCACTGTTGAAAAAAACATAAACACTTAGCCAATAATGTATAGGGGAGTTGGTAGAGTTAGCAGTCTGGCAAATTAACATTGGGGCGACAGCTACCGTATTACATTGAAAATAATACCTACCCTGAAAATAAGCCCTAGTAGGATTTTATTTTTTTTGGGAAGTATTATTAAAGTATCAGCCCTACTAATAAGCCATAGTTAAGTTCGTGGATTCCAATGCGATCCTCGGGCTCTTAAAGGGAACCTGTCACCAGATTTAAGGGAACCTGTCACCAGATTTGGGACCTATAAGTTGCGGGAACCACCAGTGAACTCATATACTGCATTCTAACATGCTGTATATAAGAGCCCAGGCCGCTGTGTAGAACATAAAAATGACTTTATAATACTCACCTAAATGGTCAGTTCGGTGCAGACTGGTCAGATGAGTGTCTCCGTTCTCTGGGTGCGGCCCCTCACCTTTTGGCCATCTTTATCCTCCTTCTTCTGAAGTCTGGGTGCATGACGCGTCCTACGTCATCACACACAGGCCGGCATTGGGGCACAATACTTTGATCTGCCCTGCTCAGGGCAGATCAAAGTGCCCCTGTGCTTGTGAATGACGTAGTATGCATGTTAGAATGCTGTATATAAGAGCCCACTGGTGGTGGCCACAGCTTATAGTCACCAAATCTGGTGACTGGTTCCCTTTAATACAGCAGTGTGACTGCACCCAATTACTGACACCGGCGCAGAGGGGTGGGCTGGATTGTGGAAGAGGCTAAGGCTAGTTTCACACTTGCGTTCAGCGGAGTCCGTCACTATGGAGAATAGCGCAGTCTGTTAACGCACTGCGCTATTCTCCATAGACTTGTATGGATGACGCACTGTAACGCAAGTGTCAGCGTTGCATCCGCCGGACGACGCAGCGTCGTTATTTTGACGCTGCGTCGGGCGGAAGGAACGCAGCATGTAACTTTTTTTGAGCAGCGGAATCCTTTGGATTTCACTGCGCATGCTCTCTCTGTCTCCCTCCACCCGTAACCAGGGTACACATCGGGTAACCAAGGAACCCTGGTTACGTGTGCCGGGAGCCTGACACTTCCCCGCTCGGCTCCCTCCCTCACACACAACACACACACACAAAACACACACACACACTCTCACCTGTCCCCCAGCGATGCAGTCCCCGTGGCACTGACGTCCTCAGCCATGGCCCCGCTCGGCTCCACCCACTTCGCACTCCGCCCCCGCCCCCCGCACACATTGTTGGTGACCAAACGATCAGCTGATCACCCGGCGGCCGGCTACTGGGAGTGATCAGCTGCTCACCCGGCGGCCGGCTACTGTGAGTGATCGGCTGATCACCCGGCGGCCGGCTACTGTGAGTGATCGGCTGATCACCCGGCGGCCGGCTACTGTGAGTGATTGGCTGATCACCCGGCGGCCGGCTACTGTGAGTGATCGGCTGATCACCCGGCTACTGTGAGTGATCGGCTGATCACCCGGCGGCCGACTACTGTTAGCGATCAGCTGATCGTTCACAGTAGTCTGCCGACGGTAAAACTGTAAAAAAACCAAAACGAATTGCGTTGTTTTGCAGCATCCGTTGCATCCGTCACACAACGCAATGCAACGGATACCGTTCAATGCAAGTGTGAAACTAGCCTAAGAGGTGAGTATTCATTTCTCATTAACATAAGTTTAACTATTCAGCGACTATAACTTTTCCGGGGCTTACAGCAATGCACAGCAAAGAATTATAAGACATCCCTTGAAAATAAGCCCTAGAACCTCTTTCGGAGCAAAAAATAATGAGACCCTGGCTTATTTTCGGGGAAACACAATATCTCATGTACACACCCAGTTTTACAGATTACATCCCAGTTATCTTTCAGTACAAATGACCAGTGAAAAAAAAACATTCCTTTTTATACTTGCAGCTCCTTAATAACATAAGGATATTCATATAAACTATATAAGCTCATATGACACGATCTTCGATCTATGATGGGAGTGCAAATTAAAGGAGATGATGAAGAGTGTGAAAGTTTCGAAACGCACAGATGACATTTTATAGTCTTCGGGTCTTTGGGGCCATATCTATTTATTCAGAAGACAAACCAAACTATAACTTCAGACTACATAGAACTTAGACCATCTTAGAACGTTTGGAAGTTCACCAAGTTTATTCTTTATTCAGTAACCTCTGATTTCTTGGTGCAATGCTGAAAATCACAGCCAGCTAATTAGAAAATGAATACAAGATAAGAAAATGAAGGGATTACGCCGGTGCCGGGGTGGCTGAACCTCGGTGCTACGCTTTCGCTACCAGAAGCCTCCACATCTTCACGATAAGAAAAGGTAGAATTAAGCATCCGTCTGATGATGATGTAGAAGTCGAAATTGCAGAATATTGTTTGATGAGTTTACATTAGATATAATTAAGTCAATGGATTTTAAAGTGCTTGACCCTTCAAGACCACCCTTAATCAAAGTCCTAATCAAATAACTGTTAACGCTGTTATTAGAGAAAAATTTAGAGGGGGGAGGGGAGATCAATGTTAATGTTTAATAAAATGAAGTGGATAATCTCACCTTTTCTCTTCTGTAGTAGCTGAATGAATTTGGCTAATATTACCAAGTGTTTCAAGTTGTTTTTTCATTGTTCTCTATAGGCCAGAAAATGTGTCTTGCATCGTGCAATGATTTTTCTTTTTCTCTGCAAACTATATTTTATATTCTTAATCAGACAATAGTTTGGTAATAGGTCAATAGGTTGTTGTTTGCTTTTTTGCAAACACTTAAAATGTAAAGAGAATACTGATCAACGAATATAGCGAAAATGAAGCAAAGCTAAACATTGGGCTTATTCGTGATTATCAATAGTGGATCTTTGGAGAGTGGGGTTGGCAAGGAACAATATACAACTGAACTGCAGGAGCATGTTTGACTTGAATCCTTTAACCCCTTTATGGCATCCACCGTAAATATACAGCGCTATGGGTAGAGCATTCCTGCAAACCGGACACCGTAAACAGCTCTACGATCACACTAGCTCAGAGGGAGATCTGGCAAAATCATCAGTTGGTGTCATCTCTCTATGGGTGTCATCTCTCTATGGGTGTCAGCTCTCTATGGGTGTCAGCTCTCTATGAGTCTCAGCTATGCATGGGTGTCAGCTATGCATGGATGTCAGTTATGCATGAGTGTCAGCTATGCATGGATGTCAGTTATGCATGGGTGTCAGCTATGTATGGGTGTCAGCTTGTATGGGTGTCACCTATTGTAAAGCCTGATTGGAGCCAGAGACTCAGACTGACTGTAAGGGGAGTCAAGAGAAAAGCCTTCCCCAATAACTCTGCAACCCTTTAGCCCCTATACAGGGATTTGGAATTACACAGAGCCCCAGAGATCACTACCTGTGGTAGGCTGTAGTCTGTGGTCGTTAGGCAGGGTCAAACACCAGGAGATGCTAAACAGGAACAGAATCGGCAGGCAAGGGCGTAGTGAGGAGTCAAAGCAGAGGTCAAATCCGGAACTGGCAGCAAGGTACAAAAATGACAGGCAGGAGGCTAGTCAAACAACAAGCAAAGGTCAGCGCACAGGAATCAAAATACAAACAGCACATGAGCCATGAGTACAGAACTATCTCTGGCAGTGGTCATGTGACAGGAGGGGGAATAAGAAGGGTGTGGTGTCTTCCCATTGGCTGCAGGTGAATGTTGGCAACTTCAGCTGAAAGACACATGCCACCTACAGTCAGCCAGTGGTACTGCAGGTTTCAGGGAAACCCAGCCCAGTGGATGAGCGGAGCCTGTGCTCCGCAGAGCCATGGGCACCGACTCCTCTCCCATCATCAGCACTATCCATGGTGGGAGAATGGCGTCGTCTGGCGATCGGAGCAGAAGTCGCAGGAGCGGACTCCGGTGCGGATGTGACACCTATGCATGGGTGTCAGCTACACATGGGTGTCAGCTATGTATGGGTGTTAGCTATGTATGGGTGTCAGCTATGTATGGGTCTCAGCTGTGTATGGGTGTCAGCTATGCATGGGTGTTAGCTATGTGTCATAGCATAAAATCGGCGGTAACGTCCATGATTGGAGCTAGAACCAATCTTGGGCGTTTAAGCCCTCTGATCCATCTGCCCATAGCGACAGCGGCATCGATCTACTTGTAATGGGAGAGGGCTTAGTCTCTCCTCCAATCGGCACAATGTGATTGTGATCGCCATGTGCCTATGGTCTCCATGGTGACCCCAAGTCGAATAATGGCCGTGGCATCACCCAGATGCGGTGACCTATGTATGAGGTCCTAATTTGAGCACCTATTGTGTGTGCGAGTCACTGCTCTACTGTCCTGCAATACAAAAAGCATTGCATAGTATTAGATCAGCTATTACACCAGGGAAACTTGATCTACTATCCTGGGACTAGGTAAAAAAAAAAAAAAGTTTTAAAATGTTTTAAAAATATAAAAAGAAAACCTACAAAATAAAGAACAAAGAATATGAAAACAATATTATACCAAGAAATATATATATTTATATTTATGTAAAAACAAAAATAAGCAAAAAAAATTACATATTTGGTGCCACCGTGTTCAGACTGTTCCACTCTATAAAACTGTCACACTAGTTAACCCAATCAGTTAACATCGTAAAAAAAACAAAAAAACAAACTTGCCAAAAAAGATACTTTTTTAATGGTATCACCCAAAAAAAGAGTAAAATGCAATCAAATTTCTTGCATGTAAGTAAAAATGATATAACGGAAAACATCATCTTGTCTGACAAAAAAATAAGCTCCCACTCTGTCCAGAAAAAAAATTAAAAATCTATGGCTGTCAGAATATAGCGATGGAAAAACAATAATTTTTTCTAGGAAATTGTTTTTTTATAAAAATGACAAAACATAAAAAAAATCCTAAATCTAGTATCGCTGTAATCTCACTGACTCAAAGAATTAACGTGTCTCATTAATTTTACCACTAGGTGAACGGCATTAAAAAAATGTCTCCCAAAAATGGAATAGTAAGTGATCAAAAAACGTTATGTACCAATGGTACCAATAAAGACATCAAATCATCCTGCAAAAAACAAGCGCTCACTTGAACTAGTAGCAAAAACCCGATATAAATCTGTTATTGCTGTCTTTGCACATACTTGAAGAAAAAAGTTGCACTAAAACCACACAGTGAATGGCATAAAAAATAAATATAAAACCAATTCTTGACCTGTTGTTGATTTATTCACTCTTCCTCCCAAAGATCGCAGTAAAGGGTACTTTACACGCTGCGACATCGCTAACGATATATCGTCGGGGTCACGGTGTTTGTGACACACATCCGGCGCCGTTAGCGATATCGCAGCGTGTGACAACTAGGAGCGACGATCAACGATCGCAAACACGTCAAAAATCCTTGATCGTTGACACGTCACTCCTTTTCATAATATCGTTGGTGGTGCATGCCGCTGGTTGTTCGTCGTTCCTGCGGCATCACACATCGCTATGTGTGACACCGCAGGAACGACGAACATCTCCTTACCTGCGTCCACAGGCAATGAGGAAGGAAGGAGGTGGGCGGGATATTCCGCCCGCTCATCTCCGCCCCTCCGCTTCTATTGGACGGCTGCCGGGTGACGTCGCTGTGACGCCGCATGAACCGCCCCCTTAGAAAAGAGGCGGTTCGCCGTCCACAGCGACGTCGCAGGCAAGGTAAGTCCGTGTGACGGGTGTAAGCGATGTTGTGCGCCACGGGCAGCGATTTGCATCACGCACAACCGTCGGGTGCGGGTATGCTCGCTAGCGATATCGATAGCGATATCGCAGCGTGTAAAGTGCCCTTTAAGCTCAGCTCACATTTATCTTGTGCGCCACGATGAGCGCTTACATCAGGTTTCCATGTAAATCTCTGAAATTCGTGATTCAGACAGAACCCCCAGTTAAAGATTCCATATAATGAGGCAAAGGAAGCACCGTGGACTCAGTCTGTCCTGTTATCCAGCAGTATCCATCTTTTTAAGCACACATAAAAGTGTGGCCGACCACAGTTTTGTGTACTTCTGAAAAGAACACCACTGAACAGAGGCCAGATAGACTCCAGAGTAACGGTCGCTTTACACGCTATGATATCGCTAGCTATTGCTAGCGATGTCGAGCGCGATAGCACCCACCCCCGTCGTTGTAACGATATGTGGTGAACATTATCGCTACGGCAGCGTCACACACACATACCTGCTCTGTAATGTCGCTGTGACTGCCGAACAATCCCTCCCTTAAGGTCGATGTGCGTTTGCCGTCACCGCGACTTCACAGCGACGTCACTAAGTGCCCGCCCAATCAAAGCGGAGGGGCGGAGATGAGTGGGACGAACATCCCGCCCACCTCCTTCCTTCCTCATATTGCTGGCGGGACGCAGGTAAGCAGGTAACGTAGCGTTGTGTGCTGCCGCAGTAACAACGAACAACATCGTTACTGCACCGGCAACGATAATTGAGATTAGGGGGGATGTCACCGATTAGCGATATTGAACGTTTTTGCAACAATTCAAAATCGCTCATAGGTGTCACACGCAACGACATCGCTAACGCGGCTGGATGTGCGTCACAAAATCCGTGACCCCAATGACGTCGCTTTAGCGATGTCGTAGCGTGAAAAGCCACCTTAACTCTGTTGCCTTATTAGGCTAAGACCCAACTTTGCGTTTCCACCTGCGTTTCAGCTGCTTTTTAGGTCCGTTTTGAGAAGCACCTTATTCATGCCAAAAGGCCTGCGTTTTGATTTTCCAGCAAAGTCAATGGAAAATGGTGATTTTCAGACCGCACTTTGCGTTTCTAAACGCTGCGTTTAATTTGCATATTTTGTGGCAAAAACCATGCGTTCAAAGAAGCAGCTTGTCAATTGTTTTTGCCATTTTGGGTACGTTTTGCTATCATTGAAGTCAATGAGAAATGGCAAAAAACAATATTCCTTCAAATTCCTGCGTTTTACCTGCTTTTTATGTGCAGAAAACATGCGTTTTGGACATTAAAATAATGATTTCATATGTCTCTTTACACACACACATAGTCCAACAATTAAATTAAAGAAAAATAATAAATTATTACTATTTTTGCAATAAATAGTATATTTCCGCTATAATTTTATTCATTATTTCTAATTTCTAAATTATTTCTAAAATTATATGTGTTCCTTTTTTTTTTCTCCTTTTTCATTGTGTTTGACTGTTTAAATTTTATTTAGCAGTGTCTTGATGTTCAAAATGCATCTGTCAAAACGTAGGTGAAAAAGCATGTAAAAAGCGCTGAAAACGCATCTAAAACGCGGTAAATACGCATGCGTTCTCAGCGCTAAAGTTCTGAAAAAGGCAACTTTGGTCAAATCAATTAAGCCCAAAACGTGCGTTTAGAACTGCAAGTAGGAGAACGCAAAGTGCGTTCTTAGCCTAATAGTGAAAGGATCTCTTGAGGCTGTTATTTGAATCATGTAGTTTGGAGGTTTAGATGTAAATCCCTATTTAAGTGCTCAGCTTAGGGCACAGGATAAATGTGATCCAAAATTGTATGTAAAATGTGCCCAATAAAACCTTCAACTGAATCCACAAAAAAGTCCCCATTCAGGTCTGTCATGTGTAATTAGATTTATAGGAGCTTCCATGTTACTGGTAGCACTAAGGCTCTGGGAAAGCGCTCTGGCTCCCCACTTCCCAAAAAAAGAAATTGAGCAATATCTCTACTCCCAAATCCAAATGCCCTGTCCTTTTTCAGTCCAACAGTGTGCCTAAACCACAATTAGCATCCAAATGTTTGGCATATTTGTAGTGAGGAAGCCCACTTAATTTAAGGGTTGTGTGTTTCCAGAAGGTTAAGCTGTGCACAATGTATGGGCACTATAACGTACTGGGCACTAAAATGGCAGATTTGCAATTTTTACTCGGCAACATCCCATGCTGCTTGTTTCTGGAAAACACCCATTAGTCAAAATTGTCAATACACATGTAGATAAATTCCTACAGGGGTGTAATTAGGAAAATGGGGTCACTTGAGGGGTGATCCTGCTCTTTTGACACTTAGGGGCTCTGTATATGGAGGCTGTAAACTATTGTATTAAAATGTGAACTTCAAGAGTCAAAAAGCCCTCTTTCCCTCCTGAGCCCTGTTGTCTGGCTAAACAGTGCTCTACAGCCACATTTGGGATATTGCCATATTCATCAGGAATTGTGTGACAATTTTGGTGCCATTTTTACCTATTTCCCTGTGTGAAGGTGTAAAATCTGGGGCTAAAACTACATTTTTGTGGTAAGAAATGTATTATTCTTACTCAATGGTATAAAATTCTGTGAAACACCTGTGATAACAGTATGATCAGTACACCCCTAGATTAATTAATTGAGGGGTGCAGTTTGTAAGATGGGGTCACTTAAGACGGAGTCTGCTGACCTCGTAACTCGGGCACTGCGAATGTGACATGGCATCCTCAAGCCATTCCTGCAAAATGTGCACTCTAATATGTCGCTCCTTCTCTTTTGAGCTTTGCAGTGTGCCTCAAAAGTAGTTTTCGACCACATATGGGGTATTGGCGTACTCAGTAGAAATTGCGTAATTAATTGTATCATTCATTTTCTCCCATTCTTTTGAAAATTAAAAACTTGGGGCCAAAGCAACATTTGTGTTAAAAAATTGGTAATTTTCATTACTTAGCCCAATGTACAATTCTGTGAATTGCCTGAAGGTTAAAAATGTTTACTAATTGCCTAGATGAATTCCTTGAGAGCTGAAGTTTCCAAAATGGGGTCACTTGTGGGGGTTTCTGCTATTTTGGCATGTCAGAGGCTCTTCAAAAGTGAATTGGCGTCCACAATCTATTCCAGCCAAAGAGGCACTCCTTCCCTTCTGAACCTTGTCATGTGCCAAAACAGTAATTTTCCACCTCATTTGGGGTATCGGCATACTCAGGAGAAATTGCACAAAAAATTATATGGTGCATTTTCGCCTGTTACCCTTGTAAAAATTAAAAATTTGTGGATAAAATAATATTTTTGTAGGGAAAAACTTAAATTTTAATTTTTTTCTTCCACCTTGCCTTAATTCCTGTGAAGCATCTGAAGGGTTAATAAACTTCTTGAATGTGGTTTTGAGCAGTTTGGGGGGTGCAGTTTTTAGAATAGTGTCACTTTTGATTATTTCTGTCACCTAGGCCTCTCAAATTCACTTCAAATGTGATGTGGTTCCTAAAATAAAAATGGTCTTGTAAATTTTTGAGTAAAAATGAGAAATTTACATTTAATCCTTCTAAAGAAAAAAAAAATGATGTTTCAAAAATTGTGTTGATGTAAAGTAGACATGTGGGAAATGTTATTTATTAAAGGGGTTGTCCACTACTTTTACATTTATGGCCTACCCTTAGGATAGGTCATCGATGTCTCACTGGCCGTGGTCCGACAGCCGGCACCCTTGCCGATTAGCTGTTATTGGTGCCGGTGGTGGCAGCAGGCAGCTGGAAATGCTCAGTTCCTGAGCTGCTTCGTCTTCTGCTAGTAGCCACGACCAGGTACTGCACGTCTGCCTCCTTTTGATCAGAATGGGAGGCAGATGGGCAGTACATGGCCGAGGCAACTAGCAGATGGAGCAGCTCCGGAATTGAGCATTTCCGGCTGCTGCCGCAGGGACTGAGGACAGCTGATCGGCAGGGGTGCATAGTGTTGGACCTCGGCCGATCAGACATTGATGACCTATCCTAAGGAGAGGCCATCAATGTAAAAGTAGGTGAGATCTTTAACTGTTTTGTGGGACATAACTCTCTGGTTAAGGACATACAAATTAAAAGTTTGAAAGTTACAAAATTTTCACCAAATCTCCAATGTTTTCACAATTAGGCTAATTTCACATTGCTTTTTTCCGTACATTCGCTGGTCACGTCGGGGCATCCGTCCGAACCCCCCTCACCCCCCCCCTACAAAACGTGTTTCGGACGCATGCGCTGACGTGGCCATTGACTATAATGGAGCAGACTTCATTAGCGTGTGCTCTGTCTTGCACCATTTTTGCACATATGCGTTTTCTGCAGGTGGACACCCGAACGTAGTTAATTACTTTTGGGAGTCCGCCTGCAGAAAACGCATATGTGCAAAAATGGTGCAAGACAGAGCACACGCTAATGAAGTCTTCTCCATTATAGTCAATGGCCACGTCAGCGCATGCGTCCAAAACACGTTTTACAGGGTGGGATGGGAGTTCGGACGGATGCCCTGAAGGGACTAGCGAACGTAGGGAAAAACGCAATGTGAAAGGGGCCTTAAGTGCAAAAATATAGTCCTAAATTTACCACTTAAATGAAGTAGATGTCACGAACAAAAATATTCTCAGAATCACTGGAATGCATTGAAGCGTTCCAGAATTATTTCTTGACACTGGTCAGAATTGAAAAAAATGAACCTGGTCAGGAAGGTGAAAATAGTCTTGGGGCTAAGGGGTTAAATAGAAAGCCTTCATATCAAATATATATATGCATGATCTGTCTGGTTTCTGGGGATTGCCAAAGACCTGTCTAATCCATGGAATCTGGAAACCCGTGGACCTTGACTTTAGGGACCAATTACCCTTTTCTTGTGCCATGTTCAATCCAGTGCTGTTGATTGCATTGTTCTTCTTATGACAGAGTATCAACATGGGTTTATGAGGGATCGATCCTGTCAAACTAATTTGATCAGCTTCTATGAAGAGGTAAGTTCAAGCCTGGACCAGGGAAATGCAGTGGATGTTGTGTATATGGACTTTTCAAAAGCTTTTGATACGGTGCCACACAAAAGGTTGGTACATAAAATGAGAATAATGGGGATAGGGGAAAATATGTGTAACTGGGTTAAAAACTGGCTCAGTGATAGGAAACAAAGGGTGGTTATTAATGGTACGTACTCGGACTGGGTCTCAGTTCATAGTGGTGTACCACAGGGGTCAGTATTGGGCCCGCTTCTTTTCAACATATTTTTAAATGACCTTGTTGGGGGCATGCGGAGTAGAATTTCAATATTTGCAGATGATACTAAACTCTGCAGGGTAATCAATACAGAGGAGGATAATTTTATATTACAGGGAGATTTATGTAAATTGGAGGATTGGGCTGAGAAGTGGCAATTGAAGTTTAATGTAGATAAATGTAAGGTCATGCACTTGGGTAGAGGAAATAACATTTATGATTATGTACTTAATTGTAGAACACTGGGTAAAACAGACACAGAAAAAGACTTGGGTGTATGGGTGGATGGTAAACTTCACTTTAGTGGCCAGTGTCAGGCAGCTGCTGCCAGGGCTAATAAAATAATGGGATGTATTAAAAGAGGTATAAGTGTTCATGAAAAAAATATAGTTCTACCTCTGTACAAGTCACTAGTGCGACCGCACTTAGAATACTGTGTACAATTCTGGTCACCGATATATAAGAAGGACATAGCTGAACTGGAGAGGGTGCAGAGAAGAGCCACCAAGATTATTAGAGGAATGGGTGGGCTGCAATACCAAGACAGGTTATTAAACTTGGGGTTATTTAGTTTGGAAAAACGAAGGCTTAGGGGGGATCTAATCACAATGTATAAATATATGAGGGGACAGTACAGAGACCTTTCCAAAGATCTTTTTACACCTAGGCCTGCGACTGGAACACGGGGGCATCCGCTACGTCTTGAGGAAAGAAGGTTTAATCATAATCACAGACGAGGATTCTTTACTGTACGAGCAGTGAGACTATGGAACTCTCTGCCGCATGATGTTGTAATGAGTGATTCACTACTAACATTTAAGCAGAGCCTGGATGCCTTTCTTGAAAAATTTAATATTACCAGTTATGTATATTAGATTTTATGACAGGGTATTGATCCAGGGAACTAGTCTGATTGCCGGATGTGGAGTCAGGAAGGAAATTTTTTCCCCATTGGAACTTGTTTGCCACATTGGGGTTTTTTTGCCTTCCTCTGGATCAACATGTTAGGCTACGGGTTGAACTAGATGGACTTAAGCCTGCTTTACACCAGGCAATCTATCGTGCGATAGATCGTCGGGGTCACGGTTTTTGTGACGCACATCCGGCATCGCTGGCGATGCCGGCCTGTGTGACACCTCCTAGCGACGCAGTATCGCTCACAAATCGTGAGTCGGGTACTGCTCGTTAGGTTCCATAATATCGGTTACTTTAGTCGCCCATCGTTTCCGTGGTAGCACACGTCGCTCCGTGTGACACCACGGGAACGATGAGCAGCTCACCTGCCTCCCGCGGCCGCCGCCGGCTCTATGTGGAAGGAAGGAGGTGGGCGGGATGTTTACGTCCCGCTCATCTCCGCCCCTCCGCTTCTATTGGCCGGCGCCCGTGTGACGTCGCTGTGACGCCGAACGTCCCTCCCACTCCAGGAAGTGGACGTTCGCCGCCCACAGCGAGGTCGCACGACAGGTAAGTATGTGTGACGGGGTTTAGTAACTTTGTGCGACACGGGCAGCGATTTGCCCGTGACGCAAAAAGGACGGGGGCGGGTACGATCGATTGTGAAATCGCACAATCGGTCGTACCGTGTAAAGCAGGCTTTAGAGTCTCCCTTCAACCTTAAAAACTATGATACTATGATACTATGATTCTACTATGCCATTGTAATGCAATAGAATTGAGAAAATGCAGGTATAAAGAGAAGAGATAGCAAAATCACATAGAAAAGGGCTCCTGGTTGTCAGGCTGTAGATCAGGGACTGTGGATGAAAATAATTCATCACTATAGCGGTAGTACATATTTATCTTACTTTTGTAGTGTGAGTAATAATCAGTTTGGCAAATGAGATATGAAATGTAGTCATCTGATTTTGCAGACTTTTTTTTGCAGTGCTACAAATGGAAACATGTTCATTTATCAGGTAATCTGAACCTGATCAGTATCTCAATTTTAGGGTACACACCACTGTATTTTTAGTCTGAGCGCCATCTGTGAAAAAAACTGCCCTCAATCGGACCAATGACCAATGCTATTCAATGGGCTTCTCAGATGACAGGTTTATCACATCGGCAAGAACTAGTCTCTACCGTATTTCGGATGAGAATTTCCTATTCTTCCATATATTTTCCAAGTTTTACAGATACATTGTAATTCTTAACATAAAAAACTGTATTTGGTCTTGTCAATTTTTAACTGCTGATATATAAAAATGAATTACTCATGGATGTAAAAAATGGATAAACAGATTACAATGCCGATGAGAGATTATTTGCGTTTTTTTCTGGATGGAAGTCAAACGATTTCCTTATAGGCTCATGTGAACTTAGGGGTACTTTGCACACTACGACATCGCAAGCCGATGGTAGCGATGCCGAGCGCGATAGTCCCCACCCCCGTCACAGCTGCGATATCTTGTGATAGCTGCCGTAGCGAACATTATCGCTACGGTAGCTTCACACGCACTTACCTGCCCTGCGACGACGCTCTGGCCAGCGAACCGCCTCCTTTCTAAGGGGGCGGGTCTTGCGGCGTCACAGCAATGTCACACGGCAGGCGGCCAATAGAAGCAGGGGGGCGGAGATGAGCGGGACGTAAACATCCCGCCCACCTCCTTCCTTCCTCATCACAGCCGGGACGCAGGTAAGGAGATGTTCCTCGCTCCTGCGGCTTCTCACACAGCGATGTGTGCTGCCGCAGGAACAAGGAACAACATCGTAACATCGGTCCTTATGAAATTATGGAAATGACCGACGCTACACCTGTCGCGGGCGGAGGAGGGGACGCCGCGCTCTCCCACTGCTCGGGTCCGGCTGCCGTGGCCGCCGCGGCCTGCTGCTGCTCGGTGGCTCGAGCGATGGGCCGGATCCCGGGGACTCTAGCGGCGCTCCTCGCCCGTGAGTGAAAGGGGGGTTTTGGGTGTGGGGATTGTTTATTGTCCGTGACGCCACCCACGGTTGTGGTGATTGAGTGTACACCACCGCTGCTCTGGCTGGGGATCCCGGGAGTGATGGTGTGGAGCAGCCAGTTGTTGTGTTGCCCCTCCGTAGGTAGGGGTTGGTGATCCCGGAGCCCAGTGATGGGGTTGGATGGTGGACAGGCGGGCTATGGGGCCTGTGGAGGTGCAGGGGCGCAGGGGCAGCGCTGTGCCGCACGGCACGGAGGCACTCACTCAGCCAGTAAACACGACACAGTTCCCGGCAAACAAACGGCTGGTTGGACGGATCCCACAGATGGCTGCACCGCTGATATCCCCTGCAGTTGACGGTGACGGTCTCTTCCGTGCACCTATGTGTTGTTGTTTGGCAGCGATGGGTTCCCACCGGCAACCCGCTCCCCGACTTGGACATGAGCCGGAGGAGCCCCACTCCTGCCCGCAGGCGCTGGCCCTGGGAAAGTGGTGCCCCGGCGGCGGCGGTGTCTCCCCCCTACTGTCGGACTGTTGCCCTCAAACGGGACCTGGCCGTTAGGAGACAGCCGTCCCCTTCACTGACGGATTTGGCAAATTACGGCGACTCCCAGCCTTGCCGGGATCCGAAAGGCCCCCGCCCCGGTGCTGACTAATCTTCGTACACCGCTCCGGTACCGCCGGGTCACCACCCGTCCACGGTCCTCTCGGCAACCTCCAATCAGTCCCGCCTGCAGACGGCCACCGCCGTCTGCCAACCTTGCTGTCTCAGTCCGGGGCACACACCCGGACCAACTTCAGGCTTCCTGCTGTCACTTTCTCTGTTGCTCTTACTTTAGCTCCTCTACCACGTCCTCTCACTTTCAACTCTAACACTCATCTGCCTGGTTTTCCCGCCTCCAGAGCTGTGAACTCCTCGGTGGGTGGAGCCAACCGCCTGGCCCACCCCCTGGTATGGACACCAGCTCCTGGAGGAAGGCAACAAGGATTTCTGTTTGACCTAGTGTGTACCTGCAGGGAATGTGGGGTGCGTGTGGTGTTGTGACCTGTGACCCCTGGCTTGCCCAGGGCGTCACACACCGATCATATGATTTCAACGCTTTTGCACTCGTTAATCGTAGTAAAAAGGATTCACATACTCCGATGTCGACAGCGACGCCGGATGTGCGTCACTTTCTATTTGACCCCCACAGACATCGCACCTGCGATGTCATAGTGTGCAAAGTACCCCTAAGTCTCATATAATTAAACAGATGATAAACTAAATTAGTGCGCCATAGTGTTGTTATATCAACCCTTTGCATAGCCACTTGTCGAATTTTTGTATGAACAACATGATTGAGTGGCACACCAATCATTCATTTTAGGATTATGTCATCTTTAGATGTGCAGCAAATTGTCATCATAGGGATATTCCTGTATCTAAAGACGTTTCCTTTCAGAATATTATTTTAACAGTCACCAAAGGCCTTTTACAGATGTGTACGTCAATGTTTTAGGGTGCGTGCCCACAATCAGTGTTTGCAGCTTTTTGGATGTAGCGTGTTTTCGCTGCGTCCAAAACGCTGTGTTGCTAAGTACAAGCATAGTGGATGGGATTTCTAGAAATCTCATGCCCACTGTGCATGTATGGCCTGCAGCAAAGCGAAAACTGACCTGTGGTGCGGCTTTCCGAGCTGTCAGCATGTCAATTTGTGGCTACGGAATCTAAAGCATTCTCCATAGGGAGAACAGAAGTGAGAGACCGCAGCGCTCCGTTCCCTTATCATATGCACAGGCAGCTGCGTTCTTCTGGGAAGGAGACTCGCAGTCCTGCAGGTCAGTACCCGCCGCATCCAGGACACAGCGGGTCATGATCGTGGGCACGTACCCTTAAAGTGGATATTCATTACTTGGACAACCCCTTCTCATGCCCTTGTTTGCCCCTGTAAAAATAAAAAAGCCTATACTCACCTCCGGTGCGGCCGCGGTTCCAGTAATGTCGGAACTCACATTCCACATGACATTACTATGACACACAAGCCCCGCAACCAATCAGCGCCCGGCATCTGACTCCCCGCCTTCGGACATCTGAACAGGATGTGAGCTCTGCGCTGACTTCCTGCTAATATGTCCGATGGTGGGGTGAAGGAAGCCGGCGCAGATTGGTCGCGGGGCTCACGTGTCATAACAATGTCACTTGGGCCCTGAGAACGCGACTTCAGACATCGCTGGAACCGCGGCCACATCGGAAGTGATTATAGGCTTATTTATTTTTCTGAGTAAGCAAGGGGGAATGAGAAGGGGCTGTCCAAGTAGTGGACAACCTCTTTAATGTCAGGTTGAAGGACTCGTATTCGGTCTTTTAGTAATTCATTATCATAAGCAGCTCACAGTAACAAGTGTAGGCCATCACAAAAATAGGAGCGTATTGGAGCCCTGCAATAAATTTACATATATAGACATAGAGTAGAAAATATTTTAATGAAGGCTGGTCTTCCCCATAAGAGGGACTTTTCAAGACACCCTAATGCAGAATGTTACTTCTTACTAAAGCCATAACCACTTTCCAGGAATAGATAACTTAGCTCTTTTTTATAGATCTGTCTGCCTCTTTAAGCTCGAATACTCCTTTGCAATCAGCAGAAGAGATCTGAGTTTCCATTAGGTTCAGGTTAATCAGCAAAAGGTCCAGAGAGATAATTGGCGCCCAACCCATTACTTTCATATTACTGCACACAATTACACGGCAGCGGAGTCGGCGGTGATGTGACTCCAGCATTCAGCTCAGTGTCATCTGCTGTTATATATATGATCTAAATCAACACTTGAAACCAAGGACGAGGAGATGGAAGAGGAGTTAATCAAGTAATAAGCCATACTCTGCCAGCTGTATTATAGTACCTTTCTTCTCTGATTTGGAGTGCACTTATTCTCAGTTTCTCTCCTAGCATGGGATTGACCTAACATCTACTTTTCTTCTAGAGAAGGAGGGAACAGATCAACTTTCCAAAATTTTCAGTAAATCTATCATTGGACTGGCACTGCTCATTAGGCCGGGGCCACACGGGGCACTAGTGCAATGCTCGTATGACACTCGGCTAATGCTGGCAGCACTGCAGGAGCCGAGTCTCATGCTAGTATCCATGCGACTGCGGTCCGACTGTGCGAGTGGACCTCGGCTGCGGGGGGCGGGCCGGTGCTGCGGAGGGGAGGGAGGGATTTATCTCCCTCTCTCCTCCGTAGCCGGCTATTGTGATTCTCGCTCTGCACGCGTGGTACACCAGTGTACCGCGAGAGAAGTGTGATTTTTCTCTCGCCCCATTCACTTGAATGGGTGCGAGAGAAAAGAGTCTCGCATTACAGTCGCAGCATGCTGTGATTGTTTTCTCGGTCCGATTTGGGCTGAGAAAATAATCGCTAATGTGCGCTGACACACAGGGTAAAATTGGTCCGAGTGGAATGTGGTGTTTTATCGCACTCCACTTGCACCGATTTTCTCGCCGTGTGGCTTAGACCTTAGGCCCTTGCTCTAGTTAATCTCTTTAGCAACATGACCCTGTATGTGAAATATTTTAATTACAATATAATACACCATAGCTGGAGAAAAAGACATGAACCGCACATTCAAAACTTATATATTGATTTAAAGGGGTGGTCTGACACCTTAAATGTGTTTTCGAACTATCTATCTTTACCCCCTAACTATTTTTGTACTCATCTTTATTATACAGTTCCCTACACTTCTCTCCTAATCCCTAAAGGTGTTTTGTTTTACTGCTCTTCCTGTGGCGTTTCGTTTGAGAGGAGTCTCAAATGTGACATCACAGGAGGCTGGGGCTGCACTTACTCCTCGCAGTGTAAGGCTCAGGGGGGCAGTGCTGCAGTTACTAGTTTTGCACATACCCACCCTCTGAGGATATCCTGGATCCTGGATAATGGACGCCGTGGCCAGGGTTAGTGGATTACCAGCATGTTACTCATCTCTCTTCAACCGCTTCCATTGCTTGTGTGAAAGACGTCTGCTGGGGGTGATGCTAGATGCAGTGAATGACACTACCACCACCCTACAGCCTCCTGCACCGCCCTCAAACAAAACATCATCAGGGGGCGGTGCTATTAGTAGTGTGAGACCCCAGAGCCGCCCTCTGATGACGCTTCACTTGAGGGCAACCACAGAGAAATGAGTAACATGCCAGTGCTCCATTAACCTTGGCCACAGTGTCCATCACACACCAACCAAGATTCAGGACATCCTCAAAGGGTGGCTATGCAAGAAATTAGTAAGTATCTGCAGCGCCGTCTCCTGGTGACCTGTTCCAAGAGGGGTGATAGACACTTTGGGGAGAGCCGCCCCAGCCTCCTGTGAGATTCCTCTCAAACGAAACGTCACAGGAAATGCAGTAAAAAAACACCTTTGCACATAGAGGGGAGAAGTGTAGGAAATTGTATAGATAGTTAGAAAATACATTTTAGGTGTTGGACCTCCCATTAATGCTGCTTTGCAAAAAATTACATAACTGAACATGATATTCTTAGCTTAACATTCTGATCAGATTGTATGAAGTCCACTGTGTGGTCACGGTGAACCTCTCAATGGGTCTCTAACCTAAAATGTGTGTTTACCACTGCTAAACCGACAGTGAACCAGCAGGGAGGGCAGCAACCCAGTGCCCCACAGAACCCCTGCTGCAAGGCAAAGCTCCTATGACTCCAAGCCACTCCACCCCACAGGCACATCACCATAGCAGCAATGGCCACAAAACAGCTCTAAACACGTGAAGGAAGATGAAAAAACACCTTGCATGAGCCTTCAGTCTGTGAACTGGGAGCAACTCTTCTTACCATATAATAGCTAGAACTACCCTCTCGTCTTGGTCTACCATCCTAACTGTGCCTTCTGATAACAAACTAACAATAACATCCTCTATAATCTGAACCTCCTGCTCCCATCTCCAATACTTCTCTCATGCTGCGCCTGTTCTCTGGAATGTACTACTCCAGACAATCCAGTTAATTCCCACTATCCACAGTTTTAAGCGTACTCTGGAAGATCATCTCTTTAGAATGGCCTATGACATCACCTAATAAATATTTCCTGTTCTCTCTTCTTAAATTTTCCTCAGAATCCATTCTTACACCCTCCATGCACTCAATGGAGTGCTTTATGGAGATATCCATAATCCATATTTATTACCATGATATTTGGACCATACATGAGAAGCAGCTTTTACTTGTTCTGTTTCCTTATAGATTGTATGTTTACCACCGTTTTGTATGCACAGAGAATTGCTTTTAGGACCATAGCAGAACACTACTACCAATGCAAAACCTAAATCGGAACAGGAGCTCAACTTATCGTGTGCAATTTATAATACTGGTGTCTTAATATTTTGCAACGAGGCTACTGGACCTCCTAATGCTCCACGTCTACCTGTTCTCATAATGTACTATCAAAATGACCTCTGGAGTAAAGGAATGTGCCATTTTCATTGTTCAGTAACATAATGCCCTCCTGTTTTCCGACTTCCTGCTCCCCAGGGGGCAATGTGCTCCTACTTAATTGTTAGTTTAGACCAGCAGCATCCCAAACTGCTCGCTCACCGATGCTGCAAGCAGAGTCCTCTTTGCCTCTGCAGTATTGGAGGAGAATCTTGCAATGATCCGACAAGCTCCAGAACTGTGCTTACAAGCTCCATACAAAAGAGCCCGTAAGCACTGCGTTCCCCATCTAAGAGACCACCCAGTGCTGATAGACGGCAGGGTGGCCATTTACCTAGTCAATGAGCAGTAAACTATAGAATTAAAAATTCCTTCTTTCTTGGAAAGTGATGAGTGAATAGTAACTATTCGCGTTTGGAATATTGAAAACAAATCCCAAAGTACTATTCCAGTATTCATCACTAATAATGAACCTAATGCAGGTCAATGGGGAACCCGAGCATTTTTCTTTAAGATTTCCCAGAAGATGCTCGGGTTCCCTATTGACTTGCATTAGGTTCATTATTTGTGACGAGTACTGGAATAGTAGTTTGGGATTCGTTACGTATAATCCGAACATGAATAGGTACTATTCACTCATCATTATTAATAACACATAAATTACAAAGGTGCTCATTGTTACAAGCACTTTGCAATTTTAACCATTTACCATGTTGTGAAGCACCTTTCAGAGGTTCACCCATATTTATTATGTGCTAGATGGATATTATGTTGAGATACTATTTTCTCTCAAATACCTTGTGTTACCAATATTGCCTGTCAGCGGCGGTATTGCCGTCCGCAGTCCGCTCTCACCATCGCTTGACCCCCGGGTTCCATGACCATGGCGATCCGGTGATGTCACGTCAACTTTCTGATCACGTCACATCACCATGGCTGGCTGCAGTCTTCCTGACTGACTGGGCTGTGGGCGGTGTTTCACCACTCGTCACGGCCCAGCGTGTCTCTTGCTTGCAGCGCTTTGCTGTGAGGGAGGAGGGCGCAGGGAGCTGATGGGCTGTCATGCTTTGCTGTGCTGAGCGGTGAATCACTGCCCACAGCCCAGTGACTCAGGAAGACTGGGGTCGGCTGCGGTGATGTCAGGTCAGCAGGAAGTTGACGTGACATCACCGGATCCCCAAGGTCTCGGAGTCCGGGGCTCAGGCGATGGGGAAGAGCAGTCCGCAATAGCGCCACTCACAGGCACTACTGACAACATAAGGTATTTGAGAAAAACATTTTTTCTCAACATAATATCGATTTAGCAAATAATAAATATGGGTGAACCACCCCTTTAAGTATCAATGTATGTCCAAAAGTCAAAAGAATAATTCATTTTTAGAAAATAAATTTACAGGCCAAATGCCTTGTGCATGAATCCTTGCAATACACATTACCATGTCAGTGGTGCAAAAAGCACAAGTAATGTCTTCTCGAGGCACAGAGGAGTATGACATGGTCTGATAAATTATCCTTCTCATGGAAAATGATTTTGCTAAATTTATATTAATGTTTGTAGAAGACTAAAAAAAAATGTAAACCCAAATCTACCATTCAAATAACTTAACATCTTCTATGCTGAGATTTAACATAAGAAAATACAGACCCAAAGCCTGAGATTTAAGGGTACTTTACACACTGCGATATTGGTACCGATATTGCTAGCGAGCGTACCCGCCCCCGTCGGTTGTGCGACACGGGCAAATCGCTGCCCGCGGCGCACAAAATCGCTAACACCCATCACACGGACTTACCCTCCCTGCGACGTCGCTCTGGCCAGCGATCCGCCACCTTTATAAGAGGGTGGTTCGTGCGGTGTCACAGCGACGTCACACGGCAGCCGTCCAATAGCAGAGGAGGGGCGGAGATGAGCAGCCGGAACATCCCGCCCACCTCCTTCCTTCCTCATTCGTCGTTCGTCGTTCCTGCACTGTCACACATAGCGATGTGTGCTGCCGTAGGAACGACGAATAACATCGTACCTGCAGCAGCAACGATATTAAGGAAATGAAAAACGTGTCAACGAGCAACGATTTTTCACGTTTTTGCTCTCGTTGATCGTCGTTCATTGGTGTCACACGCTGCGATGTCGCTAACGGCGCCAGATGTGCGTCACTAACGACGTGACCCCCGACGATATATCATTAGCGATGTCGCAGCGTGTAAAGTGTAAAGCACCCTTTAGGCGTGCTAAGAGATTCTGATGCATTTCTATAACATTGGAGGTATATAGTCTACAGATTTCTATAGGTGCCATAGGTGCTTATGAGAGCTTTGACATGTGCAATCTACACCATTTTTTCCTCCTGATCTTCCCCATCTCTCCTTTATTTAGATGCTCCTGTTTCAGAGGACATAAAATGTGAATACAAGAAAAAAACAAAAAAAAAAACATCTTTACATAATTCAGTGAACAAGATAAAACTATTTTCTGCCTTTAAGCAGTTATGTGGAGATGAACCAGTTTATGATTTGGTTTGACATGTAAAAAAAATGTTTTCGCTGTATTTGTAAAGTGTGGATGTTTAGGGCTGCAGTTGTTTTTTTTTTTTTTTTTTTAATATGATTTGTTCTGTAAATCGGCAAGCTCCTATTTTGCCAACACACCCAATCAACTACGCCAAACCAGGTTTTTAATAAAAAGTTGGTAAAGAACAACTTCAGTTTTCAAAAATACTTCTCTTATTACTGTAAAAATGAACATATACCAGTATAGAACATAGAAAATGCAAACAAGTCAGTTCAGAGAATCAGCATTTTTCGTCCCCTTCCTATGATTCTATTTTTTCTGTCTGTGAATTACACAGCTGCAGCAGGAGCCTCTCCCATTGCTGGAGACTTTAAGCAATACTCTTTAGTTAAAGGGAACCTGTCAGGTGCACTATGTACCCAGAACCATGAGCAGTTCTGGGTGCATATTACTAATCCCTGCCTAACCGTCCCTGTATACACTAGCATAGATAAAGAGATCTATAGAAAAAGTATTTCTAAAGATCTTTTACCATATGCTAATGAGTGAGGGGTCTAACTAGTTCCCTTGGCGTTAGTTCCCCGGCCGGTCGCCCCCATTAGCAGGTTAGTACGCCCCTGTGGCTATACTAACATGCTAATGAATACGCAGCGTCACAGGATGATCTTGCTCACCTCTCTGCCGCCATCGCCGCCTGACACTGGATTTCGGCTCAGCACGCATGACTCCAGAGTTTGGGTCATGTGCACTATGAAGCCGGGTGTATGCGTCCTTACTTCAAACTGAAGTAGTTCGCATGACCGAAACTCCAGGGCCATGCGCACTGAGCCGAAATCTCCCGTCGGACTCGATGGTGGTGGAGAGGTGAGTGAGATCATCCTGTGATGCTGCATATTCATTAGCATGATAGCACACCCACAGGGGCCCACAGGGGTGTACTAACATGCTAATGGGGGTGACTGGCCCGGGAACTAAAGCCCAGGGGACTACTGCCCTCGCTCATTAACATACGGTAAAAGAGCTTTAGAAATACTTTTTCTAAAGATCTTTTTATCTATGATAGTGTGTACAGGGACGGTTAAGCAGAGATTAGCAATATGCACCCAGGACTGCTCGAGGTTCTGGGTGCATATTGCACCTGACAGGTTCCCTTTAAGGCCTTGTGCCCACGTCACTTTTTCATGCTTTTTTCCTTGCTTCTTTTAATCAATAAGAGCATCCCGGCAAAGTCTGAGAATCCTGACTTGCTGTGCACACGTTGCTTCTTTTTTCCTTGCCGTTTTTGTTGCTGAAAAAAAGAAGCAGCGTGTCAATTGTTTCTCCTTTTTCCCTGCTTTTTTCACCAATTGACTTCAATGAAGTTAATGAAAAATGCAGGAAAAAACGTAATGCGCACGTTGCTTTTTTGTGTGCTTTTTTAATGTATTTTGTTTTACGTCACTGGGTTCCCTGCAGCCATTTCCTCATCTCGCAGTCTTTACCATGGGACCTTGCTGCCAGTGACGTAACAAGGTGCATTGAGTTCATGCCGGCGACTTTGCTGCAGGGAACTCCAGTGGTCTAAGTGCCCTGGTCTGTGAAGCGATCCATATCTCAGTAACTCAGGGTTCTCATGGTGACGACCCAGGGTTACCTTGGCAGCGATTGCATTCTAGGGACCTGATGGCTAGGGAGAGGTAAGCGATTCCTCTGCCTTCCTCCTGAATGCTGCAATTGCACTGATTGCAGCTTTAACATCAGCGACTGCGGGAGTACAGCGCCTGAATCCCTGCGTGACGCCATGCGAAAACGGAATAAAAAAATGTGCGTTTTTTCAGCTGCTTTTTTCTTGCCAAAACATAAGTATTTACGTTTAAAAACACAATGTGGGCACGTAGCCTAAGCCCTGCTCATCAGTCACTGCCATACAAGACCTATTTATTTATTTTATTTTTAACGGCCTTCAGGTTGATCTTGATGGATGAATGCTCTGTAGGAAAATTGATCTTTGTGTAATCCTAAATAGGTCCACCAGGGTCTTCACCGTTATCTTGATAGTATCAAGCCATCGGGTTCCTGGTCTTCCTCTTCGCCTTGTACTTTGTATTTTCCCACCAAGATTTGCTCCAGTGATTGCTCTCTTTGTATGATGTGTCCAAAGTAGCCTAGTCGTAGCTTGGTGATCCTTGCTTCGAGTGACATGTCTGGCTTGATTTGTTCCAAAATTGATTTCATTTGTTGTTCTAGAGGAGGTCATTGATAAACAAAGTTGCAACATAGTTTGCTTATTACTTTTGTTTTCTCAATATTATATATAGTCCTCCTGCACATTGCAGTATTAGGTGAAAAATTCGGGCACAAATCTGGTATTGGATCAACATCAACATGTGACAAATTTCAGTCCTCTACAATGTAGAATCTACATTAAAAGAGCTGAAATTCTAAATTAAAAGGGGTGAAATCCATATTACAGGTCAGTCTCTCTGCAAAAACATTCCACAGCATGTGAATAAAATCTACTCCACATGTCTGGTATTGTACTTCACATTCAGAATTTATATTTCGTCAGAAAATACGAAACCAAAGATGGGAAATGTCTCATCCCTCAATATAAAGGCTCTGAGTTCCCTAGTGACAACGAAGCCTGGTCTCTTCCAACTGTCCAGTGTTGTATGTACAGTGCGGCAACTAGTGGTTGCCATGTCTTTGAAAACTATTTCACCCTTTGCAATGCATAGGTTCAAATCAACATCAAAATCCAAATATGTGGGAAACTTTTTGTTAGGAATTGTTCGCCACATCTGGAGTTAAACCTTAAGAGAAGCAGTTGGAAATGATAGACTATAGGACATAAGTAAAATATAAAATATAGTAACAATACATTTTGACGAACCTCTGTGATTGTGTCACAAGCCGAGGATGAGGTAGATAGGGGACCTCTGTGACTGTGTCACATGGCGAGAATGAGGTAAAGAGTGGTCCTCTGTGACTGTGTCACAAGCCGATGATGAGGTAGAGAGGGAACCTCTGTGTCTGTCACAAGCTGAGGTAAGGTAGAGAGGGGACCTCTGTGACTGTGTTACATGCTGAGGATGAGGTAGAGAGGGGACTTCTGTGACTGTGTCACATGCTGAGGATGAGGTAGAGAGGGGACCTCTGTGACTGTGTCACATGCTGAGGATGAGGTAGAGAGGGGACCTCTGTGACTGTGTCACATGCTGAGGATGAGGTAGAGAGGGGACCTCTGTGACTGTGTCACAAGCCGATGATGAGGTAGAGAGGGAACCTCTGTGTCTGTCACAAGCTGAGGTAAGGTAGAGAGGGGACCTCTGTGACTGTGTCACATGCTGAGGATGAGGTAGAGAGGGGACCTCTGTGACTGTGTCACATGCCGAGGATGAGGTAGAGAGGGGACTTCTGTGACTGTGTCACATGCTGAGGATGAGGTAGATAGGGGACCTCTGTGACTGTGTCACATGCTGAGGATGAGGTAGAGAGGGGACTTCTGTGACTGTGTCACATGCTGAGGATGAGGTAGATAGGGGACCTCTGTGACTGTGTCACATGCTGAGGATGAGGTAGAGAGGGGACTTCTGTGACTGTGTCACATGCTGAGGATGAGGTAGATAGGGGACCTCTGTGACTGTGTCACATGCTGAGGATGAGGTAGAGAGGGGACCTCTGTGACTGTGTCACATGCTGAGGATGAGGTAGAGAGGGGACCTCTGTGACTGTGTCACATGCTGAGGATGAGGTAGAGAGGGGACCTCTGTGACTGTGTCACATGCTGAGGATGAGGTAGAGAGGGGACTTCTGTGACTGTGTCACATGCTGAGGATGAGGTAGATAGGGGACCTCTGTGACTGTGTCACATGGCGAGAATGAGGTAAAGAGTGGTCCTCTGTGTTTGTGTCACAAGCCGATGATGAGGTAGAGAGGGAACCTCTGTGTCTGTCACAACCTGAGGTAAGGTAGAGAGGGGACCTCTGTGACTGTGTTACATGCCGAGGATGAGGTAGAGAGGGGACTTCTGTGACTGTTCACATGCCGAGGATGAGGTAGAGAGGGGACCTCTGTGACTGTGTCACATGCTGAGGATGAGGTAGAGAGGGGACTTCTGTGACTGTGTCACAAGCCCAGGATGAGGTAGAGAGGGGACCTCTGTCACTGTATCAAAAGCCCAGGATGACGTAGAAAGGAGACCTTTATGATTGTGTCACAAGCTGAGGATGAGGTAGAGAGGGGACCTCTGTGATTGTGTCACAAGCCAAGTATGAGGTAGAGAGGGGACCTCTGTGATTGAGTGACAAGTCCAGGACGTGCTAGAGAGGGACCTCTGTGTTTGTGTCATAAGCCAAGGATGAGGTAGTGAGGGACCTCTGTGATTGTGCTACAAGCCCAGGACGTGGTAGAGAGGGACCTCTGTGTTTGTGTCACAAGCCAAGTATGAGGTAGAGAGGAACTTCTGTGATTTTGTCATAAGCCAAGTATGAGGTTGACAGGAGACCTCTGTGACTGTGTCACAAGCTGAGGATGAAGGACCCACAGACAGCTATAGTCTCCGTAATAGTTATATTAAGGGAGATTCGAATTTTTTTGTGCAATTAGTATACAGAAATATTGACTTTTTGTTACAATCAGACATTGATGATTGGATTCTTGAGAAAATCCCTGTCTACAAATGCCAAAAATCCTTTGCCAAAAATGAGCAGTGGTTGGTAAGAGTCTTATATCAATATGATTTTTACTATTTACTTTTCTGTTTATTACAATAGCCTTTTACATTATGGAGTACAATGTCTGTTATATTTTCCTGCATTATGACTTAATTATCTATACAGTTAGACCAGACGCCAGAACCTTTCCCATTTTCCACGTGTCGACCAAATTGTGGTGTTCTGTAAGCGCAATTATGGCCATATACGGTCAGGTTATTATGCACACATTGTGTTTGCCAAGCAGACATTATTAAATTACCTTGGGCTGTTATTTCCGGTGATGGATGGATGGCTGCCAGCTGCATATTTTAATGTTGTATTTTTTATTTTATTTTTTTTTTTTAACTTTCCCCTAGCTTTTTTACATAATTGGCAATATGATCATCGGCAAATTTTCGCAACCATATATTGTGTGCTTTCTACATTGTTATGTATAATTACAAGTTAAAAGCGTAAAGGAAACTAGGTTACTTGCAAACTCCAGTTTTTAAACAGTAGTTTTCATTAATTAATTAAAATTCCATTAATTTGGCGCCCGGTAGTATAGAAATTCCAACGTTGCAGAATTGGAATGCAAGAACAGCTGACATCTCTGATAATTGATTATGAGATTCTTAACAGTACAAGTAAATTAAAGTACCATATAACAGATATAAAAAAGTAAAATTTTATTGGGTAGATTTCCTTGGGAGTTTTTTTTTTATAGTGTTTTATTGTTAACCATTAATGAATAATATTCTATAATAAAAAGACTATTAGATTAGTTAATGACAAACCTAGAAAGGCCTGTGCACATGGCTGTATCTGTTTTTGTGCAACCTCATCTATATGAGTCTATACATATTCGCCAACATGGATGTCAGATTTGGGATGTTTAAAGGGAACCAACCATCAGGATTTTCACATATAAAGTACGGGCAGTGCCATACTGGTGATACAATGGTGAATCAAATCATACCTTCCTTTTAGAGATTGGATCTTTGGTTGCAGAAAACAATGTTCTCAAAGGTCCATAAATAAATATGAGTGTATTGGTTGAGTAGCGTATACATCAGGGCAGGACTTTGTGGGTCTGGTCTTCAGTAATGATTCTTCCCCTGGCTGCCTGCCACCCCTCTATTTAAATTTACACTTCTAACACTATGGCCGGCGCATGCGCAGTATTATTTTTCAGTTTTTCTCCAATTCTTCAATAAAAAGGCACCAGAATCGGAGCATGCGGGTACCACGATCTCTGAGGACACTATGGAGATGAATATGAGAGGCTATGCATGCGCTGATAAAAAATTTCAATCTGTGCATGTGCCACCAATGCTAATATTTGTCTTTACAGTGGCTTAAAAAAATGGGTCCGGAGATCGCGGTGCGCACAAGCGCTAATTCCAATGCCATTTTATTGATATGTTAGGGAAAAACCTTGAAATTAATACTTTGCACGCGCCGGCCATCGTGTTAATCGTTGCAACAGAGGGGAGAAATTTAAATAGAGAGGAGAAGGCTTGTTGGTTCCCATTAAGGCCAGTCCCTTGTCCTTCCCCAACTCTGCCTAATTAGCTTCCCAAAAGGAACACCCACATTTGGGCTGGGTTTCACATAAACTTCATCCCTTTTCAATCTGGAACAACCCCTGAATGTACCAGGATTTTTATTACAAAATATCAGCAAATATGAGACCATTGGGAAGTATGACTTCACTGTTCTCCAATTGCATAACAGAGGCATTTGTGAATGTGCAGTGCTCCATTGGATGTCACATTATGGATGTGTTCTCCATTTAGAGGGATTTATTTAAAAAAAAATATGTTTGTAATAGGGTGCCATACAGAGCATTTGGTGCCACATGAAGTGCCTAAATCTCTATAGTCTGCTGTCTGTGTGCCCCTTATTCGGCTTTGTGCAGACTGCTTTGCCTTGTACATGACCCTTCTGGTATGATTGTAGTTAACCTTGCTATCCCTCTTCTCCACATGTCCTGCGGACAAGGGTCCCGGAAGCCGAGATAAGCCTGTGACTTGGAGCGAATATCGTGGTCATTGTGGTTTCCTTGTCTGACAATCTTAGGCTCTGCCGAGCAAAATAGGTTATTTCAACTCCTTAAACCTTCAGTCAGGCTATTTTCTGAGTCTCCATTATACTCAGAATGAGGAGAAACCTTGTATTATACTGTTTCTTTCATATGGAAAAAGAGAAAGGCCATCTGGCCAGAGCCGCAGAAGAGTCAGCGAGGTCCGTGTACATGCTGTGCGACTGGTCTTTGGGAATAGACAGAATGCCCTGGGCTCGGAGCCAGGCACATACTGCCGCGGTTGGACAGTCGTAGTCCCTGTAGAAATGTTAAAATATTTAATCTTCTGTCCCTCAGGGGTAAGGGGAAATTGTTTTGTTGCTGATTTACTAAACTTTTTTGTTTTCGTTTTGTGGAAAATAACTTAAAAATAAATAGCCAATGTGAGGAAGTATTTCTGCTTTTCCTATTTTGTGTGAATATAGTAAACATGTTAGAAATGAATGAACCCTCACATATATTGGTACAAAGACCTTATGCCCACTAGAGATATAAGATGCCCCCTTCCAATAGTTATAACCCTGTGTAGTATCGTTGCTGCGGAAAACTTTGCTGAACTTCTACCTGTGTCATCTGTGGGTAAGTAGTTCATGCATTTTACCCGGGTGTCCTCCTGGTGTCGTCTATAGTTGTTTAGAGGGGTTGATGAAGAGTTCATCCCATCCGTTCCCTATTTAGGGCCCAGCACTAGGGATTTCTAGGGTCAGGTATCCGGTTTAGGGCATAAATACGGAATCTATCTAGGGTGGTGAGGGACCAGCAGTAGGTTTGGTCAGGGGTCAGAGAAGAAGCAAAATCTGCAAGCAGAATGATAGTGCCTAATAGTCCAAAATAGAGCAAATACAATAGCAGGGACTAAAACTTAACTTTTACTTTTACCAATTAAAAGAAAAATTATAAAGTGCAAAGCATAATACATACAAGGTGCCAAAGAGACAAAATGGAATAATCTCACCCGATCTTTCTCCACAAGCAAGGGTAAGCACCAATCAGATAAGAGAGGAAACACTGGCTGGAATCACCAGGGTCAGTAGTCAGGTTGTCATGTAAAAGCTCCTGTCGTGCCCCGTGAATAAACTTCTGCCCTGATAAGGGCAGCACCCTAGTAAGCTGTCTGTCCCGCAAACTCATCAAAAAGAAATGCCCTCCCGACGCGTTTCCCTCTCAATAAAGAGAGTTCATCAGGGGAGAGAGGAATATCTATACCACCGTCTATCTCTGCACACACAGGTTTTTGGACCTGTAGTAGTCGCACCAATCCCTGCCACTGCAGGTTGATATATAGATATTCCTCTCTCCCCTGATGAACCCTCTTTATTGAGAGGGAAACGCATCGGGAGGGCGTTTCTTTTTGATGAGTTTGCGGGACAGACAGCTTACTAGGGTGCTGCCCTTGTCAGGGCAGAGGTTTATTCACGGGGCACGACAGAGGCTTTTACATGACAACCTGACTACTGAACCTGGTGATTCCAGCCCGTGTTTCCTGTCTTATCTGATTGGTGCTTACCCTTGCCTGTGGAGAAAAATCGGGTGAGATTATTCCATTTTGTCTCCTTGGCACCTAGTATGTATTATGCATTGCACGTTATCATTTTTCTTTTAATTGGTAAAAGTCAAAGTTAAGTTTTAGTCCCTGCTATTATATTTGGTCAGGGGTCACCATCTTCCCTTTCTCCAAACACAGGGTTTCCCTTCCCTTTCGCCATTCGCTTGGTACTTCTCCTTCCCTAGCGTGACAATAACGTAGCGAAGTAAAGGCCGCATAGTTAGGCAACTGCGTATCCAGATCCCTCTATCAGTTGGCTTATAGTCACAGTTGAGCTGAAACTTTTATTATTCCCTACGAGAGTCCTGACACGGTTGGAAATGTTGCCATTTTGTTATAAGGTTGTATATTGCTTTTCCCCTATTGGGCATTATACATGTCTTTAAAATTCTTGTACCAAGATTATCCCCTATCCATCAGAGGAAAACTTAATCATTAGGAATGTTCAAGCTCTTTGCTTAGTACAAATCCCCAGAACATGACTGAAGTTGATGTCGAACATGTCCATCATTAATTGTCAACTGAACACCAAATACATTGCTTCAATTCCAGAGCTCCCGTTTCAGACGTCATCCTGTTCAGACCTCCAACAAAAAGTTTGGACACGCCTTCTCATCTCTAGAACAACTGTTAAGAGGAGACTTTGTGCAGCAGGCCTTCATGGTAAAATAGCTGCTAGGAAACCACTGCTAAGGACAGGCAACAAGCAGAAGAGACTTATTTGGGCTAAACAACACAAGGAATGGACATTAGACCAGTGGAAATCTGTGCGTTGGTCTGATGAGTCCAAATTTGAGATCTTTGGATCCAACCACCGTGTCTTTGTAGAAAAGGTGAACGGATGGACTCTACATGACTGGTTCCCACCGTGAAGCATGGAGGAGGAGGTGTGATGGTGTGGGGGTGCTTTGCTGGTGACACTGTTGGGGATTTATTCAAAATTGAAGGCATATAGAACCAGCATGCCTACCACAGCATCTTGCAGCAGCATGCTATTCCATCCGGTTTGCGTTTAGTTGGACCATCATTTATTTTTCAACAGGACAATGACCCCAAACACACCTCCAGGCTGTGTAAGGGCTATTTGACTAAGAAGGAGAGTGATGGGGTGCTACGCCAGATGACCTGGCCTCCACAGTCACCAGACCTTAACCCAATCGAGATGGTTTGGGGTGGGCTGGACCGCAGAATGAAGGCAAAAGGGCCAACAAGTGCTAAGCATCTCTGGGAACTCCTTCAAGACTGTTGGAAAACCATTTCCGGTGACTACCTCTTGGAGCTCATCAAGAGAATGCCAAGAGTGTGCAAAGCAGTAATGAAAGCAAAAGGTGGCTACTTTGGAGAACCTAGAATATAAGACATATTTTCAGTTGTTTCACACTTTTTTAAGTATTTCATTCCACATGTTTTAATTCATAGTTTTGATGCCTTCAATGTGAATCTACAATTTTCAGAGTCCAGAAAATAAAGAAAACTCTTTGAATGAGAAGGCGTGTCCAAACTTTTGGTCTGTACTGTAGATAGAGAGATAATTTAAAATTTTGGTATGAAAACCCCTTTGTAGGGGTTGTCCAGTCTTTCTGTGTGACTGGAGACAGCCAAATCGTGATAGGTGGGCTGTCACTTGATGGCATGTATGCGATTTACATACTTATGGTCACATGCTGACTAGTCTTCAGCTTATCTCAATAGAAGATAATTATGAAAAGTGTTGGAGTATAGTCGGCATGTGACTGCATGTATTAAAATATTCTGCATGCGGTCAAGTGACCGTCCATCCGCTGAGGGCAAACACGGCAATAGTGACAGTGGGCGATTGTCACAATATGGCAGTCTTCTGTCACATAGTGACTGGAAGCTTTTCTTCTGAGACCAATGTGTAGACCCTTTCTTATGGTAAAAACATTGTCCAAAGAGCAAATTTGATTTTAATTAATAGATCTTAGAATAAAAATAAGTTCTATAATTGGATGTGTTCAAAAAAATGTTCTTGTGCTGAGATAATCGTATATATGTGCCCCTGGTGTGTACTGTGTAAATGCGGTGTCTGACTGTACAGGGACATGGCCTAATCATACCACATCTCCTGGTCAAGAAAGGACGCAAAAGAGTATATAGATACCAAAATATGGTATCATAGATGATTCTTTCTGTGAGGTAAAACAGGTTCTTAAACAGGCAGAGAAATGTTTTCCTTACCGAAATGAGCCACTATGATCAGGTGCTATAATATCTTTATACTCTTTTACTTTCACCCCGGCCCAGGAGATGTGGTATGATCAGACAATGTCCTTGTACGGTCAGACACGGCCATTACACAGTACATAGCAGGGGCACGTTTATAAGATAATTTCAGCACAGAAACATTTTTTAACACATTCAATTGTGAAACTCCTTTTTATTCCAAGGTCTATTGATTAAAGTGTACTTTATTTGTGTGAAAACCCCTTTAAAGGTCATTGCAAGATGAGGGAAGAAAGTTGTGTTGTTGGAAAATTTTATTTGTTCTTTTTACAGTGGTTTTTAAAATTGAAGTTATTAAATGGAATCTGTCATCAGGTTGTTGCTACGTCATCAGATCTGCTAATAACGATGTTAGTAATTTGCTTTTAGTACACTCCACTTTAGTACATTCCAGCACACTTGTGAAAATACAGATAAAGTAGCCAATCCCTTTAAAGGAATCTGTCAGCAGGTTTTAGCTACCTCTTCTGAGAGTAGCATTATGTAGGCAAAGAGATCCTGAATCCAACGATGTATCACTTAGATTACTGACACAATCAGAATTTTTATATTTAGCCATGTAGCAGAGCTGAGAGAGTTTCCCTACCCACAGCAGGCTCCGTATAGGCATTGTGCATTGACAGTGAGGTGTCAATCAGACTGGCTGCCATGCATGTGACATTGTAGTCCGAGCAAAGATAAGTCCTGCTGCTTAAACAAACACAACAAATAAACAACAGATTGGATTGTTACAAAACAGGCATCCTTGAATTCTATGTTTAACCCTTGCAGCATGCTGTCTTTAGATTACACAGCAAAAACCTGCTGACAGATTCCTTCTAAGTATCGTATTTTCCGGATTATCAGACATACTTTTTTCCCCCAAAACTGGGGGAAAATTGGGGGTGTATCTTATAATCCTGATATGCCTTACAGAGAAGGCGGTGGTGGTGCAGAGGAGGGGGAAGTGTCACTGCAGTGGAGTAGCTCAGGAGAGTCACAGGACAGAGGGGCGGTGATAACTGCAGGCCTGGGGGTATCACGGCGGCAGGTGCTATTGATCTGCTGGCGGGATGCGGGCTCCATTAAACTACCGGCGCTTGACGCGATGGACTTCAAGGAAATGGCCACAGAGGCCAATCTGCTCATGCGCCTCCTTCGTGGCCATTTTCTTGAAGTCCATCGTGTCAAACGTCGACAGTTCAATTGAACTTGCAGCGCACCGGCACATCAGTGCCGCCCGCCTCGGCGGCGATACCTCCAAGCCCGTAGTCTCTCTGAGCCGCGACACTCCTCCGAGCCCGCAGCATTGCTGACCATGCCGCCGGTGACCCTCCTGACCCTCTCCACCACCACGGCTGCCCCCTGGTGAGCTATTATAAGACGCACTAGGATTATTAGATGGACCCTCATTTTAGCATTAATTTTTTATTCCCATTTTCCGCCTCTAAATTTGGGGTGCATCTTATAATCCAGTGCGTCTTATAAAACGAAAAATACAATGTATATAACTGTGATAAGTCATCAGTGTCTGGTTGATAAGGGCTTAACCTTTATACAGTAAACCCGTCTGAATTCCTTGAACAAATTCTGTGCCCCTTTTGCCTCTTTTCTTGAAAATTGCAGTTTGTCAATGAGTCTGCACTGTGCACCATGACATAGACCCTGCCCATGAAGAATCCTCAGCATTAATGTAGAACAACAAAAATGTGCCTTTTACTACTTGTCCCTACATGAGACTTAGCAAAAATCTCCAAAAATTCAGTCAGTATCAATACTTAGTTGTCAATGAAGAAAATTGAAAGCTTTTGTTAAAAAACCCATTTGGCTTTATACTTTGTCTCGTATTCAGCTGGCTTGTGACAGATGTCAAATTATTAATCTGTAACTGCAGGTTTGGGTTTATTTTGAAGGAAATCTCCTCGCCTCTGGGTTACAGGAACCTCCATGGGAATTCCTGCACCATTTTTCATGTTGAACTTCCTGTTTCATTGTTTCAGTGTTTTTAACTGTAATTCCTACCAAGCTGTCATCTGTTGATAATAAGTGGGTGGTGGCGTTTTTTTATTGAGCTCTCAACTTTCGCTTCATAAGTAGAAATCATAAACGATCATTATGTTGTCAAGTCCTTACAGGAGATTAGTTATTCCAAGCTTTATGATATATATATGGCAGCAGAGAATGACGCTTATGTTTTCTCAGTCAAAATGACACATAGACTGTGGGGTGGTATACTACACATGGGGTGTTTGGAGAAACATTTCCATCATCATACACCATTTTTTTAAGGACTTAACTATTTTTTTTTTTTACAAAAGTTGAAATTGTTTTTTTTTTTTTTAATTTCTTGTGTCAGGAATCAACAGAGACCAGTGGATCTGTTTTTGTGGAGTTTTTCCAAATTAAGCCTATGTGTACACTGAGATTTTCGAGGTGTTTCGGGAGCAGAAACGGAATGGAAACTTCTCAAATCCTCCTCCAAATCTTAAAAGTTTGATTCTCCACTCAGTTTTTACTCTGAAAACTCCGCCAAAAGACACTGTGTGCACATAATCATAGAGAATGTGCATATATTTGTTTTGTTTTTTTTTTTTTGCAGACACTTTAAGACTCTGTGCGCACTAGGCGGACTTTGCCGCGGATTTCCCGCGGATTTCCCGCATGTTTCGCTGCAGAAAATGTTCATAACCTTTCTGCAGTGATTCACCAGCAAATCCTATGGAAAAAAAAATGCTGTGCGCACTAGGCGGATTTTGACAGCTACAGGTTTTGCTGCGGGATTCCCGCAGCAAAAAAAATTGCATGTCACTTCTTTTCCGCAGGTAGCTGCGTGATTTCACTTATGTAATTGTGAAATTCCGCAGGGAACAACCTGCTGAAAAACCGCACCAAATCTGCAACAAAACGCATGCTGATATCGGTGCGTTTTTTGTGTGTTTTTTTTCCGCAGGTGCGGAAATCTTTCAGAGCCTGTGGAATTTTCTTAAGAAAATTCCATTTTCTAGTGCGCACAGGGCCTTAGAGCTATGAAAATGCATGAAAAATTGTTAAAAGAAAAATGTAAAAGATTTTCCTGGTTCAGTTCTATTATAAATCACTTTACTGGTCATTTGTTTAATCTTTTTTTTTTCTACTTCAAGTTGTGAAAAATGCTTTGTGGGGGACAAGAAAGTGCATGTTATTTCTTTAAAGCATCTTCGCACTAGGTACTGTCCAATCAAAAGACCTAAAAAAAAAAAAAAAATTTCTAAAATGCTTCAAAAAAATCTTAAAAGTGACCACAGGAAATGAAAACTCCTCAAGGAGGGAAAACTTCTTTCCAGTGGAAAACTTAATGTTTTTAACTTGCTCAAAAACTCTTTGTACAGACCCTTATGTGCGCACGCTACAGACATTTTCTGCACCAAAAAAGGCACCTAGTGGCGGAAAAACACACCAAAAAATGCATGCGTTTTTGGTGCGTAACTTCAATGGCTGGAAGGGCTAAAAAAGCAGGAAAGATGGACCAACAATTGACATGCTCCTTCTGTTTTCTGCTCCAAACACTGCAAGGAAACAAGAAGCAATGTGTGCATAGATTTTTGGCAACAAACTGCACGATAAACTGCACCAAAAATGCTTCAAAAACTACACATTTTTTTTCATCATTTGATCACGAACATATTTCTTTCAAATTCATAGTATTCCTGAGTATTATTGTCTCTCAGTCTTACAGTAAGGCCGGTTTCACACTTGTGAGTGCCTCGCGTGTATCTCACGCAAGTCTCGCGTTGCATCACCCGTCACTGACTCACACTCTCCTCACAGGAGTGGGTCGGTTGCATGCATCTCTAAGCAGCTGAGACGCTCCTGTGAGGAGAGTGCGAGTCTGTGATGGGTGATGCAATGCAAGACTTGCGCGAGATACACGCAATGCACTCACAAGTGTGACACCGGCCTATCAGAAAGTCTATTCGGTCCTGCCTTTGATACTCATGGTAGACTTCGAAAGATTTTGTAAAGGGACAATTTACACTTTTTGTTAAAAAAGGTTGTTTCACAATTATCTTGCGGGCTGTTGATCACTCGATGAACAAATAAAATGCTCGATCATCAGGTGAAATGATTTTTTATGTTAAGTGATCATCGAGGGGCATTGGTCCCTGTAAACCGGAGTTGCACTACCAAGAACAATGGCAGCCTACCTAGTATACATCGCTCAGTGTGCATTGTTTACTTATTTTTACCTGTATAAGCAGATATTCAGGTGACTGCCGATCGGTAGAAGTTTATCAATTCACTCGTATCGTTCCTACGGTCAGCCTGTGTAAACATACCCTTAGCCATATTCCTTTGTCAAACATCTTTGCTATTGAATGCAAGATCTTACAGATTGGAAAGGTGTTTTACGTTATACAACTGCCATTATTAGAGTTACCTCTGATCTCAATAGTTGAGCCATCTGCCATCCACAAATTAAGGGGTGATACTAGTAGAATTTAGAACCTATACAAATTGTTATCTTGGTTATGTGATGGTCATCCAGATGTTTGACTAGTCACCGCATACAGCTCTAATTACTGTATCGAGGTGAGCATCGGGGTGTCCATCATATGACCTAGACTAGAAGGAAACAATAAAGGTTGGCACTGATTGACTGGGAGTATTTTATGGAATATTGAAAACTGTGAGGAATTTTCATAGAAGGATACAGAGAAAATTTTCCGTTTCAGACAGTAAAAATAATCATATTTATAAAGCTATTAAAAAGCCGAATGATGTACTGATGGTGGATAAAGGAACATGAAATCTAGAAACGAAGGTCTAAATGAAACAAGAAACATTTTTTTTTAATCCATGAATTTTCTACACAATCAGTCTTGAAGAAATCCTGCAGAGAATAAAGTGGGTAATCTCTTGCTGATCAGTTGCATCTTTGGCTGGTGGTCTGCTGAAGTCATGCCCCTAATGGGGATAGGGATTATAGATTTTCTATCTGACCACAGACAGCAGAGCAAGGAGGATTGTGCTGCAGCCAGTTCTCTTAAGCCCCCATCACATTTAGCGACTTACCAGCATTTCCGAAAACGATGCGACCTGATAAGGATCGCTGGTAAGTCGCCAGGAGGTCGCTGGTGAGATGTCACACAGTCAGCTCTTACCAACGACTCAGTAATGATACAGGTCTCAGTAGCGACCTGTATAACGATCTCAGCAGTCACTGGGACCATGTCACACAGTGTCAAACATAGCAATGCGTCCTGTCCATCAGGACATCGCCTTTGAAGAAAATGGTCTAGGACATTCAGCAACGACCGACGACCTCACAGCATTGGCCAGGTCCTTGCTGGATGTCACACACAGCGACATCGCTAGCAAGATCGCTGTTGCGTCACAAAAACCGTGACTCAGCAGCGATGTCGCTAGCGATGTCGCTTAGTGAGACATGGCCTTTATAGCCATACACATAACAATGAGGAGGAGATGGAGGGACATGGCTGAATTCCTGCTGCACTCATAAAAAGGCAATATAATTAGGAAAAAGAAATGTTTCCGATTCTAAACTTGCCTGATCAATCAGATATACGTATGCAGTATATGCCTGACGAATCGAAATGTGTTATACATCGGAATACGATTTTGTCTTAAATGCCTTGTACCAACAATCTAATGTTAATTGAGCTGAAAGACCCCAAATGCATTAACATTATGTTGGCAGCACCTTCGGATACCTACGGGCTCAGGCCAACACTTTAGTGTGTATGGGAGCACCATCCAACTGATTGTCGTGGAAAATGTTGAGTGGGCATGTCTGAGTTTGGACTACTGATGCTTTATTCTCCTGGAGATAAACCACCGGCAGAGAGGTCTGTTGGCAGCTTTGTCATAGACATTCGGCAATACACAGGACGCTCTGCCAAACTCAGTCTGACTGAGCCGGCTGTTGACCATCCGACCTGCCATAGCATCATGCGGCTGACAGCCAGCTTATGTGTATGGCACCCTAAGTAGTAAATGTACCGTAGCTTGCCTGTACATCAGTTACAATATCGGACCCCTAGTAAGTAACACGATTGGTGTTTAGGTGCTAGAACACCCCTTATAATCTGATTCCCACTTTTCTTAACTCTCCATGCAGCCACCTAACAAAATTATTGAAATCTTCAGTTCTTTTGCATTTTCTTATGTATTATGATGACTGTAGAAATCTAAATCCATATTTCGGTATTCTCAGACAGATTCATGCTCTCAGCATAATTAGTTGCAATCATAATAGTATCCAATCCATGCAGCCAAGTACCAACGTCTCCGTACATTTAACACATGTTTAGTAATTCCTAATGTGTTGAATAGCTTGTGCAGTTTAGATCTTAACCCCGAGCTGCCATGCTATAAAACGTGTGCGCGGGTGACTAATGAAAGTCCTGGAAGTCAGGGAGGAAGCATTGAGTGTTCACTGCAGGACCAGGTGAATGGATAAATGGATTTTACATTAACAGACGGACGTCTCTGGATTCAGTGAAGCTGAACATTGGTCGTCGTTACATTTCGGGTGAACGTTTAGGTGAATTAACAAACATGTTAAATAAGCTGAAATGGGTTCTCCTCAGGCTTTGTTTACAGTGAGGCAGAGGTGACATGTTGTCTAGCTATCGATGGCTGCCAGTCACTGGCCACAGAGCTGACGTAAGTAACTTGCTGTTGTGGTTACCTGTGGAACAACACATAATTTCTGAAGTATTGTGATCTAGTATCAACTGGGGTCCATACCTAAAAAACCAAGTTCATTAAAACAGGTGAGCAGAAATAGCTGACATATTACACCCAATAATGTCAGGGCCTAATTACTTTATAGACTTAGTAGACTATTGTCTATACTGCAGGCTTTGGGGACCATGCCTTCTTCAGGAGTAATTTTAACATAGGAATAGACTGAACAGTATATGGCTATGTGCGCACACTGCGTCTTTTTGACGCTGCGTTTTTGTTCGTTTTTGGCCGCTAAAAACGCACAAAAACGCACCTGCGTCGAAAAAACGCGGCAAAAAACGCACGCGTTTTGCCGCGATTTGGTGTGTTTTTTTGCTGCGTTTTGCTGCGTTTTTGCTCACTGCGTCTTTCTACGTTTTTTATCAGTAAACAAAAAAAAAAGGTCTGATGTCATTTCCTTCTTCAATGTGTTCTTCATTCTCCACTAGTGTATGCAGAAGAGCAGACAGCTGCAGAACTACAAGGCTCAGCATACTCCATCCAATAGTGTATGCAGGAGAGCAGACAGCAGCTGTCGAACTACAAGGCTCAGCATCCTCCTTCCAGGACTGTATGCAAGATTTCTTTGCCCCCCCCAAACCAAAAAAATGACGTGGGCTTCGCCATATTTTTGTATGCTAGCCGGGTACAGCAGGCAGGTACGGGCTGCCCCCAACCCCCAGCTGCCTATTTGTACCCGGCTGGGAACCAAAAATATAGGGAAGCCCTTTTTTTAAATTATTTCATGAATGTCATGAAATAATTTAAAAAAAAAAATGACGTGAGCTTCGCCCAATTTTTGAGTCCAGCCGGGTACAACTAGGCAGCTGGGGATTGGAATCCACAGTGCAGGGTGCCCATGCTTTCTGGGCACCCCCGCTGTGAATTGCAGTCCCGCAGCCACCCCAGAAAATGGCGCTTTCATAGAAGCGCCATCTTCTGGCGCTGTATCCAACTCTTCCAGCTGCCCTGAAGCTGGGTGGCTAGCTAGGTAATAATGGAGTTAGGGCTAGCTGTATATTATCAACTGGCCCTAAGCCCGAAATTCATGGTGTCACGCCAATATTAGACATGGCCACCATGAATTTCTAGTAAAGATAAAAAAAACCCACAAAACACAGAAAAATATTTTTATTAGAAATAAAACACAACACAATTAGTGACTCCATCTTTATTGAAACAAAGAACCCCCCTCCGCAGTAATCCTGGGTCAGGGTCCCGCACCGTCCAATCCGGATCCAATATCATCTGATCGGTTTGCTGGAAGGCAAAGCGATCAGATGATGTCAGGTTCCAGGATGTGAATCACATCACACATCAGCTGATTGTATAAAAGCCGATTATACAATCAGCTGATGCATCGGTGCAAAAAAAAAATACTCACTTATGTGCTGATTACCGGCAGCTCCTGGAGCGATGGGGCGGGAGTCTGATCCCGTCCGATCGCTGCAGCAGCTGCCGGTAATCAGGGATGAAGTCTCCTGACGCATCCGCTGATACCGGCCGGGCGCCCGCGTCACCGCGATACTTACGATCACCTGATGCGTCAGGTGACTGCATCAGGTGATCCATCGCCAGGTCCTGCATCCATCGGAGGTTTCCCGGCCGTCTGCACACAGCCGGAGCGGCGATACCGTGACAGAATCTGGGAGCGGGCATGGCACCGGGAGGCTGCAGACAGGTGAGTATAACTTTTTTTTTTTTTTTCTACTGTTAACTTTTGTTTTCGCAGCCGCTTCCACCTCCCGCCCAGACATGGCGCCGCACGGCAGCATACATGCACAGGACGGGAGGTGGACGCGACGGCTTAGAAACGCACCAAAACGCACCAAAACGCAGCTATTTGCGTTTCTCATTGCGTCTTTCAACATCCCATTGAACTCAATGGATGAAAAGCGCAGTGAAAAACGCGGGAATAATTGACATGCTGCGTTTTTGTGGCACCACAAAAACGCAGCTGAAAAAAAACAGATGTGTGGGGACAGCAAAAATTAAAACTCATAGACTTTGCTGGGGAAGCAAAGTCCTGCAGTTTTGAGGCCAAAAACGCACCCGAAAAACGCGCAAAAACGCCGTGAAAAACGCACTGTGTGCACATAGCCTAAGTCAATTCTTTGTATCTATTTCGGGATTAGGTACTTGGGTCCTCCCCATGTTGTAGTAATGAGAAAGGGTCAAGGGAAAGCCTACATGGTGTGCTAGATACTTTGAGAAGCCCACAGGACTGTTGTGCTTTATATTGGAAGAGCAGATTAACTTTTTAAAACCATGCATGAGTTACAACATAGCCTACGTGTTGGCAGAGGCTAAAGCCCCTATACACATTAGTATAATGTTGTCTGACCTATGGGTTTGGACTACGGTCTAATGCAATGTTCCCCAACTCCAGTACCGGTGGCTTATCTGAGGGAGAAAAAAAAATTGTCAGTCCAAAATCAGACATGCTGGATCCTCGCCTCCACTAACAATTGTCTAAAGGCTGCTTTACATGCAGCGACATCGCTATCATCATGTTGCTGGTGAAATCACCCGTCCCCGTCGGTTGTGCGTCACGGGCAAATCGTTGCCCGTGGTGCACAACATCGCTAGGACCCGTCACACGTACTTACCTGCCTAGCAACGTCGCTATAGCCGGTGAACCGCTTCCTTTCTAAGGGGGGGTCGTGCGGTGTCACAGAGACATCACACGGCAGCCGTCCAATAGAAGTGGAGGGGCAGAGAGCAGCCGAAAGAAAGTGCCGCCCACCTCATTGCCGGAGGACGCAGGTAAGGTGTTGTTCCTCGTTCCTGGTGTGTCACACGTAGCGATGTGTGCTGCCTCAGGAACGACGAACCTGCTTCCTGCAACAGCAACGATATTTGGGATTAGAACGACGTGTCAACGATCAACGATTAAGTGAGTAATTCTGATCGTTAGCGGTCATTTGTACGTTTCACACGCAACGACGTCGCTAACGAGGCCGGATGTGTGTCACGAATTTTGTGACCCCAACGACATCTCGCTAGTGATGTCGTTGCGTGTAAAGCCCCCTTTAGACTCCCACACACATTAGACCAGTGTTCCCCAACTGCAGCTTCCACTACTTAAGACCCACCAACAGATCATGTTTTCAGGATTTCCTTACTATTGCACCAGTGGTGGAATTATCACCTGTCCAATACTAAGGAAATCCTGACAACATGATCTGCTTATGGGGCTTAAGGAGTTGGAGCTAGAGTTGGGGAACACTGTTCTAATGTGTATAGGAGTCCAAGACAATTGCTTGTCGATGGAGTTAAGGTTCCAGCATGTCCAATTTTAGAATTATTTTTTTTTTCTCCCTCAGAAAAGCCACAAGTAGACATGTCTGACAGCGACTCTCAGAAAACAAAGGAGCGCTCGCCAGAGTGACCTGCCAAGATACCTGCCAGCCGAACAATAGGCCGTCTAATGTGTATGGGTTCTTAGGTCCCCAGTCAATCACATGAAATATTAATTCCATACTGGTTGACGTAAAGTTTTCAAAGTCAAACATCTTGGTGATATGTATATTTATATATATGATAACTTAAAGCTATTGAGTAAGGATGTGCCGATGGATTTGCCCTGCCCTAGATCAGAATCCAGGGCTTTGTGCCAGCAGGTCTGCACCTTTGCTCCTTGCATTTTCTTAGCCTCCTGGGCACCTTTGGCGTGTGAGGCCTATTCATTCTTCCTTACAAGATGTCATGATGTCACTGGGCCTAGTAAGACTCAGAGCTACCCAGGTTGCTCGGCCAAGGAAACTGGGTACAGAAGTGAAAAAACAGTTGCTGTGCATTACCAGACTGAATGTCAGACCAGAGCATCGAAAATAAAGTTGTTTAGTTTACTTGAAAGTGACATCTGTGTCCTTATTCTGGCAAATGTGCCCCACAATCAATTTACTAGTATAGTTTTTGTAGCACACCTTTCATTGCTCCCAACCTTCTTGGTTTCAGCAGGACTGTCCAAATTTGACGGTTCAGTTCCCCTGTCTCAACACGTTTAAGCTTTGTCCAGACTTACTCTCACCTCTCTTCACCGGCTTCATAGCTCCACCTCGGATGGGGGGTGGCATATCTCTGTATGCAGATAAATTAAACACTTCTCTTCTCCGGTCTTCCCCAAGACTAAACTCATGAAATCCTAGCCAAGTAGACAGCAGCTCTACCAATAAGCCACCACCCAGACGAAGAGAGATCTGAGAATTTGGTAAAAATGACCTGTAATGGAGGCAGAGAACCCATAAGCAGATTATACAGGTACAAAGAGATATATCTGTACTTTTCAATGTATTTCTATGTACCTGTATTCTAGAGGTGAAGAAATATCAGAAACCTTGTTGTTGAAAAATCATCTTTTCTCACTTTATGAATGAGCTCTTCCAGGCTATGGGGCGGATGCTGCCTGGAAGATAACTCCGCCTCCAGAGCTTATTTTAAATAATAGGGGCATTACGAGTGTGACGGCCGCTCTCTACTCTCTCTGCAGAGCTGTGTCTCTCTGCAGAGCTGTGTGTGATTATAACTGACACTTCGGCTGGTTCCTCTCAGCTTCCATCTCGCAAGCAGACAGTGTTGCAACATTGCTGCAATGTAGCAGAGCTCAGGGAACTGCAAAAACTGTGTTTACAAGAAGTCGTCATATTTCATTTCTCTTGTCCTGTGTCAGTTTCTTGTCTCACACTGGTAATGCCCGCTTTATTTAAAATAAGTCTGGGGGCGGAGTTATCTTCCAGGCAGTATCCACCCCATAACCTGGAAGAGCTCATTTACATAAAGTGATAAAAGGATGATATTTCCACAACAAGGCATCTGCTATGAGGCAGACAGGTATGGCTTTTATCAGCATTCTATAGCCTGTATACCACTATAAACAGTTTGAAAAGTGGTGACAGATTCCCTTTAACTGTCCAAGTACAGTCACGAAAACCTCAGCCACCGTGTGTCTAAAGACGTCGCTGAACTGTGCGGTTTTGATGCTTTTTTTTCTCTAGAGGTTTCTATGTGTAGCCTAAAAAAAATAATGTAAAAAACTGCAGTAACTATTTTAAGTGCAGAATCAAAGCTTTTCTGTACTATATGGTCCAGTGCCCACGTTGTGTAGTTTTGACGCATATTTTCAGAAATCTGCAGCAAAATCTGCATGTCCATTGTGAAGCCAGCAAAGTCTATGAGAATTCAGAAGTGCTGTGCCCACGTTGCTTATTTTTCCCTTGCGTATTTGGTGCAGATTTGGTGCAGAAAAAAAGAAATCTGCCCCAGATACGCAAAGGAAAAATAAGCAACGTGGGCACAGCACTTCTGAATTCTCATAGACTTTGCTGGCTTTACAATGGACATGCAGATTTTACTGCAGATTTCTGAAAACCTGCGACAAAATCTGCGTCAAAATATGCAGCGTGGGCACAGGGCCTAAGGGTATGTTCCCACATTGCAGATTTGGGTTCAGATTTTCTGCATCAAAAATGGCATCTCTTGGCAGAAAAAAACGCACACATTTTTTTGCAGCGGTTTTGCTTTTTTTGATAAACTTTTTTTATGCATTGTGATAGGAAAAATGCAGAAACAATTGACATGTCAATTGTTTGGTGCAGATTTTTTTCTGCAACGAAAAAATGTTGCTGTCCAGAAATAGCGCCACTTGTATCTGCAGGTGTTGTCTGGAATTGCAGCTCGGCTAAATTCAAATAAATAGGCCTGATCTGCAATCCCAGACACAATCCATGGACAATAGGACTGCCCTCCTTTAGAATAGACCCGCGGAAGCTGTAACCCAGCAGAATTCGGAGCCGGTTTGGTATAGACAGCAGCCTGTTTCACTTATCCCAGAAGCTTAAATGTCATTTATTTCTGGCTGTTTGTCATAGCAACATCTTTCTGCTCTGCGACAAAGTGGCTCAGCCAATAATTTCATAAATGTACTGTGCTTTTCACCGAATACTTATTACACAAAGGGCATTTTCATTCGAGGTCTGTTTTTCTAACATTGTTTATTTAATGAGCACATATTTCATTTTCTTGTTTTACTTTAGTTATGCTTTTATTACTTTTTATGCATACCTCCGAGCCTCATACTGTAAAATGTTCTCCAATTTACAATGTGAAAAGCCAAATACGGAATGATGTTTTCACTTCAATAAACTGTGAATATCTCCTTGAAAAGTCGTGTTCTCAAACATCACATCCAATTTGCCTCTGCGTAAATAAATTAAGTAGAACAGGAACCTGTGATTGATGCTCCTCTGCAAATTTGGGCAGATAGTTTTTCCTTTGCAGACGTGCTGTTTGATTCATTTTTACCCTTTTTTTTATCTTTTCGAAAATAATTTTCCGACAACTATTATTATCATTAATATTATCAACTTATTAACTTATTAATCGATAATAATAAATTCATATATACATCTATATATATATACACACACAGTGCCTTGCGAAAGTATTCGGCCCCCTTGAATTTTTCAACCTCTTCCCACCTTTCAGGCTTCAAACAGAAAGATAAAACATGACCCTGGAATTGTTGACTCCGGTCTTTCCATACTCCACCCCTCCTTTCCCAATTCGTATCTAAAATGACTGCACAGACACCAATTTTTCTTTGGATAATTTTGGCCATAGCAGCCATTTATTAAACAGAAATATATAACAAATAAAAACATTGCAATATGGTAGGGTCCTTGAAGCTACAAACCCTGGTGATTCCTACCTACCGAACCATAAACACCAACTTGCCCCCAGCCGTTACCCACACTGGCTCAGGAGCACCAAACGGTAAGGTTAATCCTCTGTTAACCCCAACCACCCACAGGGACCCCGACATACCCCGTCGGGAATCCCCACAAAATCACCAGGTGACCAGCCATTCTGCCAATGAGGGGATCCATACCCAGATGGATTCCCCGAACCAATTTTTTAACCAATTTCAAGGACCCACCAATAAAAACCGCCACAACGAGGGCACCTTGATAACCTTCAAGTGCCTGAGACCCCCCGCAACCGCAGCGCCCTCTCGATACCTCCTTACAGGCCGAGGGCCCATAAATCAATCCCCACCGCATTTAAGTGCACCCCGTCTGCCAACCAGAATTCCTCATCCGTCCTTTCCAACTCAACGTGCCTTATCGCAACTCCCCCATTACGAGTAACAAACTTCGAAATCGCCCTGTTCACTTTTGCCCGCGCCTTCTTCAACCTATCGACCGACCGCGCTTCTCGCCAACACCTTCTCGCCACCATCTCGGACCAAACTATATTTAGCCGTGGAAATGACACCCATAACCGCAATAAATCGTGCTTGATGTCTTTTATCAAAATTCGAACAGGACGCCCCCCCAGATCATTTCCCCCGACATGTAAGACCAAAACGTCGGGACCTATTCACCTCTTGCAATACCCTGTTCCACCCCAAACCCCTAACCCCCAACCAATGTACAAGAGCCATATCCCTTTCAAAACCTAGTTGTCTCCCGTTTCTTCTTGCATCCGCTCGCTGGGCTCCCCAGTATACATAAGAATGGCCCAGGATCCAAACCAGATACGGGGGGGGGGTGTTTCTGTAATACAAAATGTACAAACAAACAACCATTCAGTTTCCTTATTCCCCAACTTGAAAAACACCCAGTCCACCCGCCCCCTCGCAGCCGCAGAACCCCCCGCTCAGTTGCCGACGACCGCCTGTGGACGGACATACAACTTAAAACGCTGCGACTTCCACATACCAATCCGCTTCACAGTCTCTTTCGGCAAACCACACATAGCGGCCTCTGTCGCTGCCCCAATGCGAAAAGAATGCGACGCAAACGACCTCGGATCTAACCCCAAAGACTTCAAACATGCCCTAAAAACACTTACAAATTGGTATCTAGATAAAAAAGACCCGTCCTCATGACACAACAAGGGGCCATTGACCTGCGGGCGAATCCTTCCAAAGTTCCCGAAACACTTGAGTGGGCACATCTCCGATGCCATAACCACACCCAAGCGAACTCGCCTACCCGCACCTCTTTGATCTGTTTTCGATTTCCGAATCCAGAATTCGATCCCGCCTTCCACGGCGATAATATCGCCACGACCCAGGCCCCCGGGAGAAGTCTTAATGGGCGATACCAATTCCCCAATCCGCAACGCCCCAAAAAACGCCAAGGAAAACGCTAACCGGAACAAACTCACCTCAAACTGCGATATACAAACCCCCCGCAATGCCCTACCCAACTGCTCCAATAAGCTAAATGATACAGGCCGTCTACCATCCAGCGGCTTGCATCGTTTCCGAAATCCCTTCAAAGCCTGAACCACCCAAAAACTCTTAAGCGGGCTTTACACGCTGCGACATCGCTAATGCGGAGTCGTTGGGGTCACGGATTTTGTGACACACATCCGGCCGCATTAGTGATGCCGTTGCGTGTGACACCGATAAGCGATTTTGCATCGTTGCAAAACCGTGCAAAATCGCTAATCGGCGACACGGGGGTCCATTCTCAATTATCGTTACTGCAGCAGTAACGAAGTTGTTCCTCGTTCCTGCGGCAGCACACATCGCTGCGTGTGACGCCGCAGGAGCGAGGAAGCTCTCCCTACCTGCCTCCCGGCCGCTATGAGGAAGGAAGGAGGTGGGCGGGATGTTACGTCCCGCTCATCTCCGCCCCTCCGCTGCTATTGGGCGGCGGTTCAGTGACGCTTCAGTGACGTCGCTGTGACGCTGCACGGACCGCCCCCTTAGAAAGGAGGCGGTTCGCCCGTCACAGCGACGTCGCCGGACAGGTAAGTATGTGTGACGGCTCTGGGCGATGTTGTGCGGCACGGGCAGCGATTTGCCCGTGTCGCGCAACAGATGGGGGCGGGTACCCACACTAGCGATATCGGGACCGATATCGCAGTGTGTAAAGTAGCCTTTAGTCAAATCCTGTAAACCCCGCAACCGAAAACCAAATTCTAATCCCGCCATAAAGCGATTCACCTTCGCAAATGACCATCCTGTAACCGCTGCCTCCCCCAACCTTTCCAACAGTACTCCCAACTGATCTCCCTCAGCAGACCCACAACCCTGCAACCACTGCTCCCAAAAACTCCACGCTGCCTGATACGCCGTCCATGTGGTACCCGACAGGGACGCCCGAATCAGTGGTCCTACTGCCTGAAGACCACGTTCCAAAGCTGTACCGGACACTCCAAGCCGCTGGCCTCTGCCTCTGGCGCGCAAACCCGGAACCGATCCCACTGAAAACGAGAGAGGGAATCGGCTATTAGGTTCTGAACACCTGGCACATGAGCTGCCGTAACGTACGCATTGATTTGCAAGCAAACCAGAACCAGCTCCCGTAACACCCGAACAGCTGGAGGAGAGGACGCTGAAAACTTGTTAATGACCAGCACCACCCCCATATTGTCACAATTAAAGCGAATCTTCTTGTTCGCCAACTGTTCCCTCCACAGATGAAGCGCCACCAATATCGGAAAAATTTCCAATAGCGCCACGTTCCTCGTCAAGCCTTCATCAATCCACCTATCAGGCCACCGTTCCGCACACCACTGACTCTGAAAGAAAGCCCCAAAACCTGAGCTGCCCGCCGCATCAGTAAACATCTTCAAATCAAAATTGTCCTTTACGTCCTCCATCAGCAGCGAACGACCCTTGTAATGCTCCAAAAACTGTCCCCAAACTGCTAAGTCCGCTCTGTGTTCCGCCGATAAACGAACGTAATGGTGTGGAGCAAGCACCCCCGCCATGGCACCAGCAAGTCGGCGCGAAAAAATTCGCCCCATTGGCATTACCCGACACGCAAAGTTAAGCTTTCCCAATAAAGACTGAACCTCCCTTAATTGCAATTTCTTCACACGCCGTGCCCTTGCCACTTCGTCTTTCAGCCCGTTGACCTTTTCCTCAGGAAGCCGAACTTCCCAAGCCACGGAATCAATCACAATACCAAGAAAACTTATGCAAGTCGTCGGCCCCGTCGTTTTATCAGGTGCTAAAGGCACCCCAAAATAAGCCGAAACCCACTCCATTGCCGCTAAGATCCCGGCACACTGCGCCGAGTCAGCAGGACCTACACACAAAAAATCATCCAGGTAATGTACAACTGATGACCAACCCGAAACGTCCCAAACAACCCATTCCAAAAACGAACTAAAAGTCTCGAAAAATGCGCACGAAATCGAACACCCCATGGGCAAACAACGATCTACAAAATAGCCACCCTCCCAACAACAACCCAGCAGCCTAACACAATCCGGATGCATCGGCAATAGCCGAAAAGCTGATTCAATATCAGTCTTAGCCAACAGCGCCCCCCTCCCACACCTCTTTACCCACTTTGTAGCCTCATCGAATGACGTATATACCACTGAGCACAGCTCAGCAGGTATTCCATCATTCACCGACCTGCCTCTTGGATAAGACAAATGGTGAATCAGCCGGAATTTCCCTGGTTCCTTTTTCGGCACCACCCCCAGCAGCGACACCACCAAGTCGGGAAAAGGAAGGGCCCGGAACGTGCCCGCCATTCTCCCAAAAGCCACCTCCTTCCTTAATTTTTCCGCCACAACCGCCGCATGCTGGTATGCAGAAACGAGATTCCTGGTTGCCCCCGGAACCTCAAAAACGGGGGCAGGAATCCTGAAACCCTCCCCAAAACCCAACCGCAACACTTCCGCCTTTTCCCGATCTGGGTACCTATTTAAGTACGGAAGCATCGCGACTAACTTCACTGGCATCAGACCCTTGGGTATGAGAGCCGCCGGGCTTGGATTTCCCCTTCCTGAAGCATTTAGACGCTCCGTGGGATGTCCCGTTACAATGGGTGCATAGGTGCTTAAAACGGCACGTGGCCCCAAACTTACACTGCCCGTCGTTGAATTGCCAGCATATACCTGGCTTCTGCGATCCCGCCTGACCCTGCTGACCACTGGTCCCTTGATTTCCCGACTGGCCGGAAGAACCGGCCCCGCCTTGAAAGGGCTGGCCATACCTAGCCGGTGCCATGACCCACAACCATAACCCTATATCTTTTTGATCCCATCGTATAGATGGGCGTACGGCCTTCCTCTGACGAAATTGTTCGTCATACCGAAGCCACGTCTGCCCCCCGTACACCCTGTAAGCCTCACCTATCGAATCCATATAACAAAATAGATGAGAACAATTCTCCGGCGCTTTTTCGCCTATCACACTCGCCAAAATAGCGAAGGCTTGCAACCAATTAGTAAACGTCTGAGGGATCAAGCGCCACCGCCGCTTTTCCTCATCCTCTTTCTTACTATCCTCCTTTTTCCCTTTATCCAAATTAAATTTTGTCAAAGGAAGGAGGGAGAAGATCTCGACATATTCGTCCTTCCAGATCTTTTTCCTCAACTCCTTCTTAAGGTGCGAACCTAAGGGGCCCTCAAAGCATACATAAACCTCCCCACGCGCCCTATCATCTAAATGAATCCATTCCTCCTTATTCATTTCCGTCTGGACCGACACCGAAACCGGGGAAGAAATACCCGCAACCACGGACTCACTAACCCCCAGAATGGGCGGATTAACCCACGCCCCCACAGGCGCCGGGGGTTCCCTTGGACCCCCAATTCGCTCCAGCAACGAACGCACGCAACCTAACAGCTCTCCCAGCTCCCCACCCCCCGACGCATACCCTCCAACACCGAACGGTACCCCTGGACTTAACCCCGTCTGATCTACCCCTCCCCCTTCGTTCCGATCCCGGTTAAGCTGAGGAGACAGACACGACACAGAAGCATACTCACCGGGCTGCACTAGGGAAGAGGCCCCGCCAGCCCGACCGCCTGATTCCTGACGTCCATCCACACGATCCGCAGCTTCTTGGCTCCTCCCACCGGATTCCCCGCTGATAGCCCTTGCCGCCGCAAGGCCGGAAGACACCTCCGACCCTGTAATATGGGCCTGACGTCCGTCCTGCCAGCCGTCCGCCCCAGAGAGCTGCCTGCGTTCCTCCACACCTTGCCAGTGCAGCTCTCCAGTGCTCCTCCAGGGGGCCCCGTCTTCAATCCGGGCCTCTGCTGCTGTAGGCCCTGCACTCCAGGCCCGGTGCACCACAGATCCCAGCACCACGCTCCGCCCCCGCTGCTGGGGCCCGCCCGCTCCTCCATTCTGTCCTGCTGACAGGGCTCAGGGCGCAGGGCAGGCACATCGCCCACACGCCCCGCCGCAGCGCCGACATCCATCGCTGACCGGGCGGTAGCAGACCCCGCCTCCAGCTCCAGCAGAGGCCTGCTAACCGCCGCTGGGCCCAGCCGCACAGTAGAATTCCTCCCAGGCCGGGGCGCACTGGACTTCTTTGCTCGCGGCGCCCGGCCTGGAGGGTCCCTGGAGGGGCTTCTGCAGCGACGCTGGGCCCGGGGAGGCATGTCAGGAGAAAACCGCTGCGGCGGTTTAGACCTACGGGAGCGCCGCTCCTGCAGGGGGAAAGACCCTGCCGCCTCCAGCCTCCCACCGATGATCCCTGCCACAGTATCCTGCAGCCAGCCAGGGGGATGATCGCCGGCCGCCGCTCTAAGCTGCTCCAGGAGCTGATCCACCGATGCCATAGCAGGTGAGGTAGGGGTACAGGGACTCTCACTACTGTCCCCAAGAGCGGGAAATGTGCCGCTCCTCCCCCTGGTCATTGTTTTATTTTAAAAAACGGGCTCGCTCTCCCCGTCCCCTCATGACACCTTGACCTCCCCACCAATCAAGTGTTCTGAGGGCCTCCGCAAATGCCCCGGAGGGAGGGAGGGGGGCAATGCTCCGTCCCTTCTTTTAATGTTCTGGTGAAGTGGGACACAATTGTGAAGTTGAACGAAATTTATTACTTATGTTAAACTTTTGTGAAAAAATATAAAACTGAAAATTGGGGAGTGCAATATTATTCGTCTCCTTTAATGTAATACTTTGTAGTGCCACCTTTTGCTGCGATTACAGCTGCAAGTCGCTTGGGGTATGTCTTTATCAGTTTTGCACATCGAGAGACTGAAATTCTTGTCCATTCTTCCTTTGCAAGCAGCTGGAGCTGAGTGAGGTTGGATGGAGAGCGTTTGTGAACAGCAGTTTTCAGCTCTTTCCACAGATTCTCGATTGGATTCAGGTCTGGACTGTGACTTGGCCATTCTAACACCTGGATATGTTTATTTAGGAACCATTCCATTGTAGATTTTGCTTTATGTTTTGGATCATTGTCTTGTTGAAAGACAAATCTCCGTCCCAGTCTCAGGTCTTTTGCAGACTCCAACAGGTTTTCTTCAAAAATGGTCCTGTATTTGGCTTCATCCTTCTTCACATCAATTTTAACCTTCTGAAGAAAAGCAGGCCCAAACCAAGATGCTGCCATGACCATGTTTGACAGTGGGTATGTTGTGTTCATGGTGATTAGCTGTGTTGCTTTTACGCCAAACATATCGTTTGGTATTTTGCCAAAGAAGTTCGATTTTGGTTTCATCTTACCAGAGCACCTTCTTCCACGTTTGGTGTGTCTCCCAGGTGGCAAGCTTTAAATTACACTTTTTATGGATATCTTTGAGAAATGACTCTCTCCTTGCCACTCTTCCATAAAGGCCAGATTTGTGCAGTGTATGACTGATTGTTGTCCTATGGACAGACTCTCCCACCTCAGCTGTAGATCTTTGCAGTTCATCCAGAGTGATCATGGGCCTCTTGGCTGCATCTCTCATCAGTCTTCTCCTTGTTTGAGATGAAAGTTTGATGGACGGCCAGGTCTTGGTAGATTTGATCGCTTGCACAGTGCTCCTTGGAATATTTAAAGTTTTGGAAATCTATTTTTCTCCACAACAGTATCACAGACCTGCCTGTTGTGTTCATTGGTCTTCATGATGCTCTCGGCGCTTTAAACAGAACCCTAGGCTATGTGCCCACGGGGACAGTGTCCTGCAGTTATATCCGCAGGACATTCCGCAGGTGCTCCCAGAAAACTGCAGCAAAACTTCTGTCCGTTTCCATGCTGCGGATTTACAGCGGAATGTCCTGCTGATATGGTGCGGTCATTCTGCATTGAGGATATAGTACCATTGCTTCGGCACTGCATCCTCAATGCAGAACAAGTGCTGCAGTGATCGGGGCGTTCATATTACTTACCTCCATCATGCAGCACCTCACTTTCCGGCGGCCGGGTCACTCTGTCAGCGTCTGGTGCACTGTGCTGGAGGTGGGCGGGCCTGCACTAGCTCTGGCTGTCACATGACCGGAGCTCGTGCAGGCCCCGGCCACCTCTTCCTTCCTGTACCTGGATCGAACGCGCTCCTGTGCACCGGACGGAGAAAGTGACATCGTTGTCTTCTATCAAGGCAGGTAAGTATATGGGACCCTGCGGAGAAGTCCGCAGGAATAATTACCATGCTGCTGATTTTTCCGCAGGGAACTCTGCATTATTTCCGCTGCGGAAAAAACGCAGCGTGGGCACAGCAGTTCCCAAATGCCATAGAAATGGCTGGGGAATAGCTGTGCTGCAGATGTTTTGAAAAATCCGCGGAATTTCCGCAAAAAATCCGCGGCAAATTCCGCGCATTTTCCGCAGCGTGGGCACATAGCATCACAGAGAAGGTGCATTTATACGGAGACTTGATTACACACAGGTGGATTATATTTATCATCATCAGTCATTTAGGACAACATTGGATCATTCAGAGATCCTCAATGAACTTTTGGAGTGAGTTTGCTGCACTGAAAGTACCGTAAAGGGGCCAAATAATATTGCACGCCACACTTTTCAGTTTTTTATTTTTTACAAACGTTTAACATAAGCAATAAATTTCGTTCTACTTCACCATTGTGTCCCTTTTGTTGTTGATTCTTTATGGGATAAAAAAAAGACGGTGGAGGGTTGTAGTTCATTGACTATCCCTAATTTACGAGAACACAAATGTTTGATATGCAAAGCAAACAACGCTCACGGATCTCTGAGTAATTGCTGTGTAAATATGCCACCTCCTGCATTTTTTTCTGGTTACCTTTTCTAAGTGTATAAGTGGCGGTGTAATATCGAGTTTTGACTGTACTTTATAGATTATCCAATCAATTAACCACAATGACTTACCGTATACTATTATACTTGATATTGTTCAATTCCGTTAAACATATATCAGGCCCGTATTTCCAGTTATCTCATTAGATATACTTTAGTACATTGTTTTAGATTCAGAGTTCTCTGGAACTTGTCTGATCTTATCAGTATCAGTTCTGAGGGGTCCGACACCCGGAGCCCCCACTTTACATCCAGCTGGCACTGAAGCTGAACACAGCTGTTAACAGTGAACACATTTGGGACAACATGGAGTGATCCGAGCTGGGGGTGAAAACAGCTGATTGGTGGGGATGAAAGGTGTCAAACCCTTACCATTTTAATATTTGGTGCCTTATCATATGAGAATGTCATCAATAACACTGTTCTACAAATTTTCAAAAGGTGTCAAGATCAGTTCTGGAATGAGCCATTTCTTAAAGGGAACCTGTCACCAGGTTTTTCCCTTATGAGCTGTGGCCACCATCAGTGAACTCTTATATACAGCATTCTAGAATACTGTATATAAGAGCCCTGGACGCTCTGCATAACGTAAAAAAACATCTTTATAATACTCACCTAGGGGGCGGTTCGGTCCAATGGGTGTTGCTGCTCTCGGTCCGGTGCCTTCTCTCTTCTTCTGATCTAGGTCCTACTGCCAAGCTCTGTGTCCATGATGTGTCCTGCATGATTCACACAGAGGACTCCATTGCGCTCCTGCGCATGTGCAGTTTGATCTGCCCTGCTGAGTCACAGCTGGGCAGATAAAAGCGCGCATGTGCAGGAGCGCAATGGAGACCTCTCTGAGAATGACGTAGGACGCGCCTTGCACACGGGGCTGGACATGAGGACGGCAATCTCACAAAGGATGGAGGACTGGACCAAGACCAGCGACCCCCATTGGACCGGACCGCACCCTAGGTGAGTATTATAAAGGTGAATGGAACATGGATGCCATCCGTGTGTTGTACGTGTTTTTCACAGACCTCTAGACTTGTATTGGCACTTGTCATCCATACTGCCAGAGAAAAACTGCCACGTCTCTGTGTGTTTTGCATGGACACATGGTTTGTGTAAAAACACAGTCAAGAGTGGCACCATAAGTTATAAGGGCATGTACTGTATCCGTGAAAAAAACAGATACAACATGAATATCTGAATGAGGCCTAATATGTATCTGCACATTTTAGCATTAATGGCCCATGTAATATGGTCAGAACAGTACATAGTTCCGTATCTCTAGTCACTTGTAATCTGATGGATTTAGCTCTTCCGTACATTATGTGATTAGTCATTTATGTGATTGCAACCACTACAGCAAACATATTGGGCCACTGAAGCTGAACATGTAACAATCACCGAGTCGGATTTTGTTTATAAATGGGTAGTCTTGTGATGACTTAGAAGACTTTTAATTGATAAGTGGGGATCCTGTGCACATTATACAGCACACATTCAATTACAAGAAGTCTCCTAAAGCCCCCATAACACTTTAGATGTTTATTTTCCGAATGATGGTTCTGACGATGTTTGCCCAGCAGCTAACTCGCCCGCTCTTGTGTTAGACATCTCTAGTGGTGGCTTCTCTCATGCTAGAACCTTAGCTCCTCCGACAATCATCTGTCCGGGCCCCATAAACATTAGGTTGTCAGTCAAACCCATCAATGTCAACTGGTTTGGCCAACATTAGTCTATTGTGTATGGGGGCTCTAGGATTCCACCAGTACAACAAATTGAATGTACAGTACATTTATAGATCGACAGTGACAAATCACTTGCCAGATATTGGCTCATATGCAGAAATGTGTCGACTTCTCATTATTTGGTGGAAAAAATTATGATGACAGCTGTGGAAATTGTGAAATTACTGCAGTCTCATTCTAATGTATTCAGCATCAATACCTTCTGCTATTCAGCACCTTAATGAAGTGAGGCCAATCACTGTTTCTGTGCCATAGTGTGCAAATGTTCTTCCCTTAGCCTTCGTAGACGATTCAGAGCCAGGCTCATCCTTTATGTCTTCATTGTACGGTTAGAACGCCTTTTTGCTCTGGCAGGCGCTCACCCGTGTGGCCAGGAGCCCTATGTATGGCTTTGCCCTGACACTTTTCCCTGGTCCTGCCAATGGATAAACAGCCCGTCACTGTGATTTCTGTGCATGTGTCAGCTTTATCATGGCCACTCAGACATAATGTTTCTGTTTTGTAGGAAACCATGGATTTTTTACAATGAGAGTTCTGCAACATTAGTTACCTGCATCCTCAAGGTAAGAGGAGTTATTTCCTTGGTTTTAGTAAACATTGCATTAGATTGTGGAATTCTTGTGTTTTTACATGCGAAGATCTATTCTTTTCTCTTATCTCACGCTCAGTTCCTTTTCCTGTTTCCCTTATACACATATTTAATAATCATTAAATGGAGTCTTCCGGGACTTTTTAAAATTTCCTCAGGCGTAGGACTTGCTTTATTATAAAAGGAAAGAGTTATCGCTCAAGTCTACCACTCGGGGGTCTCAGCCTCTACTAGAGCAGTCGGGGATCCCAGTGGTAACACTTTTTCATTTATTTTATTATTATCCCTTTGACAAATTGTAAAAGGTTTTTTAAAATTAATTTTAACTTGTCAACACTGTTCATCCATTCAAATGTTAATGTGAAAGCTGCAGCTTGTCAGCAGCCCCTGATTGCCTGCAGCGGTTACAAGAACTTATGTATGTTAGGATATTGTATAAAATTCCCATGTACCACTCCTTCGAAATCCAAAGCTTTTTGGGGCAGTTCTCCACCAATATTAACTGTAATTCCAGCAAGAAGTATCTAACGTTGCGCTTTTTCTGCTTTTAACTAAGTAACTCATGGAGGAATATATCATATACCTTGGATACGTCTTCCTTGTCTATTGCCAGGAGACCGGCGGGGTACACAGGGTTGAGAGCAAAGAGGTGGGAGTTAGGCTATGTGCGCACTAAAAAAGTGATTTTTCTCAAGAAAATTTCTTGAGAAACTTCTGGGAGTTGAAGATTACCGCACCAAAACCGCGGGAGAAACGCATGCGTTTTTGCCGCGGTTTTGCCGCAGGTTGGTCCCTGCAGTTTTTTTATGCTGAACTGCAATAAATAATATAGATAATAGATAGATAATCGATAGATAGACAGATAATGGATAGAGGGAAAGATGGATAGATGAATAGATAGATAGATAGATAGATAAGAAAGACCTATATAATGTCCCACCCCCCTGCATATTCTAAGCTGGCACCCTTTAGTGACTTTCATGTGGCACTAAAGGGTGCCTAGCCTTGTATTTAGCCAAAAAATAAATAATTAAAAAAAAAATGACGTGAGGTCCCCCCATCTTTTGTAACCAGCTAGGGTAAAGCAGACGGCTGCAGCCTGCAGACCACAGCTGGCAGCTTTACCTTGGCTGGTAATCCAAAACAGAGGGCACCCCTTGCTGTTATTTTACATTAAATAAATAATTTAAAACAAAAAACGTGGTGTCCCCCCCAAATTGGATCACCAGCCAAGGTAAAGCAGACAGCTGGGGTCTGATATTCTCAGACTAGGGAGGTCCACTGTTATTGGACACTCCCCAGCCTAAAAATAGCAGGCTGCAGCCGCCCCAGAAGTGGCGCATCCATTAGACGTGCCAATCCTGGCGCTTCGCCCCAACTCATCCCATTGCCCTGGTGCGGTGGCAAACGGGGTAATATATGGGGTTGATGCCAGATATGTAATGTCACCTGGCATCAAGCCCTGGGGTTAGTGATGTCACGCGTCTATCAGATTTTATTTGAAAAACACTCCCCACATTCCCTCTTTCACCAATTTATTGACAAGAACAATCAAATCTGGGTCCGGCGTAATCAAATAAAGGGGGGGGATCCCACGGCGATCCATACCATAGTTACTGTCCCAGTCAATGAAGAACAGAAGGTTCCCCATTGGCTGGTAGAGCAGTGCAGTGACTTGAGCTAACATCAATAGGTCAGCCCAGGTCACTGCAGCGGATGCCGAGCGCTGCCATCAGGAGGTTAGATGAGATCATTACCTGCTGTAATGATCTCCTGCAGTCCTGACATCAGCGCTGTCACTGCCTTCTATGCGCGCCGCGTTCTCAGCAGTATCGTGAGAGCCCGTGACGTCACCGCCAGTGACAGTCTCGGGCCGCGGGCATAGACGGCAGTGACGGCGGACACGTCAGGAGGCAGGAGATCGTCACAGCAGGTAATGATCTCATCTCACCGCCTGACAGCAGTGCCCGTCATCCCCGCGGCTGCACACACTGCTGTGTGTCAGTGTCTGCCTGCGCTGCAGGGTGACAAGCTGCTGACACTGCGGGCAGACACTGACACACTGCAGGGCAGGCAGCCGCAGGGCCGAAGTGGGACACAGACTGCACGGGCACCTGGAGGTCACACGGAAGCGCTTCCGTGCGGCGTCCAGTGAGTGTGACGTGTGTGTTTACTCTGTTCTGCTTCCTCTTCTGTCATAATGACATCACTTCCTGCAAAACCGCAGGCAGCGATGAACATTACCGCAGGTAAATCGCGGCTATACTGGGGGTATACCGCACATCATTTGCTACCTGCGGTATACCCCCGGAATTTCGCGATTACATTACAGTGAATGGAGTGAAATACCGGGGGTATACCGCAGCTACCTGCGGAAAAGAAGTGACATGCACATTTTCTGAAGAAATTTTCTCAAGAAAATCTTCACAAAGAATTTTCTTGAGAAAAAAAAGCAGTGTGCGCACAGCTATCTTTTTTTCCCATAGGTTTTGCTGGGAAATGTCTGCAGAAAGATTTCAAACATTTCTCAAGAAATTTCCGCAGCAAAACCGTGGGTAAATCCGCGGGTAAAAACGCCTAGTGCACACAGGGCCTTATAGGGACCCTGTCAGGTGCAATATGCACCCAGAACCACGAGCAGTTCTAGGTGTATATTGCTAATCCCTGCCTAACTCTCCCTGTATCTAGTAGTATATATATATAGAGAGCTATAGAAAAAGTATTTGTAAAGATCCTTTATGATATGCTAATGAGCAGAGCGACTAGTCACAAGGGTGTTAGTTCCCCCGACTAGTCTGCCCTCTTAGAATTTTAGCGCTCCTTTGTGGACGTGCTAACATGCTATTCAATGCCTATTGCTCCATGTCATCAGCGGTGTTGCACGTACCTTTGCCCGTTGTAACCGCTTCAGATGCCGGGTTTAGGGTCAGTGTGCATGATCAGACGTCTGGGCACTTTCGGTCATGCACACTAGACCTCTCTGAAACTGGGACGCGTACACCCGGCTTCATAGTGTGCATGACTGGAAGTGCCGGAACGTCTGATCATGCGCACTGAGCCTAAACATGGTATCTGAAGCAGTGACAATGGACACAGGTATGTGCATCACCACTGATGACATGGGGCAATGGGTATTGAAAAGCATGTTAGCACGCCCCTGCTAAGAAGACGGACTAGTCGGGGGAACTAATGTTCTTGCGACTTGTCTCTGCGCTTTTTAGCATTTCATAAGGGATCTTTAAAAATACTTTTTCTAAATGTCCTTTATCTATGCTACTAGATACAACACAGTTAGGCAGGGATTGGAAATATGAACCTAGAACTGCTCGTGGTTCTGGGTGCATATTGCACCGGACAGGTTCACTTTGAGTATAGATTATTAATATCTATGGTGCATACACCCATGGGACATTAATAAGGGATTGTCCACTAGTGGAGAAGCGCTTTAATCTATTTACTATACACAAATCAGTGTCCTCATCTTTATGCCTTCCTATATTTGCTCTGTTATAGTATATAGTCATCTTGTTTTGCTTTACTCAGATCATTAACCCTTGCCTTTACTGTCTTGTTTATCTTTGATATGCTTATCTCATCTCTTCTTATGCTGAGTTTCTCTTGGAGGATCATCTAGCACGTGGATGGTACTATGTGCACCTGCAGCATAACTGCTGAGATCATTCAGTATTACGAGGCACCCACTGAAATCCAAGAGTAATCTAAGACTGTGACACAGATGTGTTCAAATAACGTCTTTCCCACCACTGATATTAATAATGTCTGTAGGGAATGGCATATATACCATGTATATACAGTATATAGTCATGGACGAAAGTGTTGGCACCCTGGAAATTGTTCCTTAAAGTAATATGAAGTTTCTCTCCCAGAACATTATTGCAATTTCACATGTTCATGTTTTACTGTACATATTTACTTCCTTTGTGTGTGTTGGAACAACAAAAAAAAGGAAAAAAAGGCAAGTTGGACATAAATTCACTCAAAACTCCAAAAAATCGACTACACAAAATTGTTAGCACCCTCAATTTAATATTTGAATGCACACACTTTGGAATAAATAACTGCAATCAGTCGTTTCCTAGAACTATTAACGAGCTTATTACACTTCTCAACTGGAATTTTGGACCACTCTTCTTTTGCAAACTGTTCCGGGTCTCATATTTGAAGGCGCCTTCTCCCAACAGCAAATTTAAGATCTCTGTACAGGTGTTCAATGGGATTTAGATCCGGACTCATTGCTGCCACTTCAGAACTCTCCAGCGTTTTGTTCCTTTCATTTCTGGGGGCTTCTTGAAGTTTGTTTGAGATCATTATCCTACTGGAAGACCCATAACCTAAGAAGCTAACACCACTCTCAGACACTGGGCACTGCATTGCGATCTAAAATGCTTTGGTAATCTTCAGATTTCATGATGTCTTGCACACAGTCAAGGCACCCAGTACTAAAGGCAACAAAACAACATCTTTGAACCTCCACCATATTTGACTGTAGGTATTCTATTTTTTTCTTTGTAGGCTTCACTCTATTTTTAGTAAACAGTAGAATGATGTGCTTTACTAAATAGTTCTATCTTGGTCTCATCTCTCCACAAGACTCTTTCCTGGAAGGATTTTTTACCTACTGACTTCCATTTTGGCAAACTTTAGTCTAGCTTTTTTATGTCTCTGTGTCAGCAGTGGAGTCCTCTTAGGTCTCCTGCTATAGTATTTCATTTCATCCAAATGGTGATGGATAGTTCAGGCTTACACTGATGCACCCTGAGCCTGCAGAACAGCTTGCTTTGCTTTGGAACTTGATTTAGGCTGCTTATCCACCATCCAGACTATCCTGTGATGCAACCTATCTTGGTCTCATCTGTTCACAAGACACTTTCCCAGAAGGATTTTGGCTTACTCAAGTACATTTTATCAAACTGCAGTTTAGGTTTTTATGTCTCTGTGTCAGCAGTGGGGTCATCCTGGGTCTCCTGCCACAGTGTTTCACTTCATCCAAATATCAACTGACAATTCTGACACTGATGCACCCTGAGCCTGCAGAACAGCTTGAATTTCTTTGGAACGTAATTGGGGCTGCTTGTCCACCATCCAAACTATCCCGCATTGCAACCTTTCATCAATTTTTCTCTACCGTCCACATCCAGGGAGATTAGCTACAGTGCCATGGGTTGTAAACTTCTTGATTATGTTGCGAACATCAAGGTCTCTGGAGATGGGCCTGTAACCTTGAGATTGTTGATATTTTTCAACAAGTTTGGGTTTCAAGTCCTCAGACAGTTCTCATGTCCTCTTTCTGTTCTCCATGCTTAGTGTGGCACACACAGGCATATAATGCAAAGATTGAATCAATTTCTCCCCATTTTGTCAGGCTTTAGATGTGATTTTATATTGGCCTCACCAATATTTGGTTACTTGGTTCAGGGAAGTTTGTATGAGCATCACATGCTTTTTGGATGCAAAGTATTTTAACCACAATTTTTTAAAGGTGCCAACATTTTTTTCCTGCGTTTCGTGTGAAATTATGTCCAATTTGCTGTTATTTTGTGTTGTTCCAATCTACACTAAGGAAATAAACATGTGTTTAACACAAAATGTGTAATTGCAGTATTTTTCTGTGAGAAATATTTAATTTTCTTTAAAAATTTCAAGGGTGCCAACACTTTTGGCCATGACTGTATATGCATATATCGCTCCATTCACTTGAGTATCAATTCTTTAACAGCTATTTCGTTATGTTATACAGTGGATTAGTCTATTTACGTCAGACAAGACAACCCTTTTATCTTTGTTGTACCCTCTTGCTTGCTCTTACTTTGTGGAAGTTTTTAATTTTGTGTCTATTGTTTTTCTTAGGCACACGTAAGTAATGGTGCTCATGTAGTATTTGGGTACAGCAGCCAGCATCTATAGTCTTAAACGAAATCTGTCATACCCCAAACTCTATATATGAGCAGGTAACTCTTTAAAGGTAAGTCCAGTAAAACCTTTACATGACCAGTTCTTCAGCTATTGAGAAATTAGCGTTTGAATTGATATGAAAATGAGGCTGACAAACTATTTGTAGATCTGAAGCCTTTGTCACTGCAGCTCTATTCCCTGCTCGGCACCGCCACCTCCTGCTTGACTGACAACCTTTATACCATGTGATTTCAAGCAAGTCATCAGTCAAGCAGGAGGAGGCAGTCCTGGGCAGAGAATAGAGCTGGAGTGACAGGTGCTTCAGATCTACCATAGTCTCTCAGCCTTATTTAGGTATCAACTCAAACAAGATTCAACATGAGCCAACAGTGCGGAGCTGCAGCTAAAAAGGCCAACAAAATTCTGGGATGTATCAAGACAAGCATTGAATCTAGATCAAAAGAGGTAATTATTCCCCTATACTCTGCCCTAGTCAGACCCCACCTGGAATACAGTGTAGAGTTCTGGGCGCCCCAATTCAAGATAGACAGCAATATATTGGACTGAGTCCAGAGAAGAGCAACCAAGATGGTAGAAGGTCTGCAAACCATATCCTATGAAGAATGGCTAAAAGAACTAGGAATGTTTAGTTTGAAAAAGAGAAGGCTGAGAGGAGACTTAATAGCGGTCTACAAATATCTGAAAGGTAGTCACAGTGCAGAGGGAACTACCCTATTCTCATTAAATGCACAAGGAGGTACAAGAAGCAATGGGATGAAACTAAAAGGAAAGAGATTCAGATTAGACATTAGGAAAAACTTTCTGACAGTGAGGGCAGTCAGGGAGTGGAACAGGCAACCACGGGAGGTAGGGAGCTCTCCATCAATGGAAATCTTCAAGCAGGAACTGGATAAACATATAGCTGGGAATATTTAAGAAAGCCTGCACTCGCAGGGGGTTGGACCCGATGGCCCTTGAGGTCCCGTCCAACTCTACCATTCTATGATTCTATGAGATTTCTCAGTAACAGAGGAACGTACTGGTCATGTAAAGATATTGCTGGACTTGTCTTTGAGGGCGCTACATGCATGTGTAAATAGTTTAGGGGTTGAAATCCTGCTGACACATTCCCTTTAACAAGCCAGCCAAGCAAAAGTATAGAAAAAGGTGGTGACGATTAAAACGTAGCTTTTAATAGCCTGTAATAAAATTTGGAACCACACAACAAGAATTGGTTGTAAATCCAACCATAGAATAATTAGGGCCCAAGTCAGGCTCCTACTGTTATAGAGATAGGACAAACGGAGACGGAAGGGAATACCCCCACCGTGACCACACTCGTAAAAGCGACAACTAGATTATCACGAGTGTCACACAAAATTGCACACCAATATGTACTGCACTTTGATCCACAGAATAGTACTGGGCTTTAGTCTGCAGTATTAAACATAGTTACCGGAACCTTTAGTCCGGTCCCACTATAATGATACAGAAATAAAACTGTTGTCCTATAGAGGGGGGGGCGGACTCGGCCTCACAATACCCCTCAAAGTGGCAACAATCTGACCTTAGCGATGTTCTAAGACCTCCCGACGCGTTTCTTAATTTACTTAGTCATCAGGGGACTGTGGTCAAGAAACAAAGGCTTCAGTATCATATGGGCTTACTGCATGGTGTGTCAGGTCATGGCATCCAGCTGGATGCCATGACCTGACACACCATGCAGGAAGCCCATGCACATGCAGGAAACGCGTCGGGAGGTCTTAGAACATCGCTAAGGTCAGACTGTTGCCACTTTGAGGGGTATTGTGAGGCCGAATCCGCCCCCCCCTCTATAGGACAACAGTTTTATTTCTGTATCATTATAGTGGGACCGGAATAAAGGTTCCGGTAACTATGTTTAATACTGCAGACTAAAGCCCAGTACTATTCTGTGGATCAAAGTGCAGTACATATTGGTGTGCAATTTTGTGTGACACTCGTGATAATCTAGTTGTCGCTTTTACGAGTGTGGTCACGGTGGGGGTATTCCCTTCCGTCTCCGTTTGTCCTATCTCTATAATAGTAGGAGCCTGACTTGGGCCCTAATTATTCTATGGTTGGATTTACAACCAATTCTTGTTGTGTGGTTCTAAATTTTATTACAGGCTATTAAAAGCTACGTTTTAATCGTCACCACCTTTTTCTATACTTTTGCTTGGCTGGCTTATTATTGAATTGGTAAAGCATTGACACGATCTATTTGAGCACATTCCCTTTAACCTAGCATCAACCTTCAAGACAGTTAGATGACATTCTGAAGATTATTGACACGTAGCACATTTAGATATTATGAACCTGCGTCATTTAGACTAGTTCATCTGGTATGTCAGAATTCTGAGAGTGAAATAATTGTGTCACAAAAGATTTAAACCAGGGTTTTGGCAGGATAACTAATTTTTTCAACAGTGAATCTAAAATTAGTAGCAGAAAAATGTCAAAACTTGATCTTCAGGTTTTGTTGTAAAATATTTCAACTTATTTATTCTTTGAAAGTCTTCCCTTTGATTGAAAATCGCTAGTTTTTGTTCATACATTATGCCACCAGTGACATTCAGACAGAATTTCCTATCGGTGTCCTAATAACATAGACTGGGATGAAGCAAATCTGCGTGACCACCAATTCGGCTGTTATACAGCTCCTTTACAGGGTCTTTGTCCAACTTTCCGCGGCCGAATATTTGATCTATAAACTGCTAGTGTCAATGGTGGGAAGTGTTAGTTTAGTAATGGGTCCATGGTTGATTAGCACTAGGAATGTTTTTATAGGATCTGGAGACAGAACAGACGTTATCTATGACAAGCTGGGTAAATATTACAATTCTTGCACTATAAATGTCTTGTAGTCTGTAAAATAGTAGTGACTATATATAGCATACATTAGTGGTATAATGTAAAAAAAAATCCATGTACCATATTTAAAATGAGAATTGCCTTTTAAGATTTAGGGGTTTGTGATTTGAATTTTTTTGTACAGCAACAGTGCCACATTTCTTAGTAGGTTGTGTCTGGTATTGCAGTTTAGCATTATTTTTTAAGATATAGAATACCATAATGATTAGAGATGAGTGAACCCGAGGTTCAGTTTTCGAACCGAACACCAACTGAAAAAATCAGGGCTCGGGTTCGGAGTTCGAGTGCTGTATGTGCAAACTTAACTCGCATAAGCAACGCTGAGCTCAGGTGCACTCGGTGCTCAGCCATGTGCGAGCCACTTGCAGTGTTTGAATGGCGCATACTGGGGGTAACAACAGCATGATCACATATGATGTGCAACAAAAAAAAAATTGAAAAAGCCTGCCCACCCTCCCCTGGAAGTATTCTGCTTATGGCTGGCAGTATGTGGGTGAACACTCAATCTGCCAATCTGTGATTTCCATTGGGACTTGGGCCAAGTCCGAAACCATGGAGGTACAGTTCACCTGCACCCCGAACTGAACTTCCACGAGTTTGCTTATCTCTACTCCTAAATTCAAATCTGACAATGAAAATGTTTAGTTGGCTTTTGTTTCTACAATATCAACATTTTCCTTTTTTTGCTACATATATTTAATGCATAAAAGTTTCAGTACTTTGAAATTTGATTATTTTTGCAAATATAAAGATGCAGAATATTTTGTTATGCCAATTTTCTTATATTTATTTAGAGAAAACTTACCAACAAGTCAAATAACTAAAACCTGTCTTAACACTGTTGCAAATTTGAAACAGTTACAGAAATTGCACTTAAAATTTCATTGACAACTCCTTTTTGCTCGTCTCATTTCTTACAATTGCCCAACAGTAACCTGGAAGCATTGATGGATTCGATTTTCCTTGATAGCTTGGTGAAATCTTTCACCGTGCTCTTCGTGTTTCCACCAACTCATCATAGTTATCTGCTGTTGAGTTTATCCTTGCTTCACTCAACCTTAGAAATGTATCAATGAGATACGTGAATGCTTTTGCATTTTTATCCATTACAAAGTTTTTCATTGGGCCTAGCTTGATATGCAATGGTGGTGAAATCTTTTGTGGGTCAACAAGTGCTGGATGCGGGACATTTTGCTCCCTGGGTGAAGTGAATGTCGGAGAGGCCGGTTTCTTTTATTGTAGCGATATTCTCTTGCATGACTATGCCACTCACATAGAAAGTAGCAGTATTTTGTAAAGGTCCCTTTACACACTGCAACATCGCAAACGACATCGCTGTAACGTCACCGGTTTTGTGACGTAATAGCGACCTCCCCAGCGACATTGCAGTGTGTGAAACACATCAGCGACCTGGCCCCTGCTGTGAGGTTGCTGATCACTACACATCTCTCAGGACCATTCTTTGGTCCTTTGTTTCCCGCTGTGCAGCATGATCGCTAGAAAGTCTCAGTGTGTAAAAGGGCCTTTACAGCGACTTCGTCAGCGACTTCCCTTTCAAAAAGCTGCTTTACAACGTTCCCAATGACTAGCTAGGTCGTTCTGCAGGTCCGTATCGCTGTTGCGTCGTTTTCCAGGTTTGCCTGTTTGACAGCTCACCAGCGACTCACCAGAGACTTTGTAGCGATCCCGGCCAGGTTGGGATCGCTGGTGGGATCGCTAGAGAGTCTCAGTGTGTAAAGGGGCCTTTAGTCACCACAGCTGATTCATGTTGTCATAGGCTTCTTTCATGTGGACGGTATAATCACCTGGAATTGAAGGTAGCGCATTGTCATTATGCAGTAAGACAAATTTTAGGCTTGTTTTAGACGAATCGATGAGGAGCCTCCATTCCTTTGGATTATGACTTATCTTCCAAGCTTCTGTTAAACTGTTATTGCATGCTACAAGATCGCCCTCCATGAAGAGGTATTGGACAAAATCTTTATCACGGTTACAGAACAAAGAAATCCGTACATCGCCTACTAGGAGATTTCTCTGCTGTAGCCTGGAACGTGGGAGCTCAGCCTAAAGGCCCCGTCACACATACAGATAAATCTTTGGCAGATCTGTGGTTGCAGTGAAATCATGGACATATTGTTCCATTTGTACACAGCAACAAACCTGGCACTGATTGTCCACAATTTCACTGCAACCACAGATCTGCCGCAGATTTATCTCTGTGTGTGACAGGGCCTTTACTCTTGGGCAGATCCAAATCTCCAAAAAGATCATTCCGTTCACTTTCTATTATAAGAAAGTGAATTTCAGTTGAGGTTGCTGACAGAACTTCTGGGTCACGAGAGAAAAATGCTCCATGACACCAAGCTCCCATCTCTTCCTCACTTGACTCAATTGAAAATTTTTCTGGTGGTTTTGGAACTGGTAGTTCTTCTGTTTGTGATATTGGGTGTATTGCAGATATAATGCTTGCCTACTGTAAAGTCCACTTCTTCCTTGAAACTCCTCCTTTCATAATGGGGGGCACCATGCAGAAATAGCAATTGATAGTGTGATCAGTTGGCTCTCTCCAGATCATTGGGATTGCAAAAGTCATAGATTGCCTCTTCCCATGCAACTGTGGTGCCCCTGAGGCTTCCGTCGCCACAGAGATATTGCACCTCAGCCAGAGGTGTGATGTCCCATCCTGGGTAAGAATGAGGTCATATGCCGGTCCACAGACTAAACTTGCACACACCAATTGGTAGGCAAACACTGGGTCAGGGATAGTAGCAGCAACCCCCATAGATGTATTCATGGGGCCGTAAGTCCCATTTCTCGTCCCAATAGTGTGGGTGGGGCCTAGTCAGTGGGTGTGTGGGAGGAGTCAGCAAGTGTGAATAGACAAGGGAACCAGGAGTTCAAGTTCAGTCAAGTCTGAGGAGTTGAGGAGAGTGCGAGAGGGAGGTAGTTACCTCAGAAAAGTGAAAGAGAAGAGAAAGTGACAGAAGGAGGTTCCTGGTGGAGATCCTGGGGTCTAGTAAGGCCCAGGTGACACCGAGAAAGAAAGGATCCCAGGGCCAAGGAAGGGCATATTGGCTCGTGGCCTGTTTCACTGAAAGATCAGGTGGAGGAATCTGGCTGCGTTCGGGGATGGGCCCCAGACTGAGGGAAGAAAGACAATTCCTCAAAAGTAACACCGAAGGCCCGAGGGTGGTTGCAAGCGCCCAGGGCCACAACCTGCCACAGATCCCCTGTGAAGAGGGCAAGATACAAATACGGTTAGCCCCCTTTGTTCAGGCCCTGTGGTGGAGGCCAAGACCAGCACAGCTACAACGGTCAAGGCTAGGAAGACAGTCAGGAAAGAGACACCGGAGGGGTGCACCGGTATTGACCTCTGAACTACCCGGAGGCACCTAACAGTGGATCCCAGCATACTGTGGGCAACCGGACAGCTGCCGAATTGAGACTAACTGTGAGTAAAGATTGTAACTGCAAGTCCTGTGTCGTCTGCTTTATCATGCACTGCGTCCAAAAACACCATAGACTTTGCCAAGCACCAAAGGTTGCCCCGGGGTACCCGCTCTACCTGTGGAGAGCAAGAAACACCTTAGCTGCCATAACATCAGCCCCGGAGGTCCCTTCCAGCCGCTGCGGCTCCATAGCTGCAAATTACCACAGGTGGCGTCACGAATCTTATATAAACTTTAACTTTATCATTTACCCCCCCATACCGCCACATTTAACTGACGCCACTAGGGTCACGGAGTCGGGCCCCGCCACCGCTGACTACCCCGGACTAGTCCGGCCCGACACTGAGTCACCTAAGGCCCTGCGGTGGGCGAGTCACAACCACTAGGTAAGATGTGATGCTCATCTATTGTAGCATATGTGTGGAGCCCAACTCTTGTCCTAATCACCTATTCTGCAGCCAATATACAGATTATAGGTTTTCCTTATCATGGTAGTTAAATTTCGGATTTGTAACACACAGTGACTTCTCCGCATATGTAGGAATAACTATCCACTCTGTGAATTCAAGAATGAGGCATATCTGGAAAAAACCATATAGAAACATGTCAGTATGCTAAGAAACTAAGCTAAGAAATCCTAAAACTATACACCTTACACAGAGAGCATTTCTAAAAGTAGGTGATGCAACTGTAATTAGAATTACAACATTGGAGCTGAGTTGGCATTTTTTGATTGGTCACTATAAGATGATAGAATACTGAAGGCTCAATAGACTAAATAGAGGATGTAATAGACTAGCTACTAACAATGAAATAATGAAGATGAAATAATAAAAACTTATTTTTTTCTATCAGCCTGCATCAAGGGTGTCATTAGTAATCACAGCCTCCTCTGGATCTTGAAAATTAAAGCCAATCAGCAATTTAAGCATCATATTTATTTTCAGCACCACGAAATTAGTTCAACTCTTTTTGTCTCTGATCAATTTGGCTGTAGAACAATGTTATTGGTGTCACCATGTCCGTATTGTAACAACATGGGTTTATAAAATATTACATTATTTAATCCCCGATGTGAACACCATTTTAATAATGGAAACAATGCAAGAATTGCTGTTTTTGCTTCAAGGGTTGTGTTAGATTTAGTAGTAAATCTTTACCATCTTTACACAGCTAGTTACATTATAGAATTCCTGGCAGATATCAAAGAACTACAAACAATTCAGATACATTTTTTAATCTTGGTGTAATAAAATCTAATCCTACACTAAGGGGTGCTTTACACGTTGCGACATCGCTACCGAAATATCGTCGGGGTCACGGTTGTTGTGACGCACATCCGGCACCGGTAGCGACATCGCAATGTGTAAATCCTAGGAGCGACGATGAACGAGCATGAAACAGTCAAAAATCGCTGATCTGTGTCACGTCGTTCATTTCCATACTGTCGCTCCAGCTGCAGGTACGATGTTGTTTGTCATTCCTGCGGCAGCACACATCGCTGTGTGTGAACCCGCAGGAGCGACGAACATCTCCTTACCTGCGTCCACCGGCAATGCAGAAGGGAGAAGGTGGGCGAGATGTTATGTCCCGCTCATCTCCGCCCCTCCACTTCTATTGGCCGGCCGCTTAGTGACGTCGCGGTGACGCCAAACGCACCTCCCCCTTGAAGGAGGGATTGTTTGGCAGTCACAGCGACGTCGCCGAGCAGGTATGTGCATGTGAAGCTGCCGTAGCGATAATGTTCGCTACGGCAGCAATCACCACATATCGCATGTGCGACGGGGGCGGGTACTATCTCGCTCTGCATCGCTAGCCGATGCTAGCGATGTCGCAACGTGCAAAGTACCCCTAAGACACATGTGATTAGGTGTCTACATGTGCCATCAATAATACTGGAAGACATTACAGAGAAATCAACAGGTTCAATGTAAAGGGTTTTACTTTAAAAAGAATCTGTAAACCCTTTTGAGTTTTTTGAGTTAATACAAGCATACAGGTTGTATACAGATGAAGTTAGTCACACCTGTATGCCTCCTGGATGATGGTGTAAAATTCATCTTTTATAGTTTTGACCTTCCAGGCTATGGTGCATACGCTGCTTGGAACATAAGCCTGCTTCCGATCTTCATTACACAACATTTCTCCTCCCCTTGTCTTCAGGCTTCCTTTGACGTCAGGCTACTTACAGCTGAACTTAGTCACACGTCTATGCCTTCTGGATGATGGTTTGTTCAGAAAAGTTCATGTTTTATAGTTTTGATCTCCCAGGCTGTGGGGCATGCGCTGCTCGGAAGATAAGCCTGCTTCTGATCTTCACTATACAAGACTTCTCCTCTGCTTCTCTTTAGTGTCCCTTTGATATCAGATGGAGGGCCGGAAATCTCGCTCCTGCACATTCTACATGCCATCCCTCCCTGCACTGTTCCTCCCTTCTGTGGACATTGGCTTCAATTTTGATCAGCACAGGCACCAGAGTTTTATATGTCGTATTACATACAACAGAAGGGAGGGAACAGTGATGGCAGAATGCGCAGATACGGGATTTCCATCCGCACACCTGATATCACAGGGACACTAAAAAGAAACAGCGGGAAATCTTGTATAATGAAGCCCAGAAGCAGGCTTATATTTGGGTAGTGCATGCCCCATAGCCTGGAAGATCAACCTGTAAAAGATGATTTTTACTGAAGAAGTCATCATCCAGGAGGCATACAGGTATGACTAATGTCAGCTATATACAGTCTCTATGCTCATATTAATAACTGAAAAGAGTGATAGATTCCCTCTAAAAGCTGTTTTGTTATTGTTTTTTGTTCTTTAAAGGGAACATGTCACATATAAAAACTCTATTAACCTACAGATTTGGGGTTCAATCACCTCCCCCTGTACTGACTGACAGCTTCCTCTTATGCTGAGCGGCTGTCAATCAGTGCAGGGGTGGTTACAGCCACTGCTTTCCATACACAAAGTGGTGCCTGACCCCGCGCTGACGCCGCCCCCATGACTGAAGCCAGGACACTGCTGGGAGGATTAAAGCTTATTTCCTCACATCAGTGCAGATCAATTTGCAGGGGCTGGGCAGTTTTCAAACACTAATAACTTGCAGATTGACCCCATATCTGCAGGTTAATAGCATTTTTACACGTGACAGGTTCCCTTTAAAGTGTTCTGGACATTGAACTCCCTCCTTCTGTGGTATACACGGTCCCACCAAGGACACCATCTGCAAGGAGTTTGTATGTTCTCCCTGTGTTTGCGTGGGTTTCCTCCGGGTTCTCCGGTTTCCTCCCACACTCCAAAGACATACTGATAGGGAATTTAGATTGTGAGCCCCAATGGGGACAGTGTTGCCAATGTATGTAAAGCGCTGTGGAATTAACAGGGCTATATAAATGAATAAATATTATTATTATTATTATTATTATTTCTGAGAAATCTAGTTGCCATTATTGTTCCTGTGTAGGCTGTTAGGTTTCCCAATCTCCTAATTGGCTAGTTATACCTCCAAAATATTGCAGCCTATAGCGGGCTTTACACGCTACAATTTATCTAACGATGTGTCGGCGGGGTCACGTCGTAAGTGACGCACATCCGGCATCGTTAGTTACATTGTAGCGTGTGAAACCTCCGTGCGATTGCGATTGAACGTTAAAACGTTCATTGCATGCACGTCGTTCAATTACTAAAAATTGTTGTTCAATGTTCCCGAGGCAGCACACATCGCAGTGTGTGACACCCCGGGAACGATGAACACATCTTACCTGCGTCCCGCGGCTCCCGCCGGCAATGCGGAAGGAAGAAGGTGGGCGGGATGTTTATGTCCCGCTCATCTCCGCCCCTCCGCTTCTATTGGCCGGCTGCTGCGTGACGTTGCGGTGACGCCGAACGTCCCTCCCACTCCAGGAAGTGGATGTTCGCCACCCACAGCGAGGTCGTATGGAAGGTAAGTACGTGTGACGGGAAATAATCGTTTGTACGACACGGTCAACAAATTAAACGTGCTGCACATACGATATCGTATGCGAAATTGTAAGGTGTAAAGCAGCCTTAAATGGATAAATTTGCAGTTTTGATCTTCTGCAAAGTGATGATCTCTTTATACCTGCAACCGGTCTCAATTTTACAGGACAACCCTGCAGGACGATGTGCAACAGGTGCAGAGTTCATGCTAACCCTACTCGAAAATATCTGAATTGTCCCAGTTTTGAACATTAAGGCCACCTACTAACGTCCTTGTTTTTGGTATGTGTGCTATCCATAAATGTGACATTTTTGTCGTGGATGCCACATATACCCATTCTAACCTATGGTGCTGCTCACATGTCTGTATTTTCACACGGACCTTGTGTCTATGTGCACCACACTGAGACATGTCAATTTTTTCTAGCAATACAGATGACAAGGCCAATACAAGTCTATGGGTATATTAAAAACACGAATGGCATCGTTGTACCATCTGTGTGCCACCTGTGTGCTGTATGTGTTTAATGTTGAGTGAATAGAAGTGTTGTAATTTAATTTTGCATATCCATACTGGATGACACACGTTTAAAGGCCGCTTTACACGCAACGACATTGCTAACGAGATGTCGTTGGGGTCACGGAATTCATGACGCACATCCGCCTCGTTAGCGACGTCGTTACGTGTGAAACGCACGGACAACCGTTGCCGAGCAATTTTACTTACCTTATCGTTGATCGTTGACATGCTGTCCATTTCCCAAATATCATTGCTGTAGCAGGACACAGGTTGTTCGTCGTTCCTGCGGCAGCACACATAGCTATGTGTGACACCGCAGGAACAAGGAACAACCTCGTACCTGCGGCCGCCCGCAATGAGGAAGGAAGAAGGTGGGTGGAATGTTTGTCCCACTCATTTCCGTCCCTCCGCTTCTATTGGGCGGCTGCTTAGTGACGTCGCTGTGACGCCAAACAACCGCCCCCTTAGAAAGGAGGCGGTTCGCTGGCAACAGCGACGTCGCTAGGCAGGTAAGTATGTGTGACGGGTCCAAGCGATGTTGTGCGCGATGGGCAGTGATTTGCCCGTGACGCACAACCGGCGGGGGCGGGTACGCACGCTAGCAATATCGCTGCATGTAAAGCGTCCTTTAGGGTGGGTGATACAAAATAAACACGGTTAGTCAAAACGGACATGTTTTTTTTCAGTACGTGTGAAGGGGGCATAAAACTGTTAGTAAATGTGATGTAATGGGGACATTCACATTTGTAAGTATTGGATAAAACGTAGAAACAGTTAACATAATATAGAAGGACTTCGCACAAGAAGACTTGATAAATGCCCTTTAAATTTAGGCCCTTGTGGCAGCTTAATAGTTATCATGACCCCTTTTTGTAGAAGAATCCATTTGTCACATGGAACTGCTTCATAATGCATTACACTGATCCCCGTCTATAACCTACAGAGCACCCCGGGAGTATACAGCAGATATCTATGTACAAGGGATTAGAACCGACGCAGATCACAACCGGCACACAGTGGGCTGACTTGGAAAGAGCCACATAGGCAGATGAAGGAATAGTGTTCCTTTTATCAAGTACACTGACTTACGCGGGAGGACAGATAACCTTGCTGCAAGGAATATTTTAATTCCATTATCACAGATAGAAGTTAGATGAAAGGTATGAAAGATGACAAGTATGAAAAAAAATGCTTGTGGGACTGCGGACGGAGTCATTCCCCAGGAGGAGATGCTGTTTATTCTCTCATTAGGTATACAACATAAGATCTTTTGCTGTATACTACCTTACCTTGTCATTTTCATGCTTTTTTATTTGTGTGTTTTTTAAACCCATTTTCTGTTTAACTATTTAGGACGTAAACGGAAACATGTACAGAAATGCAGACTATAGTACCGTCACTAAGTGCAGGGAGCTGTATCTGTTTTGCAGATAGGTTCTGTAGGTTTGTTCGGAACCTGACTTTGTAATTTAGAACTTAGATTTCTCAAAACTGACAGATTGGATCTCCACAAGAAAGGCATCATTTGTTCTAGAGAACAACCTCCATTGCCTGCTCCATGGCTACAGAGTACAAACAAACCGTGTGTCGTCTGATCTCGTCCTCCTTTCTTGTAAACGAGCAGTATACTGGCAAAATCAGCATTTGTACACAATTAGTGTAACATGAATACACAGTAAATGAGTTGCTGTGCTAGATAAACTTCATGCCATGATACATGTGAACTTCTGGAGTTTCTGGAAATGCATTTGTGGGCAGGTTAGTTTCATAAATCCTTGGGAAAACTGAGCTGCATAGTCGGTCATATCACTGTAATATGTGGGAAGCCCACTGAGCCCAGAGCTTGCAGGTCTACAAGCAGGTATGCCAGCCTGTTCAGCCTTTCTTAAAGGGAACCTCACACCAGATTTGGCCCTTATAAGCTGTGGCCACCATCAGTAAGTTATATACAGCATTCTAGAATACTGTATATAAGAGCCCAGGCCAATCTATATAACCTAAAAAAATCTTTTATTATGCTCACCTGCAGGGCAGTCTGGCCCGATGGGTGTCGCTGTTCTTGGTCTGGCGCCTCCTGTCTTCCTTCCATTGTCGTCCTCTTTCCCTACTCCGCATGGATGACGCATCCTACGTCATCCACACAGAGGCCTCCATTGCGATCCTGCACATGCGCACTTTTCTTTCACCTGCTGAGGGCAGAGCAAAGTATTGTAGTGCGCATGCGCGGGTGGTCTTTCACCTTTCTACACATTCGTACATTACAGTACTTTGGTGAGAGAGAAGTGCGCATGCGCAGGAGTGCAATGGAGGACAGTGTGTGCATGACGTAGGATGTGTCATGCATGCGGAGCAGGCAAGGAGGATAGCGACTTCACAGGATAAAGGAGGCACCGGGCCGAGAGCAGCGATGCCTATTAGATCGGGCTGTCCCGCAGGTGAGTATAATAGCTGATTTTTATGTTATACAGAGTGGCCTTGGCTCTTATGTACTGTATTCTAGAATGCTGTATATAAGGGCTCACTGGTGGTGGCTGCAGCTTATAAGGGGAAATCCTGGTGACAGGTTACCTTTTACGCTCCCATTATACAGATCAATAAAAACTACATTGCAGTGGTAGTGTACAGAAAATGGAGCAACACCCGTGCTCCAGAAGATTACTTAAAGTTGTTTGCCATTTACTTCTGATCTGTGGCAGTCACTTGTAAACCCAGTCTACAAAAATAGTGATGTTCGATTGTTAATGTCACATGAGACTGTCCTTATTTTACACTAGTGTGAACAGGCTCTTGCCACTCATGGGGTTACAGATATAATTTTGCACCTCATTAGGGTTTGTATAAGAAAATCATATTTTCCCCTTATTATTCTTCGTAGGGCGCATGTACTGCACGGCACAGTAAGGCTGTCCTGGCTGCAGCAGATAGGAGCTTAGGAGGCAATATAAAAGAGATTAGGAATCTGTATCTTTACTTAGAGAATAGTTGATTAAATTGGCAAGCTATCAGGACGAGAACATCAGAACCTTTTCCGCAAAGCCACATTTCTTTATATGTAAGCTTTATAAAAGCTGATCCTTTCCTTTCCAATGGACATTTGGCTCTTGCTATCGCATGAGCATCGAGCCACAAACTCGCCTTTTATGGCCAACTCAGGTCCATGTTACTTTACAGTTGAGGAGCTCAAGGATAATTCCACCTTAAACAGCTGCTATTTTTTTTTAAGGTTGAAAATGAGAAACAAAGACGTACCGGAAAATAAGTGATGATTGGTTATATTATATTTTCTTGACTCCTTTATACAACAGGAGATTTAAAGGGGATTTACTGAACTTCTGCTTAGTATAGGCAATCCATCAATTAGAAGAATGCACCGTCATAGTGCTGACCTGTGACATGTGCGGCTTAGTTTCATACTGTAGCTCCGCACTGCGCACACCACTAATACATGTAATATCTCCATTTATACAGTATGTAATATGGCCATTTCTACAAAGTTTCCCAAGAGTCGTTTTTTAACACAACAACATCCAGTCTCATGTTTCTTGTCCCACCGTGAGCAGCCCGCTTGGCCTACGTGTTCCACCATGACCGGCAACATCTCCAGACTAATCTCACATCAAGCACATCTGGGACATCGATTGGCAATAACAAAGGCAGCTGCCAGCAGCAGATCTTGATGATTTCTGTGCTCAAGTGCATTCAATGTGGCACAGCATTCCTCAGATAACCTTTAATAATCTCATTAAGGCCCCCTTCACACGTGCGTGTAAATCACGTACGTGTTATGCGTTCCGTATTTCATGTCCGTGTTGCTTTTTTAATGTCTGTTTTCTTACTCTGTGTGTGATGCGTGTGCCATCCGTATGTCCGTATGAGATGTGCGTATTCCATCCGTATGCTTTCCGTTTTGCTAGTACGTGTAGCTGGAAAAAATCATTTAATGAATGGGATATTATGTTGCTGGTGTGTTTAATTTAGTCACCCTGACTGTGTCCTGCAAGATAAATTAGATTTCCTAGGGTCCTTTTCTAATCACCTGTTCCAAAATGATACAATCATTGCCATATTTGCAAAAAATCGGACACGGACCATACGGAGATGCATCCGTGTCACATACGTGTGCTCACAGACCCATTGAGTTTAATGGTTGCGTGTGTGCGTGTTCCGTGAGAAAAACAGACATGCTTCCGTGTTTAGCGCACCAAAAAACGTATCACGCACACAGACACACGCTCCGTATGGAAAAACGAACGTGTAACTCAGTACATTGATTAACATTGGAGTACGTGTGCCCGTGTCTCCGGTACGTACAGAAACGGACCTAACACGTACCGGAGGCACGTGCGTGTGAAGGGGGCCTAAAGGGAATCTGTCACCGGATTTGGCCCCTAAAATCTGCGACCACCCCCAGCGAGCTCTTATATACAGCAGTCTAAAATGCTGTATATAAGAACCCAGGCCGCAATGTATAATGTAAAAAACACTTTTATAATATTCACCTACGCGGTGGATCGGTCCGATGGGTGTTGCTGCTCTCCGGTCCGATGCCTCCTCCATCTTCTGCGATCTCCATCCTCCTGCCCAGTCCCGTGCATGATGCGTCCGGCGTCATTCACAGAGACGGTTCCATTGCGTTCTTGCGCATGCGCACTTTGATCTGCATGCTGAGGGCAGAGTAAAGTACTTTAATGTGCAGGCACGAGAAAATGTCAAAGACCGCCTGCGCACATATGCATACTGCAGTACTTTGATCTCCCTTCAGCCAGGCAGATCAAAGTACTCATGCGCAGGAGTGCAATGGAGGCCTCACTGTGAATGAAACTGGACTTGTCAATCATGGGGTTGGGCAGGAGGATAGCGATCGCAGAAGATGGAGGGGACGCCGGACCGGAGGGCAGCGACACCCATCAGACTTATCTGCCCCCTAGGGGAGTATTATACAAGTGTATAATACAAGTGTTTTTTTTTACATTATACAGAGCGGCCTGGGCTGCAGCATTTATGCTGTATATAAGGAATCACTGCTGGTGGCCGCAGCTTATAGGGGCCAAATCTGGTGACAGATTCCTTTTAATATCAGCCAAGATGTGTACATTTGGGGATTTCTACACATGGCACTCATACTCAATACCGAATAAATCGAAATGTGAAAATTTAGTTTTCTTTTTAATATTTGCATATCATTAACATGTGTAATAGGGATTATCGAATATCTCAAATATTTGGCTTCACGAATATTTGCCAAATAGGTCGCCGCTATTCGACAATTGGCGAATATTCGATGCGCAATGTAAGTCTATGGGACACCCGAATAACAACTATTCGGAACTATTCGGGCTTCCCATAGACTTTTCGCATAGTGGTGACCTATTCGTCGGATATTCGTGAAGCCGAATATTTGAGGTATTCGATCATGCCTAATGTTTAACGATCCTGTGATTTCCATTATTGCACTAAGCTATGGTTACACCTAAACTTCTTATCTCTAGTTCCCAAAAAAAATCACTGATATCGCTGTCCATGAAAATTGCTCTAGTCCGCTGTCTTAGCAGACATTTCTACATGTTAGGATTTCGGAAAGATTTTAAAAAGTAGTACGTATTTATTTCCATCAAACAACAGTATGTAAATCTCTTCAAAATGTTTTGCCAATCTTATGCAAATCACTCATTAAAGTGGATCCGTCACCAAATCTCACAAAGTGAAGTGCATACATTATTTCCTCCATCTCTAAGACCTGAAGAGGTTTGATTACTTACTTTTAAGATCTGTGATAGAATGGATATGTAATCCTTCTTGAAATCTTAGGGCATGCTCACACGAGCATATGAATCGGATGAGTGCAATGCGAGAAAATCTGGCATTGCGCTCGGACCAATGTTATTCAATGAGGGAGAGCAGATGGTCAGCTTTTTTCTCATCCAAATTCTGGATAAGAGAAAAGTTGCAGCATGCTGCGATTGTCAGCGAGAGCCGTGTCACCCGCACCCATAGAAGTCTATGGGTGTGAGTGAAACATCGGACTGCACCTGGATGTCATCCGAGTGCAGTGTGATAATCACATCAGCTGAGAATAGACAAGATGGGTGGATTAATCCCTCGTCCTCCCCCACAGCTGTGATCTGAACCCAGGATCGGATCATAGTTGCATGACCCTCGACTCACGCCGGCAGGACAGTGGGAGCCGATGGTCATTAGCATATCGCATCTGATGCACTCACATTGGATGCCATATTATCGTGTTAATCCAGCCGTAAACTCAACTTCCACTCGCCAAGCTTAAAGGGAATCTGTCAGCAGGTTTTGCTACCTCATCTGAGAGGAGCATGATGTAGGCAAAGAGACCCTGAATCCAATGATGTATCACTTAGATTACTGGATGAGCAGTTCTGACACAATCAAAGATTTTAGTTTTAGCACGTAGCAGAGCTTAACAAGCTGCAGATGCCAACACCAGGCTTTCACTGTACATTTCTATAGACAGAAGCTGCTAATCACAAAAGGGGATGGAGTCGGACTTGAGCTCAAAGGCTACTCAGTCCAACTGATGATAAAGCTGCTGATGCTTAAATAAACATTGCAGGTACACAAAAAGACACTTTGTGATAAGAGACTCCTGGCTGAAATCTCTGTATTAACCCTTACATAATTCTGTGTTCAGATTTCATAGCAAAAACCTGCTGAGTCTCTTTAACTGATAGCTCCTCAGTGCCCCTCCTCCCCGCTGCTGTTCAGTTCTCACACTGCTGCATACAAGCTGCAGCTGTCATTCAGGTTCAGGTTGGGTAGGTGGTGACTGAACACATTTGGAGTCATTAGCTATTTCTTTTTATAGGTTCACTCATCTTAATAACAGGATTATATAGCTCTTCAGACGTTGATGTTCAAAGTAAGTACACCAAACTCATCAGGTCCAAGAGGTCAATTTAATAATGTGTGCAAGTTGTAATTTAAAATCTGCTGGTGGATCCATAATAGTGTTATTATTTTATTATAAAAAAAAACCCCAAAGTTGCCACATCAGCCAATGCATTTTTTGTTTGTACAGGGCCGGGTATCAGGATGGCACTGTGCAGTATTCCAGTAAAGCTGGGAAGGTTATGGGAGGATTAGAGATTCATATTAATGAGCGTTTTATGGCATAACCCAAGCCCTCTGACAGCCGTCACACAAGACGTAGGCTAATTAGACACATTGTAGGGACATTTTCATTACATGAGAATCAGTTTTCAGGATAAACGGAAACATAATCTCGCCCTCTTGATAATTCCGCTTTTCCTAATGCAAATCTCCGAGCGGTTATAAACTAGTGTTTTTCATTTGTATATTCAAAACCTATTTGCATTCATAGCTCTTTGTGGTAAACATGAAGAGTGTGCACGAGCGCAGCGTAATTGCTTCCCCTTATCTGCCTGCACAAACTCCTGGGGATAGTATCATTTAGGGGCGCGGAAGAAATCCTACAAAGGAAGCAAACTGCACTCCGGGCATATACCAAGCCTACAACTTATAAGGGCTGAGCGCAGAGCTGGCACGGGAAGAAACCTGCTCCGTGATTTGTTTTTATTAGACAAATCAGTTACTGAGTAAATGTTTGGATACGGGTTTTGGCTTTATTGGTTCCTACTAATCATAGGAAATGGGACTATTATGCAATTATATAAATCGTGGTACTGATAATGATTAGACGCTTTATGACATTCCCATTGGACATTACTTACAGCAGAATGGAGGGAAAGTAATAACTGCACAACATATCAGGGTACGGCAGCAACACATACTAAAGGGGTTCTCCACTTACCTACTGTACATTTTATTTTATACTCATGGTTGTGGGCATATCTGAGTAGATTTTGGCCTCACCAGGAACAAATTTAATTAAGGAGTTTATGTACTATTTTAACATTGAGAGCTTATGCTTAGGATTGGTCATCAATGTCTTATCGTCCGGGGTTCGACACACGGCACTCCTGCCGATCAACTGCTCCTGGTGCTGCCGGCGGCAGCAAGTGTCCAGAAATGCTCAGTTTCGGGGCTGCCCCGTCAACTGATAGCGGCGGCGCCCGGGTACTGCAAATCCACCTCCCATTTAAATCACTAGGAAGCAGATGTGCAGTACCCGGCTGTGGCCGCTATCAGTAATGGGGCAGCTCCAAAACTGAGCATTTCCGGTTGCCTGCTACTGCCGCCAGCATCGTGAACAGCTAATCGGTGGAGGTGCCGGATGTCAGACCCCAGCCGATCAGACATTGATGACCTATCCATATTAGAAGGAGAACAGCATCCACAGATAGTATATGAAAACCTTTGCTTTACTCTTCCATAAGTTTAAAACATAGACACCGTCCGATCTACGCGTTTCAGACAAAACACATTCTTAATCATGACGCCTAAGAATAGGCCATCTGTATAAAAGTAGTGGACAACCCCTTTAAGGACTTGGATTTTTTTAGCATTGAGTTGAGTACAATATTTGCAGGATCTTGAGCTTCGGCAGATTACAGTACAAGCAATGTGCTGTACTGGTTAGCAGAAAGTACAGTACTGTATCCACAAATGGATAGATATGCTATATATTATATATATATAGTGTACTGTACAATGGTATACCGTATACAGTATATATGTACAGAAAATTACTTCCAGTAGGTTTACACAGCGCGCCAGTGAGTCAGAGCGCGGTGAAAGGACAGACCTAGAAGTGTGCAAGGTGAGTATTTGCTCTTATTGCAAAGCATTGCTCTTAAACCAAGTTGCAATTTTTTTTAGAAAGCTTTGCTTGTCTTGCAAAATGCTCTCAAACCAAGTTACTCTTAATCCAAGGTTCCACTGTACTAGTATCTTCTTACATGGCAGAGAGCCTTTGGATCCTCTCATGCAACATGTCCTTGGTATGATTGCTACTTCTGTACACCATATATTGTTATTTAAAGGGAACCTGACAGGTCCTCCATGCTCCCTAAACCTCCAGCAGTTGTATGTTCCTGTCTAAATTCCCTGCCTAACAATCCTTTTCTTGAGTTGGTAACATAAACAGATCTTTAGAAAAAGTATTTCTACAGTTTGTTTTTCATATACATCTGAACGCTTTAACTAGTCGATGGGTCATTTGTTTCCCCCTCTCATCCAGTTGTCACGCCAATGTGGGAGTGATAGCATGATTTGCAAGAGCTGTCATCACCATCAGCTCTCTCCAAATCTTGCGCATGCGTGCGGCTTTATTTACTCACATCATTGCGTCTCTGAAGCCAAGTGTACACATCCCGGCTTCAGAGAGGCGCACTGCATATGATTGGAAGTGCAGAAGATGGCTCACCTACACAGAAGAGTCGAAGAACAGTCATCTTCTGCAACCCAAGACATGAGGAGGGACAACTAGTCTGGGAAAAGAAACGTCCCATGGAATAGTCAAAGGATTAATTTGCATGTGAAAAATAGACTTTACGAATACTTTTTCCAAAGATCGGTTTGTGTCCAATGTAAGAAAGGGGCTATTAGGGAATGTAGACACTAAATGGTTTGGGGGTCATGGAGGACCTCTCAGGTTCTCTTTAACATGTATGACACCTAAAGTAGTGGTAAAGAATCGTATGGCATTGTTATTGTACAGTTTATCCCTCTGTAAATCTTCCTCCCAGCAAGATAAATATGTACATGTACACTGTTTGTGTATCTCCACCATGTCATTAAGGCCGGTCTTGGATACATAGTACTGTTAGTGATCTGAATGAGAACAATATGAAAATAGCAAGCCCCTCTAGAAAGTGTTAAATCAGCACTCAAAATGAAAGCAAGAGATTTTTTTTGTGATGCAAGTGGATTTATTGACACACTGCAAAAGTGAACCTTAACCAGAGCAACACCGACGTTTCGGCGTAGAGCCTTTCTCAAGGTAGTTGCCTGAAAAGGTGTGAAAATGACAAAATGAGTGCATATATGTGCAAGTGAAACATAAAATATGTACAGGATAAATGCAAAAATATACAAAAATGTACATGTAGAGAAAGAACGTACATCAATGGTTACAGCTGGACGGTGCGGGTCACATAGGACAACCGAAATGCATAAAGGGAGGTAAGGTTCTTTCACAATTGCAGAGTGTGCTCTAATAACATGAGAAAGATAACACTTAATATAGGCATGATTCAGACAAAAAAGTACCATGGGAAAAATGGACAACCGAATTGTCAGGCAAAGGTACAAGCCAAAGTAAGTATCCTAGGATGTAGGAGGCAAAATGCGTAGCAGAAGGAGAACATGATATTGATAGAAACGAGACATGTATAGAAGAAGAAAGAGAGGGAGAAAGAGCGGGAGCAAGAGAGGGAGAAAGAGAGGGAGAAAGAGAGGGAGAAAGAGAGGGAGAAAAAGAGGGAGAAAGAGAGGGAGAAAGAGAGGGAGAAAGAGAGGGAGATAAAGAGAGAGAGGGAGAGAAAGAGAGAGGGAGAGAAAGAGGGAGAGAAAGAGGGGGAAAGAGAGAGGGAGAGAAAGAGGGAGGAAAAGAGAGAGGGAGAGAAAGAGGGAGGGAAAGAGAGAGGGAGAGAAAGAGGGAGGGAAAGAGAGAGGGAGAGAAAGAGGGAGGGAAAGAGAGAGGGAGAGAAAGAGGGAGAAAGAGAGGGAGAGAGAGAGGGAAAGAGAGAGGGAAAGAGAGAGGGAAAGAGAGAGAAGGAGAGAGGGAAGGAGAGAGGGAAAGAGAGAGAGGGGAAGAGAGGGAAGGAGAGAGGGAGGCAGGGAGAGGGAAAAAGAGAGGGAAAGAGGGAGAAGGATGTCTAAATCATGCCTATATTAATTGTTATCTTTCTCATGTTATTAGAGCACACTCTGCAATTGTGAAAGAACCTTACCTCCCTTTATGCATTTTGGTTGTCCTATGTGACCCGCGCCGTCCAGCTGTAACCATTGATGTACGTTCTTTCTCTACATGTACATTTTTGTATATTTTTGTATTTATCCTGTACATATTTTATGTTTCACTTGTACATATATGCACTCATTTTTGTCATTTTCACACCTTTTCAGGCATTACCTTGAGAAAGGCTCTACGCCGAAACGTCGGTGGTGTTGCTCTGGTTAAGGTTCACTTTTGCAGTGTGTCAATAAATCCACTTGCATCACAAAAAAATTCTCTTGCTTTCATTTTGAGTGCTGGGGTCACATACTATTTATGGCTTTCTTTCCCCTTAAGCACCTAAACTAAGTGGTTGAGCCTGAAATTTCCATTGCTTTATTCCTCTAGAAAGTGTTGACTGATCAAGTTTGGCACCTCAAGCTCTGTACTCTAACTCATACAAGGGTGGCCTAATTGGTGAATCCCCCCTTCGGCATCCACCTTTTTTATAGGATTGGGAACAGCATGAGAAAACCTCTTTAATATCTCTATTGACTTTTGGAGCTTTTAGAAGTCATTGGAGAAGGTAGGTAAGCTTGGACTCTCACTGTTTTCCCCAAAAAGGGGATAAACGTATGATCTTTTTTTTAAATTATTTTAGTCTGTAATCCTTTTATCTAGAGGACTCATGCTAATGTCAGTTAGCTAGCCCATTAGGATGTGTAGTGGGTCATAGGCTACTTTAGTGTCTTGTAGCCAAGAATGAGGTTTCCTCTCCAGTGTAAATCCAAACTGTTTTTTTTAGTTTTCAGGATACAAATAGCCCATTCATAGAGGAAGAGGATGGGAACTTCAGTGCCACCTATTGGAAGTAGCAATCATAAAAGTCAATATTGACCCTTTAAAGGGCCTTTCCACATGACTAAAGATAAAGCCAAACCAGAAACTTAGTTCGCAGACATGTGTTTTAGGGTGTTTGCCTGAGTAAGAGGCCTCTGACAGAGCATTTAAAGGGTATGGTTTCTCTGTGTGGGGTATGCCAAGTTGACATATGGAGATCTATAGACCATGCAATGCTCCTTTTGGAATTTAAATATGCAAATTGTCTTTTCAGAGAGGAAGAGGATGGGAATTCTAGTAGCAATCCTAAAATTCAATATACCCTTTTAAGGGCCTAGCTGTCAGAATTCCTCTGTGCAGAGCATTTTGCCTTTGGAGATGCTCTGCTGCACTTTCCTGAGTTATTGAGCTAGCAGCCTGATTGACAGCGCAGGATTCCATGTTGGTGCTGATTTCTCAGGTGTTCTGCCTTCTTGGTAATTGCTCAGGCTTCTTTTCTGAGCACGCACACCCAGAATATTGCCAGCTGTATTCTCTGGTTGTGAAGTTGTGCTGTTGGCTTGTGCTGTTGGCTTGTGTCTATCTTAGTGTACTGACCTTGGCTTTCTGAACCCGGACTTCTCTCTGCCTGCTCCCTGTTCCTGTCATGACCTCCTGCCTTCTGACCTTGGACCATTATCTGACCACGTCTCTGCTTCTCCCCTGAATCTATTACGAGCTTTCCTGGATTTCTGAACCTCGGATATTGACTTGACTACACCTTTGCTTACTCCTTGTGCTCATGCGTGTCCTCCCGTTACCAGATCCTGGCTTTCCTGGCTACTCTTCCGTCCATACTAACCGTAAGTAGTGACTAATATCACACTAGCCACATGACTTAGGATATGAATACAAACCAGAAACTCTATATTGACTTTTAGGATTGCTAGTTGCAAAAGGTGGCACTAGAGTTTCTTATACTTTTTCTTTCTAAAGAGGTTATTTGTATCTTTAAATTCCCAGAGGAGCATTGCACGGCTTATAAGTCTCCTTACACCAACTTGACACTTATTACAATGAAATAGTACCCCTGGTTTTCAGAAGAAAATGATACACTAATTAGTGACCATTTTCACGGGCAAATAATCTTCAGTAACGTTCTGATCTGTGACATAGTTTGTTGATTGGTACTTATTACACTTCCATTTTACGTGCAGCAATCATCAGCATGTTCAAACAATTGAATCAATTGTACAGTCCCATACATATTGGATATCCTTAGGCCGCTTTCACATTGCATTATTACCTACGTTCACAGGTCCCGTTGGACTTCCGTCCGAACCCTCTTGCAAAACAGATTTTAGACTCACGCGCCGACGGGGGCCATGGAGCAGACAGTCACTGTGTGCTTTGGCTTACACCATTTTCGGGCGTATACGCTTTCTGCAGGCGGACACCCAGACGCAGTCTACTACGTCCTCTTGCAGAAAGGGTATATGCCCAAAAATGGCTCAAGACAGAGTACAGTGTTACTCTGTCTGCTCCATTATAGTCAATGGCAATCAAAAATTTCTGGGTAACAGAAGGAATACAATGTAGTAATTTTAGGCCACTCCAAAATAGCATAAATGAAAAGAGAAAAAGGAGTACTAAGAGGCCAAACATACTATCAATAAATATCAAGACCATTGCCTTGTGATATCAAAATGAACACATTTATTGCACATAAATTCAGACAAATGGTAAAATTACATATAGTAGAGGAAGGACATAATAGCAGGAAAAATGGTCCCAGAAAAACATTCCCAAAAGGGAGGAAAACTGGGTAAGGAGCACTCTAACATTGAAGTAAGAGGAACAGTTTCCTCATAGGATATATACACATAAGACAGAGCTGCTTACCCATTAGAGTAAAGTGCAAAGTGCTAGGTCAGTATCGGGGCAGAGGTCCAATCAGCAGTGGGAGAAGCCCCCACGCGTTTCGCTGCGTTGCTTCTTCGGGGGGCGATGTGTACATAGTGTGTGGCCAAGAGCGCCCCTTTATACCCCCGTTTATTACCAGAGATAGCCGCCACCTGCGCCGCATGTGTCGCATCTGCGCTCCCCGTCCGCCCACCGCTTCCGGGTCTCGTCGGCGGAAGTGACGCCACAGCAGCGTCCCCTCCCACCGCGTCAGAGCTCCTCAGCGTGGGTAGAAACAGGGAGCGGCAAGAGACATGCGCCGCGGCCATCTCAATTGTGGGCAGGTGAGAGGGCGTCCCCAGACTCACCATACCACACTAAACATGAGAGCCTGATGGTGTGGTCACAGGTCCATTCCGTTCCATATTGCAAAGCAGTAAACATAGAAAAGCTGCAAATGCCAGTATAAAGTGGATCACAAAGGGGTCATCAGATTACCGCAATTGTATAAATCTATATATAGGATCAGTGACAGCACCACCATACTAAACGGGAGTGTAAGGGGAGTAGAATATATCGAAGCAGGAATTTGGAAAATACACTCCAGAACTACATCATAGCAATTTTGCATTTTAATTTTTTTCACTATGTGGCTAAGGTGCCTCGCATTTTTGGTGTTGGTGAGCCTCGACGTGGTTTTTTCCCCTGTGGTAATTGTATTGCCTGCCGTAATATGACAAGGGCAACCACTTTTTCTTCTGCCGACGGCAGTCGGGAATTTGAGATACGTCACCACATTACTTGTCGAACAAGTAATGTAATTTATTATGCTACCTGTGGTTGCAACCTTGTCTATATAGGACTTACCACACGTGAATTGCGTTTACGAACACGTGAACATGTTAGGGGTATCTCTGCGGCATCTGATCTGGATCTTGATGATCCATGTTTGACTACGCTCCCTCGTCATCACAAGTTGGTACACGGATGTGACCCAACCCTTTTTAGGGTGAGGGGCATTGATGTGGTACACCTTGGGATGAGGGGTGGTGATTATGGTAAAATACTGGCACAAAAGGAATGTGCTTGGATTGTCCGTCTTGGCACCATGACACCCAAATGTCTCAACAAGAAACTTAGCTTCTCTCCATTTTTATAATGTGTGTATTCTGTCTCTCTGGGGGCAACCTATATGTGTTTTTCATACATGGTTGTTTTTAATTGATTTTAATTATTTCCCTTTCTTCTTTATCTTATTTTTCTGTAGTGTACATACTTTCTTCTGTGGCCTATTGTGGACTGCTATGATATAGGATTTTGTCCTCCATGAATATGATGCATATATGCGGATTTACATACTTTGTCCGAACCAACTTCTTCCAACTTGGACAAGATGATCTATATTTAATGTTAATATTTCATTCTGATGAATGCATCTTATGTATATCTATCTATGTAAAATTGCTATGATGTAGTTCTGGAGTGTATTTTCCAAATTCCTGCTTCGATATATTCTACTCCCCTTACACTCCCGTTTAGTATGGTGGTGCTGTCACTGATCCTATATATAGATTTATACAATTGCGGTAATCTGATGACCCCTTTGTGATCCACTTTATACTGGCATTTGCAGCTTTTCTATGTTTACTGCTTTGCAATATGGAACGGAATGGACCTGTGACCACACCATCAGGCTCTCATGTTTAGTGTGGTATGGTGAGTCTGGGGACGCCCTCTCACCTGCCCACAATTGAGATGGCCGCGGCGCATGTCTCTTGCCGCTCCCTGTTTCTACCCACGCTGAGGAGCTCTGACGCGGTGGGAGGGGACGCTGCTGTGGCGTCACTTCCGCCAACGAGACCCGGAAGCGGTGGGCGGACGGGGAGCGCAGATGCGACACATGCGGCGCAGGTGGCGGCGATCTCTGGTAATAAACGGGGGTATAAAGGGGCGCTCTTGGCCACACACTATGTACACATCGCCCCCCGAAGAAGCGACGCAGCGAAACGCGTTGGGGCTTCTCCCACTGCTGATTGGACCTCTGTCCCGATACTGACCTAGCACTTTGCACTTTACTCCAATGGGTAAGCAGCTCTGTCTTATGTGTATATATCCTATGAGGAAACTGTTCCTCTTACTTCAATGTTAGGGTCCTGCTTACTCATTTTGTTATATTGCTATCTGGGCAGTTTTCCTCCCTTTTGGGAATGTTTTTCTGGGACCATTTTTCCTGCTATTATGTCCTTCCTCTACTATATGTAATTTTACCATTTGTCTGAATTTATGTGCAATAAATGTGTTCATTTTGATATCACAAGGCAATGGTCTTGATATTTATTGATAGTATGTTTGGCCTCTTAGTATTCCTTTTTCTCTTTTCATTTATTATAGTCAATGGTCCCCGTTGGCGCATGAGTCCAAAACCCGTCTTGCAGGGGAGTTCGGACAGAAGCTCCGACAGAACCTGTGAACGTAGGCAATAATGCAATGTGAATGGGGCCTTAGCAGCTGATCTCCTATGCTTGTTTATCAGATGATATCTGGCATGTTTATACAGAGCAATGATCGGGAGTAAAGGCCCAGTCACACACAACGATTTACCAGCGATTCCCACAAAGATACGACCTGATAAGGATCGCTGGGAGGTCGCTGGTGAGATGTCACAGACCTTACCAACGACGCAGTAACGATGAGCGACCTGTATAACGATCTCGGTGGTGGTGGGACCCTGTTAGGTCGTTGGGAAGCATCAAAAACAGCGATGCGTCCTGCCCAGCAGGACATCGCCTTTGAAGAAAATGGTCCGGACCATTCGGCAATGACTAGAGATCTCACAGCAGGGGCCTGATCGCTGGTAGATGTCACACATAACGATATCGCTGGCGAGATCATTGCTGCGTCACAGAAACTGTGACTCAGCAACGATCTCGTTAGCGATCTGGTTGTGTGTGACGGGGCCTTAAACCTTCTTTTGGCCAAGATATAGAAGGCCCTTTAGTCTTTATAATCCTTGGTGGATCTTTTTATATATAGACAAATTGCCATATGCTTTAAGAACTAACTAGTAGCCAATTAATAAGAAAGTCCATAGACCTCAATAGGGAAAAAATGAATGAATACTTTCCAGCTTAATATTTCTAATCCCTTTGGCTACTTGACTCCAGGGGATTTTTTAAGCCCTTGTGTAGATTAAGTGGTTGGGAGTTGTCTTTTCTGTTACCTAGCAGCATTCATGTAAGAAGAGCGATAAAACTGCAAGGGACGGGCCAAAAGAATAATTTCCACTGTTTGCCTGGATTAGCACCTAAACCATAATGCATTGTGCTGTGGAGAAACACTATGGTTGACAAATGTCCAAGGGAAGTTAAAAATAACTTTAACAATACAAGTTAGAAAAAAAGTTTCCGTGAGTAGAATTTTTATTTCTTTAGCACAAAAGATGTTTTCTAATAAAAATTCTTCTCCACAATGAGCGGAGAGGTCAGACCATTGCTCTGATCCGGGGGAGGGGTTACTGCTTCGTTGGTCTGGTGCCAAAAAGCACTAGATATTGTTCAGCAAGCGTTAGCATGGTGTTTGAACACTAGTCAAATATTTATTGTCAGTAAATAAGTGACTGAGCTGCTAGACTCGTTTGTTAAGTTTGGGTTATTTGTTGGGGTTTTTCTCTGTTACAGTTATAGAAATCATTACATCACTGCTCGTGATTCTCTCTATATAAATCCTCCCTTAATCTGTGGTTTCTCTATTTCTGACATCAATTTGTATACATAGAATGTGCATATGTTGCTTTTTTTTTGTTGCTTTTTTCATGCAGTTTTCCTTGCAGATTTTAATCAATACTGTAAGAAAAAGCGCATGCCAGCAAAGTCTATCAGAATCCTGATTTGTTGCTTGTTGTGCACAAGCTGCTTCTTTTTTTCCTTGCATGTCAGTTCTTTCTGCTTTTTTTTTTCTGCGTTTTTATCCACTTCAGTGCTTTATCACTACAAGGGATTATAGGTTCGCCTCACACATCCTGCATACAGCATGGTCTGTGAGGCGATCCGTAACTCAGTAACCCGGGGTCATCATGGTGACGACCCAGGGTTGCCATGGCATGGATCTGGTCCCTGTGATCGCATTACAGGGACCCAATAGCCAGAGAGAGGTAAGCGATTCCTCTCCCGGCCTCCTGAATGCTGTGATCGCATTGATTGCAGCATTCAAGGAGTTAAACTGCTGGGCACCTCTCCTGGCAGTGAGAGCTGGGTCCCAGCTGTAACATCAGCCGGAGACCCGGCAGCGATCTCAAAAAAAAAAAAAAAAAAAAAGCATGAAAAACACATGTAAAAAACTGCAAACGCAATAAAAAGTGTGTTTTTTCAGATGCTTTTTTTCCTGCCAAAACATGTAGTTTTGTGTGCAGAAAATCTGCTATGTGTGCACATAACCTCACACTTTTTACTGTGTCCATTAATAGGAAATTACTTCTGCAGCTGGGAATACCATGATAGAGTTCTTCAAATATCAAAATGAGATGGCAAAAATGTGTAGGGATAAGTAAAAACCCCTTGAAGAACAAAATGTTACTGTACCAGACTGTAAGATTCCGAAAAATATAAAACCGATGAAAGGTCCAGCTCTCCTACATGTATCACCCCAGGTGATCGGACGTGCACAGAAGAATGCATATTTGCTGAAAGCTCCAGCATCATCACTATTTATACCACTTTGTTCTGAGTATCGGCCAAGAATGGCCTGAAATGCGTGAGCCATTTTCTGACCCATTCAAAGATTTTTTACTTTTTTCCATCACATCTAATTTTTTCCCTTTCATTTTTTCCCCACATCTTCTTTCAAGAGTCATAACGACATAAAGGGGTTTTTCCCACAAGCAAAGTTCATCTTAAAGTTCAATTTAATCAATAGATTTTGGAATAATAATAAGTTCCACAATTGGATGTTTTTTTAAAAAATGTTCCTGTGCTTGAGATAACATTATATATGTGTCCCTGCTGTGTGCTGTACAGGAACATGGTCTGATCATATCAGATCGCCTGGCCTAGGGAGGACTCAAAAGAGTGTATACAGATAGCACAGCATGAGATCACTGCTGATTCTTCCTGTGAGGTAAAACATTTATCTGCCTGTTTTTAAAAAATGTCTTACCTCAAAGAAAGAATAATTTGTGGTTCTGTGTTGTTATGTTTGTATAATTTTTATTACCTCCCTTGCACAGCTGGGAAATGCTTTACCTCACAAAAAGAAGAATCTGTGATCCTGTGCTGTGTAATGTCTTCATAATCTTTTGTGTCCTCCCCGGCTCAGGAGATATGGTATGATCATATCATGTATCTGTACGGTCAGACACGGCCATTACACAGTACATAGCAGGGACACAGATATAAGATTATCTCAGCACAGGAACATTTTTAAACACATCCAATTGTGGAAATTATTATTATTCCTAAATCTATTGATTAAAATTAAATTTGTGTGAGTGTGATAATCCCTTTACATTTTTCATCGGCATAGTCACATGAGGGCTTATTTTATTTTAAGGGGCAGTTTTGAATGACACCAATTATTTTACCATGCAATGTACTAAAAATTGGAAAACTAATCAAAGTGCGGTGAAGTGGTGACAGAGAAATTCCAACAATTCCGACCATTTTTTTTGGGGGGGGGGCTTTGTTTTTTTGCTGTGTTTAGTGAGTGACAAATAACCTAGCATCATAATTCATAATTTTTCATGTCACTGCAATTACAAAAATACCAAACTTGTATTGTTTCTTATATATTTTAGTGGTTTCAATTTCAGACATTCTTAAATAAAAAAAATAAAATAAATTATATATATATACACAGTGTGTGTGTATAAATATATATATATATATATATATATATATATATATATATATATATATATATATATATATATATATATAGATATATATATATATATATGCTGTATATGTAAAAAAAATGTGGTACATAGGAGAGACGACAAGTACTGCTTGAAAAAAGTCATATATATACAGTCATATGAAAAAGTTTGGGCACCCCTATTAATGTTAACCTTTTTTCTTTATAACAATTTGGGGGTTTGCAGCAGCTATTTCAGTTTCATATATCTAATAACTGATGGACTGAGTAATATTCTGGATTGAAATGAGGTTTATTGTACTAACAGAAAATGTGCAATCCGCATTTAAACAAAATTTGACCAGTGCAAAAGTATGGGCACCTCAACATAAAAGTGACATTAATGTTTTGTAGATCCTCCTTTTGCAAAAATAACAGCCTCTAGTCGCTTCCTGTAGCTTTTAATGAGTTCCTGGATCCTGGATGAAGGTATATTTGACCATTCCTGTTTACAAAACAATTCCAGTTAAGTTTGATGGTCGCCGAGCATGGACAGCACGCTTCAAATAATCCCACAGATTTTCAATGATCTTCAGGTCTGGGGACTGAGATGGCCATTCCAGAACATTGTAATTGTTCCTCTGCATGAATGCCTGAGTAGATTTGGAGCGGTGTTTTGGATCATTGTCTTGCTGAAATATCCATCCCCTGCGTAACTTCAACTTCTCACTGATTCTTGCACATTATTGTCAAGAATCTGCTGATACTGAGTTGAATCCATGCGACCCTCAACTTTAACAGGATTCCTGGTGCCGGCATTGGCCATACAGCCCCAAAGCATGATGGAACCTCCACCAAATTTTACTGTGGGTAGCAAGTGCTTTTCTTGTAATGCCGTGTTTTCTTGCTTCCATGCATAATACCTTTTTGTATGACCAAACAACTCAATCTTTGTTTCATCAGTCCGCAGGACCTTCTTCCAAAATGTAACTGGCTTGTCCAAATGTGCTTTTGCATACCTCAGGCGACTCTGTTTGTGGCGTGCTTGCAGAAACGGCTTCTTTCGCATCACTCTCCCATACAGCTTCTCCTTGTGCAAATGCGCTGTATTGTTGACCGATGCACATTGACACCATCTGCAGCAAGATGATGCTGCAGGTCTTTGGAGGTGGTCTGTGGATTGTCCTTGACTATTCTCACCATTCTTCTTCTCTGCCTTTCTGATATTTTGCTTGGCCTGCCACTTCTGAGCTTAACAAGAACTGTACCTGTGTTCTTCCATTTCCTTACTATGTTTCTCACAGTGGAAACTGACAGTTTAAATCTCTGAGACAACTTTTTGTATCCTTCCCCTGAACAACTATGTTGAATAATCTTTGTTTTCAGATCATTTGAGAGTTGTTTTGAGGAGCCCATGATGCCACTCTTCATAGGAGATTCAAATAGGAGAACAACTTGCAAGTGGCCACCTTAAATACCTTTTCTCATGATTGGATACACCTGCCTATGACGTTCAAAGCTCAATGAGGTTACAAAACCAATTTAGTGCTTTAGTAAGTAGTAAGTAACTTAGTAAGTAGTAAGTTTATATATACATATATATATAGATAGATAGATAGATAGATAGATAGATAGATACGGTATATATTCCTCCATCGTGGCAATCTGTTGCTTTTATTAGTGTAGTATTTTGGAGTACATACGATGCTGTGACTGTTTTTTAGTGCAATATTTTGGAGAGATGGGGTGACTGAAAAATGGCATTCCTGGTGTTTCTTTGTTTTGCTTTATATAGGTTGCATAATTTAATAGTTTTGTTGATTGGACTTTTGTAGATGTTACAGAGTTGTCATGTTGCAGTACCAAATTGCAATGGAATAAGCAGGAGGGTAATTCAAGCTTGTGCTTTTTAATTCTTTAATATTTTTAATTTTAATTTTTATTTTAATCCTGCTATCACTTGTACTACAGGGTGGGCCATTTATACACTAAATAAAATGGGAATGGTTGGTGATATCAGCTTCCTGTTTGTGACTCATTAGTATAAGGGAGGGGGGAAACTTTTCAAGATGGGTGGTGATCATGGTGGCCATTTTAAAGTCGGCCATTTTGGATCCAACTTTTTTTTTTCCAATGGGGAGAGAGTCATGTATCACATCAAACGTATTAAGAATTTCACAAGAAAAACAATGGTGTGCTTGGTTTTAATGTAACTTTATTCATTCATTAGTTATTTACAATTTTATGACCACTTGAATGTGTTCAAAGTGCTGCCCATTGTGTTGGATTGTCAATGCAAACCTCTTGTCCCACCATTGACCCACGGATAGCAACACCGCAGGAGAAATGTAAATGGCCCACCCTGTATATATTGCAATATTGTAGTATGACTCCAGCTGTCGTGGCGCTCCATTGTCACCCCACAATTCTGTTGTAAGGTCCCGAATCCAAGCCACACGAGGATTGCACAGTAGAAATGCTACTGTCAGGGATTAATACTGGAATTTAAAGGGAACACGTCAGGCCCAGTTCTGGGTCCATATTTCTAATCCCTGCCTAACTGTTCCTGTATACACAAGCATAGATAAAGAGATCTTTAAAAGAAGTATTTCCAAAGATTCTTTATAATATGCTAATGAGTGCAGGGACTAGTCGCAAGGGCGTTAGTTCCCTTGGCTAGTCAGCCCCCTTAGCATCTAAGCACGCCGCTGTGGGCGCACTAACCTGCTATTCATTGGCGAGTGTCATTGGTATGGACGCATGTACCTGTCTGTTGTCACCGCCTCTTTCGCCGGGTTTAGGGTCATGATCAAAAGTCCTGCCACATTTGGTTATGCGCACTATGAAGCCGGGTGTACGTGTCCCAGCTTCAGAGAGGTCTAATGCGCATAACCGGAAGTGTGAGGACTTCTGATCATGAGCACTGACCCTAAACCTGGCATCTGAGGTGGTGCCAACAGACACAGGTACGCGTCTCTGCAGATGACGCTAGGCATTGAATAGCATGTTAGTACGCCCAGAGGGGTGTGCTAACATGCTAAGAGGGCAGACTAGTCAGGGGAACTAACGCCCTTGCGACTGGTTCCTGCGCTCATTAGCATATCATAGAGAATCTTTAGAAATACTTTTTCTAAAGATCTCTTTATCTATGCTACTAGATACAGGGACGGTTAGGCAGGGATTAGCAATATACATCCAGAACTGCTTGTAGTTCTGGGTGCATATTGGACCTGACAGGTTCCCCTAGGGGTCAACACAGCCAGCACCCATTATGTATAGTGCAGGCTCGGCTCCAGATGTGCCAACCCCTTACAGCTGCCTCTGACATGCACAAAACACGTAACGTTCAGTCTTGGATACTTCCAGCTTGTGCACGGCCCTTCAGATTATTTCCTCTGTCAGGACTGACTCAAGGGAGACCACTGCCACTTTGCAGTAGCTCAGCCATCCCTCTTCTCTATCTATGCATTGGCCATGTAAAAAGAAGGGACACAAGGGCTAGCATTGATAATATGAATATAACAGTAAGTTGCATATATTTATATTAAGAACATATATAAGTTTATATATTTTTTTCATCTGGATAACCTCTGTATTGAATTGAACTAAAGCCGACAAAACTGAAGCTTCTCTTTATTAAGAATAATATTTTATATTACTTTAATAAAGGAAGGGACAGGGAGGGATGCCCTGGTAATCTAGTGTTCATTGATCTGGAAATCTGGCAGTATTCGTATACGTAAATTTTTAATTCACAACTGGAGGCTGTTCAAAATTTTTTACGTGAGATTAGAGAAAGCAGCCATGTGTCTGCCAGTCAGACTGTCTAACTCAGGTTTAACCCTTCTTCCAACCACAGCCTCCAGTTTGGCTACCTTAAAGGGAATCTGTCAGCAGGTTTTTGCTATGTAAGCTAAAGACAGCATGCTGCAAGGGTTAACTCAGAGAATTCAGGGCTGCCTGTCTTGTCAAGGTCCAATCTGTTGTCCTGTTGCTATATTAGTTTAAGCAGCAGGACTTCTCATTGCTCGGACTACAATGTCACGCGCACAGCAGTCCGGCACGCCCCCTCCTCTGTTTGACACCTCTCTGTCAATGTATAAGTTTTATTGAGAGCTTGAGGGGGGCGGAGAAAGCTTTCTCAGCTCTGCTACACGACTAAATCTAAAAATTCTGCTTGTGTCAGAACAGCTGCACTCAGTAATCTAAGTGATACATTGTTAGAATCAGAGTCTCTTTGCAAAGATCATGCTGCTCCCCGATGATGTAGAAAAAAACTACTTTAACTTATCTTTCTGTTGGGGCTGCAGAGAAACTATATTTTTAGGGAAGAATATTTCCATACAGAAGCTAACTATCTTTTTCTTCTGGGTTTGTGCAGAACCCTACAGAAAGAAACCTGAGTGTGAGGCTTAAGCCCACTTTACACGCTTCAATATATCTCACAATCCGTCGTTGGGGTCAAGTTGTAAGTGACGCACATCCGGCATCGTTTGTGAGGTATCTGCGTGTGACATCTACTTGCGATCAGGATTGAACGCAAAACCGTTGATCGCAAACACATCGTATCATTCTCTAGAATTGAGCGTTTTGTTGCATGAACCTAGTGAATTGTAACGTGTGACATCCCTCATACGATTTTGGTGTCTGATGCTGTGTGCGCAGGTGTGCGCTCTGCACCGCAGCGTAAAAAAGGTCCGCTTCAGAGCGCAGCTGAAAAGCTGCGTTCTGAAGCGCCTCACAATGTCTGTCAGTCACTAATCTCTGTCAGTCGGTCACTATCTCTGTCCCTCACTCTCTGTCCATGTCAGTCTATCCCCCTCTCTCATATACTCACCGATCCCCGATCTCCAGCTCTGCACGGCGTTCACACTGCTCCGGCGGCTTTTACTGTTTTGAAAAAGCCGGCCGCCCATTAAACAATTTCGTATTCCCTGCTTTCCCCGCCCACCGGCGCCTATGATTGGTTACAGTGAGACACACCAGGATGGTCCAGCGTCGCATCCAGCGCTGCTGCATGCAGGTGACAGGAGCTGCAGCAGACACAGCCGCTCCGGTCACCTCCACGCAGGTAATGAAGACAGCCGTGCGATCAGCTGAGCTGTTATTGAGGTTACCCGCTGTCACTGGATCCAGCGGTGGCCGCGGGTAACCTCAGTGACAGCTCAGCTGATCGCGCTACTCACCGCCGCTCCTATCACCTCCACGCAGCAACTGAGGTGAGTAGCGCGATCAGCTGAGCTGTCACTGAGGTTACCCGCGGCCACCGCTGGATCCAGTGACAGCGGGTAACCTCAGTGACAGCAGCTGATCGCGCGGCTGTCTTCATTACCTGCGTGGAGGTGACCGGAGCGGCTGTGTCTGCTGCAGCTCCGGTCACCTCCATGCAGCAGCGCTGGATGCGACGCTGGACCATCCTGGATTACGCCGGACAAGGAGGGCTTTTTTGGGGCTGATTAAAGTGGTGAACCAGGGTATATGTTTGTGTTTTTATTTCTAATAAAGGATTTTTTCGGTTGTGTGTTTATTTACTGTAATTTACAGATTAATCATGGAGGGTGTCTCATAGACGCCTGACATGATTAATCTAGGACTTATTGGCAGCTATGGGCTGCCAATAACTCCTTATTACCCCGATTTGCCAACGCACCAGGGCAAATCGGGAAGAGCCGGGTACAGTCCCAGAACTGTCGCATATAATGTATGCGGCAATTCTGGGCGGCTGTTGGCTGATATTGTTAGGCTGGGGGGCTCCCCATAACGTGGAGCTCTCCATCCTGAGAATACCAGCCTTCAGCCGTATGGCTTTATCTGGCTGGTTTTAAAATTGGGGGGAACCGCACGCCATTTTTTTTAATTATTTAATTATTTATTTCACTACACAGTATAGACCCGCCCACCGGCTGCTGTGATTGGGTGCAGTGTGACACCTGTCACTCAGCGTGGGGGCGTGTCTCACTGTAACCAATCATAGGCGCCGGTGGGCGGGGAAAGCAGGGAATACGAAATTGTTTAATGGGCGGCCGGCTTTTTCAAAACAGTAAAAGCCGCCGGAGCAGTGTGAACGCCGTGCAGCGCCGGGGATCGGGGATTGGTGAGTATGAGAGAGGGCTGCTAACTTCAGTAATTTAGGAGATTAGCGGTCACCGGTGAGTCCTTCACTGGTGACCGCTAATCAGGGCGCGACACAGACAGAGCCGCAGCATGACAATGAAGTCGGGTGAAGTTCACCCGAGTTCATTCTGACAGTGCGGCTCTGTCTGTGTCTGCTGTCATCTGCCATTCAGCTCTGCTACATGGCTGTCTGTGTCTGCTGTCAGCGGCCATGTAGCAGAGCTGAATGGCAGATGACATAGTAAAAACACATCCCTACACATTACACACGCTTGGCAAGTCAATAAATAAAAAAAAAAAAAGGTGCCCAATGCATACGTCACAGAACACATGATCTAAAGGATCGCACACAAAATGGATCAATTTAACATAGACTACTAACGCTCGTGTGACAGCAAATGAACGACCAACGTGAAATCTCATAGATCCCGTATGCAACCTGGGCGTGTCACATCGCAAATGCGATTGTACAACTAATTGCAACGTGTAAAGTGGGCTTTAGGCCTCTTTCACACACAATTTTTTTTTCTATTAGTCACAATCCGTTTTGTGACTGATGCGTCGGTTCCATCTCAGATTGTGGTACAACTGATACGACAGATCCCTGTAAAAAAAACAGATATGTCGTACCAGCCTACAGTGGTTTTTACCCGTTCTGGGCATGCTCAGTTACAAAAAAACGGAGTCCATCGCCGGAATCCGTCATTTGATGGATTACGACGGATCCTGCACACATAGGCTTCCATTGTAAAAAAAGACGGATGGCGACAGATCCGTCACTGTCCATTTTTTCGATGTTCACAAAAAACGTTGCTTTAGATGTTGCTTCCATCGGCCGCAAAAACAATTTTTGAGGGATCTGTCATTTGACGTATGAAACGTGAGGTCATCTGTTGCAATCCATCGCTAAGGCTAAGTTCACATTTCCGTTGTTTTGCATCACTCACATGCAAGGGGGCGGAGTTCGGGGTGGGTGGAGCTGAGCGGGACCGTGGCACTGAGGACGCCAGTGCCGCGGGGACTTCAGGGCTGGGGACAGGTGAGTGTGTGAGAGTGTGTGTCTGTGTGAGTGTGTGAGTACATGGTGAGTGCGGGAGGGGGCGGAGCCGAGTGGGGAAGTGTCAGGCTCCCTGCACAGCCAGGGTAAATATCGGGTATAAGCAAAGCACTTTTTGCTTGGTTACCCGATATTTATCTTGGTTACCAGCATGCACCGCTTAGCGCTGGCTCCCTGCACACGTAACCAGTGTAAATATCGGATAACTAACCAAAGCGCATTGCTTAGTAAACCGATGTGTATCCTGGTTACGGGTGCAGGGAGCCAGAGAGCACATACGCCGCGAAATCCTACGGATCGCGCTGCTCAAAAAACGTTACATGCTGCGTTCCTCCCGCCCGGCGGTCAGTCGTTCCACGACTGATCAGTCAGGCGCAGGGTGCAAAGCAGCAGCATCAGTCACAATCCGCCGCTCATACAAGTCTATGGGAACAACAGAATCCGCCAAACGGATTCCGTTGTTTATCAGAGCAGCGGATTGTGACTGATACAATTTAACGTAAGTGTGAACCTAGCCTAATACAAGTCAATGAAAAAAAAATGGATCCAGCGCTGGATCGTTTTTTCTCACATTTCGACGCATTGCGAATGAGGCAAAAAAACCTGATGTGTGAAAGGGGCCTTAGGTGCATTAGGGCCTCATACACAGCAGAAGGTGCATAGAGCTCTAAGGTTGCCGTGTCCATAAAGCGTTGCCTTACACAGGCTTTTGTGCATTTGTAATCATTTAATGATGGATGTGTTGGGAATTGCTGGACAGTGTAGATGTAGCGTTCAGACAAGTGTGGCTCAATAGGCAGATGAAAGCAATGCTGATTAAAGGGAGGTAGGGAGACAATTGTGTGTCGTAATTAGCATGTAAGGGATTGTGAGGTCTTTCTACCTACCCCCTGTTTTCTTGTGTTTCTATTTATGTCTGTTCACGCTGCCCCCTCCGACCTGAGCGCTCAGTACATTGCAGCACGACACCTGTGCTTTCCCAATCTCTGGCCGGAAGGTGCACTGTAGTCATTGAACAGACTGGCTTTTGTTCGGAGCTATACCGTGAGACACAGCTTTGATTGTAGATTTTTGAGCGTGCATTCCCTTTCTGCTCTGCTTACGTCCGTGTAAGGTATATTTATGTCTCATTAGACTTTGGACTTTGTCTTGTGTATTTGCACATTTCCAGGTCTGGAGCTACGGTAGGCACCCTGTCATATGTGACGAATTATGAGTAAATTATTAAGAGACAACTTTAAGTAGCCTGGCTTGAGAGTTTGGCTCAGAGGTCTTACTTTTAGTATCATAAATTAAAGTCCATGTTCACTTTCTAAGCACAATCTCATTTATTATAAATGCAGAGTGTTTCCCTGCGCAGGTTGTGGCCGGATTGTAAGAGGAGGGGCAGACGGAAGATCTGTGGTTAGTCTTGGATCTTTTAAGGCAACTCAAGACCATGAGATCAAGCAGGCGGTTCCGGTTCAGTATGTACAGCCGGTCACTGCTCAAGACTGATGTTTAATCAGAGCCTGCTCGAGTGATTGCTCCTTAGGAGAGAAGTCTCTAGATTTTGGAAGTAGTTGCAGACCACTGTAACTATAGATGACTTCAAGGAACACCCTATTTAATTTAGTGATCTGCAATTTTGACCATGCTGAAAGTCTCTCCAGGACATGAGACCCCTGTGATTATAAGCTATGCAACTTTCCGAAATACATTGTTTTTCCATACCTCACTAGTTCAAGACCCCTGTTTGCCATCAGTAAATGGTGAAATTGTTGTTGAATGCCTCTCATATCTGAGAGGTATCAAATATCTGTAAGCTAAATGGAACTTGTCAGCTGACACATGACGCCCAAACCATGGTCAGCATGAAACAAAGCCTGGCTGCATGATTGTGGCCAGGTATATTTTTTTCGGAAAAAGTTAGAAAATCGTGCAGGGGATCATCACCAGAGATAAGATTGTTAAACACACGCAGCAATGTTGGAATAAGCCGTGGGAAGGAACTGTTCTAGTCTTGCCTCTGGTTAGAGTCCCCGGCAGGATCTGTGTGTGCGTAACGCCGTACCCTAAGTCCATATTAAACCTACTGTGTAAATATCACACTCAACAGTTTTCATCTTTAAAGTTTCCATTGTGGTAGAGCAAATCTTCTGGATCAGGGGCAAAAAACATTTGCTGATCTCTCTGTATAAAAATCCATAGTAATTTGTGAAGACATATAACTTTTGTAAAATGGTATATGAATAAATGCCTCAAAGCAAGCATAGACCCCCAAGATCACAATTGTGATACCAGGGCATACTATAACCTCATAATTGTCATGCCCCCTTTACCTGCATCATCTTCTTGAATGTTCTAGTAGGGTCCACAGAAAGTAGCTGAGCAGCAGACAGCTTTATTTGGAAATTGAAATTTTTGGTCAAGATTGTAATTTATCATAGAAAACTGTCCGACAGCCACACCTTGTTACCCACCATCAAATCCAAATTGCTTCAAATAATATGTCATCTATAACTATCCAAATCTCATTATAAAACCCAGGTTGACGAGGTTATAACATCGGTTGACACAGGTTTATAAGGGTAAAAACGTGAAGACACTAAAGATATTAGTATTGATATTGGCCAACTTCAAGAGTGTATTCTCAATTTTGAGATTTTCAAGATTCAATATTGCAAAGTTACTTTAAAGGGTTTCAAATTCTATAAACTCTGGTTTTAAAGTGGTTGTTCTGGACTTAAACATTGACCTATCCTTATTATAGGTCATCAATGTCTGATCGATGGTGGTGCGAAACCTGCCTCCATGGTCGATCAGCTATTACCGGGGGCCACTGCCTGCCAGAACTATTCAGTTGTGGAGCTGCACAGCACAGGTCTGTCAGCCGTATAGTGACAATTATGCTGTATAATGCATAACTAACCCCTACTCAATCAGTAGGGGGGTGGATGTGCAGTACCTGGCCGTGGCCACTATTCCGGCATCAGAGCTTTGCTGCACAGCTCCACAGCCGAGTAGTTCCGGAGAGCGGCAGCATCGGGAACAGCTGACTGGCAGCGATGCCGGGTATCGCACCCTCACCGATCAAGCACTGATGACCTATCCTAAGAATAGTATAAATAAATTGTTTCCAGCACCTCAGGTGAAATCCTAAATCCAGGATAAAGGGACGTAAGTGAAATCCAAGGGATCCTCTTGGTTACCATGTCACAGAAGAAAAGTAGACAGTATCCCGGGAGTTTTTTCAATTTTTCTTTAATCCACCAAGTCAGGCAACGTTTGATAAAGGCCAATTGTAGGGTGAAATGTTGCCTGACTTGGTGGATTAAAGAAAAATTGAAAAAACTCCGGGGATGCTGTCTACTTTTTTTCTATCCTAAGAATAGGTCATCAATGTTGATATCGCGAGCAACCACTTTAAGATATATTAGATTGTTAAAAGGTCCTACACAAATTCGCTGGTTGAAGAAACTGGGACTTATTCTCTTTATTGTGTTCCAGTAAAATACTGTAAGTTGTAGTTGCTGTGCCCGCTATAACAGCTTTGTCCCATGTGGATCTGTGATGTAAAATTAAGCTCTACTACTGTGTAAGTAATGAAGGGAACAAGCTGCTGGCTGCTGCCGTCCACCTCCTCTGTGAGTTGATTATTGGGCTCAGAGAATAGGACCCCTATTGATATAATATGGAAAGCCTATTCAAAGTATAACTTATTAACGTTCTAAAACTTGAAAACGCCTTTTAATCAAAAAGTTGGTCTTGAAGGGCTTCTTCTTCCGTTTCAATAGCCCCACTCTCTTGATCCATTTCCTTCACATCTTTTTTAGGTGCCGCCTCACCAGTTTTGATTCTTCTCCTATACAAAGTTAATAAATTCTCTTTACGTCTAGAATTCTTTTCTTGATCTATAGTTTTCTGTTCTGACTTTATTTGCTTTTTACTATTCTTTACTATTCTCTTTTTCTTTTATGTTCTTTTTATGCCAGACTTCACTACAATATATGCCTTTTAGACTTTTGTAGAGCTACAATTTCGCATGACTTAAGTCGACTTTTAGTTTTCTTGTCTGGTAACATTTTTCCTCATTTGACATCCACAAGCTATCCAGATCACTCATGAGTGTTAAGTGTTTGCTCTGTTAATATGTCTCACTACATAAAGTAATATGTGTCTTTATTTTATCACCTCATTAACACTCACACTAACAAATACGAGTATGTGATTAATCCACTGGCTGGTAAATCCAGGATAGAATATTCATGCCTTTTAACTATTCAACTATAGTGGAGGTAGCAAAAGAAATGTAGATTTAGGAGCCACTCTGACCAATTTGATTTGTTTTAGTAGTGAAGCTTTACAAACTTATCCATACAGAATAACCCAAAGATAGGTGCATATACAGTATATATATATATATATATATATATATATATATATATATATATTACAGACCAAACGTTTGGACACACCTTCTCATTCAATGAGTTTTTCTTCATTTTCATAACTGAAAATTGTAGATTCACATTGATGGCATCAAAGCTATGAATTTAAACATGTGGAATGAGATACGTAAAGTGTGAAACAACTGAAAATATGTCTTATATTCTAGGTTCTTCAAAGTAGCCACCTTTTGCTTTCATTACTACTTTGCACACTCTTGGCATTCTCTTGATGAGCTTCAAGAGGTAGTCACCGGAAATGCTTTTCCAACAGTCTTGAAGGAGTTCCCAGAGATGCTTAGCACTTGTTGGCCCTTTTGTCTTCACTCTGCAGTCCAGCTCACCCCAAACCATCTCGATTGGGTTCAGGCCTGGTGACTGTGGAGACCAGGTCATCTTACGTAGCACCCCATCACTCTCCTTCTTAGTCAGATAGCCCTTACACAGCCTGGAGGTGTGTTTGGGGTCATTGTCTTGTTGAAAAATAAATGATAGTCCAACTAAACGCAAACCAGATGGCATAGCACTCCGCTGCAAGATGCTGTGGTGGCCATTCTGGTTCTGTATGCCTTCAATTTTGAATAAATCCCCAACAGTGTCACCAGCAAAGCCCCCCCACACCATCACACCTCCTCCTCCATGCTTCACGGTGGGAACCAGCCATGTAGAGTCCATCCGTTCACCTTTTTTACCAAGACACGGTGGTTGGATCCAAAGATCTCAAATTTGGACTCCCACTGGTCTAATGTCCTTTCCTTGTGTTCTTTAGCCCAAACAAGTCTCTTCTGCTTGTTGCCTCTCCTTAGCAGTGGTTTCCTAGCAGCTATTTTACTATGAAGGCCTTCTGCACAAATTCTCCTCTTAACAGTTCTTCTAGAGATGAGAAGGTGTGTCCAAGCTTTTGGTCTGTACTGTATATATATATATATATATATATATATATATACACACACAGTATATCACAAGATGACACGGTGATACAATGATACAATGTAAAGTAGTCAGTGTACAGCTTGTATAACAGTGTAAAGTTGGTGAACTCTAATTCAACGCGTAACCATTAATATCAAAGCCACTGACAAAAAAGTGAGTATACCCCTAAGCAAAATGGCCAAATTGAGCCCAATTAGCCATTTTCCCTGCCTGGTGTCATGTGACTTATTTGTGTTACAAGGTCTCAGGTGTGAATGTAGAATAGGTGTGGTAAGTTTGGTGTTACCGCTGACACACTCTCTCATAATGGTCACTGGAAGTTCATCATGGCACCTCATGACAAAGAATTCTCTGAGGATCTAAAAAATTAATTGTTGCTCTACATAGAGATGGCCTAGGCTATAAGAAGATTGCCAATACCCTGAAACTGATCTGCAGCATGGTGGCCAAGACCATACAGTGGTGTAACAAGACAAGAGTCCACTCAAAACAGGCCTCACCATAGTCGACCAAAGACGTTTAGTACACGTTTTCCGCATCATGTCCAGAGGTTGACTTTTCAAAATAGATGCATGAGCGTTGCCAGCATTACTGCAGAGGTTAAAGGGTTGCAGGGTCAGCCTTTCAGTGCTCAGCTCATACGCCGCCCACTGCATCAAATTGGTCTGCATGGCTGTCATCCCAGAAGGAAACCTCTACTAAAGAGGATGCACAACCACCCGCAAACAGTTTGCTGAAGACAAACAGAATAGTGGAATGGAGTGGAATAAAACATCATATTCCACTCGGACCAATATTAGCCTGTGTGTCAGCACCCATGAGCGATTATTTTCTCAGCCCTAATCGGACCGAAAAAACAATCGCAGCATGCTGCGATTGTAATGCGTTCCTTGTTTCTCTCGCACCTATTCAAGTCTATGGGGTGAGAGAAAAATCGCACTGCACTCGCAGTACACCGGTGTACTGCGAGTGCAGAGCGAGAATGGCAATAGCTGGCTACGGATGAGAGAGGGAGATAAAGCCCTCCCTCTCCTCCTCAGAGCCGGCCCTCCCCTCCTCAGCGCCGGCCCGCCCCCCCGCAGCTAAGGTCCGATCGCATGATCGGACCTCAGTCACAGTGACACTCGCATGACACTCGGCTCCCGATATGCTGCCAACGTGAGCCGGGTGTCATGCGAGAAGCGCATTAGTCCCCCGTGTGGCCCTGGCCTTACTGTGACATACTGAAGCAGAGCATGATCCCCTCCAATTGGAAACTGGGCCGTAGGACAGTATTCCAACATGATAATGACCCCAAACACTCCTCCAAGATGACCATTGCCTTCCTAAAGAAACAGGGTAAAGGTGCTGGATTGGCGAAGCATGTCTCCAGATCTGTACTCTATTCATCATCTGTGGGGCATCCTCAAATGGAAGGTGGAGGAGAGCAAGGTCTCTAACATCCAACAGCTCTGTAATGTCGTCATGGAGGATGGAAGAGGATCCAGTGGCTCCTGTAAAGCTCTAGTGAACTCCATGCCCATGCCCAATAGACTTAAGGCAGTGTTTGAAAATAATGGTGGCCATACAAAATATTAACACTTTGTGCACAATATGGTTATGTTCACTTTTGTTGCCAGTAGTTTAGACATTAATGGCTGTGTGAGGGCACACCAAATTTACACTTCTATACAAGCTGTACACTGACTACTTTACATTGTATTAAAGTATCATATCTGCAGTGTATATATCTTTGAGATGCACTTCTGATAATTTTTATTTTCCCTAAAGCAATGTATTAGTTAGTGTATTGTATTGTCGCTAACTGATTGTGATCTTCTTTGGTATCCTCTTCTAAGTCACTTGACTGCAATTTAGACAGTTTAGTGTGATCCGCAAGTGGCTTTTATAATGTATTTCTGTGGAGCGTCAGGTCAAGGCTATACTGGTTAAGGGGTACTTCTCACATAGCGAGATCGCTAGCGAGATCGTTGCTGAGTCACAGGTTTTGTGAAGTACCAGTGACCTCATCAGCAATTTCGCTGTCTGTGACACTAAGCAGCGACCTGCAACCCTGCTGTGAAATCGCTGATCGTTACACACTGTTCATTTTTTGCTCGTTGGTCTCCCGCTGTGCAGCGCACATCAGCGTGTTTGACGGCAGGAGACCAACGAGCACCGACTCTGTGTAAGCAGCCTACGCTGGTAACCAGGGTAAATATTGGGTAACTAAGCAAAGCGCTTTGCTTTGTTACCCGATATTTACCCTGGTTACCAGCGTACACTGCTTAGCGCTGACTCCCTGCACATGTAGCCAGGGTACACATCGGGTTACTAAGCAAAGTGCTTTGCTTAGTTACCCGATATTTACCCTGGCTACATGTGCAGGGACCCAGCGCTAAGCAGTGTACGCTGGTAACCAGGGTAAATATCGGGTAACTAAGCAAAGTGCTTTGCTTAGTTACCCGATGTGTACCCTGGCTACGTGTGCAGGGTGTAGATTAACGTAGTTTTTCCTTTGTCTGAGATTTAAAGGTATAGAAGGTTAAACTTAATGGACGTACAAACTGGACATCACTAGATTTCTGCAGGACAAGCCATCTTTCTCATTGTATGGGGGCCTCCAGACTCTCCCTGACAGTTGATGTCTAAAATGAAGAAGAGCTGTGGAGAATAAAGCGCAATAGGGTCTTACCCTTATAGGCACAGGGCAATAGGCAAGGGGAGCAATTATACTCACCAACTTTAGTTGTGACAGTCACAACAACTGTAATCGCATTTGCAAATGGATCCAGGCAGCGGCAACCCCAAGCGGCTGATATCAGAGAACAATTGTAGAAAAAAGGGGTTTCTATACCGCGCCAATGATCACAAATCTGGAAGTCGGATTGATGTGGCTTTATTGTAGCACAGGTCTACGCGTTTCAGGAGCTCTGCTCCCTTCCTCAGGACCATAGAAACAACATCAAATCACTTTGATGTTGTTTCTATGGTCCTGAGGAAGGGAGCAGAGCTCCTGAAACGCGTAGACCTGTGCTACAATAAAGCCACATCAATCCGACTTCCAGATTTGTGATCATTGGCACGGTATAGAAACCCCTTTTTTCTACAATTGTTCTCTGTTGACAGTTGATGTCTAGGAGAGGAGGATTTGGAAGATAAAGATTTTTTTGATCTTCCGGAGATAAGTTGCCACCAGCAGTGTCTGGCAGGAGGGCACTTCATTTTCTCTATTGAACGATCCTATGTTTAGGGGAGTCTGGAGAGGAGATAGCTCTTGGCCAAACGAGCGTTCATGTGTTTGAGTACTGGAACTCCATATTCATCCTATTATAGTTTTCATTACAGGTAGACCAGATCTTTTGGATCAGTGGCAAAATCCATTTGCCTGATCTTGTTGTTTGGAAAACCATAGTAATGTATAAAGGCATATTACACGTGTAAAAGTGTATACGGATAAATACAGTAAAGCGGGCTTTACACGCTACAATAAATCTAACGATGTGTCGGCGGCATCACGTCGTAAGTGACGCACATCCGGCATCGTTAGTGTTGTTGTGGCGTGTGAAACCTACGTGCGATTGCGATTGTACGAAAACACGTTGATCGCATACACGTCGTTCAAATTCTTAAAATTGAACGTCCGGTTGTTTAATGTTCCCGAGGCAGCACACATCGCTGTGTGTGACACCCCGAGAACGATGAACACATCTTACCTGCGCCGTGCCCACAATGAGAAAGGAAGGAGGTGGGCGGGATGTTTACGTCCCGCTCATCTCTGCCCCTCCGCTTCTATTGGCCGGCCGCTGTGTGACGTCGCTGTGACGCTGAACGTCCCTCCCACTCTAGGAAGTGGATGTTCGCCGCCCACATCGAGGTCGTATGGAGGGTAAGTACGTGTGACGGGATTTAATCGTTTGTGCGACACGGGCAACAAATTGAACGTGCCGCACATACGATGGGGGCGGGTGCGATCGCATACGAGATCGCATGTGTAATTGTAACGTGTAAAGCAGGCTTTACTCAAAGCAAGAACATCACAATTTTGGCACCACATTGGGGTATAATGTCATTTGTAAAGCTTTATAAATGTCAAGAGCACAAAGTTAGTGAAGGCTTTTACCTGTGTCCTGCTCACGAATTGCCCAGGTCAGGCATCACCCTAGCGCATTTCTTTGAGAGTTCTTCACACCTCACTACCGGTGTCTAGCTATTAACTTATCCACAGTGGCAGTCATGTCTCTTGGTAATGCTTCTGCTTTTAGGCCAATAAGAACATTGTGATCCCATTTTTTTTTCCATCAAAGAACAATTAGTTAGTCTCTGTACCATAGGAATAAAGTAATTGAACAGTCTCAAAGGTTTCCAAAGGGCTCTGACTTTTATTTCAATCAAATTTAAATTAGTTTAGCATTCCGGAATCCATTAACCTGGGGGTGCCCTAAGGCTTCACACTTCTCATGGGTCCTCTCCACCCTGACATAGAAGAAATATCTCTAATGTTTTCCTCTATAATTACTAATAAGCTGTATTTAATCTCAAGTGTTTTCTAATAGAGTATATGGTGTTTTGGATGTATCCATTCATCCTAATCAGTTTGCACTTAATTAGAGTAATTTTTACTAAACCTAGATTTACTTATTGCATTACCTAGAGTATATATTACTTTTGCCCTCATTAGTAGAGTTATGGTCTGTGCTGTAAAGACCACCTGTGTTTATTATCTCTTATGTCATTTTCTCTTTAAAGGGAATATGTCAGCAGGTTTTTGTTACCTTATCTGAGAGCAGCATGATGTTGGCAAAGAGTCCTGAATCCAACGATGTATCACTTAGATTACTGGATGCAGCCATTCTGACACAATCAGAATTGTTTAGATTTACCCATGTAGCAGAGCTGGGAGAGCTGCCCCTGACCACACCAGGCTCTGTATTCGGCTCACTTTTTCGTTTTTATGTAGTCTCTTGTATTTAGTACAAATAGGGTGTGGCCCCCTTCTCACTGAGCTAGGCATTTCATCTTATGCTTCCCATGGCTGTGTGTCCTGTTGGGACCCAGTCACTCTTAGCCCTTATTCACATTGAGGCCTATTTTGACCTATGGTAAGGTTTTAATATTAGAGAGTGTAGGTAGTGTCCTGATTGGGTACACCTTGTCGCGGTGGGATGGCTTTATGCTTTTTTTTTAATCAAAAACAGTGATTATTAATTACCCTATGTTTATTTATATGCACTATGCTTTTATTCATTTACAGCAGGGTATACGTCCAGTTTATTTTTGTCTTTGGGTTTTCTTTGTCCTATTCCCAGTGTGAACATGAGCTTACAAGTTGTTTTTCTCTATAGAGATTGTACATTGAGAGTGAGGTGCCAATTAGAGGAGGGGGCTTGCCGGACTGCACTGCTTGTGACATTGTAGTCCAAGTAACGATGCTTAAACAAACATGGCAAATAAACAACAGAACTGACTGTGTCAAAGAGGGCATCCCTGCATTCTCTGTGTTAACCCTTGCAGAATGCGGTTTTCAGATTACATAGCAAAAACCTGCTGACAGATTCCCTTTAATAACTGAAATGTTGAGTTTGTTGTATTCACCTGTGTACACTTGTGGTTATACAATTGTTATAATGTTGAGTTATGGGCAGGTAAGCATCATATTTAAGTTTTTAGTTTTTTCTTGCTTTTTGTTATGTTTTTCTTGGGAAATTCTCACTTTTTTGTTGTCTATATTAAATCAAAGGTGCTCGAAAATATATGAATTGTTCTAATATACTTCCAATAGCGTATGATTAAACAAGCAGAGGAATGAATGATCCAAAAAGAAGTATATCCAGCCAAAAATAAAATAATAAATCTTTATTGAATGACAAAACTTTAAAAATATGAAAGTTTTTAGTTCTTTCTTCTTTTTTTATGTTGTTCTTAGTAATTCTTACTTTTTTGTCTGGTAGAATCACCGATATAATGTGATGAAGCAGTCTGCTTTATAGCAGTGCCCACAGTGATAGGATGTCCAAAAATGTCTACGCAGCTTGGAAGAAAAAATAATTGCTTGTAGAAAATATATAGGCAAGATTAGATATAGGCAAGATGGAGTTGATTTGGCCGATATGTGTCATAGTAAGCATGGATCTCCTCAATAAAATGTTCTGGATCTGTCATAAAAATCAATTTTAGATCTTCTCTTATTAGAACATGCGTGGAATTGAATTATGCAGGTAAAGGTTAAACAATCAAATTGCTGAAGTGTTTGTTTTGCTGGACAGGTGCAGACAAGTTTAAATAAGAGCCGAAATCCTTAAAGCCCTGATGAGGAACAGTCAGCTAATTTACCATAAAGATGTGTGTACTGGGCTAATCTTACAAAAGGCCAAAAAAAGCGTTTTTTACTGTCTGTATTATGGCCACAAGTCATAGACTTCAGCTGAACTGAACTTAAGGGTGCTTTACAAGCTGCGATATCGCTAACGATATATCGTCGGGGTCACGTCGTTAGTGACGCACATCCGGTGCCGTTAACGACATTGCAGCGTGTGACACAAATGAGCGACGATCAACGAGCGCAAAAGCGTGAAAAATCGTTGCTCGTTGACACGTCGTTCATTTCCATAATATTGTTGCTGCTGCAGGTATGATGTTCGTCGTTCCTGCAACAGCACACATCTCTGTGTGTGACACTGCAGGAACGACGAACATCTTCTTACCTGCGTCCACCGGCAATGAGGAAGGAAGAAGGTGGGCGGCATGTTCCGGCCGCTCATCTCCGCCCCTCCTCTGCCGTGTGACGTCGCTGTGACGCCGCACAAACCGCCCCCTTAGAAAGGAGGTGGATCGCCGGCTAGAGCGACGTCGCAGGGAAGGTAAGTCCGTGTGACGGGTGTAGGCGATGTTGTGCGCCATGAGCAGTGATTTGCCCGTGACGCACAACCAATGGGGGCGGGTACGCTCGCTAGCGTTATCGGTACCGATATCGCAGCGTGTAAAGTACCCTTTAGACCCCTACAGAACCCTGCGGTACTGTAAGGATTCTTTTACACAAGCAGATAATCCTTTAAATGTTGACCGATGTGATCTTATCTCGGATAGTAAATGATGTCAGCCAAGTGTTTATATGGCTATGTGCGCACGTTGCGTACAGTCACTGCAGAATTTTCTGCAGTGATCTGAAGAGCACACGTGCGCTTCAAATCGCTGCAGAAAATGTCCGTAGTGAAAAAAAAAAAAGCCGATTCCATGCGCTCTGACTGCAGCTCCTGCCATAGACAGAGCAGGAGCTGCCGGCAAAGCGCACGGAAGAAGTGACATGTCACTTCTTAGAACGCAGCGCTTCGGGCAGCAGCCGAAGCGCTGTGCTCTAAGACGCCACGTGCGCACGGCCCCTGCACAATCTTCATAGACTGTGCAGGGGACGCAGGACGCATGCAGTTACGCTGTGCTACAAAGAGCAGCGTAACTGCATGTATTTACGCAACGTGCGCACATAGCCTAAAGGATGAGAGTCATGAATTGAATGAAATGGTTGAATAGTTTGTTTCCCTACTCCTTCCTGTCAGTTTAATCTGAACAATTACTGTTTATATTACATAATTTTCAAAAGATGAATGAGAATTTTTTACTCACCTAATTGATTTCATACCCAATAAACAAGTGTTTTGGATGCATTGTTCAATCGCATGAATGATGGGTCGTTAGTAGAGATGAGTGAACCTGAGGTTCGGTGTTTGGTGTTCCTACCAAACACAGAATTTACAAAAACAACAGAGTTCAAGTTCGGAGTTCGGTTGCTCAGTGCAGTGTGAGCCGCTTGTAGAGTTTGAACAGCTCACATCGGGGGTAACAATAGCATGTTCGGATGTAGTGTGCACCAAACAAAAAAAAAATGAAAAATCCCGTCCACTCGCCCCTGAAGTGATCTTTTTTATGGCTGGCTGCCTGTGGGCGGAGACCTGAACTGTGAAATTAGTGACTTTCATTGAGGTTCAGGGCAAGTCCGGGTCCCAAACTAAACTTTATCTCAAGTCCGGCTGAACCCGCCGAACTTCAATAGGTCTGCACATCTCTAGTCGTTAGCACTAGAATCTGACACTATTATCTGGCCATATTATTTTTAGTAGGTTTTATGTCTGATTTTGCAGGTCTACATTTACTTCTGCATATAAATGTAATTTCAAATACACTTCGTAGGACAATTTGGTCTTAAATTCAACTTGTTTCTCTTGACATGGACTTGAGTTATGTGACGGTAGGCCAAGCAAATGTTTTCGAATACTTTTGAGACATGGTCACTGACTATGAAAGAAAGTTTTCTATGCAATAACTTTGGTAGTTCTTTCCAATGGTAAGTACCAGGGAAGACCCGGCAGGGTCCTAGCAATTGTTAAAAGGAACCTGTCACATGAAAAAAACGCTATTAACCAGTATATTTGGGTTAATCTCTGAACGTTAGTAGCGTTTGGAACCTGCCTGCTGGCACCAAGAGCAGCAGCGTTCAGGTACCAAGTCACGGGGGTGGCGCCGGCGTGGGTTCAGTTACCACTCTGTGTATGGAGAGCAGTGGCTGTAACTTTGCCCCAGCACTGACTAACCATTTCCTCTAGTGATGAGCGGCTGTCAGTCAGTGCTGTGGGTAGTTACAGCCTCCACACTCCATACACAGAGCAGTGACTGAACCCTCACCAGCGCTTGCCCTGTGACTAAAACCTGAAAGCTGCCAGGAGGAATAAAGTTAACTTCCTCCTGGCAGCGGGGATTGATGTGCATGCGCTGGGCAGGTTCCAAACACTATTAACCTGCAGATTAACCCCATCTTTTCAGGTTAATAGTGTTTTTTCACATGACGGGTTCACTTTAAAAAATTCCAAGGCCATCACTCGATATATAACCAAGCAGTGTGCCTAAAAATTTAATCTAAAAGGACATAAAATGAGCGAAACTTCATAGACAAGAAGCAAACGTCTAGTTATTAATATTGATTTCTATGTCTGTACAGGAGGGAAAAAAAATAAGTAAATACATTGGTCGTCCCTGGCTTCTATCATCAGTCTGTGGTATCTGAAGGACAATCAGTAGTATCCATATGAATTGTTTTGGGATTATTTAAAGGGGTTATCCAGAAGTAAAGCTGGTGTCACACATAGCGACAGCGACGTCGCTGTTACGTCACCATTTTCTGTGACGTAACAGCGACCTTATATGTCGCTGTTATGATCGCTGCTTAGCTGTCAAACACAGCGACGCAGCAGCGATCATAACGTCGCTACATGTGCAGAGAGCAGGGAGCCGCGCACACTGCTTAGCGCTGGCTTCTTGCTCTCCTAGCTACAGTACACATCGGGTTAATTAACCCGATGTGTACTTCAGCTACATGTACAGACAGCAGGGAGCCGGGACTGGCAGCGTGAGAGTGGCGGAGGCTGGTAACGAAGGTAAATATTGGGTAACCACCTTGGTTACACGATGTTTACCCTGGTTACAGCTTACCGCAGCTGCCAGATGCCGGCTCCTGCTCTCTGCTCGCTTCATTTCGTTGCTCTCTCGCTGTCACAGACAGCGATCTGTGTGTCACAGCGGGAGAGCAACAATAAAAAAAACGAACCAGGGCTGTGTGTAACGAGCAGCGATCTCACAGCAGGGGCCAGATCGCTGCTCAGTGTCACACACAGCGAGATCGCTAATGAGGTCACTGCTGCGTCACAAAAAACGTGACTCAGCAGCGATCTCAGCAGCGATCTCGCTGTGTGTGAAGCACCCCTTACATATTGACTTCCTATCCACCTGTCTCCTCAACTGATAAGCTGTTAAGGCTGTGTGCACACGTTGCGTTTTTTACCGCGGAAACGCTGCGTTTTGAACCGCAGCGTTTCAGTGGCAAATTGCATGCGTTCAGCTTTCCCAGCAAAGTGTATTGGAAAGCTGAAAAATCAGTGCACACGCTGCGTTTCTTTCCGCAGCGTTTTGGATGCCAAAAATCGGTGCGGAAAGAAAAGCAGCATGCCACTTCTTTTGTGCGTTGTGGCTGCGTTCTCTCCCCCATTGAAATCAATGATGTGGGGTCAGAACGCAGCTACAGCGCATGGACCTGCTTTTTTGTTGCGGTCCGCGGCCTTTGTCGGCACGCCAGAACGCAGGCATTTACCTGGAAGTGAGGTCAAGAGGTTTCCTGTTGACCTCACTTCCTGGCAAAGCCCCCGGTGTCGCCAAAGTGCCCGCCCCGACCCCCGACCCCCCTCCCGAAAATCCAACATGGCCGCGCGCACAGTAGCGCATCGGCCGCCCTGCTCCTATGTATCTGTCGCATGTGCAATAACACATGCGACAGAAAAATGCCCCCCAGGCCCTGCCCGTTCACCCCAATTCCCCCCGGTGTCATACATACCTGTCCGGTCGCAGCGCTGATCCCCCGCGGCCCCCTCCTCCTTCACAGTGCACGCCGGCCGGTCACATGTGCAGAGCAGCTGACAGCCAGCACTGTGTTCAGTGTGAGCTGTGCTGGCTGCTCGGCAGTCTGCAGCTGTGACCCGGGGAGAGTGGGTGCAGATTTTTGCACCCACTCTCCTCAAATGGAGGGTCTGCCCTCCTAGAAAATGGGGGATACGTTCCCTGAACGTGCCCCCATATTCTAGAAGGTCCAGAGCCGACGTGGGACATCCAAATGGATTTCTGCGGACCCATTTTTTTTATTAAATTGGAGAACAAGGGAATGATTTGGGGAGTGTTTTTTCTAATAAAAAATTTTTTGTTGTCTTTTTTTGCTTTTGTTTACTGTCAATTAGTTATGTCGGGTGTCTGATAGACGCCGTGACATCACTAATTGCTGGGCTTGATGCCAGGTGACATTACACATCTGGTATCAACCCCATTTATTACCCCGTTAGCCAACGCACCAGGGCGCGGGATGAGTTGGGGCGAAGCGCCAGGATTGGCGCATCTAATGGATGCGCCACTTCTGGGGCGGCTGTGGCCTGCTATTTTTAGGCTGGGAAGAGTCCAATAACCATGGCTCTTCCCACCCTGAGAATACCAGACCCCAGCTGTCAGCTTCACCTTGGCTGGTGATCTAATTTGGGGGGACCCCATGTTATTTTTTTTTTATTATTTTTATTTATAAATAAAAAAAAAAACCTGGGGAGCCCTCCAAATTGATCACCAGACAAGATGAAGCTGCCAGCTGTGGTTTGCAGGCTACAGCTGTCTGCTTTACCCTGACTGGCTATCAAAAATAGGGGGGACCTCACGCCATTTTTTTTTTTGTTTTTGTGATAAAAACTAGGCTAGGCACCCTTTAGTGCCACATGAAAGGTACTAAAGGTGCCAGCTTAGAATATGCAGGGGGGGTGGGACGTTGTATATATATTTGACCTCCATTGACGCTTTTTAGGCTGTGTGCCCACAATCGGGGTTTGCAGCGTTTTGGGCGCAGATTGTTTTCCCTGCGTCCATGACGCTGCGTTGTGCAGTAGAAGCACAGTGGAAGGATTTTTAGAAATCTCATGCCCACTGTGCTTCTTTTCTCCGCAGCATAAACCGACCGGTGGCGCAGCTTCCCGAGCCTCAGCATGTCAATTTATGCTGCGGAGACGAGAGTGTTCTCTGCAGGTAGCATAGAGCTCCACAGCAGCCTGAACCCAAATCGTGGGCATGGCCAGCTGCGTTCTCTCGTGGACAACACTCACATCTCTGCAGGAGGCTGACACTGTGTACTGTACGCCGTGTCGCTGGATCATGGCCACATAGCCTTAGGCCTGTTTCACACGTCAGTGATTCTGGTACGTTTGTGCTTTTTTTTAAACGTACCAGAATCACTGACATACGCAGACCCATTCTAATGAATGGGTCTGCTCACACATCAGTGATTTTTCACTGCACGTATCTCCGTGCGGCGTACCCGCGTGTGCGTGATAGCCGCACGGAGACATGTCCATTTTTTTCTGGCATCACTGATGTCCCACGGACCACGCAGTGGTGTGGTCCGTGAAACACGTGCCAGAAAAAAAGTGCTTGTAAAATAAAAATCATTTTTACTCACCCGGCGTCCAGCGATGTCCTCTGCAGCCCGTTCTGCCGGCTGCTTCTGAGCCGGCTCATTATTGTCGCGCATATTCATGATGTGCGACACAGCCGACCCGGAAGCAGCTGCTGCGGGGGTCAGCGCCGGCCGGATGCTGCACCGCGTGAGCGATCAGCACCATGGAGAGCGGGAGCGGGCACAGGTGAGTTAATCTCTAAGTGCAATCACAGGCCACGGAGAACGGAGCCCGGATTGCACTTAGACAACCCATGTGTGCCGTGATTCACGGCACACGGAGGGACATGTGCATGTTTTACACGCCAGTGAAAAACGTCACTGTTTTTCACTGACGTGTGAAACGGGCCTAAAAGTGAGAATATTGTTGCTACAGCAACATTTTGGGTGAAGTAGCTGTGGATTCAAAATGCTTAATATACTCCTGAATAAAATCCTTGAGGGGTGCAGATTCAAAAATGGGGTCACTTGTGGGGGTTTTCTGACGTATAGGTACCCAAGGGGCTCTGCTAATGTGACATGGTGCGCGAAGTTTATTTCAACTTTTCCAAAATTCAAATGGTGCTCCTTCCATTCCAAGCCCTCCCATTTATCCAAACAGAATGTGGAGAAGGAAATTACATCACAGGGTTTTTTTTTCCAAAGGTCTGTGTTCAACCAACTTTATTAACACTGACAAGTCTTAAAAAACGCACCTAAAAAAACGCATGAAAAACGCATGAAAAACGCATGCGTTTTCGATGCCTTTTTCTCAAAAAAGCATTGTTTACAATTCTCCCCTCTGCCAGAGGGTGCGTTTTTTTCTGCGCTGGAAAAAAAAGCAACGTGTGAACATACCCTAATAGTCTGGCCGGATGTAAACAATAAACCAGGGCCGGAAGAGTACATCTGTGTACTCTGTTTAGTGGCCGCTGCTGGGTGCCGCAGACCAGTTCCTATTCAAGGGAATAGGAACTGATCTTCTGTACCTGGGTGTCAGACCCCCACCAACCTATTATTGATATTGTATCCCATGGATAGGTCAGAATTACCTTATGGACAACCCCTTTAAGAGTTATAAAAGATGTCTGGTGTGAGGATATTTTGTGTTTTACTGGAACAGATGGGAGAAGAATATTTTCTTCATCTCACAATGAAGCTTAGTGGAAGAATTCGTAGTCTACAGTCTATAGGCATCTTGTACAGCATACAGTACATGTTGTTTCTAATTATGGAGGTGATCTGAAGGTGCCCATCAGAGATCAGTCCATGTATGGTCCCGAAAGGAAATTAAACTGGTAACATGGTGTTTTATAGAAATAAATTGTATTTTACTAGGTAAAATGATACTAGACAATTCCTTATCATTCTGACTCTTAAGGGTACTTTACACGCTGCGATATCGGTACCGATATCACTAGCGAGTGTACCCGCCCCTGACGGTTGTGCGTCACGGGCAAATCGCTGCCCGTGGCGCACAACATCGCTAACAACCGTCACACGGACTTACCTTCCCTGCGACGTCGCTCTGGCCGGCGATCCGCCTCTTTTCTAATGGGGCGGTTCCTGCGGCGTCACAGCGACGTCACACGGCAGCCGTCCAATAGCAGAGGAGGGGCGGAGATGAGCGGCCGGAACATGCCGCCCACCTCCTTCCTTCCTCATTGCCTGTGGACGCAGGTAAGGAGATGTTCGTCATTCCTGCGGTGTCACACATAGCGATGTATGCGCCGCAGGAACGAGGAACAACATCGTACCTGCAGCAGCAACGATATTTGGAAAAGGAGCGACGTGTCAACGAGCAACGATTTTTCAAGTTTATGCTCTTGTTGATCGTTTCTCCTTGGTGTCACACGCTGCGATGTCGCTAACGGCGCCGGATGTGCGTCACAAACACCGTGACCCCGACGATATATCGTTAGCGATATCGCAGCGTGTAAAACACCCTTTACATTTAGCTGATTGATTTTTGGATGGCCCCCAGTTCTCTTTTGAGACAATCTTTCAGAACAGTTTTTAAGTCCCCTAAAACTGAATGACCCTTTGAACATTTCTTGTACATGTAAATACTTCTTATGATGCTAAAGACTGAATATTGACTCCAGTATTAACCTTTCTAATAGGATATACTTTGCTGTGTCCAAACATGTCGATATTAATCCTCTTATAACAAAGTTGTCAGACATAATCTTAAAAAGGGTTTTCCCACGAATAATGTGCATTTTAATCAATAGATCTTGGAATAATAATAAGTTCCACAATTGGATGTGTTTATAAAAAATGTCCCTGTGCTGAGATAATCTTATATATGTGCCCCTGCTATGTACTGTGTAATGGCTGTGTCTGACTGTACAGGGACATGGTCTCATCATACCACATCTCCTGGGCAGGGGAGAAGCAGAAAAAGTATACAGACATTACAGTATGGGATCGCAAATAATTCTTTCTTTGAGGTAAAACATTTTTTTAAAAAAACAGGGAGGTAAATGCTTTTGAACCGTTTCAGAGCATTTGATCCTTACATGCCGGTTGCTGAAACAGACAAGCTGGATTACTTTCACTATACTCATAGGGAAATGTTTTACCTCACAAAAAGAATCAGCTGTGATGCCGTGCTCTAATGTCTGTATGTCTGTATACTCTTTTGCGTCCTTCACTGCCCAGGAAATGTGGTATGATCAGACAATATCCCTATATGGTCAGACACGGCCATTACACAGTACACAGCAGAGATACATATATAAGATTATCTCAGCACAGGAACATATTTTATAAATACATCCAATTGTGAATATTGTAATTTTTCTAAGATCTGTTGATTAAAATTAACTTTAAAATTAACTTTGTTCTTAAGAATACCCCTTTAATCTGCTCTTAGTTAATATTTTTTTTTACAAGATATTGTTAAATCACCATATTTATCGGCTTTTGAAAAGTAACCTGTGACCTTTCTATTTTAAAAATGTACTAAATCACTTAGATATGAGTGTTGCAGGGCCAGCAATGGCAGTGTGATAGTTGATAAGTGATTTCAATAGAGTCCCTGTAGGAACTGTAGACAACCACAAATAGAAGAGGGTAAGAAGGAGGGTAAGAGTTCCGAGCTGGAGAAACAAGTTCAAGCATTCACCCACTCATGGACCAATGCTACTAGATGAGACTTGTACTCATCTGAAGATTAACGTCAGATCTAGGGGTAACAAGTAAAAGAATGTGAAGATACTGTATTAAACAAAAGTTCCAGAATGCATCTTATTCCATCCACCATGGGCACCCGGAGTGACAGGTTAGGAGATTTGGTGCTTTTTCCGAAAGCTACGATGCATGCCCGAGCCATTCCTAACCTATATTGTTCAGATGATAGAATATACATTTTATGGTTTTCTTAAAAGGGTGGTTAACTAATTAGCATTATTGGCCACATTAATATAACATTGAGAAACAATACTTCTCTCAAATACCTTGTGCTGCCAGTAGTGCCTGTGAATGGCGCTATCGCAACCTGCTCATCCCTATCGTGTGACCCCCCGGGCTCCATGACCTCTCATATCCGGTGATGTCACATCAACTTCCAGTTAATCTAACATCACTCAGGCCGGCCCAGTCTCCCTGAATGACCAGGCTGTGGGTGGCGTTTCACCGCTCATCACAGCCTAGCATACCCCTGCTCTCTCCTTCTCTGCAGAGCACCACAAGCAGGAGCAATGCTGGGCTGTGACAATCGGTGAAACGCCGCCCACAGCCCAGTCACTCAGGGAGACTGGGGCCGGCGGCAGTGATGTCACGTCAACTGGAAGTTGACGTGACATCACCGGATATCAGAGGTCACGAAGCCCGAGGGTCACTTCATGGGGATGAGCGTACCGCAATAGCGCTGCTTACAGGCACTATTGGCAACACAAGGTATTTGAGAGAAGCCAGAAGCCTTATTTCTTAATGTTATATCAATGTTGCTTTGAAAACTAGGTAGTGAACTACCTCTTTAAAGCGGTGTTACCAGATTTCCGAATACAAACTGCACACGTTACTAAATAGATCTCTTAGACTTGATGGAGATGACATATTTGCTTTAAAAACCCATATCACAATGGCTATATAATCTTTATATTAAGAAGAGTATTTAGCCCAACTATAGAGTGAGAGAGCTCCAAGTGCATTCACTCTCCACCTACTCGGCCTACTTGACTACTGCAGCTTGTACTGAACAGGCTACCTCAGCAGGAGGAAGGAGGGACACTGAGGATCTGTCAGTGAGGCTAGATGAAAAAATAGAGTTAAACTAAAAAAAAAAAATCTACTATGGAGTATCAAAGTAAGTACACCCTCCTCATTAAGTCAAATTGAGCTATTTAATAAAATATATAGTTTAAATCAACTGATGGATCTGTATACTAATGAATAAGTTGTTCCAAATTTTATATTATTTATTATATTTTATTTATATTTTTGTCTGGCGACTGAGAGCCCAATTTTTGTGAATTGTACATGCAGTAGTTGCAATTTATCTTTACATTTACTGCTAAATATCCTGAAATGATTCAACTGCCAATTTTTTCAGAAATGTCTTGCTTCATCTTTTAATCTCTTTTTTTTTTTTTGCAATATATCTGAGATTGAATCTCCAATCCTCAAATACTGAAAGCGGAATAATCTGTTCATATGGTATGATCCACACAATGGAGGAGAGATATTTGTAAGGATGATTGCAAATCTAATTTTATAGCAGCGCATAGATATGAGCCCTGTGTGACCTTGTGGTGCGGAATGTAAACTATTTCAAGGGGAGATCATGGGTCGGTATTTATGGAGATTATGGGTAATGCTCCTGTCTATAGTTTGTGCCAAGCAATTTTACTAAGACTGTATTTTGTCAATATTTGTGAGGCTGAAATTGACACTGATATCTGCCTGTATCAGACATTTGCCCTTGACTTGTTTAGGAGGAGCATTGTCTGAGTATTGTGGGTATTTGTTATTCAGATGTCTCTTTATTTTACATAATGGGATTCATTATAAAATCTTAGGTTGTGGTGTGCTTGAAGTAGATTTTGTAAAAAAAAATATTTCCCTGGCCTGCCATTAAAGGACCCCAATACTTTTTTGCTCAGTTAATTTTTCCCACAGAAAAAATATATGCTAAATAAGAAAAATTTTTTTTACATAATTTTGTTGTGTTTGATTTTTTTATGCTGATTTAGACTAAAATTGGCATCCTTATTTAGAAACTGTGCTTAGTTTTCCTCTATCACACCAGGTTTTTATTTACAGCCTACCTTAATGAGACTACTCTAGGCTAAATCAAGGGTAGCATTCGTACTCTCCTATTAGCTAAGAGCGAACCGTCCGCGAGTGAGGAGGGGTGGAGAATAACCGTGGCGACTGGCAACAGGTTGTTATTTGTCCACCTGCAAGGGGGGAGGGGCAAAGGACAACCTTGGCGACCACCAACAGGTTGTTTGTCCGCCATAGAGTGTAGGGGGTCGGAGGACAACTTTAGTGACTAACAACAGGTTGTTATTTGTGCACTTTTGAGTGGGAGGGGAGGAGGACTACCTTGGTGACTGGAAACAGATTGTTATTTGTCTTCCCTTGAGTGTGGAAGGGAGGAGGACTACCTTAGCAACTGGCAACAGGTTATTTGTCATGATTAAGAACATTTTTTGTTCGAAAGTGTAGACCAGACGGTGTCTATGTGTTAACTTTTGGAAGAATAAAGCAAAGGTTTTAATATACTATCTGCGGATGCTGGTCTTCTTCTAATATGGATTGCTTCTGTTCCGGAACTGGGCTGATTTTTCCGTGCGTCGCACCTTCTTCTGAGATATCCTATCTACTCTGGTGAGCTGAACTGGTCTCTTGTTTCTGTATTATTTGTCCGCCCACAAGTGGGGAGGGACAGAGGATGACCTTGGCAACAGGTTGTTATTTGTCTGCTCGTGAGTGGGGAGGGGCAGAAGATGTGTGGTAGCAAAAACCTGCTGACCGATTCCCTTTAAGGGGCATTTTCTGCATTGCCATCTTGCTAACTTTCCTGAAAACATTGGTGAAGTCAATGATGAGCAAGACGAACGATTCCAACAAGATGTGAAGGCTATGTAATGACGGTATCAGGGTAGATGGATTGTACGCATCATGGATGACTATTGTTGGAGCATTAGGTGAGATTGCCCAACATTACAGGAAAAGCTATAGGCGTAAATTTTTACCTTAAGGCCTAAGCCACACGACGGGAAAATCGGTGTGAGTGGAGTGCGATAAAACATCGCATTCCACTCGGACCAATTCTAGCCTGTGTGTCAGCGCACATGAGCGATTATTTTCTCAGCCCTAATCGGACCGAGAAAACAATCGCAGCATGCTACGATTGTAATGCGAGACTCTTTTCTCTCGCACCCATTCAAGTGAATGGGGCGAGAGAAAAATCGCACAGCACTCGCGGTACACTGATGTATGCGAGTGCAGTGCGAGAATGGCAATAGCCGGCTACGGAGGAGAGAGGGAGAGAAATCAGTCCCTCTCCTCCGCAGCACTGGCCCGCCCCCCGCAGCTGAGGTCCACTTGCACAGTTGAACCTCAGACGCAGGGATAATAGCATGACACTTGGCTCCTGCTGTGCTGCCAGCGCGAGCCGAGTGTCATGCGAGCATCGCACTAGTGCCCCGTGTGGCCTCAGCCTAACAGCTACCTAATTTTACTACTTGCACACAATTTGACATACAGTAACAATATATCATTTGTATGAACAAAATGGCATTAAATAATCATTACACTCAGGTTATTTTTTTGCATTTTTTACCATTAAATATGATATGGTTTTGGAGACAAAGGAACGGTATCTTTCAGCTTAAAAAGTTGTGATAGAGAAAAATTGGGGTCACGTTTGGATTCAAAAGCCAAAAGTAAGTCAAAAGCAAGTTTCAGATCTAACTAAATGAAAATTGTGTTCCCCCGTGATTGATTCAGTGGAGCTAATAAAAATAACTTGTGCAACTTTTTGGACATCCTCGAGAAATGGCCCCATTGAGTTCATTGGAAATAAACTTTTGAGAATAATAGAAATGATATTTATGTATAGCAAAGATCAGTTTGAAGCCACTGTCATACTTCTGGTCCAACTTACACTATACAGTTTTGCAAAAGCAGAGAGCAAAATTAATTTTTATTATCTCCTCCCATCAACTTCTACTGATTATTTTAACTTTTGTTTGTTAAAACATATTTGTCACCAGATTTCACACTACCAGCTGCATACATTATTACATAGAGATTATTTACCTGATGAAGCTGGTGTACTTACTTTGAAACCCATGTCACATTGTTTATATAATCCTTTTTTTTAAATTAGCCCTTCTTAAGCTTTTACTGCACTACACCCCATTTTGTTCACAGAGATCAGTGGGGGTCTCAGTGGTCAGACCCCATGACTAAGTGATGACATTTTCTAACAGTATGCTTTTACTTTATGAAAGGGGAATATCCCTTTAAGGGGAAATGGTAAGAAGGCTACAGAGTATATTCTTTACTATGTAAAAATTCTGTTTGAAGTCTAATAACATATAGGCGCAGCTAAAAGGTTTTATTATCGGGAATATTTCAAAGCACATTTCTGCCGACATTAAAAGACATATTATCTCAGCCCTAGCAGAAAAGATAAGGTTATATGATTGGAGTTAAATAGACATGACCGGAAGTTCAGGAGTATTGAGCTTGGCTTCCTATCCTTGTGCCGGTCTGGAAATTAACTAGAAATGGCATGTGACGTTACAACAATCTGCTCAGGGTTAGGGATTTTAGTAGTGTGCAGCCTACGAGATGATCAGACTGGTGCTGAGATAAGAATGAAAGTATATTTTTTACTACTAAGTATCAAATAGTATATATGAGATTTTTCAATATTTTAAAGGGGTGGTCCGGTCTAAATACAAAAGTCTGCAGTCCCTCTATGTGTCACTCTATGAGACTGCAGACTTGTGAATCCTCACATTGCGTGCACTGCGCACTGTAAGGATTGTCACGTGGTCACGAGTACGTGATATGCTGTCACGGCCGGGAGGTCGGGCCGACCCAGGAGGTGGATCCACTGGACCGAACTCTTAAGATGGTGGTAGGGAGTCCGGCAGCTGAAGCACTGATGGGCAGCAGAACAGTCCGTGCAAGAGAAGGCAGCGGAGGAGTCCCTGGGACCACGGTGTCACAGATGGTAGTCCTGGTGACGTAGCTCAGGTTCGGAAGCCGAGATGATATCAGGCGGGGTCCGGAACCTCAGGAGCGAGATGACGGGTCACCGCAGGGATCCGAGATGGTACGGACTGTCAGATGGCAGACGGACAGTGTGCGGGGTTCAGGATACGGCAGACGGGATGGCGAGGCAGGTACGGCTCTACAAAGAGAGATAGGTGAGTACAGGCACATAAACACCAAGAGACCTGACTCCTAGCTCAGGGAACACGAAGATCAGGCCCCGCCCCCTTGGACACTAACCCCCTTTATACCCAGTACCTGTTCAACCTCATTTCCTGTTAATGGACGCTGGCCCTTTAAGAAAGGGTCAGTGACCGCGCGCGCGCCCTAACGCGCATGCGCGCCGCCCGGGTGCCAGAAGCCAGGGAAGGAGGCTGAGGGGAGGACGCAGGGGAGCCGGCCAGGTCCTGGGAAGCCGTCGGGCGCCGGGATCGGGGACCAGGGGGCCTGGGACGGACGGAATCCGGGGGCTGAGGAGCGGGCAGCGTGGCAGGTGAGCCGGGGAGCGGGGGTGAGGACCCGGGGAGCGTGACAGTACCCCCCCCCCCACGCCCCCCACCCCGCAACCGGGACATGAAGGCACGGATAAGAGGAGTGCCCACGTTCTCCCTGGGCTCCCAAGACCTATCCTCAGGACCATACCCCTCCCAGTCCACCAGGAAGAACTGCCGACCTCGTACGGTCTTCATGGCCACGATATCCCTTACCGCATAGATGTCGTCATCGGCAATAGGTGGAGGGGCCGGACTGGCAGCATTGGAGAAGGGACCAAGGACAACCGGCTTGAGCAGGGAGACGTGGAATGAGTTGGGTATCCTCATCGTGGCCGGGAGCTGTAGCTTGTAGGAAACCTCATTGATCTTGCTGAGGACTTTAAACGGCCCAATGTAGCGAGGACCCAGCTTGTATGACGGTATCTTCAGGCGGACGTACTGGGAAGCAAGCCAGACGAGGTCTCCAGGAGAGAAACACGGAGGGTCTAGACGCCTTTTGTCAGCGTGTTTCTTCATCCGCTGGGAAGCGCGTCCAAGGGACGCCTTGACAGAGTCCCAAATGGTAGCGAAGTCACGGGCTACAGTATCAGCCGCAGGGACATCCGAAGAAGGGGATATAGGCAATGGAACGGAGGGCTGAAGTCCGTAAACGACATGGAAGGGAGATTTGGAGGACGACTCACTGATGTGGTGGTTATGTGAGAACTCAGCCCAAGGCAGAAGCGTGGACCAGTCGTCGTGATGGGTGTTGACATAGTGACGTAAGAAGGATGTCAAGATTTGATTGACCCTCTCCACTTGGCCATTAGACTGAGGATGGTATGCGGAAGAAAAGTCCAGAGTTACTCCCAGGTGTTTGCAGAGCGCCCTCCAGAAGCGGGAGGTGAACTGAGTTCCTCTGTCGGACACGATGTGGGATGGAAAGCCATGCAAGCGGAAGATGTGATGGATATAGGCTTCCGCGAGTTCCTGAGCAGAGGGCAGTCCAGCCATGGGGATGAAGTGGGCCATTTTGGAGAACCGGTCCACCACGACCCATATGACTGTGTGTCCAGAGGATAATGGCAAGTCCGTAATAAAGTCCATCGCAATGTGTTGCCAGGGAACTGAGGGTATCGGTAGAGGCAGAAGACGGCCATAGGGCAGGTGTTTGGGCGTCTTGTTCCTGGCACAAGAGGAGCAGGCAGAGACAAAGGCGGCGACGTCAGTGCGAAGGGATGGCCACCAGTAATGGCGTACAATCGCACCCCATGTTCTCTTCTGGCCTGCATGGCCGGCTGTTTTTGAGGCATGACCCCAGTGTAACACTTTTTGCCTGTCGGTCTCCGAGACATAGGTCTTCCCGGGTGGTATTTGGGCCAGAGTGACGGGAGCCACCGGAACAATCTTGCTAGGAGGGATGATAGGTTGGGTAGTCTCTTCCTCCTGCTCCATGGACATGAGGGACCTAGACAAGGCATCGGCGCGTACATTCTTGTCCGCGGGTCGGAAGTGGAGCTGGAAGTCAAACCTGGCAAAGAATAAGGACCACCTGGCTTGCCGCGGGTTCAGTCGCTGAGCGGACCGCAGGTATTCCAGGTTCTTGTGGTCCGTGTAGATGGTCACGGGGTACACTGCTCCTTCCAGGAGGTAGCGCCACTCCTCCAGAGCTAGTTTGACCGCCAATAATTCTCGGTCACCGATGGTGTAATTCCGTTCTGGTGCTGAGAAGCTCTTAGAAAAGAAACCGCAAGTCACCATCTTCCCGGAGGAGGATTTTTGCATGAGCACTGCTCCGGCTCCTGAGGAGGAGGCATCCACCTCCAAGGTGAACTGGCGGTTTAACTCCGGTCGGTGGAGTACAGGAGAGGAGGCGAAAGCTCGCTTCAAAGAGCAAAACGCGGCGTCGGCCGCAGGTGACCAGTCCTTTGGTTTAGCCTCCTTTTTGGTCAAAGCGGAGAGAGGGGCAGTCAGGGCGGAGAAGTGCGGGATAAACTGGCGGTAGTAGTTGGCGAATCCCAGGAACCGTTGGATTGCCTTCAGTCCAGAAGGAGGAGGCCAGTTGAGTATGGAGGAGACCTTCTTTGGATCCATCTGCAACCCCGTACCCGAGATGATGTATCCCAGGAAAGGGAGAGAAGACTGCTCAAAGACGCACTTCTCATATTTGGCGTAGAGACGATTCTCTCTCAGTCTTTGTAGGACCAGCTTTACGTTCTCTCTGTGGGTCTGGAGGTCCGGAGAGAAGACAAGGATGTCATCCAGATAAACTACTACACAGAGGTAGAGGAGGTCCCGGAATATGTCGTTCACCAGTTCTTGGAATACGGCAGGAGCGTTACACAGACCGAAGGGCATCACGCAGTATTCGTAGTGCCCGTCGCGAGTATTAAATGCGGTCTTCCATTCGTCCCCAGAGCGGATACGAACTAGGTTGTAGGCACCCCGAAGATCCAGTTTGGTGAACACACGGGCTCCTCTGAGCCGGTCGAACAATTCGGGGATGAGCGGTAGGGGGTACTTGTTTTTTATGGTGATCTGATTCAAGCCCCGGTAGTCAATGCATGGGCGTAGGTCACCCTCTTTCTTCTTAACGAAGAAGAAGCCTGCTCCCGCAGGAGAGGAGGATCTCCGGATGAATCCCTTTGCCAGGCTTTCCGTGATGTATGTGGACATGGCCCTGGTTTCCGCTGGAGACAACGGATATATCCGTCCTCGAGGTGGTGTTGTTCCTGGGAGCAGGTCGATGGCGCAATCGTAGGGACGGTGTGGCGGAAGTACCTCAGACTCCTTCTTGTCAAAAACGTCCGCGAAGGACCAATAGGCCGAGGGCAGTTCCGGTAGGTTCTCTGGAGCCGGAGGACGTCGGATTGGTTGTAGGGACTTTAGACATCTCTCATGACAGGCAGAGCCCCAACGAGTGATTTCGCCAGTACCCCAGCTGACTGATGGTTCGTGCGTCCGCAACCAAGGAAGTCCCAGCAGGATTTGATGGGACATGTGTGGAAGGACGTAGAGAGCGATGTTCTCGGTGTGCAGAGCACCTATACGCAATTCCACCGGCTTGGTGATCCAGGAGATGGTATCAGAGAGGGGTCTCCCATCCACCGAGGCAATCATTAGGGGCTTATCGAGTGGAGTAACAGGCAGCTGGTACTTGTCCACCGTGGCCTGCTGGATAAAATTGCCTGCTGCTCCGGAGTCGAGGTATGCCTCAGCCGTGAAGCGCGTCTCTCCTGTTGACACTTGTACCGTCCACATAACTGGGTCTGAGAGAGTCCCAGCACCTAGGGTGGCCTCTCCTACCAACCCTAGGCTTTGGAGTTTCCCGGCCTTTCCGGACAGGAGCGTAAGAGATGTGTGCCCTCTCCGCAGTAAAAGCAGAGGCCTTTGGCGAGCCGCTCTGCTCTACGTTGGTCAGACTGTCGTACTCGGTCAACCTGCATGGGCTCGTGGACAGGAATCCCAGCTGTTGAAGAGTGAGGCACAGAGGACTTCTGTGGAGGAGGGGAGTGCCGTACTGCACGTCTCTCACGATACAGCTCTTTGGAGCGTTCCTGGAAACGAATGTCCACTCGAGTGGCTAGGGCAATCAGGGCATCTAGGGTGGAGGGCACGTCACGACCCGCCAACTCATCCTTGATGCGACTCGAGAGTCCTTCCCAGAAGGCGGCTGTCAGGGCCTCATTATTCCACCCGAGTTCAGAAGCCAAAGTACGGAAACGGATGGCATATTGACCCACCGTCAGTGTTCCTTGACGTAGGCGGAGGAGGGATGAAGCAGACGCAGAGGCGCGTCCCGGCTCGTCGAAGGTGCTGCGAAAGGCCTGCAGGAACTCTTGAAGGTTCTTGGTCATGGGGTCCTCCTTCTCCCACAAGGGGTTCATCCACGCCAGCGCCTCGCCCTCCAGATGAGACATTATAAAGGCGACCTTGGCTTGGTCAGAGGCGAACAGATGTGGCAGCTGCGTGAAATGAAGGGAACACTGGTTTATGAAGCCCCTGCAGGTCTTGGGATCTCCAGCATAACGAGGTGGTGACGCCAAACGGAGACGGGAAGCATCTGAAGAGGCTGCCACTGGTGCGGGAGCCATGGCTTGCATAGCTGGGGACCTGGGTGCCGCAGGCGTCATTGATGCTTGTAACGTGTACAGGCGGGTGTCCACGGAGGTCATAAATTGCAACATGCGGGTCTGGACTTCATGCTGACGTCGGAGTTCCTCTTGCAAGGCCGCTAGTGCTGCAGCGGGATCCATGGCCTGATCTTACTGTCACGGCCGGGAGGTCGGGCCGACCCAGGAGGTGGATCCACTGGACCGAACTCTTAAGATGGTGGTAGGGAGTCCGGCAGCTGAAGCACTGATGGGCAGCAGAACAGTCCGTGCAAGAGAAGGCAGCGGAGGAGTCCCTGGGACCACGGTGTCACAGATGGTAGTCCTGGTGACGTAGCTCAGGTTCGGAAGCCGAGATGATATCAGGCGGGGTCCGGAACCTCAGGAGCGAGATGACGGGTCACCGCAGGGATCCGAGATGGTACGGACTGTCAGATGGCAGACGGACAGTGTGCGGGGTTCAGGATACGGCAGACGGGATGGCGAGGCAGGTACGGCTCTACAAAGAGAGATAGGTGAGTACAGGCACATAAACACCAAGAGACCTGACTCCTAGCTCAGGGAACACGAAGATCAGGCCCCGCCCCCTTGGACACTAACCCCCTTTATACCCAGTACCTGTTCAACCTCATTTCCTGTTAATGGACGCTGGCCCTTTAAGAAAGGGTCAGTGACCGCGCGCGCGCCCTAACGCGCATGCGCGCCGCCCGGGTGCCAGAAGCCAGGGAAGGAGGCTGAGGGGAGGACGCAGGGGAGCCGGCCAGGTCCTGGGAAGCCGTCGGGCGCCGGGATCGGGGACCAGGGGGCCTGGGACGGACGGAATCCGGGGGCTGAGGAGCGGGCAGCGTGGCAGGTGAGCCGGGGAGCGGGGGTGAGGACCCGGGGAGCGTGACATATGCACACTTCCGGCCAGAATCTGACTAGAGGGGTGTAGCCAAGGCCTCTTTCACACATCCGTGTCTCCAGTACGTGTTTGGTCCGTTTTCTCACGTGCCGGAAACACGGGCACACGTAGACCCATTAAAACCAATGGGTCTGCGCTCACGTGCGTGTTTAGCCATGGACCGCGTGTCCATGTGGCGCATATGTGTGCCCATGTGCTCCACACATAGACATGTCCCTTTTTCTCCGGCATCACAGGTGTTCCACGGACCGCACGGATGTGATCCGTGTGACATGCACCGGAGAAAACACACATCTGTGAATTAAAAGGAATTTCTATACTCACCTTCTCCAGCGCTGCTGTCTCTGCTGTCACTTGCGTCCAACTCCCTCTCATTATGCTCATCGCGTATTCACTCCACTGTGGTCCGGAAGCAGCAGCAGCGGGGAGTGAGCAGGACCGGAGACCATAGATCAGAACCATGGACAGCAACGCCAGGGACAGGTGAGCAGAAAGTTCCCGTTCTCTGTATGTTATCACGAATAGCACACGGAGAACACACGTGTGCCATAAACATGGCACACGAAGGGCCATACGCACCTTTGACACGTCTGTGAAAACATGCGTGATTTTCACGGACGTGTGAAAGAGGCCTCACAAAATACACTTGCAGTGAGCGAGGCCGCACCCCTCCAGTTGAATTGTGGCCGGGAGTATTCATATCGTATACTCGTGGCCTTGTGACCTGCATTCCCGACTCAGGTGAATGCTCACAGCGCACAGTTCAGGAGATATGAGGATTCACAATTTTCCCATCATAGCCACCTCAGCTGACTGTGATACACAAGAGCGCTCGCTCAGTCACAGGAGCGTTCACTCAGTCACATGCTCTTATTATTTTCTCTATGAGAAAACCACGAACTGACACGTTAGCTTCTGGCTTATCTCCGGGAACAATGCGATTGTCAGTTGGAAATTGAACATGTGCGATCCACCCACATCTCTTTCGACCATTAGTTGTCCGAAGCCTTCATACACATTAGACCGTTGGCCGAACCTGTCGATATCGGCAGGTGCAGCTGACATTACTCAGAGTATGGGGGCCTTAAGACAATACACCTCCTTTTTCTTCTCACAACACAAATATAGAGCAGTCAAGGACACCACACTTTCCCTTCACGCCCTGACTTTACAGCTGTACTAGTGCACTGTATACTGGGTAACGCGTGTATTTCCTTAGTATGGAATGTAAGAACAGGCAAAGGTTGTGCACCCAACTTGACCTCTGAGGCTCGTCTGTATATTATTAACATAGCTGCAGTGAGTGGAAGGAGTTAAGCAGCCGAGCACACGCTGTCAATCATCCCTGAGAGGACACAGTCGGACACCTGGGGACATCATCTCCTGGCTAGTGGGTTGGATAGTGTGAGGAATCGGAATAGGAGCATGCTCGAAAATCATGAACAGTCAGCGAGACAGGAAAATAAAGCACTCGGCCCATCAGCGTCCTGCACCTCGTCTCCTCCCATGTAGGCATTTCCTGCCAGACAGAGCATGCTCATCTCTATAGGAAGAAATATGTGCTGTTCTGGCCAGCCTCTTATTGGATAATAAAAGTCACATGACAAGACAGCATGGTGGCTCAGTGGACTGTGGGCCCCAATGGGGACAGGAATGTTGAGCTTTGGAGTTCAGTGTTACTACCAAACACAGACTTTACCTACAGAACAGAGTTCGGGTGCTTTATGTATGCAAACCACTCTTGCGAGCATCGCTGTGCTCCTGTATGCTCAGTCCTTAGCCCGTTGCAGGCCGCTTGCAGTGTTTGATCGGTTCACATTGGGGGTAACAACAGCATGATCGGATGTAGTATGCTCCTAACAAAAAAAAAAAATGGAAACAAGCCCCGCACCTGCCCTTGGAAGTGATTTGTTTATGGCTGGCTATATGTGGGTGGAAACTCAATTTCCAAATCAGTGACTTCCATTGAGGTTCAGGTCAAGTCCAGGTCCCAAACTGAAGTTTATCTAAAGTCCGGCTGAACCTAGCAAACCGAACTTACAAGGGCACGCTCAACCTCTAGAGATGTCTGTAAAATGCCGACTGTGATAGTGCTATATAAATGAGCATAAAAAATAACAATGGTCTTGATATAAGAGGCCTGAGATTACTGAGACAATATTTGACTCTTAAAATTGGGACTATTCTGGCAAAATAAGGACAATTTTCCGGTACGTACAGTAGGTCTTCCAGTATTTTTGACCATGTCGTATAATTTCACATTCATGGCACTATGACAAGTCTTTCAAGTATTTGTGTTAATGACAACCAAGAACGTGTTCTTTATAACATGACACCTTGGATTGGGCTTCTTGTTACCAACCTAGTAAGAAAAAAGGAGGCAACGTAGAGAAAAGAACTTTAGTTTACGCTGCCTGGCTTTTCTTCGGTGCTTGAACGACATGCTAACACTATTTTTGTTTGTGTTGATGTAGCTAGGTCTTATTGGTCAGTAAAGGTGATTTTATAGCAATGGACAGATGTGGTTGTGTTATTGATGTAATTGTGGTTTTGTAGAATTACATATAGGTTATGTTGTAGCTTTTACTTTCCTGCCGTCCCGTCATGCCGTGGAGCAGAGTCGTGCCAGCACTTTAGCACTTGTGGTTTTCTTCGGTGCTTTTTATCACCCATAAACCAAGCACCCAATTTCTGCTTCCTTCCCTTCTGGTTTCTGGCACATTTTTGATTTGCATTTTCTTTCAACTGCAAACACTTGAATTATAGATGAAGTTCTTACTGTCAACAAAGCAATTTGTGCTTATTTCCCAAAGCCTCCGCCGTCATATCCAGCAACCACAAATTCCTGCTCCGCGGGTTTACTGCTCTCTGTTTTCTATATTTCCAAATGTGGAACAATTGGATCATGTCCATGTTTTATTGAAAGTTCTTAATAATATGACACACAAAAGGGATATAATGTGAAGCCAGAAGGGAGGAGGGTAAGGACCATGGGTACGAGGTACGTAATTTAATTAGATGGCGTTCTGTATGTAACAGTATGTAACGGGAAAGTCTCACGCATTCCCTTGTCTATCTGCACAGAATAATATTGCGCTGCTTATTCTGGGCTATAGGTTAGAGGAGAACTAGGGGCAAAAGGGAGATTATACAGTGACAATTCCTATCATCGAAAACTAGCAAATACAGAAACATGGCTAAATATTACATTTTTATTTTGTTGAGTCTAAAGTTTTGCACATTTGTGGATCACACTTGACAGTAATCATAATTACTTTGCTTAAAGGGGTTGTCCGTCTTACAGACAACCCCTTCACAATCACTATATTTCCCCCTTGTAAAATAATAACAGCTATACTCACCTTCTGTGCAAGCGCCGTTCCAGCTATGTAAGGCATCTGCTTTCCTAGGAACGATGTGACATTCAATTGTCAGTTATGTCCAAATGTGGTGCAAGTGCAATGGTCACCCATTGGCTGAAGGGCTTATGTGACATAACAATGTATTGTGAGCCCCAGGAGCGTGGGCGCCAATATAGCTGGAACAACGCCAGTACCAGAGGTGAGTATAATATTAGGAGTATTCTGAGTAGTGGACAACTCCTTTAAGGTCTCCCATACACATTACATAGCTGAATTTGCCAATTTAGGAGGGAATGGATGATCATCAAAAGCATGCTACTCAACTATCCCCCAAAAGATGATGAGGTTTGAATCCAAACCCCAATCCTTTTGTTATTAGTGGAGGTAATCTGCTGCCTGAGGTGTACATGGGGTGATGACTGACACCCAATGAATGCTCAGCTGACTGCTCCCTAATGTGTATGGGCACCTTTAATGCCCCTATACACATTACACCAAAGTCAGCTGAACCCACTAATGTCAGCAGGGTGACCAACAATCTGATGTATTTAGGGACTTTTTGATGTTCCTCCATAGATGATGTTGAAAGAGATAAGGATCTGGCCAGCTGGATTTCCAGCAGTCGATCTTTTTGCAAGGAGGTGATCTACTGCCAGACTCTTAGAGGACACAAGTGCGCTAGGCCAAGCCAAGTATTCCTGAATATGGGGTTGTATGGGGAGATAGCTGTCAGCTAAATGATCATCATTCTGCTGACAGGTGTCTAAAAGTTTATAAGGGTCTTTAAATGATTGCCTTCTTTTTTTTTATTTCAGGGGCGGCTGGTAGATAATGCATCCCTGGTTGTTGGATGGGAGCAGGCACATTAAAGGGAACAAATCACCAGGATTTTTGTATATAACCTAAAGCCAGTGCTATACTGGCACTATCAGGCTGATTCTCTACATGGGAATGACCTCACCCACCACAGGTCCTGCAAGTGAAAAAGTTAATTGATGGTTTAATACTTTTTCTAATTTTAACACAGGGATGGGATAACTATGCATGCCCTCCAGATATTATCTGCTCCTCAGCTGCTGTCACTCAAGTAGCTGCCGATTTTATAAATTTTACTTTCTTGGATTTCAAAACCTAAACATCCGAGCTGACCACTACAGGTATGTATAGACTCAGCCTGATAGTGCCAGTATAGCACTGGCTTTAGGTTATATAGGAACATCCTGGTGATTGGTTCCCTTTAAGAAGCTATCCTGACTTGTCCATGGTATCTGGATGCAGGACTAGGGCAGCCAACTCAATCATTGCCCAAAGTGTATGTGGAAAGATAGAAACACACAAAATATATATATATTTTTTTTAAATTTACAACATTGCTTAAAATAAAAAAAGAAAATAGTTTGCAAAACAGTCTGTAGCATTAAAATGAAATAAAATCGATTTCTGGGTGATAAACACTGCATCCTTTGTGCGGCTTAGCAATTTCCTTGAAATTAGAATTGAAGCTGATACTCCATATGTAAACCACGATTGGCACGGTGAATGGAAATGCATCGGCTCACGCTGTGACATGCCTGTGGTTGATTTTGTTATACTCCAAACACATAAAATAAATATGAAAGAAACACAAGAAACATATGTTTCTCTTTGTTTCTCAAGGCTTAATTCAGAATTTGTATGGGATCACCGCTTAGCGCCATAAATCATCTTCAGCTCCAATTATTGACTTTTTTTATTCCCTTTTTTCCACACGGACAACAGAACAAGATGATGCTTTGAATGTGTTTGGAGTATTTTTAGAAGTATCAGTTTCACAAATAGTTTTGGTTAATATTTTTCTGGGAATGAATAGAATTATTCATATCTGTTCTGCAACGATGCCTATAATGAGCTCTTTCTTGTTTATTGACTTATAATCAGAGGCTATAAAGATACATTTCTAGTAGTGAAAATTACAATCTTCATGCCTGATAGTAGTTGTTCATCCATATTCATAAGATACGTCCATACTGATCAATACACTCGACTGTTCTCATAGACAAAAGTTGTAAACCCCGGAGCCATCGGCAATGTCTGCAGATACCAGCCCAGAAATACAGTATACGCAAAGTTTTATATTATTATTATTAATATTATTATTAATATTACTTTGTTTTATTGTTTATTAGGCTTTTTGTGACTCCTAACGTTAGAAATGTAATCGATGGGAATGAAATATTGGATATGGAATTACCATAGAGTTTCATCAGTTTTTCGCATATAAAAAAAAAAGCAATGTTGGAGGTTTCTCCATCTTTTCCTAGCAGGCATATCATCTGTGTGCTGTCCATGTTTTTCATAGAACCAGAAATTTCAATGGGTGAGTTTAAAGGGAACCAACCAGCAGGATTTTCTCATATAAAGTAAAGGCAGTGCCATACTCTGCGGCGCATGCGCAGATTCAATTATTTTTTTCCATCTTCGCACTCTCCCCTGTCGCTCATAGTCATCTCCACAGTGTCTTCAATAAAATGGTGCCAGAGATCATGGTACATGCATACCCTGACTCCAATGCCATTTTAATGAAGACAACATCACAGTAGCATGCGCCACCAACAGTAATCGCAGCATGAAATTTAAATAAAGAACAGGGAGAAAGCCAGGAGGACGCGGGAGGAGGAATATATACAGTGGACCCCACCCACAAAGGCCCGCCCCGCTGCACACGTCACTCAAGCAATGAATTAATTTGTGTACCTTTGAGAACTTTTTTCTTTGGCAATCAAACATCCAATCTGGAAACTAAAGGTATGAATGGATTCACCATGCTAGCGCCAGTATAGCACTGCCTTTACAGTATATAGATGAATGCTGCTGGTTGTTTCCCTTTAATCATTTACTTGGTACACAAAAAAAAAAAAATGGACATGTGTACGGCTGCATAAACTTAATGGGTACGTGTTCTTACACTGAAAAACATAAATAGAAGTCATATGTGAAAAATGGAGGCGTCTTAACTTGGATTTGTTGCGGGTTTCACGCCACTTATCTCACCACTCACTTGTCCTGCAGCCACAGCCCCGTCTGGTTCTCTGTGCGGCTCCCTCGCACTTTTTTTTTATCCTTCTGCATCAAGCGTGACTCCCTCTTCTTGCATCTTCACTTTGCATCAACATCTGGTGCCGAGAAATATGTATGCCGGAAAAAGTTATGTAGAGGAACAAACAAGGACTGCGGCGGTGGCGGGACAGTAAGGGGCGAGGTGAGCCTTTTTTCTTCCACCATTTTTCTGCGACCATAGAGAATAATAGGGAACATTTGATTTACATCGAATACATTTGATGTGAATTGATTTTTTTCCTTATCTACAAGTGGTGCAAAAGTTCTGCTATTTTTCAAATGTTTATCTCCAGATTTCTGGTGAAATCATCTTGACGCATCGAGGTTTATATTTTTCCAGTATAAAATGTGACAGTTATAATCCCTTCCATTTGCTTCTTCCTCTTTAAAACCTACCAAATATAGTGTGGGGGCTCATGGAATGGTGCAACTGTATGACCTGACTACACGTGGTCGGGTTGTAGTCTGTACCATGGATATACTCAGGTCTGCATAGACCATGGGAGATTTTTTAATAAAGTGTATTTACAAAGTAGCATCTTTCTTTTTATGGATGCAATGAAGCAAGAAAATCTTTGTTGCAAAAGTGAACCTCCTATTTCTAACAAGCTGATAATACCATATAACTTTATAATACACAAGATGAAAGAATACTAGATTTCTTCTTTAAACGCTGTGTTTGTAGCTAGGGATGGTGCAAATCCAAAATGTTCCTTTTCAAGCAGAAAGACATTTATAGTCCCACAAGGCTTCTGTTTTTATAACGTATCATCTTAAATCTGTAATGCTTGTTAGGCATAATTTGACACTTGCTGCTTAGTCTCTGGGTCTTGACAGGGAGTCCCCTGATAAAAGCTCTTTGCTTTGTGTTTAAATCACTTCTGTGTCATGCAAATGCAAACGTATTCCCATCCTTCTGCTGGCTCATCCTTTCTCAATAACAGTGGCAAAAAACTAACATGAAGAAACAAATAATATGAAGGGCTGTATACATCAATAGCATACAAGCTATTCTCACAAATGGCTTGTGCAAATATCCCTGTATTATTAAGGACGGTCATGTGATTACATGTATGTGATTTGTAGACTTGCGGTCACGTGCCAACTAGACTCTCCTCAGCATCTCAATGTTCTAGCGGAGGAGAGGCTTGTCAGCATGTGACCACAAGTCTGGAAATCACATACAGTCGTGGCCAAAAGTGTTGGCACCTTTTGACATTGTTCCAGAAAATGAAATATTTCTCCAAGAAAATTATTGCAATTACACATGTTTATTACCTTTGTGTGTATTGCTTACAGCAAAGTTGGGTTGCAGTTTGTCCATCGCCCAGGCCAAAAACTAATACTCTACCAGGATACAGCTAAACCCCCACTAGATGGAGGCATCACAGGTGCAGGAGGAGCAAATCACACACACACCTCCATGGAATGGAGGGGGCGATTGTTAAAAAAAAAAAAAAAAAAAAAGGGCAGAAAATTGACCTAATTTCACACAAAACTCTAAAAATTGGCCATCCAAAATTGTTGCCACCTTCCCAAAATTGTACGTAAACAAGTTTGTTTTAAGCATGTTATGCTCTTACAAACCGTGGCAAGTAGGTGTGGGCACTGAAAATTACACCTGAGATCAGATAAAAAGGGGAGAAGTTGACACAATATTTTCATTGTGTGTCTCCGTGTGCCACTCTAAGTATGGAGAACAGAAAGAGGAGAAGAGAACAGTGTGAGGATTTGAGAACCAACATTTTTGAAAAATTTCAACAATCTCAAGGTTACAAGTCCATCTCCAGAGATTTTAATGTTCCTTTGTCCGCAATGATCATCATAATTAGGAACTTTACCACCCATTGCACTGTTGCTAATCTCTCTAGACGTGGACGGCATAGAAAAATTGAAGAAAGGTTGCAACGCAGGATGGTCCGGATGGTGGATAAGCAGCCCCAGTGAAATTGAGACAGAGAAGTTTAAGCTGTCATGTAGGCTAAGGGTGCATCAGTGTCAGCGGGAACTATCTATAATTTTTAAAAGGAAATTAAATGCTATATTAGGAGACCCAGGAGGACCCCATTGCTGACACAAAGACACAAAAAAACTAGACTGCAGTTTGCCAAAATATATATGAGTAAGCCAAAATCCTTCTGGGAAAGCGTATTGTGGAGAGCTGAGACCAAGAGAGCTTTTTGGTAAAGCAAATTATTCTATTGTTTACCAAAAATGTAATGAGGCCTAAAAAGAAAAGAACACACGACCTACAGTCAAATATGATCACCTGGAGCAGTTTGCAAAAGAAGAGTGGTCCAAAATTCCAGTTTAGTGATGTAAGAAGCTTGTTTATGGATATTTGAAGCAATTGATTGCAACTATTTATTCCAAATTGTGTGCAACCAAATATTGGGGGCCAACAATTATGTCTGGCCCATTTTTGGAGTTTTGTGTGAAATTATGTCCAATTTGCTTTTTACCACTGTTATTTTTTGTTGTTCCAATACACACAAAGGAAATAAACATGTATGGCAAAACGTGTAATTGCAATAATTTCCTGGAAGAAATATTCCATATTCTGGAACAATTTCAAGGGTGCAACATTTTCGGCCATAATTGAAGATTCTGCAGCAGTTCTCTCAGCCAGCCCAGACCTTCTGCCTCCAAGGTTGAAAGGATTTAATTCTTCAGTGCTTCCATTTTAGTAAGCCCATAGTGCCCCTTTTGTGCCTCACAGCCTCACTGGCTAAGTGAACCCCTCCTCTTCCTTACTGTCTATATACCCCTTAAAGGGAACCTGTCAGCAGAAATTTCGCCCAAAACCTAAAAGATTCTCCCTCTGCAGCTCCTGGGCTGCATTCTAGAAAGGTCCCTGTTATTATTGTGCCCCCTTTCTGACCAAAATAAAGACTTTATAAAGTGGTACCTTTTTGTATTCAGATTCTGTAAATGGTACACGGGGGCGGGCTGCCTGATGGCCGTTAGTCTGCCTCCTGCCGCTTTAGGCCATCCCCATCGCTGATTTCCATAGCTGTGGACGCCGCCCAGTGCTCCACAGGTCCCCGCGCATGCCCAGTGCTCATCTCTCGTGGATGAGCACTGTGCCCAGTGTCACCGCTGGCAAGGGGGCACAATAATAACAGGGACCTTTCTAGAATGCAGCCCAGGAGCTGCAGAGGGGGAATCTTTTAGGTTTTGGGCGAAATTTCTGCTGACAGGTTCCCTTTAAATCCCATCCCATCAGCATTCTTCAATTTTCAAAACCCGTCTAATCATATCATCCCTCTTCCTGGAAAAACGTCCCCCCAGCTAAAAACACCTTTTACAGTCTACAGCCCATTCTTTAAGGCTGTGTGTGCACGTTGCGTTTTTTCATGGGCTTACACAGCGTTTTAAACTGCAGCGTAAACGCATGCGTTCTGCATCCCCAGCAAAGTCTATGACAAGTCAGCAAATTCCATGCGTATGTTGCGTTTTTAAACGCAGCGTTTTGCATGCCAATTTTTTTACAAAATCGATGCGTTCAAAAAAGCAATATGTCACTTACTCACCCTCCAATCAGCTGATTATTAAGAATACCAGGAGTCAGACCACCAACGATCTGATATTAATGATCTATCGTAAGAATATCTAGTGGAGATCTCAGCGACCATACATGTACTTGCTATTTTGTGGATAGATGAAGACCCCATTAATATCCAATGGCTACTTCTTCGCCTAGTGACAACAGCAGTCCACTGCATCGGCCATTTAAAAAAAATGTTGTAGTCCATGGATACAAATCAATGAAACTTTATTCTATTTATTTCATTGACATCATAATAAAATAATGTGAGACAATCTCAGGGATAATCAAGTTTATCAATGAACTTCAACTGAGTAAGATAAAGTGACCATTCATCATGGGACTGAAAGGTGACTACAGTATACATTTCTCATGTATAATCACCCCACCGTGTGCCTCCCGCTGTCTCCACTGTTCAGCTCCTTTCCTCCTGCTGCCAATATGCCCTCCAAATTGGCTTGTGGGCTGCGGGGATAAGTCTTAAGCACACTTTACCCGCCTTTCCTATCCCATAGGATAGTTTAGACTCACCACTGCACTCCCCATGCCACTAGTATGGCCATTTGGGAAGCAGGAGAAAATACCAGCGAGAGGCAAACTGAGGACACTAGGTTGGGTGACTATACATCTATAACCTCTTCAGTCCCAGGGTGGAGAGTCACTTTAAGAGAGGGCTTCTATATCCATAAACTGTCAAATACACATTCACTAAAGGGTTGAAGTAATTCCATTAAACAAATACTTTGTCTTCTGTGCTTTACTGAGATAATAAAATTCAGAAATAGTTTCTGGTGTGGGAAGGGAAAATTCTGACTTTGAAAATGTTTTCCTGTTCACATAATTTTGAACTTTTTTGCAAATATTCAAACTCTTATCCTCCATCTATCTACAGTGCCATTGAGGCTTGTCCGGTGAAGGTTGACAGGCCGTGCCATTGACAAAAGAGGAGGAAAGAGAAGGCGCTGTCAAAAATGGCATTTTATTCATGGTGGTATACGATGTAATTGACAGGTTAGGAGTACAGCCAAAATATATTTCTCTAATAATAATCCTATTCCACACTTCATGTAGATAAAAAAAAGAACCAAGTGAACACTTCTGTGTAATGTTGGAGACCGGTAGCCATCTTCTGTGGTAGGCAGAATGGCTGGTGGTTAGATACTGAACAACCTGCCTTCATGCAGTATAGGGGTGACTACTGTCACAGGAGAGGGGGACCCAGTGTGGTCACCTATCTAATCTATATCACTAACTGACTAAACCGTATAGTTGAAATAACATTGTGCATATATGCAGGGCTTTATTACCTGCCTTATTACATTGCTGCCATATTTGTATCATCTTTACTTGATTCCCGATAAAGCCACAAATATCAGATTTCTTTACATGGTTGAACCAGACCACTACAGTGGATATTTCACTGGGGCTAAATATTAAAGTATATAGAGCAGGTTTATGTCCCCTTTTACTTATACTGCTGTACCCCATGGGTCTTGGTCACATCTTACTTAAGTCTGTGGCCCACTGGTGATTGTAACACTAGTCACTACTCACAGGCTAGCCGTGAGGCTGGGTAGTCTAGAGGTCTGAGGTCAAATTCCAAGACGGCTAGTAATAAACAAAGGGGTAAGTCAAAAGCATAGTCAGGTGACAGTCCAAGACAACGGATAGTCAGAAGAAAAGTCCAAGGTCAGGTAACTAATAGATTAAATACTGAGCACAGGAACCAAAGGCACATAGACACCACTGGGCATAAACTACAACTGGCAGTAATTTGGAAGCAGGGAGCCAGCTAAGTAGCCATGTAATCACTCCGAACAGGAGATAGATGGAGGAAACCCAGCACACCCCAACCTCCGATTGGACGGCTGAACTGTCTATCACCATACTGACAGCTCGTCAGAAAGAACTGTGGAAAAAAGCGCACATAGGGTCTTATCCGATGATAAATGGAGATATAACAAACAGGACAGGTACTCACCTGCTATGGTTGTGACAGGCACAACTCCTGGGAAAGCCAAAACAATTGAATGTAAAGAAAGCGGTCAGCTGCAGCCCCGATAAAGCCGTGGAGAAAAAACAATTGAGATAAAGAATCGGGTTTGATGCTGCGCTAAAGACCACAATATCCAAGGTTGTAAAAAAACGTTTTCTTTATTTCCAAAGGTCTACGCGTTTCAAAGGCATGTCCGCCTTCTTCATCAGGACAAGGAAAAATAAAAGAACAGCCTAACACATGCTGCACCCAGAGGATACATATATACCACTAAAAGGGAGTGTTCATGTATGCGGAAATGACATCATCTGTCAAATGATTAAGCTGCACATGAAGCAAACAGAAAAGAGTGAAAAAAAAAAAAATAAATAAAAATAGGGGAAGTTTATGCATAAGGGAAAAAAGAAAAAAGTAAATTGGTGTAAGTGAAGAGAAATTGTTACCAGTAAAAATATAAATAAGAAAAAATAAAAATCAAAAATGAAATGAAAATAAATTTTGAATTTTTTTTTTTAAAAAAATATATACATATAAAAATATATATATACATATTCATATACAGTGAGTGTGTCCTATGATGGTTTAAAGTGCAGAAAAGATAAAACCTTGTGAACTAGAGAAAAGCTGTGCCCAATTTTAAATTTAATGTGAAATATGCAATATGCATGTGTATCCAGACAGAAGTGTTGAGTGAGAAAGCTAAACGTAACATGAAAAACCCATCGCGCGTGCGCAGGCAAAGGTTCCTAGAAAGAAGGAGACCAATTGACTGAGAAAGGTAAAAAAGGTCAGGACCGTGGGAAAAAATTAAATGCGCGTGCGCACCACGCTCATTGCTAGAACACCGACACACCTGAAGGGGTGAACGGAGTTCAAAGAAAGAGAAAAAAAAAAAATTTCAATTGGTGCTGCTGCTTTGCAGCATATGCCCGTGGTAGGGAATGAAACTGCTCAGGAGCAGGGAAAGAAAGCAGATAAAAGGGTGTTAAGGAATTAAAACAAAAAGAGAGAGAACGGAATAAGGGTATAAAAATACCTGATAAAAATACAGATGTGCGGGGTTTGAACAAAGATGAAAATATATAGTGTAAAGGAAAAAGGGCATACATGTACAATTGGGTACTGAAAACACACGATGCTCCATTAAAACAAACACACTTATAAAAACATTATCTGTAAAGAAGAAATGATGATTACAATCATATAAAACATGTGGATGAAGGACATATGTTAGACATATAAAATTTAAAAGAATAGGTAAACAACACATGTAATAAAAGACAATCCAAATGACCCCTACAGGAATAAGAACTATAACCATCTCCAGGTGACATTGACCTCCGTAACTCAATGTGTAGATGCAACCAAAAGATAATCGTAATAAATGACCATAGATGCAACTATTAATTTTTTATTAATATTTTTTATTTTTATTTTTATTTTTATTAATTTTTTTTTTTTTTAATTTTTCATACCTTTTTACTATATGTCAATGTTTTTATCCATATCTTCATCTATGGTCATTTATATATCCTTCTTTCTAGGAACCTTTGCCTGCGCACGCGCGATGGGTTGTTCATGTTACGTTTATCTTTCTCACTCAACACTTCTGTCTGGATACACATGCATATTGCATATTTCACATTAAATTTATCATGATTCCCCCTTTTTATATGGAAAGTTTTTTTACCTGTTCCTTTTTAAAGGTTTAATACTTGAAAATTGGGCACAGCTTTTCTCTAGTTCACAAGGTTTTATCTTTTCTGCACTTTAAACCATCATAGGACACACTCACTGTATATGAATATGTATATATATATTTTATATGTATATATTTTTTTAAAAAAAAAAAATTTCAAAATTTTTTTTCATTTCATTTTTGATTTTTATTTTTTCTTATTTATATTTTTACTGGTAACAATTTCTCTTCACTTACACCAATTTACTTTTTTCTTTTTTCCCTTATGCATAAACTTCCCCTATTTTTTTTTTTTTTTTCCACTCTTTTCTGTTTGCTTCATGTGCAGCTTAATCATTTGACAGATGATGTCATTTCCGCATACATGACCACTCCCTTTTAGTGGTATATATGTATCCTCTGGGTGCAGCATGTGTTAGGCTGTTCTTTTATTTTTCCTTGTCCTGATGAAGAAGGCGGACATGCCTTTGAAACGCGTAGACCTTTGGAAATAAAGAAAACGTTTTTTTACAACCTTGGATATTGTGGTCTTTAGCGCAGCATCAAACCCGATTCTTTATCTCAATTGTTTTTTCTCATACTGACAGCTCAGCATGCCCCAGCCTCCGATTGGGCAGGTGAAGTGCCCATAGCCATACTGACAGCTTACCACGCCACCGCCCAAGATTGGACAGCTGAACTATTACTCAGAGCTATTGAATATCTGTTTAGGCAAAGAAAATACAATGAATTAATTTTGGTAGCTGTTCTTATTTCTAATTTTCTACTGTATGGCAAATTTGGGAGGGTAGCTTTCAGCAGACACTGTAAGATGCCAAATCCCAAAACTGTGTCAACTGCATGCTGGTTTGAGTGGTCATCACGTGATTTCTCACATGTGACTTGCATGCTTGTGGACATGTGATGAGAAGCTGCTCATCCGCTTGTCTGAATGTGACATTGGAACTTGAAGAGAAGCAGGATGAGAAGCTCTTCGGCATGTGAGCACAGGCATGCAAAGCACACAAGTAGTCATTTGGCGACCACCCGATCTGGCAAGCACAGCAGAATCATAACAGTGTGCATGTTACAGTACCTATCAAAAAGTAGCCTTAGCCAGAAAACACCTATAAGACCCCCATATACATTAAATTAAAATGTCCCAGCAAAATATCACTTTAAACACATCATACCCTACATGAGCCAATAAAGGATTTTTTTTCAGCTCATGATGCAGCTAGTGATGATTATAGGTCGAAAAAACATTCAACATGCCCAACACTGTCAATTGTTTATATAAATGAACCTATCATCATTTGTTCTCTATGGTCACAAATGAAATGTACTGTTTGCTTCACTGGTTTTAAAGAGGTTTTAAAGGGAACATGTTAATTGATTCATGCTGCCCGAACTGCGGACAGCATGAATCAGACTCCTGCTGTGAGATTGCAATCAGGAATGTTATACTCTGAAAACATTGACATGAGCCAGCTTAAAGAATAGGGAGAGGCGTGCTTTGTCTGATGTGGTCCCTGGGTGGTTTTTCCGGCCGTTTTCCTTGTGATTGACAAATCTATGTACACACATGGGAATGGGAGAGACCTGTCAGTCAACTGGAGTGGAGAATTCGGCCAAAGGCTACATGGGAACCATCACGATTCTACCTATGCATCCTAGCCGGTTCGTCAATCATACCTGCAGTATTGGTGCAGCCAGTCTCTGATTCATACTGCCCGTGGTGTGGGCCGCATGATTCAGGTTCTCTTTAAGCATGCTACTGTTCAACTCCAGAGTATACGTAAAGGGTGCTTTACACGCTGTGACATCGCTAGCGATCTCGTTAGCGATGTAACATGCCAGATCGCACATCTGATTTGCCGAGATCGCACATGTGACCGGCGCTACAAAAAATGGCGTGTCACATTGCTAACGAGATCGCTAGCGATGTCGCAGCGTGTAAAGCACCCTTAGTGTGGCATTTTAGATTCTTTTGCTTATTTTACTGTTTATTCATTGAAGCCGAAAAGTAGCTATATGTGGAGTAAAGGCAGCTGTCACAAGTGAGCCAAAGGGGCCTAAAGACCCCTCTGCTACATAGGAAGACAGTAATAATATCAATAGATGAAGAGCACATGGTAAATGAGATTTAGCACAGGGGGCTTACTTGGGTCTCTGGACTTAAATATGACTTGTTGTTATACGCTCTTCCAAATGCCTAGCTGCAGATCTAACACCCCCTTTAGCGACATAAGAAGCCACATAACAAGAAACCAGTAATATAAATTGGAGATAGGTAGTGGGCTCTTGTTGATTTTTTATTAAATCCTTGGGAGATACAAGTTATACCTCTATCTCCTCAAAACTGTTGCTAATATAACAAATCAGTATATGGCTTGTCCTGTCTTATGATATTGATTTTCCCCAGGATAAGTCAACAATGTCAGATTGTTGGGGCTACAATGCCCGACATGGATCAGCTGTTCTCAGCACCAAAGGAACTGCACAGCTCTGTTCACTGTGTAGCGACCATTGCTGAGAATTGAAGCTCATCTCCCGTCTGACGAAGCCCCACCGATCTCATAACTGACAATTGTGTTGGATGTATCGAGTCCTCCAGAATTGCATTCTCTTAAGTATCCAACAACTTTCCACGTTTGATTTGAAGGTAATTTTGCACTAATTGGAAACTAAATAAACATATGTGTGCTGTATTGTCCTAATAGAATTTAAAAGCCTCACGGCCTTTAGTTTTATCAGTAGACAAGATTGTAAAGTATCAATGGTATAATAGATCCCATACACTCAAATAGGACACAAGGAGTAAATGCAAATGTGTTATTTATTAGACTATTTGCAAAAAGAAAACGCCACTACCGCAATAGAGCAAAGCCAAGCCAACGTTTCGGCCTGTGTTAGGCCTTTGTCAAGCTATTGCGTATGTTAGACTGGTGGATGGGACGAGTTAGACATCAAAGGACTGTATAATATGGCGTTTACTTTGCAAAGGTACGTTGCAGAGGCCAGGGAGTCCCAGAAGATAGGTGGCGTTTTCTTTTTGCAAATAGTCTAATAAATAACACATTTGCATTTACTCCTTGTGTCCTATTTGAGTGCTTGGGATCTATTATACCATTGAGTGTTACCTTTCCCTTAAGCGCCTCCTTCTTGAGGCAGTAGAGCCCAGCTTTACCCCTATTTTCTAAGATTGTAAAGTATGTGACCAATTTGTAGAGCATGATGTCTACAGCTTTCCGATGGGCTCGCAAGTCAAATGCAAGACTTTCTCCTAACTACAGTGTAATTTTATCTTAATCCTTTCTTAACAATATATTATGTAATTAGTGTTCCATGGGAATCTCTAGCAATAATTTATTTTGCCGTTGTTAATATTTGATAGTGAATCATTAAAGTGAAGCTTCACTCTTGATTAGCGAGAGTTGATTTATACTTTTAATATAGTATTTAGCATTGTAATGTAATACTCATTCTTCCTCTATATAAAAGTAACAAAATTAGCCTTACTTACCTCCTGCCGCTCCAGCACTGCCTATTTGCTACTGCACCCGGTGTTTGTTGACACGGGTTACATTCCTTTAGTAGGTGACCTCTGCAGCCAATCACTAGACATAGCAGTGCCATCCCATCTTCATGGTAAGGACCACTGAACCCAGTAATTGGCTGCAGGTATCACATGATGAAGTCATGGAAACACTTGTCATCAAACACCAGGGCAGCAGCAGAGAGGCAGTGTTGGAGCAGGTATTGAGCACAGGACAACAAACAAAACTGCTGAGATCCGGCATAGAAAGTTTACTGGATGATAAGAGTTCTCATAGTTGTAAATAATATGTCTTGGTAACTTAGAGATGTTTGATATCCACCCTTGGCTCTTCTCCAACCCTGCCAGCACTGCCCATTCAGGGTCCATTTGTTTGTGTAAACAACAACCATTTTGTCTTGGACACCACACATTTGTTGAGATTTATTTCGAAAAAAATTGGGACAGTCATGGCAAATTCAGGACAGTTGGCATACATGGGATTATTTAAACTAATTTAATTGTATTATGTATTATGTACTGTTGTAGCAGCCATCATCTCTTTATTCCACTTTTTTTCTTAAAGGGAACCAATCAGCAGGATTTTCATATATAAAGTAAAGCCAGTGCTATACTGGTACTAGGATGCTGAATGTAAGCATAGCTTCTGTTCAAAGATTGAAGGTTTTATTTCAGAAATATATGCAAGTAAAGTTCCAGAAATGCACTGCTATTTGATTGACAGGTGCAACAGGAAGGGGATATGTGGGTCGGGTCTTGCCATCTATTCCTGACCATGTATGTCTGCCTGGCCTTCCTACCCTGTCGCCATCATAGACATTAATTCCGGTGCAGGCAGCATGATAGCGCCAGTAAAGCATTGACTTTATATATGAAAATCCTCCTGGTTGGTTCCCTTTAAAGGCAGCCTATAAAGAAATGTGTACACCCCTCAAACCATTTATATGTCAGTATAGCCCTTCTCAGGTTCTCAGTCAGTTAGTGCATTGTCACGCCCCAATGCACTTCCAGACACATATACAGAACTTCAAAATGCGATTGTTTGCTGCTGGAGCATAAATAGACAAATTTGCTTATTGTTTTAAAAAGTCACACAGACATAATAATTGAACCTATGATAAAGACAAATAAGCAATAAATAGTAATAGTATGTGTAAATAACATAGAGTCATTATTTTGATCAAAAGAGCATAAAGGCCATCCTACCGCGACAAGGTATACCCCCAATCAGGATGGTCCCTAACTTTTTGTGCTTCACCTCTCAATGTGTCAGCAGGCCTCAAAATAGATGAGAGCAGAGCAGGACCCAGATGCAAACTTAGGGTACATAGTAGACACTATTTTGATCAAAAGAGCAGAAAAGCCATCCTACCACGACAAGATGCACCCCAATCAGGATGGTTCCTACCTCTTTGTACTTCACCTCTCAATGTGCCATCAGGCCTCAAAATAGATGAGGGCAGAGCAGGACCCAGATACAAACTTAGAGGACTTAGTTGACACTATTTTGATCAAATGAGCGGAAAAGCCATCCTACCACGACAAGGTGCACCCCAATCAGGATGGTTCCTACTTCTTTGTACTTCACCTCTCAATGTGCCATCAGGCCTCAAAATAGATGAGGGCAGAGCAGGACCCAGATGCAATCATATAAACAGTATGGGGGGGTTTAGAATATTGTGACATTTTGCTCTTTAAGAAGTACAACACAGCTCTATGTGGGAAAGGACAGTAGTTTGGTTCTAGAAAATGATAAGTAAGGTTATCAGCTGGCCTTAAACATGAGATGGCTGTCGGCCAAACCCTCACTCTTGAGGCCATGATATGTTTTCTGAATACTAAAGCCAAGACATATCCTGATTGCCGGCCACTTTTCTATCGTTTCCCTTAATTAAGTGGAACATGACTTTAATTCAGCCCAGATCAATACGTATCAAGAGCTGGAATATGCTGAGGCTGATCCATAGGAGAGCCTGCACTAATCTCCCAGGATTGTAATACTTGTTCCTGAATTCCTTTAAAATTGTCTTCATGTTCTCTCCAGCGATCTGGGGATTTTCTTGTGCTGGCAGCGCACTTGTATCAGCACCGACGGCTTTTTTTTTTTAGATCCAGATTAATATTTTTAGAATGTAGTTTATACTTTTGTTCAGAATTGCATGGGTGAGGGGTGTTGTCATTTCTAGGTTATTACTGCGGCGTATCTTGTGAGAAAATAAGATTTATTGGGTGGGGTTTATAAAACATTGTAATATATAGGACTGATCAGGTAGTTTTATTTCTGTATTTTTATAGTACAGTATAATTGCTGGTGAAGCCTTTTTAGTAAAGTACACGAAGGAGGAGAAAAGTGAATGGAAAGAAATATTTTCTATTATACATTAACAGAGAAATAGTGGAGGGGAGCAAGAATTGCTGAAGTGTGAAGATCCAAAAGAAGATTCAACCTAAAGCTAATGGAGAACAATAAAAATGAGAGCAGAGAGAGCAAGTGGAGCAGGATAGACGGCAATCTAGAGACCGGACAGAATGGAGAATAGTCAGACATCATTGGTGCAATAAACACGGGGGACAAAAACATGCTTATGGAGTGTTCGCTGTGGGGCGAACACAGCAAAAGTGTGCAGCGGCCCGAACCCTGATCGTGGACACGGGCAGCTGTGCTCTCCTGTGGATACTCACGTCTTCGCAGGAGGGAAGACCCCATGCGTCTAGGACGCAGTGTCTATAGATCGTGTGCACCCACCCTTATGATTATTTTATTACAACATGTAAGAAGTATATCCAGTTTTTCAAAAAATCACAGCAGTACAATATAAAGGGAAGCTGTCACTACTTTTTCTTATATACAGCATTCTAACTTCCTGTATATAAGAGCCCAGGCCGCTGTGTAGAACATAAAAAACACTTTATAATACTTACCTAATGGTTGCACTGTGCTAGAGTTGGGCCATATGGGTGTCTCCTTTGTCCGGTACAGGCGCCGCCTCACACACCTCATAAACACTCGCCGGTCCTGCGCAGGACCTCAATGCCGGCAAGTATGAATGACGTAGACGCGGCATGCACTGCGGCTACAGAAGAAGTACGACAAAGATGGCCGAAAGAGGCAGCACCGGCACTAGAGAACGGAGACACCCATCTTACCCAACTCACCGCAGCGCAACTGTTAGGTGAGTATCATAAAGTGTTATGTTCTACACAGCGGCTTGTGCTCTTATATGCAGTATTCTGGAATGCTGTATATAAGAGCCCGGTGGTGGTGGCCACAGCTTATAGGCTGAAAAACTGGTGACCGGTTCCCTTTAAGGATAAAACAGACTGTGTCTTTAAAGGGACTATTGTTACATTTATTAATGGACTGAACATGGTGTGTGTGTATATATATATATATATATATATATATATATATATATATATATATATATATATATACAGTTAGGTCCAGAAATATTTGGACAGTGACACAATTTTCGCGAGTTGGGCTCTGCATGCCACCACATTGGATTTGAAATGAAACCTCTACAACAGAATTCAAGTGCAGATTGTAACGTTTAATTTGAAGGTTTGAACAAAAATATCTGATAGAAATTGTAGGAATTGTACACATTTCTTTACAAACACTCCACATTTTAGGAGGTCAAAAGTAATTGGACAAATAAACCAAACCCAAACAAAATATTTTTATTTTCAATATTTTGTTGCGAATCCTTTGGAGGCAATCACTGCCTTAAGTCTGGAACCCATGGACATCACCAAACGCTGGGTTTCCTCCTTCTTAATGCTTTGCCAGGCCTTTACAGCCGCAGCCTTTAGGTCTTGCTTGTTTGTGGGTCTTTCCGTCTTAAGTCTGGATTTGAGCAAGTGAAATGCATGCTCAATTGGGTTAAAATCTGGTGATTGACTTGGCCATTGCAGAATGTTCCACTTTTTTGCACTCGTGAACTCCTGGGTAGCTTTGGCTGTATGCTTGGGGTCATTGTCCATCTGTACTATGAAGCGCCGTCCGATCAACTTTGCAGCATTTGGCTGAATCTGGGCTGAAAGTATATCCCGGTACACTTCAGAATTCATCCGGCTACTCTTGTCTGCTGTTATGTCATCAATAAACACAAGTGACCCAGTGCCATTTAAAGCCATGCATGCCCATGCCATCACGTTGCCTCCATCATGTTTTACAGAGGATGTGGTGTGCCTTGGATCATGTGCCGTTCCCTTTCTTCTCCAAACTTTTTTCTTCCCATCATTCTGGTACAGGTTGATCTTTGTCTCATCTGTCCATAGAATACTTTTCCAGAACTGAGCTGGCTTCATGAGGTGTTTTTCAGCAAATTTAACTCTGGCCTGTCTATTTTTGGAATTGATGAATGGTTTGCATCTAGATGTGAACCCTTTGTATTTACTTTCATGGAGTCTTCTCTTTACTGTTGACTTAGAGACAGATACACCTACTTCACTGACAGTGTTCTGGACTTCAGTTGATGTTGTGAACGGGTTCTTCTTCACCAAAGAAAGTATGCGGCGATCATCCACCACTGTTGTCATCCGCGGACGCCCAGGCCTTTTTGAGTTCCCAAGCTCACCAGTCAATTCCTTTTTTCTCAGAATGTACACGACTGTTGATTTTGCTACTCCAAGCATGTCTGCTATCTCTCTGATGGATTTTTTCTTTTTTTTCAGCCTCAGGATGTTCTGCTTCACCTCAATTGAGAGTTCCTTAGACCGCATGTTGTCTGGTCACAGCAACAGCTTCCAAATGCAAAACCACACACCTGTAATCAGCCCCAGACCTTTTAACTACTTCATTGATTACAGGTTAACGAGGGAGACGCCTTCAGAGTTAATTGCAGCCCTTAGAGTCCCTTGTCCAATTACTTTTGGTCCCTTTAAAAAGAGGAGGCTATGCATTACAGAGCTATGATTCCTAAACCCTTTCTCCGATTTGGATGTGAAAACTCTCATATTGCAGCTGGGAGTGTGCACTTTCAGCCCATATTATATATATAATTGTATTTCTGGACATGTTTTTGTAAACAGCTAAAATAACAAAACTTGTGTCACTGTCCAAATATTTCTGGACCTAACTGTATATATATATATATATATATATATATATATATATATATATATATATATATATATATGTGTGTGTATATATATATATATATATATGTATATATAAAAAATATATATATATATATATTTATTTATTTATTTATTTATTTTTTGATGTTTAATTATTTTTAATGCTTTGATATACTTGTATTCATTTCTTTGACAGGAGAACAGAGATAAAAAAGTACATTGCAATAAATCTTTCACTTCATTTTTTTCATAATAGAGCATTTTTAGTTTTTTAAAAAAAAATAAATAAATAAATATATATATATATATATATATTTTATATATACATATATATATATATATATTTATATGTATATATATAAATATATATATATATATATATATATATATATATATATATATATGTATATATAAAAAATATATATATATATATATATATATATTTATTTATTTTTTTTTAAAAAACTAAAAATGCTCTATTATGAAAAAAATGAAGTGAAAGATTTATTGCAATGTACTTTTTTATCTCTGTTCTCCTGTCAAAGAAATGAATACAAGTATATCAAAGCATTAAAAATAATTCTATTGAGAAATACAGCTTGTTCTGACAGAGAAATATGCAAAATAACACAAAAAAAAAGACCAAACTGGCTGCGACGCCAATGGGTATATGAGAGAAGGTAGAGAGAAATATAGCAAATTACTGAAAACAGGAAAGTAAAGGACAGCGATATGTAAAGTAAGTGATGAAGTACCCTTGGGTTGGAGATAATATTCTCTCAGCTAACTACATACTATTTCATGACATTTTTTTCCAACCCATTGACAGACTCTTTCCATTAATATTGGTGTATATTGTACTGATGATTACTTACATAGGAAGGGACGACAGATATGTCCTAGACTTGTCTGCTCTCTGCAGATTGTGCCTGGCTGTAAAGAGAAACACTTTAGCTATTGGGAAAAAATTAAATTTTTAAAAAATTCTCTGTCGAGTACCTCCACTCCAGTGACACTATATAACCACGGCAGATTGTAACCTGATTACACATCATTAAAAGATCAGATTATGTTCACAGAGAGAAGAGCAGTGGAAAGTGAAATGATGTCTGTAATGGTGTCGAAGTGAAGTATTCTTCTCAGTTCATTTCAGGTCTTGCGTCTTCTCACATTCAATCCTTTGAATAGCTTCTCTTCACCCTGAACCAAGTGAGGAAAGGGATTTATAAGTCACTTTAGCCTGATATAATGATGAAGACGTCTAAGTATAATGGCATTCAACTCGAAAAACTTGCCAAAGGATTCTGACCGGTTACATGCCTGACGCCAGGAGCATTGAATAGAATTGTGTTCATGTACAAAGGCAGACTGAGAATAAACTGGGCTTCCAGGCGGCAAGAGTCATGGGCCGCTTATCGACGCTGTAAGGATGAAGCTCAATATCTCTTATTTTGTTCATAGACTTTGCTCCGAAAGTTTAATACAGGCTATAGATACTTTGAAGAATTTCCTTACCAAATTGTAGGTCAAAATTCCATACTATATTAGAGTAGCAACAAAAATAGATGTCAGTAGAAATTGACCGGCAGTGCAAAATAAAAAAACACAGCATACTCATTTCTTATCATAGTGTGTCCCACTCTGGGTAGACCTCTGACAAGTCTGGGACCAGTAGGTTACAACGCCTTATTGATCACAGGTCTACAACTTGTATTTGAGTGAATCTAGTTTCTTTTAGGGATGTAGGGGTTAGGGACTCTTTTCTGTCTGGATGTCCTTTGTAGCCTTAATCTCAGCAGCAGCTTTTTTGTGACCACTCTCCTAAGCTATAAAATGGCACATGTCGTACCATCTGACACTGGTTACAGATTCTCATTCTATGCTGACCACTGTGGAAAGAGCCTGTCTTTGGAAGAAGTTGAGGAGTCATGACTATTCCAGCTGTGGTGCTTCACTGTATTGGAAGAGTTTCCCTTTTTCTGTATATTTTCCGTATGTCGGTCTATCTTACTTTGTGATGTATTATTGCAGTGGTAAGACTAGTGTTCTAGACAGCCTTCTCACTAGCCAGGGGGAGTTCAGGGCAAGTGAGGGCCTAGGCAGATGACGACAACGGGTAGGACCCATATAGAGATGGTAGGGAGCATAGACAGACTCAGGTACAGACTCAAGTGTGTTGCAGGAGCTGTCCTTTCTCCCCTCTCCCTATTGCCAGGGCCCATTTTTGGGATCGGTGGGAATTTCCGCACTAAGTTCACCAGTGAGCATAAATGATAGGCAGAAGGTCAGGAAGTGCTCTGTCATACCCAGAGCACTTAACCCCTCTTTTACATATGTATAAAAATTCTGATTTCTCAAGTTTGCATCAACAGATAGAAAGTATGAAGGCTAAAGGGGGCTTTACACGCAGCAACATCGCTAGCGATGTCACTCGTGAAAGCACCTGCCCCCGTCGTTTGTGCATCACGGACAAATCACTGCCTGTGGCGTACTTACCTTCCTAGCAACGTCGCTGTGGGCAGCGAACAGCCTCTTTTCAAAGCGACGTCACACAGCAGGCGTCCAATAGAAGCGGAGGGGTGGAGAGCAGCTGCATAACAGTCACGTCCACCTCGTTGCCGGAGGACGCAGGTACGGTGTTGTTCGTCGTTCCTGGGGTGTCACACGTAGCGATGTGTGCTGCCTCAGGAACGGCGAACAACCTGCGTCCTGAAACAGCAACGACATTTTGAAAATGAACGACGTGTCAACGATCAGCGATTAGGTGAGTATTTCTGTTCGTTAGCGGTCGCTCGTAGACGTCACACGCAACGACATCGCTAACGAGGCCGAATGTGTGTCACGAATTCCGTGACCCCAACAACATCTCGTTAGCGATGTTGCGTGTAACGGGGCCCTTACAAAATGGATTCCTGGCTATGTTGTCCATATTACTTAATATGGTAAATGTTGAGGGCTTATTAACATAAGGAAAATCAAGACCGGATCTGGAAAAAGGAGATTTTTCCATTTCGTTATATTACATTGGTTTTAAAAAACTACATTTAAAACTGCTCTGTGATAACCTGAAACCATTAATGAACTATTCCATATAGCCTATATGCTGTGTGTCTATCACTATTTGAATATACATGCAAGGCCCGAGAGAGATGGAAGCAGCGGCTTTGGGTTCAATCATCCAGGTATAGCAGTAATCAGATTTTAATAATAATAATAATAATAATAATAATAATAATAATAATAATAAGAATAATATTTTGCTAACATATTCCACATTTTATAATTCAGAACACCAAAAGAAATATTTTTTACATCTTCCTTGATAAAGCCACTATTATCCACAGACTGAACAGAAGGATTCCCTCGTAACATGCCAAAGCAAATCAGATGTCTTGTGCTTGCAGGAAACTCCATACATTGCAGTTCTATCTATACATGCATTATTTCTTTATGTGAGAAGACAGGTCACATCCAGGCGAGGAGATGCTTGTTCTAACATCTTGCTTAACAATGTCTTCCTTGACAATATCGGAGAATGCTGTGGAAACAAGAAGATAAGTATGGGATGAAATGGAAAGTGGCAGCACATGATAAACATAGGCCTTCGATTGTTGTTTAGTGGAGCGTCACAAGATGGCCCACAGTCACGTCTATTTAGTCCATGTCCAATGTCTTGAAATATTACAAGGTCCCCAGTGAGAAGAACATAATCCAAAAATAAAATGAATGGGAATTTCTATTTATATAGCTTAACATTTTTTAGGCAGTTGTTCAATGTCCAAAATTGGCGTTTACGCACCCGTAGCCATTGCTGGTGGTCTTCGGTCAATTCATCCTCAGCTGTGCTGTTTATGCTCCAAGCATAAATGTCATTCACTTATTATTCAATGGACATGGGTTTTTATGAGGGGATACAATGACGAGAGGACAGAGGTACTGAATTTTGGGGATACAGTGTATTAATTAAGAGAAAAAACGTTAGAAACATGGGTTGAAACAGAAGCATATGTACATATTGCGGGAATTTTCTGTTGGCAGGAAAAGAACTGGAGACTGCCCTATTACTACCAGAATATTGGAACCTAAAAGAGAAAATATAAAATGCAAATGTGAACAGAGAATAAAATAAGTATTGAAAATCTATCACAAACTCATAATTGCATTTACAGGACATACAGTTTAAGTCAGCATAAGGCTACTATTCAGGCAAAGTGCTTGGTGCACCCTTGGTGTGGCCGAGCAGTTCAGTGCACATACCACCTACTTGTTTTGCATCCATCTCCGCCCTTTCGTTCCTTCCTTGATTTCTCTGGCTTTATAGGAGCTGAAAGAAGGTGGAAATAGAATTATAGGGAACCTGTCACCGGATGTTCATAACACTTACCTAACAGTCGATGCAGAGAAGACCAGTCGGATGGGCGTGTCCGTTCTCCGGGTCCTGCGCCTCCTCTTTCGGCCATCTTCGTCCTCTTTCTGAAGCTAGTGTGGATGACGCATTCTCCGTCATCTACACTAGCCGACAGTGAGGTCCTGCGCAGGCGCACTTTGATCTGCCCTGAGGACGAAGATAGCCGAAAGAGGAGGCGCGGGACCTGGAGAACGGAGACGCCCATGCGACCGGTCTGTTCCACACCGACCGTTAGGTAAGTATTATGAACATCCGATGACAGGTTCCCTTTAAAACAGTCCCTCCATCATAAGCCTTCAACGGATGTTATGTTACACCACATAACTTTCACCAAAAGTAACCCCCATTATGTGGAATGAGGTGCACAGAGAGGTATGTCATTGAAAAGGTCCACCTATTTCATTAAATGGGTTGGCAACTGCTTTTTCTGTGATGTCCAATTCTTAGGATAGACCATCAATATTTGATCAGTGGTGGTACAACATCCGGCATACTCACCGATCAGCTGTCACCAGCGTTGGTTGGCAGTTCTTGAACACAGCAGCTCCGTCATTTCTATAATTACCTCAGCCGGCTACTGAAGATCCACGTCTTATTCTGATTAATAAAATGGCCATCAAAATTCTGGGATGTATCAAGACAAGCATTGAATCTAGATCAAGAGAGGTAATTATTCCCCTATACTCTGCCCTAGTTATACCCCACCTGGAATACTGTGCACAGTTCTGGGCTCCCAAATTCAAGAAAGACATTGATATATTGGAGCAAGTCCAGAGAAGAGCAACCAAGATGGTAGAAGGTCTGCAACCCATGTCATATGAAGACCGGCTAAAAGAACTAGGGATGTTTAGATTGAAAAAGAGAAGGCTGAGAGGAGACTTAATAGCAGTCTACAAATATCTCAAAAGTAGTCACAGTGCAGAGGGAACTACCCTATTCTCATTAGCACAAGGAAGTACAAGAAGCAATGGGATGAAACTAAAAGGAAGCAGATTCAGATTAGACATTAGGAAAAACATTCTGACAGTGAGGGCAGTCAGTGAGTGGAGCAGGCGACCACGGGAGGTAGTGAGCTCTCCATCAATGGAAATCTTCAAGCGGAAACTGGATAAACACATAGCTGGGATGGTTTAAGAAAGCCTGCACTCGCAGGGGGTTGGACCCGATGGCCCTTGAGGTCCCTTCCAACACTACCATTCTATGGTTCTATGATTTGTAGTACCCAGCCATGTGGACTATAATTTTGATGGAGCTGCTGTGTCCTGGGATTCATTCTGAATAATCATAGTTAATATTCACTCATCACTAATATATACATGTGAGATCAATACAAGGACTGGCACATGACTTATTTCTTCCAAAGATAATACTAAGGACCAGGGGGCACTCACTGCGAGTGGAAGAAAAGCAATTCCGGCAGCTAAATAGGAAAGGGTTCTTTACAGCTAGAGCAGTCAGACTGTGGAATCCCCTATAACAATATAATATTGTTATACATTAACATTACTACAATAGCAGATACTATAACAGCTTTTAAATAACGGTTGCATGATTTCCTCAGTACACACAACATTGTTAGTTATAGAAAATTTTAGTGACAATAATGTATAATTCATGGAAGAACTTGAGGTCTTTTTTTCATCCTACTATCTAATATATAAAGCTGAATGTGTGTATGTGTGTGTGTATGTATGTATGTCCGGGATTGGCATCCGCACCGTCCAGCTACAGCCACAAAATTTTGCACACTCACACTTCTGGACCCCAAGAGCGTCATAGGCTATGTTTCGAGGGGAAATTTTAACCCCGCGCTTTACAGTTATTCGCCAAAAAACCTGCCTCTATTAAAGCGAATGGAGCTGGAAGCCACAGTGCAGCCAGAACTTCAGAAGAATGCGCAGCCACGCCCTTATATGGAATGTTGGTGTGTCACAATGTAGCCAGGGAAAGAGACAGACACAGACAGGGAAAGAGGCAGACACAGACAAGGTAAGAAACAGACAAAGACAGGGTAAGAGACAGACACAAAGAGACAGACACAGACAAAGAGACAGACTGACAGGGAAAAAGACAGACAGGGAAAGAGAGGGAAAGAGAGACAGGTTAAGAGACAGACACAGACAAAGAGACAGACTGACAGGGAAAGAGACAGACAGGGAAAGAGAGGGAAAGAGACAGACAGGGTAAGAGACAGACAAAGACAGGTAAAGAGACAGATAAAGAGACAGACACAGGGAAAGAGACAGGGAAAGAGGGAAAGAGACAGACAGGGAAAGAGAGGGAAAGAGACAGACAGGGAAAATGACAGAGATAGATAGACACACAGGGAAAGAGACAGACAGACAAAGAGATAGAGAGAGAGAGACAGAGAGATATATACAGAGGGGGAGACAGACAGAGAATGGGAGAGAAACAGAGAGACAGTTATTATCCCAGGCAGCGCGTGGTGGTATGGTACTCGGGGATATGAACACACACACAAAATGCACCACACACTACCACGTGCTTGGACACGTATACCACCCTCAGCACACATCTCACCACACATACACCAACCTCGCCACATAATCGCCCTAAAACACACACAAGTCTGGTATTATCCTTCAAAAATAAAAATCTGATTAATAAGAAGCCAAACTACAAAAACAACACATGTACCATATAGGAAATACAGCAGCTGTCAGTCACATGACCTATCTATTATGTGTATGTGTGAGCTAATATATACTGTCAGGGGGGAGGGCTTTCTGTTGCCTGGAGATTTATCAGGCTGCCAATAGCAACCAATCACAGCTTAGCTTCTATTTTGCTACAGTTAATTAATCTGAACTCTGATTGGTTAATATAGGCAATAATTTAATAATTACATTTCTATCTATTTGTTTTGTGGTTTTTGTGTGCAGAATACATTTTTGTTAATACATTCTATTGTGTTAACAGCAGTTATTAACCCGGGCGAAGCCGGGTAGTACAGCTAGTGTACTATAAAGCAGCTTGAAGAAAGTGAAATGTTTTCTGGTGAAAAACAGGGCAGTTTTCTCCCTAGAACATGATGTCACAGATGTTACTGTAGTAAAAGGTGACAAGATATCCGCAACAGACAGCGACAACGTAAAAGGCTGGAGAGGTAAAGCAGGGACAAAATAACAAAGTAATAGGGGGATCGTGCTTCTTACACTCTCGCTGCAATTTAGAGTTTTTCCACCGGAGTCCAGGAAAGAGTAACGAAATCAACTCTGTGTCAAACGAAGAAAGCAGAAAAAAATCCCGCAGAATATTACATCTCGCCTCTCTTGTGTTGAGCGCTGACTCTCTCCACATCCAGTGAATATCCGCAGGTTTATGATTAAGCTTGGCTGTGTATGAGGAAAGACTACATAAAGATGTGTTGAAGTGAATGCATCTCATCATACTGGCATGTTTATTCATCGAAAAGCTATAAAAAGAACCCTGCCTCTGATGTAACAAGGATCTCTCTAATATGTGTAGGTTGTGACGTATCCATAGACTGATGTGTTCCAAAACCTTGGAGGAACGTAAAGTTCACAGGGTCACAGTAGTGCGTGTGTGAGTGTGTGTATGTATATATATATATATACATTTATTATTTCTTACAGGAGTTTACTATTATATTTGGTAATTTTTATGACAGTTCCAGTTTTAACCTAAAAGTGAGTTAATGCGCTATTATTTTCGCCTCGTTCCAGTAAAATAAAGGGAGCGGAGCTGTAATACCAGATACTCCCATGGACAATCATGGTTATTTTCCTGGAAAGAAGTATTTCTACCTGAAAATTAAAGAGTTTTCTCTCCTCTGTTTAGTTGACAAGAACTCTAGGGTACATGCACATGATCAGAACCCGCTGTGTCCTAGACGTGGTGAGTTCTGACCGCTGCTAGTCTCCACCACTGGAGACCGTAGCTGCCCGTGCCCATGATCCGGGCTCAAGTAGTTGTGGTCTCTTGCTTGTGTTCTCCCTACGGAGGACGCCTGCAACTCCCCAGCAAAGAACTGACATACTACGGCTCGGAAAGCCACACCACAGTTCAGTGTTTGCTGCGGAGAAAACGAGCACAATGGGCATGAGATTTCTAGAAATCCCATCCACTATGCTTGTGTACCGCCCCGCGCTTGGCCGCAGCCGAGCCGCTTGGATCCGGGCTCGTTTGGTGGGTGGCTCGAGCGCCTCCGGACCCAGGGGTCACGTCGCTCTGAAGGGAGGCTGGCGCTACGTGAGGGGACTTCGGTGGGGAGGTTCACGGCTGAGGCCGTGGTGTTTAGGGATGTAAGTTCGTGACGCCACCCAAGGGTTGTGGTGAGTGTGGACACCACCGCTGCTGTTAACTAGGCTCCCGGGGATGGTGTTGTGCAGCCTGGTGTTGACCCTTCCGTGGGTAGGGGCTGATGGTCCCGGGGCCCGGTGGTTGCGAGGTGCGGGCGTGTTAGTGTGGTGCGGTTCGGTGCGCAGCCCGAGGGCACTGTTGTACTCACTATGACAGATACACCGGAGTCTCTGGTAAACCAAAAAGGATGGTGGTCGGTGCCCGCAGCCGGCTGCGTCTGGTCCCCCACCAGGTTGGTGGTCTCCTCCTTTCTCCTGCACCTCTTTTTGTAGAACTTGACTGCCTATGCTTCAGCAACGGTAGTCCGCTCCCTGGCTTTATGTGTGTCGGGGAACCCGTTTGCTCGCAGGCGCTGGCCCGTGGGATCTCTCTGCCTGTGCGGTGGCTTTCTATCCCCCTCGGTGGGCTGTTGCCGTCTTTCGGGTCTTGGGACGGGAAACAACCTAAGGTCCAGACCTCAATCAGTAAATTCGACGTGGTCCAGTGGCTTCTGGAACTCGTTCTGGGTCTGAGTAACACTCCTGGTACTCCGGTTTCCAGTTGGTTCCCCAGTTCGGTACCGGCGGGCTACTACCTTGTTACCCTGTCCCGGTCCCTTACGGTTCCACCAGCCGTCTTCCCGGATCCTGCATGCGGCAACCACTGTCTGCCTTCTGGTCACAGGGTATCTGGGCTACGACCCAGACCCCTGACAGACATTTACTCTTTACTACTACACTCTTTCACCTCCACAACTGATCTCTTCTCCTCCCTAACTTCATCTGCTGTGTTTTCCCGCCTCAGGCTATCCGAACTCCTCGGTGGGCGTGGCCAACCGCCTGGCTCCGCCCCCTGGTGTGAACGTCAAGACCTGAGAGGGGTGACTCAGGGTTTTTAGGTTGGCTGCTGTCACCTTGTTAAGGGAAGGGTGTCTGTGCAAGGGTCTACCTGTGACTACCTGGCTAGTCCAGGGCGTCACACTTGTACTGTACACCGCAGCGTTCTGAATGCAGCTGAAGCATGCTGCATGCAAAACGCTGTGGACGATGATCGTGGGCACACAGCCTTAGACCTACAGTTTCATACAGCTGTCATTAGATCTGCCAAGCAAATCTATCTAGTCCAGCAGCCATCTTTTAAATGGCGTACGTGGTGACCCCAGCTTTTGCAGAAACTGACATCCTGAAAAAATATTTTTCCATCTTGCATTGTTATTAAATCATTACATTGAATTATGGCCCTTTAGTACAACTAGGTCCCTCTGACTTTTTTGCTGCACGACATGTATATTCACCATGCAAGGGTCCTGCTAGTTGGGAAACTGATCTAGAAATGATGACTACGATAATTATGCCCTCTAAATCTATGCACTCATTGTGATGAATAGTTTGTAAAGTAGTCAGGCCTCAATTTTGCAAATATACAGCAAAGAAATGCCATTTGATCATACTGTGCGGATGCAGATTAAATCTGAGGTACATGGTGTTAATCGGATGCATGATCGGACCTCAGTCGCAGTGGCACTCGCATGACACTTGGCTCCTGCTGTGCTGCCAGCGTGAGCCGAGTGTCATGCGAGGATCGCAGTAGATCCCCGTGTGGCCCCGGCCTTAGGCCTAAGACACATGGCATGAAAATCGGAGCTAGTGGAATGCGATAAAACATCGCCTTCCACTAGGACCAATATTAGCCTATGTGCCAGCACCCATGATCGATTATTTTCTCAGCCCTAATTGGACCGAGAAAACAATTGCAGCATGCTGCGAGTGTAATGCGATCCTTGTTTCTCTCGCAGCCATTCAAGTCTATGGGGTGAGAGAAAAATCGCACTGCACTTGCAGTACACCGGTGTAGTGCGAGTGCAGAGCGAGAATGGCAATAACAGAGGAGAGAGGGAGATAAATCCCTCCCTCTCCTCCGCAGTGTCGGCCCTCCCCTCCTCAGCACTGGCCCGCCCCTCCTCAGAGCTGGCCCGCGCCAGGCAGCTGAGGTCTGATTGCATGATCGGACCTCAGTCGCAGTGACACTCGCATGAGACTCGGCTCCCGCTGTGCTGCCAGCGTGAGCTGAGTGTCATGCAAGGATCGCAGTAGTCCCCCGTGTGCCCCGGCCTTATTCCTCATGTTTGGGTCCTGTGTGACTGAGTTTTGGTCCCCCCCTCATGTGTCTATTTTCTGTGGGGTTACCGCTCTGATCCCGGTCCTCCCCTTGGGTGGTGGGAGGGGATACGAGGTCAGGAGCAGGGCCAGGGTGGTGGTACAGACTTTCTCACCTTCAAAGGTAATTCTGGGATCATGGATAACTATGGTCCCTTAGCCTGAGGGTCAGTCCAGGAGCCCTTATGCCCGTTACCTCCATTCCCTCCCATGACACACACTCATTACAAGATGAGCCAATAAGTTCCAGTTCAGAACTCAAACTGCACTCTAGGAAGCAAGAAATTAAATTTTATATCATGTCTTAATGAGGTCTCAGGTGCCCAGTGGATGATGCTAAGCTTGATAAGTTGGTCAGGATCTCCTCACTAAACCCTACCTCGAACTACCAGTTGGACCTTGATTGACTGTCCCAGCAGTCTTCACTTTCTTCTGAACTCAAAGTTTTTGCATCATAGTGTCAATGATGGCTAGCAAAAGAAGAGTACACAGTCCTCCGTTTGCACAAAATTTCAGTGCTCAATAAATACAGCTTGACAACGACATCTCATGCTGTTCACAAGTGAAGTTATTGTCTGCTGAGGCATGGCATCACACTCTTCTTAAAAGCCGACCCTCAGGTCATTGAGGTTCTAGGGTACAGAGTTGCAGTCCTCTACACGGAAACTCAGCTGATCCCATAGGTTTTCTCTGGGAATCAGGTCTGGAGTAAGTGCAGTCAAGGCATTCCATTTCAGGTACCCCAGTCTCCAGCAGCCGCTCCCTAGTTATGCAACCTTGATGATCTGGAGCTTTGTCGTCCCTGAATATTAAATTAGGCCTGCGTTTTTCATGCAGGACTAGAGGCACAAGGACTGGATTAATAATGTTATTCCAGTAGCAGATGCTTGTCACTGTACCATTCACAAAGTGTATATTGACCAGACACCCCTGCCCACCGTGTAACATCACCACCAAGAAAGGTTCATCTGGTAGCATCAGTGGCTGATTTATAACGCTCTCCTTGACGTCTCCAACATTGTTGTTGTCCAGCATTTCTGCTTCATGTGAATTGACTTTCATCAGTTAACAGCACTGAGGCCCACTGGTCCCTCGTCCAGCGAGATGATGATGCTGTCACGGCCGGGCGGTCGGGCAGACCCAGGAGGTGGATCCACTGGACCGAACTCTCTGAGATGGTGGTAGGGAGTCCGGCAGCTGAAGCACTGATGGGCAGTAGAACAGTCCGTGCAAGAGAAGGCAGCGGAGGAGTCCCAGGGACCACGGAGTCACAGAAGGTGGTCTTGGTGACGTAGCTCAGGTTCGGAGGCCGAGGTGATATCAGGCGGGGTCCGGAACCTCTGGAGCAAGATGACGGGTCACCGCAGGGATCCGGGATGGTACGGACTGTCAGATGGCAGACGGACAGCGTGCGGGGATCAGGACACGGCAGACTGGATGGCGAGGCAGGTACGGCTCTACAAAGACAGATAGGTGAGTACAGGCACATAAACACCAAGAGACCTGACTCCTAGCTCAGGGAACACGAAGATCAGGCCCCGCCCCCTTGGACAATGACCCCCTATATACCCTGTACCTGTGCAACCTCATTTCCTGTTAATGGACGCTGGCCCTTTAAGAAAGGGTCAGTGACCGCGCGCGCGCCCTAATGCGCATGCGCGCCGCCCGGGTGCCAGAAGCCAGGGAAGGAGGCTGCGAGGAGGACGCAGGGGAGCCGGCCAGGTCCAGGGAAGCTGTCGGGCGCCGGGATCGGGGGCCCGGAGCCCTGGGACGGACGGAATCCGGTGACTGGGGAGCGGAGAGCGTGGCAGGTGAGCCGGGGAACGGGGGTGAGGACCCGGGGAGCGTGACAGTACCCCCCCCCCCCACGCCCCCCTCCCCGCAACCGGGACATGAAGGCACGGATAAGAGGAGTGCCCACGTTCTCCCTGGGCTCCCAAGACCTATCCTCAGGACCATACCCTTCCCAGTCCACCAGGAAGAACTGTCGACCTCGTACGGTCTTCATGGCCACGATATCCCTTACCGCATAGATGTCATCATCGGCAATAGGAGGAGGGGCCGGACTGGCAGCAGCGGAGAAGGGACCAAGGACAACCGGCTTGAGCAGAGAGACGTGGAAGGAGTTGGGTATCCTCATCGTGGCCGGGAGCTGTAGCTTGTAGGATACCTCATTGATCTTGCTGAGGACCTTAAACGGCCCGATGTAGCGAGGACCCAGCTTGTAGGAAGGTATCTTCAATCGGATGTACTGGGAAGCAAGCCAGACCAGGTCACCAGGAGAGAAACACGGAGGATCCAGACGTCTCTTGTCAGCGTGTTTCTTCATCCGCTGGGAAGCGCGCCCAAGGGACGCTTTGACAGAGTCCCAAATGGTAGCAAAGTCACGAACTGCAGTATCAGCAGCCGGAACATCCGATGAAGGGGATATAGGCAATGGGACGGCGGGCTGGAGTCCATAAACAACATGGAAGGGAGATTCGGAGGATGACTCACTGACGTGGTGGTTATGGGAGAATTCAGCCCAAGGCAGAAGCGAGGACCAGTCGTCGTGATGGGCGTTGACATAGTGACGTAGGTATGAGGTCACGATTTGATTGACCCTCTCCACTTGGCCGTTAGACTGAGGATGGTAAGAAGAAGAAAAGTCCAGAGTCACTCCCAGATGTTTGCATAGAGCCCTCCAGAAGCGGGAGGTGAACTGAGTTCCTCTGTCGGACACTATGTGGGATGGAAAGCCATGCAAGCGGAAGATGTGATGTATATAGGCTTCCGCGAGTTCCTGAGCAGAGGGCAGTCCGGCCATAGGAACGAAGTGGGCCATTTTGGAGAATCGATCAACCACGACCCATATGACTGTGTGCCCGGAGGATAATGGCAAGTCCGTAATAAAGTCCATTGCTATGTGTTGCCATGGGACTGAGGGTATCGGTAAAGGCAGAAGACGGCCATGGGGCAAGTGTTTGGGCGTCTTGTTCCTGGCACAGGAGGAGCAGGCAGAGACAAAAGCAGCGACGTCCGTGCGAAGGGATGGCCACCAGTAATGGCGTACAATCGCACCCCATGTTCTCTTCTGACCAGCATGCCCGGCTGTTTTTGAGGCATGACCCCAGTGTAACACTTTTTGCCTGTCGGTATCGGAGACATAGGTCTTCCCGGGCGGTATCTGGGCTAGGGTAACAGGGGCCACCGGAATGATGTTGCTAGGACAGATGATGGGTTGGGTAGTCTCTTCCTCCTGCTCCATGGGCATGAAAGACCTGGACAAGGCATCAGCGCGTACATTCTTGTCCGCGGGTCGGAAGTGAAGCTGAAAGTCGAACCTGGCAAAGAATAAGGACCACCTGGCTTGCCGTGGGTTCAGTCGCTGAGCGGACCGCAGGTATTCTAGGTTCTTGTGGTCCGTGTAGATGATCACGGGATACACTGCACCTTCCAGGAGGTAGCGCCATTCCTCCAGTGCCAGTTTGACTGCCAAGAGCTCTCGGTCCCCGATGGTATAGTTGCGTTCAGGCGCTGAGAAGCCCTTGGAGAAGAATCCGCAAGTCACCATCTTCCCGGAGGAGGACTTCTGCATGAGCACTGCTCCGGCTCCTGAGGAGGAGGCATCCACCTCCAAGGTGAACTGGCGGTTCAACTCCGGACGGTGAAGTACAGGCGAGGAAGCAAAAGCCCGCTTCAAAGAGCCAAACGCGGCGTCGGCCGCAGGCGACCAGTCCTTTGGATTTGCCTCTTTCTTAGTCAAAGCGGAAAGTGGAGCAGTCAGAGCAGAGAAGTGGGGGACGAATTGGCGGTAGTAGTTGGCGAATCCCAGGAAGCGTTGGATTGCCTTCAGTCCAGAAGGGGGAGGCCAGTTAAGAATGGCGGAGACCTTCTTGGGATCCATCTGCAGTCCAGTCTCAGAGATGATGTACCCCAGAAAGGGGAGAGAAGACTGCTCAAAGACACACTTCTCATACTTTGCGTACAGACGGTTCTCTCTTAGTCGTCGTAGAACCAGCTGTACGTGCTCTCTGTGGGTTGGGAGGTCCGGAGAGAAGACAAGAATGTCATCTAGATATACTACCACACAGGTGTAGAGGAGGTCTCGGAACACGTCGTTCACCAGTTCTTGGAAGACGGCAGGGGCGTTACACAGGCCGAAGGGCATCACGCAGTACTCATAATGTCCATCGCGCGTATTAAACGCGGTCTTCCATTCGTCACCAGAGCGGATGCGCACCAGATTGTAAGCACCCCGAAGATCCAGCTTGGTGAACAGACGAGCTCCTCTAAGCCGGTCAAACAATTCGGGGATGAGCGGCAGAGGGTACTTGTTCTTAACAGTGATCTGATTCAGACCCCGGTAGTCGATGCAGGGACGTAAATCGCCCTCTTTTTTCTTGACAAAGAAGAAACCTGCTCCAGCATAACGAGGAGGTGACGCCAAACGGAGTCGGGAAGCATCTGACGAGGTTGCCACTGGTGCGGGGGCCATGGCTTGCCTGGCGGGGGACCTGGGTGCCGCAGGCGTCATTGATGCTTGTAATGTGTACAGGCGGGTGTCCACGGAGGTCATGAATTGCAGCATGCGGGTCTGGACTTCACGCTGGCGTTGGAGTTCCTCTTGCAGAGCCATTAGTGCTGCAGCGGGATCCATGGCCTGATCTTACTGTCACGGCCGGGCGGTCGGGCAGACCCAGGAGGTGGATCCACTGGACCGAACTCTCTGAGATGGTGGTAGGGAGTCCGGCAGCTGAAGCACTGATGGGCAGTAGAACAGTCCGTGCAAGAGAAGGCAGCGGAGGAGTCCCAGGGACCACGGAGTCACAGAAGGTGGTCTTGGTGACGTAGCTCAGGTTCGGAGGCCGAGGTGATATCAGGCGGGGTCCGGAACCTCTGGAGCAAGATGACGGGTCACCGCAGGGATCCGGGATGGTACGGACTGTCAGATGGCAGACGGACAGCGTGCGGGGATCAGGACACGGCAGACTGGATGGCGAGGCAGGTACGGCTCTACAAAGACAGATAGGTGAGTACAGGCACATAAACACCAAGAGACCTGACTCCTAGCTCAGGGAACACGAAGATCAGGCCCCGCCCCCTTGGACAATGACCCCCTATATACCCTGTACCTGTGCAACCTCATTTCCTGTTAATGGACGCTGGCCCTTTAAGAAAGGGTCAGTGACCGCGCGCGCGCCCTAATGCGCATGCGCGCCGCCCGGGTGCCAGAAGCCAGGGAAGGAGGCTGCGAGGAGGACGCAGGGGAGCCGGCCAGGTCCAGGGAAGCTGTCGGGCGCCGGGATCGGGGGCCCGGAGCCCTGGGACGGACGGAATCCGGTGACTGGGGAGCGGAGAGCGTGGCAGGTGAGCCGGGGAACGGGGGTGAGGACCCGGGGAGCGTGACAGATGCCTTTGCCTGATGATGTGGTCAGTTATCCTTGCAGGTTGTCTAGCACGCAGACCACGTCGATGTAAACGGTGTCGAAGGGTCTGACGGGACACTTTGGTACCTCTCACTTCCCTTAAATGTGCCTAGAGTTGTGTGGCATTCATCATCTGGTTCTAAAGGGCATTGTTCACAATGAATCGGTCACCAGTCTCTCTGTATCTCTTTTGCAACCTGCTGATGACACTCTGACACCTTAAGCTTAGTGGCCTTTTCCATCTGAGAGCATCCTGCTTCTCTCACAATGGCGAGGTACTGTCCTTCAATTAGGTGTTGTTTTGGGCTCATGATTTCAATATGTGAACAGCATGATGAGGAGGACTTTTTAATTCCAATTCTAATTGAACCCTTAAATTTATTGGGCAATTCATGGATCAAACAACTGTTGTGAATTTTGCCATTAAGCTCCTTGTTAGAGAACAGAAATTTGTACAAAATGTACTGAAACGGACATGTGCATTGAAGAGTTTAGAGACGTTTACATTAAGTTCACCTGGAAAGGTTAGAGTGCAATTTAGGATCATCCTGACGTTTCACCCAAAAGTTAAATATCCCTAACTTTTTGTGAGTGGTGTATGTACAGTAAATGAATTCTTACCTAAGCCTGATTAGAATCCAGCTTGTAAACATGCACCGATGTGTCAGGAACTAGGTGATTCCAGTGAGCGAATAAGGGAGAGTAAAACATAATTGCGCCATTGACTGTCAATTTCCAGCTTGTTGAAAATAGTCGTTTGTGATGTTTGGATTATGGGTGTGGTGTAAGAGGTGCCTGATCAGCACTCTGGCTGGCAACGCTAGCGCATGCTTGCCACAATACAATATAGCACAGTTAAGGGTACTTTACACGCTGCGACATCGCTAGCGATCTCATTAGCGATATGAAATTCTAGATCGCAAGTGCGATCGTTCGAGATCGCACATGCGTAAAATGACCTATGTGCGATCTCAAAAGATCGCACTTGCGCTCTAGAATTTCACATCGCTAATGAGATCGCTAGCGATGTCGCAGCGTGTAAAGTACCCTTTAGCCTATACAGAGTGATGTCACTCATTAAGGAATAGTCCGTGATCCAGGGTGCTATTGCTAACGCGTTTCAAAGGAAGCGTCCTTCATCATGGGAAAGCGCTGCATAGGCACCTCTACCACCCATCATCCACAAATCACAAACTCTTGGATATCGACAGCCAATGGGCAAGTACTTTACTGTCCCCTCTTCGCTCCCCGGAAACTGGATTACAGACATATACGAGCGTGTTACAAGCTGGACACTAATCAGACTTAGGTAGGATTTTATTTATTATATAAGCAGGATTCATGGCAAGTTTTGTGACAATTGATTTTAGGTGCGTTTTTAGCATGGTTTCCCTATTTATAAATTTATATTCTTTGGATTTAGCAAGTTGCAGCAAATAGCTTCCTGCTCACTGTGAATGAAGGACCTACGGGTTGAAGCGCCAGTGTATTAGTATATATATTGTTACTTTCTTGCTAATGGTTTCACACTTCAAGCATCCCTAAAATGATCCTCTTTACAGAATTAAACATTCCGCGTCTGGGGCTTGATTATCGCAGGAGAGCGCGGATGAGTCATAAACATAGACAAGTAATGCAACGTTATATTTTAAATATTATTAAGGTCTACTTCTTATAAAGAAAACTCTTCATTGTGATTTAGTTTTATTAGCCGTTAGCTGGCTTCCTTATTGCTGTTCCCAAGATGGGACATTTGTAAGCACTTGGTTTCGGGAGAAACATTCTTGTATGACTCTGTAAAAGGTTCTCGCTAGGAGCTCTGGATAAACTATTGTTTCCATTCCGTAGACTTGCTGCTTGCTGGTTTTATCTGTCCCTCTGCCAGTAAAAAAAAAGATTCTTAGTTCTTGTGTATTTTACTAATTGTTATCAGTGGTTTATAAAGAGAGGAAATGGAATATAAAGGTTATTCTACCATCACGACCATAGCGGCCAAAGTGCCAAAAGGCTTCAGTTTAACGAGACCTGAATAATCATTTGACTTCTGGAAATTTGTATATATTTTTTTCTATTGATATTTTATGGATTTTTCTGTTAATAAATTATTTTATTTATGGTATAGAAATACAATGTTTACCAAAAGAAAGCAAAAATCCATAAGGTAAGGTAGATGATGGCAGAAGAAGAAGAAAATAATTCTCTGAGCTGGAGGCAACAATGAATATACTGTCAATTATAATGTCTCCGGTGACACCTGAGAAAAAGATGGGTACAGCCGAAACGCGTAAACTTTAATGATCTTTGCTCATTCCTAGTGAACATTTGGATCTTGATTATTTGGGAGCACCAGGTACCTGTATTTCATACCTTGTATTGCACTCTGCTAGAATCTCTTTTGGAGGATATCCCGACAGAATATGAGGTCAACTGCACTCTCTCCTACTCTCATATTAAATGTATATGGAGTTGTGCACTATTTGCACAACCTATCCAGGAGAGAGACTTTTCTTATTTTGCCACAATGATTTTCTCCCTTTCCTGCATCAATAATAAAAAAAAACATAGAAGACATGATAGAGAGAATGGAAAACACTAAATAGAACTTGAGGGCAGATCCTCCTGGGTGGAGAAGGGAAGAGGACAAAGAGTTAAAAAAGGGGATCAGGATAAAGGAAGAAAAAATAGAGGCAGGGGGGAAGTGGTAAGAGACCTAAAAAAAATACTGTTGCAGCAATAATCTGAATTACTCTTAATTTGAAAAGCCTTGACTAAAAGTCTGCAGTTACTTTAGGCTGAAGATCTAAAACCTATGTCACTCCAGCTCTATTCCTCAGGCCTGCAACACACATCCGTGCCTCCGGTACGTGTTTGGTACGTTTTTGAACGTACTGGAGACACGGAGACACGTTGACCAATGTTACCCTATAGTAGATGGCACACACACGTAAAATCACACGGAATGTGTGTCCGTGTGGTTAGTACGTGTGTGCGTTTTTCCACACGGTCGACATGTCCGTTTTTGGCCGTCAACACGCAGGCACGGACCCGCTAAAATCAATGGGTCCGTGCCTGCACGGACGGCACACATAGCATGTCCGTGTTCAGCACGTAATGTCCGTGTGCGTTTTTAAACGAATGATGTCGGGTTTGTGGGGTTTTTTTTGTTAAGTCTACTTACCTTTTTTTCTGCTGTTCTCAGTCATCATCCCTTTGGCGCTCGGTCTGTATCTTCCCCTGTCGCATGCTCACCGATCCCCGATCACCAGTGCGGCGAAGAACAGCTGTTCCAAAGATACGCGGCTTCAATTAATTTGAAAATGCCATTATCATTAATCAATCTACCATTCCCTGCTTCCCCTGCCCACAGGCGCCTATGATTGGTTGCAGTTAGACACGCCCACACACTGAGTGACAGCAGTCTCACTGCAACCAATCACAGCCGCCGGTGGGCAGGTATATACTGTGCAGTAAAATAAATAATTAAGTATAAAAAAACGACGTGCGGGCCCCCCCAATTTTGATACCAGCCAGGGTAAAGCCATACGGTTGAAGGCTGGTATTCTCAGGATGGGGAGCTCCACGTTATGGGGACCCCTGCAGCCTAAAAATATCAGCCAGCAGCTGCCCAGAATTGCCACATCCACTAGATGCGATAGTTCTGGAACTCTACCCGGCTCTTCCCGATTTGCCCTGGTGCGTTGGCAATCAGGGTAATAAGGAGTTAATGGCAGCAACCCATAGCTGCCACTAAGTCCTAGATTAATCATTGCAGGCGTCTATGAGACACCCCCAATGATTAACATGTAATTTAAAGTTAATAAACACACACAACGAAAAATCCTTTATTTGCAATAAAAAACACTAACAAATACCCTCGTTCACCACTTTATTAAGCCCCAAAAACCCATCCATGTCCGGCATAATCCACGGAGGTCCCGCGTCGCTTCCAGCTCTGCTACATGAAGGTGACAGGAGCTGCAGAAGAACACCGCCGCTCCTGTCAGCTCCACGCAGCAACTGAGGTGAGTAGCGCGATCAGCGATGATGTCACTCAGGTAACTCGCGGCCACCGCTGGATCCTCCAACTGTGAATGCAAGTCGCCCAAGTGACAGCGATGAAGTCACAGGTGAGTTTCGGTCTCGGGGGGGAGGACTCCAGCTGGCCGCGGGTAGCCTGAGTGACGTCAGCGCAAATCGCGCTGCTCACTTCAGTCACTCAGGGGATTAGCGGTCACCGGTGACTCCTTCACGGGTGACCGCTAATCAGTACGCGACACTCAGACAGAGCCGCGGTATGACAATGAAGTCGGGTGAAGTTTACCCGAGTTCATTCTCATCGCGCAACTCTGTCTGCTGTCAGCCGACATGTATCAACGACATTGAGCATCACACACGGATCATTTCACACGGACATTACACGTATGCATTCACAGCTATTCCACACGCACATACGGCTAGCATACGCCATCACACAGATGTCATACGTACCGGAGAAATGCCCATAAAAAACGGAACACGGACCCGAAAAACGGAACGTGAGACACGTACGTTTTTTATGCGGAAGTGTGTTTTAGGCCTCACCCAGCGCCGCCTCACACTGCTTAACTGACGTCTCCATTGCCTTAAGTCACACAGCACAGAGCAAAAAAAACAGTACCACTGCTGTCCCTTGACTAGAGAAAAAGGTCCAGAGAGCCACTTTTCTTAATGCAACTGTATTTAATTTTACACATTAGCAATGGAAAGCAAAAGATGCATGTCAGTAGATTTTTTTTTATAGTCCTGCACATTTTGAGGACACCGCAGGTCAGTGTTTGCTGCAAAAAAAAAATAAGCACAGTGGGCACAGGACTTCTAAAAATATCATCCACTGTGCTTGTACTGTACAAAGCAGCATTTTGGACACAGCTGAAGCATGCTGCATCCAAAACTCTGTGAAAACTGATCGTGGGCACACAGCTAAAGCGGGCTTTACACGCTGCGACATCGCTAATGCGGAGTCGTTGGGGTCACGGAATTCGTGACGCACATCCGGCCGCATTAGCGATGCCGTTGCGTGTGACACCGATAAGCGATTTTGCATCGTTGCAAAAACGTGCAAAATCGCTAATCGGCGACATGGGGGTCCATTCTCAAATCTCGTTACTGCAGCAGTAACGAGGTTGTTCCTCGTTCCTGCGGCAGCACACATCGCTGCGTGTGACGCCGCAGTAACGAGGAAGCTCCCCTTACCTGCCTCCCGGCCGCTATGAGGAAGGAAGGAGGTGGGCGGGATGTTACGTCCCGCTCAGCTCCGCCCCTCCGCTGCTATTGGGCGGCGGTTCAGTGACGTCGCTGTGACGCCACACGGACCGCCCCCTTAGAAAGGAGGCGGTTCGCCCGTCACAGCGACGTCGCCGGACAGGTATGTATGTGTGACGGCTGTTGTGCGACACGGGCAGCGATTTGCCCGTGTCGCGCAACAGATGGGGGCGGGTACCCACACTAGCGATATCGGGACCGATATCGCAGTGTGTAAAGTAGCCTTAAGATTTGTCAATATTGGTGGTAATATTATATGTCGCTTTCAGTCAGCGTAATCTTTCCCATGGATATATCCTCTAGTTCTTTCATGACAGATTGCACATGCTTAGTAGATATCTTCTCTACTATAGTGGATTTGCTCTGCTCACTTTGCCGGAGATGGCACATGCACAGTTGGGCTACCCTCGCTGCACATAGCGGATATAGGCACCATGCCCCCGCTCCGGTAAAATGAGGAACATCTCTCTGACTGAGCCTCTTGGCTTTGATGGACGTAGCCGAGCAAGTGCAGAAGATCCAGCCACTAAACCACTAATATTTTCTCTCTTTTATTATATATCATGAATGTTAGTAGGCTTGAAGAAGACCTGTCACAGATAGTTGAATATTGTCAAGTTTTTTATTATTGCTGCTTCCCACCACACGAGATAAGTGTCTTTCAATTTATTGCGCACTATTATGGTCTTTAGCATGGATAATACTGCAGAGCAGCCTAAAGACATGCCCCCAAGTAATCTTGGGAGACACTCCCCCTTGTTAAAACCATAAAATGAGCAGTAGATGAAAAGGCCAGTATTCCTGAAACTATATTACTGACTAGCTGTAGTACCTGGCATTGTCCAGGATAGCAACTGTCTCTCTCACTCTCTCTCTCTCTCTCTCTCTGACTGTCTGTCTCCCTCTCTGTTTATCTGTCTCCCTCTCTTTCTGTATATCTATCTCCCTCTCTGTCTCCCTCTCTGTCTCCCTCTCTGTCTTTGTCTGCCTCTCTCTCTGTGTGTCTCTGTGTCTTCTCTATGTGTATGTGTCTCTGTGTGTATGTGTCTTTGTGTCTGTGCCTGTATCTCTGTGTCTGTATGCGTCTCTGTGTATCTGTTTCTGTGTGTCTCTGTGTCTGTGTCTCTGTGTTTGTCTCTATGTGTCTCTGTGTCTGTCTGTGTGTCTGAATCTCTGTGTAGGTCTGCGTGTGTGTGTCTCTGTCTGTGTGTCGCTGCCTGTCTATCTGTGTCTGTCTCTGTGTGTCTCTGTGTCTGTCTCTGTGTGTGTCTCTGTGTTTGTCTCTGTGTCTTTCTGTGTGTCTCTTCCTCTATATGTCTGTGTCTCTGTGTGGGTCTCTGTGTGTGTGTGTCTCTGTGTTTGTGTCTGTCTCTGTGTGTCTCAGGGAAGCAACAGAAATAAAACAAGAGCAAAACCTGTTTACTTTTGACCTGGTGACACATGTCTTTAAAATGTATTTCATCCCACAGCTGAATGTTTTGCTTATTTATTTGGTGATTGGCAGCTCATTCTTAATTATTGCACAGCGCAGCTTTACCTTAGGAAGGTTTTTAGGTTTAATAAATAGGGATGATCGAATACCTCAAATATTCGGCTTTGCGAATATCCGAGGAATAGGTCACCACTATGCGAATATTCGATGCGCAATGTAAGTCTATGGGAAGCCCGAATAGCTCCGAATAGTTGTTATTCGGGTTTCCCATAGACTTACATTGCGCATCGAATATTCGCAAATAGTCTAATAGCGGCGACCTATTCGGCAAATATTCGTGAAGCCGAATATTTGAGGTATTCGATTATCCCTATTAATAAACCTTTAAAAATGGCATGGCAAATTACAGAGCATGAGAATCGGGGCAGTTGTCGCACTGATATGTGCACCAAAGACTGTTTTAACTTGTTATGAGGGATGATGACAGCAAGACCATGCTTAGATTTGTGTTAAAGAACAGGTGATGATGGGGCCAGGGTTGTACATCCTCTTTACCTCCATAGCTGGGGCTTTACTTCATGGATTATATATCTCTTAAGCTTAGCCAATAATCACTGTGGCACCGTATAGAAATGTAATCAGATTAATCCTTTTAAGTGTGTGAGAACCTCTACACCTTGTGACGGATCATCGGTAGTTGATGAAAGCCACCCGCAATTTATTTTTAAAGCCTTAACAGACCTGTAATGAAGTTTAATCTTGATCTAGCTTTAGCTTGTGAAATATTTTTAGATGCCAAGAATGATAATGACAAATTACTTGTATAATTTTACTGCCAGCTTCCTTTTCCAAACGACCGTGTAGGAAAATTACAGTAGTGGAATTTCATTAGGAGATGTTATCAGGTCTAATGAGGAAAAAATTGTTTTACGGGACAAAGAAAGAATTAAAAACAAAACAAAATACAGAAATGTGGCCATAGTACAAAGGGTTAGAAAAATAAATGGAAATGACATGTGACAGTGTTGACTACAAGGTCATCCGTCAACAAGCCTACAATAAAGTGTAGCCACCAATATTCTCAACGTCATCGTGGAAGGTTTTAATAATGGTAAGTATGGAGACTCTTGCGGTCTCCTTTTATAACTTTGCTTTGTTGCATTTGGGAAGTCTCATTATTGACTTTCTTACAAGGTATTAACAGATCTAAGTAATGAAATGATAAATTGTAGATGAAGAAATAAAGAAGTCATTTAGTTAAAGAGGACCAACCAGCAGGATTTTCCTATATAAACTGAAGACAATGCTATACTGGTGCTATCATGCTGATTCTAAACATACCTATAGTTGCCATCCGGAAGAAAGAAAGGCAGCAACCACCGTACTTCAGTGTTCACAATTTAATCTTGAACGCAGTTCAGATACATCAGGAGTGGGTGGAGGTGGAGAGAGGCAGTGGGATGAGGACAATGGCATGCCTTTTCGCACAAATGTGCTTCGGCAGGTCCTGCCAGCTATACCTATAGTTGTGAGATCAGATGTATACTTTCTGAAATATAGGCAAGTAAAGTTTGTGAAATGCACTGTTATTTGATTGATTGCAGCAACGGAATATCTAATAGGTGGGTTGAGTTTTGCTAGTTATTTCCGCCCCTGTATGCCTGCCCTTGCTCCCTCCCTCCTCCCCCTGTAATAACAGAGACAGGGGGAGGAAGGACAAGCAGGCAGACAGTGGTGGGAATAACTAGCAAAACCCAACCCACCTATTAGATATTTTGCAGCTGCTATCAATCAAATAACAGTGCATTTCACAAACTTTACTTGCCTATATTTCAGAAAGTATACATCCGATCTCACAACTAAAAGGTATGTTTAGAGTCAGCATGATAGCACCAGTTTAGAACAGGCTTTATTTTATATAGGAAAATCCGGGTGGTTTGTCCTCTTTAAGTGCTGATATTTTACAACCAATGGGCAACAGTGGAGCTTTTTTCAGATGAGCAGCCATATTTTTCTAATATCATAAAAGATAAAGAATTACGTCAAGGCTATCTTTGGCCTCATTTTATCAGCTGTTATTTCTAAGGAAATCTGTATCTAATATGACATGACGGAATTTCAGATGGCTAGCTGATCATATAAAGCTCTACATGGATGGGCCAGGTCCATCAAAGAAGCTGATTATTAGTTACTTTGCATTCTGAATAAACTTCCCTTTACAAAGATTGATAACTGGCCACTTATTTTCAGTTTTAGTCCATATAAACATGCCAACAAGGAGCTAGCAACTAATCAAAACATAGGACTAAAATTCTATGTTGTTAGGACATCTCCTTGTGAAGAGCATTGTTGATAATATTAAAGTGCAATATGCACCCAGACCCATAAACAGTTCCTATCCCTGCGTAACCGTCCCTGTATCTAGTAGCATATATAAAGAGATCTTTATAAAAAGTGTTTTTAAATATCCTTTATGATATGGTAATGAGCGCAGGGACTAGTCGCAAGGGTGTTAGTTCCTGCGCTCATTCTGCCCTCTTAGCATGTTTGTACGCCCACGGTGGTGTGCTAACATGCTACGCAATGCCTATCATCGGTGGTGACGTGCATACCTGGGTCCATTGTCACCACTTCAGAATGCCGGGTTTAGGGTCAGTACGCATGATCAGAAGTCCTGGCACTTCCGGTCATGCGCACTAGACCTCTCTTAAGTCAGGACGCGTACACCCTGCTTCATAGTGCACATGACTGGAAGTAGCAGGCATTCTGATAATGCGCACTGAGCCTAAGCCCGTCATCTGAGAGGTGGTGACAACAGACACAGGTACGTGCCTCACCGCCGATGACGCTAGGCAATGGGCATTGAATAGCATGTTAGCACGCCCCTTGGAATGAGAGCAGGAACTAACGCACAGTCCATGCTCTCATTAGTATAACATAAATAGTTAGAAATACTTTTTCTAAAGATCTCTTTATCTAAATACAAAGACAGTTAGGCAGTGATTAGCAATATGCACCTAGAACTGCTTGTGGTTCTGGGGGCACATTGTACTTGACAGGTTCCCTGTAAGGGTATGTACACATGACGTTTTTGACACAATTGACATGCTGCATTTTTGGAAAAACACATCAAGGTTTCATATATGCACTGAAAAAAAGCAGCATATACATGAGATTCCAGAAATCTGATATTTTTTGCTGGGACTGCATAACATGGCGTATGTTATGCACCAAATAAAATACCCAGCAAAAACACCTCAAGCATCACTTGTGAAGAAACCCTAACAGATTGTGGACACAACTCCATTCAATAATGAAGAATCCGTTATTGGTTTTTCAGCCAAAAAGCTGGCAAAACGCCAGGTGTCTTTTGATCTTCCTCACTGACTGGTGTTCTAAAGTATAAAGCGTCTTAAGAGCAGAAAACACCAGCGGAACGGTTTTAACCGCTTGACTTTTTTGGAAAGCTAAAGTGGTTAAAAGATGAGCAAAAGCCGGAACAGCCAGTTGATTTTATGTAGAAATTTATATGTTCATTCTACGAGAGGCTGCTAATAAGTCTTTGGCTTTACTCAGAAAGTAACGAAATAGGATAATGAAACTTTACATTTATTCCACATACTCTCCACTGATGTCAACACACTTCTTAGATGGTATTCCAAGTTTTGTTAGCCTAGCAAAAAGAAGGATTTCGGTTGTGCCTCAAACCAGACATCCGTAGCAGCCATGGCATCAGAAATGTTGTGAAATATGGTACCCTTAAGGTGTTTCTTCAGGTTTGGAAACAGATGATAGTCGGAGGGTGCTAGATCTGGTAAATAAGGTGGATGGTCAACCAGCTGGAAGCCCAGCTCTTCCAGTTTTGCCGTGGTCGTTTGTGCAATGTGAGCACCATTTTGGCCTTCAGAGCTGCCTTCAATTGGTCGAAAAGTTCAATGTAATACCTTGCATTGAGGGTGGAACCCTTTTGAAGGTAGTCCACTAGCAGCACACCCTCATACTAAAACACAGACGCCATCACATTAGTGGCTGATTTTTGCACCCTCAACTTCTTTGGATGAGGAGAACCAATGTGCCTCCACTCTCTTTGACTGCTCCTTGTTTTCAGGGTCATACAAATAAATCCAGGTCTCATCCATGGTGACCAGTCGATCCAGAAAGTTCTTATCAGTTTGGAAACGCTGACAAATGGACCAGGAGGTTTTCACCCGCATGCTTCTCTGATCTGTTGTCAAACATTTGGGGACCCACTTTGCAGATAGCTTCCTCATGTCCAAATGTTCATGGATAATGACACAAACACATTCACGGGAAATCCTCATGATGTCTGCTATTGCTTTAGCTGAAATTCGTCTATTCTCCAGAATGAGGTTGTGCACAGCATCGACGATCTCCAGAACAACAACCACTCTCGGTCGTCCAGGATGTTCCTCCTCATTGGTGCTGAAGCGGCCCATTTTAAATTTGGCAACCCAGTTCTTAACTGTGGAATATGAAGGGCATTGATCCCCAAATGTCTGTCACTTATCACCATGAATATCTGTCGCAGACTTTCCTTGCAGAAACAAGAATTTTATCACTCTGCTCTCAGTTGCTGTGAATATCGCATTAGACTCCGCCATTTTGTTTTCCCGCGTGCGTAGAATACTGTTGTCATAAGCAACAAACACAGAATTTTGAAAACATATATTAGACACATAAGGCTTTCATGTGATGTAACATTCATTACTATAGAAGCAAAAAAAATCACAAATCCAAAGACTTATCAGCAGCCCCTCGTATTTGAGGGTTTTCGGAGCACTTTTTCAGGTGGGTTTTTCAGTGGACCCATCTGATAAAAAGTCATTGTGTGTATATATGAAATTATCTGTTAATTTTGCTCTACTGTCAACTGAAATAATAATTATGGTGCACCCATACAAGTTAGTGGAGGGAAAAAAGATTGTGACATTGACTGCAGTTGAGCAGAGCCACAGGGTGCACCTTCATTTCATAGTATCGAGCTTTAGGAAAACTGTTTCCAGTAGACATGCATGGCTATGTAGATGTATGTATAATTCACTGTCAGGCCCTTTGACATCACCCAATTTTACAAAGGATCAGGTCAGAGAAAATCTAACAAATCTGAGCCTTCTTTTCCTTGACCTTCACTGGTGGTAAAGTTCATAATACCCAAAAATTAGATATTTGCCCAAAATGGCACGATCGGGAAGTTTTCCTCTAATGTGTAAGGGCACTCTATCTATATACCCTTGGAAATTTCTATAAAATCCCAATAGCTCTTTGCATTTTCAGCATAAGTGGTTGACGAGTCTAAAATGATAATAATGTCAGACTTTGACACCCATCATTCCCGGGGTAGAGGTCATGGCACCTTCTTACGTTACATACATTGGTTCAGGGAGTAAGCCTCCGCGTTGCTGTTAGTCCCAGGACGTTTGCTGATATTTGTTGCTTTTTCTGTCTTCTGTTTTCTCTTATTTTTCTTTTCCTGGAATAAATTGCCTGTCACTAAGAATTAGATGTTTTTCTGTTTGAAAGCTTTTGCTTTTATAGTTGGAGCGGATTTCTTCCATTTCTAGGTCACTCATACAACATAACTTGAGGCAACGTAACTGGCATTGCCAGATCCAAGCTTTGCTTCTGTATCGAGGATTCCTTTCTTTGGCTCATTATAAAGCCATTCATATTAACCCACTGTGAGTCAGATGGATCTGGAATATGACATGGGTATATTATTTGCTTGGAACGCTTTCTGCCACACAAGCCATTGTATTGACTGAAGAAATGTTATGAGAACCTATCCAGCACTTGCTAGGAGAGGTCGCCAAATCAGATCGTGGGTGGCCAACTGTTGGCATGTCCTATGGCAGCTGGATGTTCTGAAGGTACAGAATGGGAACGTTATAGCTCTGTTCACTATGAAGTGGCCATTAACGGGAGCTGCAGCTCTAACTTCTATACCAGCCAAGCTATAGTACCCAGATGTCAGACCCACACTGATCTATGTTAATGATTTATTTTAAGAGTGTTGTGTTCATATTTTTGTGTTGCTTTTGCACATTGACTAGGATCATCCCACTGTGGCCTGATGCATTTCTATGGATCAGTGTAGAATGTTATTATTATTTTTATTTATTATGCTTGCTTATATAGAGCTAATGTCACATTGTGACTACTGGTGTCATGCCAGGAACAAGGGGACTCCCAATGAGCGGCGAAACACAACAGGAATTAAAGTCACGCCGGGGAGGGAAGGATCTCCGGCGAGAGACAGGTACACTAGGAAAACGATACAATAGTAGGCCCTCACGCTAGGGAGAGGGGAGCAGAGTCACCTCCTAACACTCTCCTGAGGCTGAACCCTGCACTCCCTAACATCCCTAGACAGGTCCTTCCCTTGCGTACCGTCACGTGCCTAGGGCTTCGCTGACCCTAAAATCACCCTGGCTAGGGTAGGCCAGCAAGACGCTAGTTTTGCCACTGCAATAAGACAACATGAGATAGGTAAGACAAACAGGTGGGGAAAGACACAATAAATATCACTCTAAGGTTTCTTCAGTTAAGAGCTTTGCAGCTGCAATAGAAATAACACCACAGCTATGCAGCAATAAGCTCCTTCAACATGGTCAGGTTAAGGTATAAGCTATAGCCGTCATAGGGATGAGAGGATATATATATATAGCAGAAAGAAGTGGCTGCAGCGGAGGTTACAACTACCTGTTAGATCTCTGGAGAATAGCAATGCACCCTAACGCCTTCAGTGCTGGATGGAATTAAATATGCTCCAATTCAGAGTAAAGGGCGAGCGGGCACTGAAGTGGTTCTGCAATCCACGATGCGCTGTGACCTTCTGATCCCAGAATGCCCAGAGATCACATTAGGCTGTGACATACTCCTGACAGCTGACATATTTTGTACTACCAATTGAAGTATAGGGTGAAACCAGAGACCCGGAGGAAACCCTCACAAACACGGGGAAAATGTACAAATTCCTTGCAGATATTGTCCCAAGTCTAAAAAGCAGCAGTGATAACCACTGCGCCACCCTGCAAACCATACTTACAACTACCGATGTAGAAATTGTTAATTGTACAGATAGTGCGCAACACCACTAGAGGCAGCTCCATTGCTAAGCTCACTTTTGGCTCTAAAGGAAGTAGGAGGATGATACCTTATGGATTTAAAGGTCCAGTCACACTAAACAACTTACCAGCGATCCCAACAACGATAGGGATCGCTGGTAAGTTGCTAGGAGGTTGCTGGTGAGATGTCACACTGCGACGCTCCAGCGATCCCACCAGCAACCTGCCCTGGCAGGGATCGCTGGAGCGTCGCTACATGAGTTGCTGGTGAGCTCACCAGCAACCAGTGACCAGCCCCCAGCGCCGCGTGGAAGATGCTGCGCTAGGTAACTAAGGTAAATATCGGGTAACCAACCCGATATTTACCTTGGTTACCAGCGCACGCAGCTACACGTGCAGAGAGCAGGGAGCAGCGCACACCGCTTAGCGCTGGCTCCCTGCTCTCCTAGTTACAGCACACATCGGGTTAATTAAGGTAAATATCGGGTAACCAAGGACAGGGCTTCTTGGTTACCCGATGTTTACTGTGGTTACCAGCCTCCGCAGAAGCCGGCTCCTGCTGCCTGCACATTTAGTTGTTGCTGTCACACACAGCGATCTGTGCTTCACAGCGGGATAGCAACAACTAAAAAATGGCCCAGGACATTCAGCAACAACCAACGACCTCACAGCAGGGGCCAGGTTGTTGCTGGATGTCACACACAGCAACATCGCTAGCAACATCGCTGCTACGTCACAAAAGTTGTTCCTTAGCAGCGATGTTGCTAGCGATGTTGCTTAGTGTGACGGGGCCTTAAGTGTATTCATTTATGGACTGTGAGATGAATACATAGTCCAGCTGAGGCTGGTAATAATCTACTGAGATTAGGGACAATTTAGAGGGACAGCCGTCGTGGAATGGGGGCATCACTTGAACCCTAGGGTGCGGGTAACTTAACTGTTATATCTCCTTTTGGTAGGCAGGAAACAGTTCTCCCCTAGGGATCAGTTTAGTTGGTGGCCCTCTTGTGGAAATTTTGGGGTAAACCCCTATTTGATCAAATTTAATGAGGTTATTCCATCCGAGATATTCTGTCTTGTAATTATTTTGTTTGTTTTTAACAATTTAATAATAAAATTGTGTTTTTAAGATTTAACACTAAGGTAGATTCTCTGAAGAGATTCCAAAACTTATCTTGACGCCGCTTCCTTTAAACAACTAAATTAACTGTGCCATCGCTATGTAAGTTTCGTAGACTTTCATTAATTGCTTCTTCTGGTCCTTTTTAGGTAAAGAAAGATGAGATAATAATAAAAATAAACGTTTTAATTTCTTTTAACACATTTTCTACTCCCAAGGGACATGCAGAGACTTGCTCAGCATCTCAAGCACCGGAGTTTATCTTGACTGCTCTATAACAGATGGCATGTGGCAAGATTAGCATGCCTGTCAGAGCCAACGTTTCAAAACACAGCATTTAATCCCCACGGAATACAAGCAGAATGTATGAATACGCATAATATGAATTGGCATGCCTCTGACTTTTCTTTCAAATTAGATCAGTGTAGTTTAAAATCACGTCAATTAAACACATAGAGGGATGCACGATGTCAGATATTCTTGTTCAGAAATTCACAAGCGTTCCTGCCTCACAAGCAAAGTGTCGTGTAGAACAGTAAGGCTATGTGCGCACGTTGCGTAAAAACATGCAGTTACGCTGCGCTTTGTAGCGCAGCGTAACTGCATGCGTCCTGCGGCCCCTGCACAGTCTATGGAGATTGTGCAGGGGCCGTGCGCACGTGGCGTCTAAGAGCGCAGCGCTTCGGCTACTGCCGAAGCGCTGCGCAAAAAGAAGTGACATGTCACTTCTTTCCTGCGCTTTGCCGGCAGCTCCTGCTCTGTCTATGGCAGGAGCTGCAGGCAGAGTGCATGGAATCGGCGCTCACTACGGACATCTCTGCAGCGATCTAAAGCGCACATGTGCTCTTCAGATCGCTGCAGAAATATCTGCAGGGCTAGTACGCAACGTGCGCACATAGCCTATTAATTTAGGCTGGTTATCAGGAGAGAACATTCAGGACATGTTTGTAAACATTTATGGAATACCTAGGAGTAAATGTATCCCTGCAGGGGTTGTCCCAAAAATGTAAATGCTCCTCCCCAGCTTTGTTTGTTACCACAGCCAGGACTGAAGGGACAAACACCTGCCCTGTTCACATCTGTATCCTCGCACCCATTTATTACAGAAGGCACACCATCTGCCGGATCCATCATAAGAAGGACTAAATTGAGGTTTCAGAGTATGGCGGGCTTTGCACACTACGATATCGCAGCTGCGATGTCGGTGGGGTCAAATCAAAAGTGACGCACATCCAGCATCACTCTCGACATCGTAGTGTGTAAAGCCTTTTACATACGATTAACAAGCGCAAAAGCGTCGTTATCGTATGATCGGTGTAGGGTCCGACATTTCCATAATGCCGCTGCAGTGACAGGTACGATGTTGTTCCTTGTTCCAGCAGGCAGCACACATTGCTGTGTGTGAAGCCGCTGGAGCAAGGAACATCTCCTACCTGCGTCCCGGCCGGCTATGCGGAAAGACGAAGCTGGGCGGGATGTTTACGTCCCGCTCATCTCCGCCCTTCCGCTTCTATTGGTTTCCTGCCGTGTGACGTCGCTATGACGCCGCACAACCCGCCCCCTTAGTAAGGAGGCGGTTCGCCGGCCAGAGCGACGTCGCAGGGCAGGTGAGTGCATGTGAAGCTGCCGTAGCAATAATGTTCGCTACAGCAGCAATCACAAGATATCGCACCTGCGACGGGGGCGGGGACTATCGCTATGTTCACACATATTTTTTTTTCATGTGGATTTTGTAGCCGGAAAGAAAACTTTATATAAACATTCTCTCTTATTTTTTTATCAGTGATATAGGGCCACATGTGGATGTGAACAGAGACTTTTCTCATCATTTTACCACCCCAAATGTGATTTACAATATTTGTGTTCTCTTTTAGCAGCATTGTATTAATTCCATAGATTCCTATTATCACTATATTATTTTTTTTATTATTGGAAGTTTCAGTTGTTTTATGTATAACAGTGAAGCAGAATAATTCAGTTTTCCTTTTTTCCCTTTCACAGGTGAATACTTTGCCACAATTGATTAAGTTGCTCACTGCTTGCAAGTTTTACGGCGCCTGCTCGGTAAGTGATAATAATATATGTATTTTTTTTTCTTTCATAATAATTATCATAAATATTATCAACCAGTCAGATGCCATTTCTCCCCCTTCTCCTTTGTAACCAGGCTTATTTGAGTTTATATATGTATATATATATATATAATTTACGGAACACTTTTAACCGTATATATATATATATATATATATATATATATATATATATATATACACAGTACAGACCAAAAGTTTGGACACACCTTCTAATCTCTAGAACAACTGTTAAGAGGAGACTTTGTGCAGAAGGCCTTCATGGTAAAATAGCTGCTAGGAAACCACTGCTAAGGACAGGCAACAAGCAGAAGAGACTTGTTTGGGCTAAAGAACACAAGGAATGGACATTAGACCAGTGGAAATCTGTGCTTTGGTCTGATGAGTCCAAATTTGAGATCTTTGGATCCAACCACCGTGTCTTTGTAGAAAGGTGAACGGATGGACTCTACATGGCTGGTTCCCACCGTGAAGCATGGAGGAGGAGGTGTGATGGTATGGTGGTGCTTTGCTGGTGACACTGTTGGGGATTTATTCAAGATTGAAGGCATACTGAACCAGCATGGCTACCACAGCATCTTGCAGCGGCGTGCTATTCCATCCGGTTTGCGTTTAGTTGGACCATCATTTATTTTTCAACATGACAATGACCCCAAACACACCTCCAGGCTGTGTAAGGCCTATTTGACTATGGCCTCTTTCACACGCCCGTGAAAATCACGCAAGTGTTTCACGGACGTGTCAAAGATGTGTATTGCCCTCGGTGTGCTGTGTGTATGGCACTACGTGTGTTCTCCGTGTGTTATTCGTGATAACACACGGAGAACGGGAACTTTCTACTCACCTGTCCCTGGCGTCGTTGTCCGTGGTGCTGATCTTCGGTCTCTGGTGCTGCCGACTCCCCGCTCCTGCTGCTTCCGGACGCAGTGAAGTGAATATTCAATGAGCATAATGAGCGGCGGTTGGAAGCAAGTGCCAGCAGCGGCAGAAAAAGCAATGCTGGAGAAGGTGAGTAATGTTTTGGGTTTTTTTAATAGACACATGTCTTTTCTCCGGTGCGTGTCACACGGAACACATCTGTGTGGTCCGTGTGTGTTATGTGTGACACATTTGCGCTCCGTGTGACACCCGTGACCGAGAAAAACGGACATGTCGGTGTGTGGAGCACACGGGCACGCGTAAGTACGGAACTGACACACGTTCCGTGTAAAAATACTTATGTGTGCCCGAAACTATAGGAAAACATATGTCAACGTGTGCCCGTGTCTCCGGTACGTGAGAAAACTGTCCATACACGTACCAAAGGCACGGGCGTGTGAAAGAGGCCTAAGAAGGAGAGTGATGGGGTGCTACGCCAGATGACCTGGTCTCCACAGTCACCAGACCTGAACCCAATCGAGATTGTTTGGGGTGAGCTTGACCGCAGAGTGAAGGCAAAAGGGCCAACAAGTGCTAAGCATCTCTGGGAACTTCTTCAAGACTGTTGGAAGACCATTTCCGGTGACTACCTCTTGAAGCTCATCAAGAGAATGCCAAGAGTGTGCAAAGCAGGATCCGGCACACATGCAGTACAGTACGTTCATTTACAGTGGAAGCGCGACATCATGCGGTTGTGTGCTGTATGCACTACTGCATTTGTCCGCATGGTGTTGCGCTTCCACTGTAAATGAATGTACTGTACTGCATGTGTGCCGGATTCGGCATTCGGCGAAATGCCGGATGTGTGAAACGGGCCTAAGAGTTCTGGCTCCTACAGACCAGTTAAATGCTCCTAATCAACTCATTACCATCATTAAAGACAGCTTTCTTAAATTGTCACCTGTATAAAAGACTCCTGTCCACAGACTCAATTAATCTGTCAGACTCTAACCTCTACAACATGGGCAAGACCAAAGAGCTTTCTAAGGATGTCAGGGACAAGATCATAGACCTGCACAAGGCTGGAATGGGCTATAAAACCATAAGTAAGACACGAGTGAGAAGGAGACAACTGTTGGTGCAATAGTAAGAAAATGGAAGAAATAAAAAATGAGTGTCAATTGATATCGATCTAGGGCACCATGCAAAATCTCACCTGATGGGGTACACAGGATCATGAGGAAGCTGAGAGATCAGCCTAAAACTACACGGGGAGAACTTGTTAAATTATCTCAAGGCAGCTGGGACCACTTTCTCCAAGAAAACCATAACACATTCTGCCGTAATGGCTTAAAATCCTGCAATGCCCACAAAATCCCACTGTTCAAGAAGGCACATGTGCAGCTGGCCCGTCTGAAGTTTGCCAATGAACACCTGGATGATTCTGAGAGGAATTGGGAGAAGGTGCTGTGGTCAAATGAGACAAAAATTTACCTCTTTTGGCCTTAACTCAACTCGCCATGTTTAGATGAAGAGAAATGCTGCCTATGACCCAAAGTACACCGTCCCCACTGTCAAGCATGGAGGTGAAAACATTATGTTTTGGAGGTGTTTCTCTGCTAAGGGCACAAAACTACTTCACTGCATCAATGGGACAATGGATGGAGCCATGTACCGTAAAATCCTGAGTGACAACCTTCTTCCGTCCACCATGACATTAAAAATGGGTCATGGCTATGTCTTTCAGCACGACAATGATCAAAACCATACAGCCAAGGCATAAAAGGAGTGGCTCAAAAAGAAGCACATTAACCCCTTAACGACCTATGACACATGATCACGTGACTTTCGGCGGTTGCCATGGTAGCACAGGGTCATGTGATGACGCCTGTAGCTAACATGACTCACTTCCTCTCAATGCCGGAATACAGCCGGCATTGAAAGTGAAGCAGCAAATCTGCAGTTCTCAGCTCTGTAGCTGAGATCTGCAGATAGTGCAAAGTGATCGGATTGCTGATCGCTATAGCCCTCTAGGGGGACTAGTAAAATAAAAAAAAGTAAAAAAAAAAGTTTTAAAAAATTAAAAAAAAATAAAAAACCTAAAAGTTCAAATCACCCCCCTTTCTCCCCATTGAAAATTAAAGGGTTAAAAAAATAAAAAATACACACATATTTGGTATCGCCACGTTCAGAAATGCCCGATCTATCAAAATATAAAATTAATGAATCTGATCAGTAAACGGCGTAGCGGCAAAAAAATTCCAAACGCCAAAATTACGTTTTTTGGTCGCTGCAAATTTTGCGCAAAATGCAATAACAGGCGATCAAAACGTAGCATCTGCGCAAAAATGGTACAGTTAAAAACGTCAGGTCGAGACGCAAAAAATAAGACATCACTGAGCCTCAGATCCTGAAAAATGAGAACGCTATGGGTTTTGGAAAATGGCGCAAAACGTGCGCCACGTTTTTTGGACAAGCTTGTGAATTTTTTTTAACCCCTTAGATACAAGTAAACCTATACATGTTTGGTGTCTACAAACTCGCACCGACCTGAGGCATCACATAGATACATCAGTTTTACCATATAGTGAACACAGTGAATAAAATATCCCAAAAACTATTGTACGATCACACTTTTTTTGCAATTTTTCCGCACTTGGAATTTTTTTGCCGTTTTCCAGTACACTATATGGTAAAACTTATGGTTTCATTTAAAAGTACAACTCGTCCCGCAAAAAACAAGCCCTCATATGGCAAGATTGATGGAAAAATAAAAAAGTTACGCCTCTCGGAAGAAGGGGAGCAAAAAACAAAAACGCAAAAACGGAAAGTGCCCGGGGGCTGAAGGGGTTAAGGTCATGGAGTGGCCTAGCCAGTCTCCAGACCTTAATCCCATAGAAAACTTATAGAGGGAGCTAAAGCTCCGAGTTGCCAAGCGAGAGCCTCAAAATCTTAATGATATAGAGCTGATCTGCAAAGTAGAGTGGACCAAAATTCCTCCTGACATTTGAGCAAACCTCATCATCAACTACAAAGAAAGTCTGACTGCTGTTCTTGCCAACAAGGGTTTTGCCATCAAGTATTGTCTTGTTTGCCAGAGGGATTAAATACTTGTTTCTCTCTGCAAAATGCAAATACATTTATATAATTTATACAATGTCATTTTCTGGATTTTATTTTGGATATTCTATCTCTCACTGTTAAAATTAACCTACCTATAAAATTATAGATTGCTCATGTCTTCGTCAGTGGGCAAACTTACAAAATCAGCAAAGGATCAAATAATTCTTTTTTTAAAATATGTTCTTAAAATTGTTTCTTATTTGAAATTATTTTAATATTTTTTGCCTCTTTATTGGGTGACCTGATGCTAAATTTTCATGTCATTTATTTATTTTATTTTTTTTTTTGAGGTGAGGAGGTATGATTTTGAGGGTAAATGTAAAAAAGAAAAAAAGGAAATATGTGTCTGTGTTTCATATTTTTTGCTTACAACCACAAACACTAAGATTCATATTAAAGCTATTATTATCCCCCTTTTTATCTTTTTGTCATTGTTCACAACTTTATCGATTACTTCATGTGTCTATGAGTCACGAGGAGGATGACGTAATAAGTGTATACGTAGCTTCTTTTGACATATATATAGGAGCCTGTGGCCCCTCTTTTGCTATAGTATTCTCTGTATATTGTCCCGATGAAGGGAACGGATATGTCCCTGAAACGCGTAGACCTGAGAAAATAAAAAAAGGGATTTACTAACACCCTCCGGACTCCTGTGGTTTTGGCGCGGTATTTAAACCCGCTTTCCTCCTGCTTTTATTATCGAACAAGAGGTCATAAAAGACCTTTGTGGGGCATTTAAATACATTTTTATTATTCTTTATTTCCCCTGTAACTGTGTCTTGCATATTAGCCCAGTTACAGGGCTAATTCATCCTTCTGTTCGCACTGCAGAGCTGATATGGGTTTTAAAAGATCTCGCAGCTCCTGCATTTTTTTGAAACCCGGAAATCACATGACTGTCAGGAGGGAAGGAAGAAGCAAAGCTTCTTATAATGCATTTATAGCTCTCAATCAGCAGAGACCATGTCTGCTTTTTCTTTGAGGAGTCTGTACATTTCTAACTTTGGGCTCCCTGCTGCTGCAGCTGGACAATCCCGTTGCAGATGCTGATTTTAGTTAATGTTCTTACCTTTATTATCATTATGTTAGTTGAGTAAGTTAGCCACTGGTTGAATAAAGTAGCAAATAGAACATTTCCGATTCAACTGTACAGGAGGCCTTAGAGGTCCACTCCATAGTAGACAATACCACTTTTCCACCTTTTAGCAGGTAAGGTATAAAATATATGGGAGCAGGTGGGTGTACATTTTTGGGGCAACAGTTATTTACCACAAAATATGATGTCAACTGGTTAATAAATGTAGGCTACTGTGTTTCATGTGGTTCTCTTTATTGGAAAACCCCTACTTGTTAGAAGATGCCATTGACTACTATATGTCCTCCTGCTAGTATCTCCACATCTGTATGTTGTGTAGAGGCAATTAATGCGTATAAAGCAGTAATCTTGGCCATGTACCTTTGTCCTCAAAGGAGGAATATTGGAAATGGGCCTGCTGTCTGGACTGGGACCCAGGCTAGATTTCATGTAGAGAGCAGGGTCGCTATGGAAACTCCAAGCAAAAGGCACATTTATATCTCCTCCAATAATTTTTTTGTAATGTTACAACTAAAATAGCAAATCCCAGACAAGCCTTGCTCAGCCGGCACTTGGTTAGGGAATATGCTGACTCCAGCCTGTATTCCCCCAGAAGAAGAGTGTGCCTGGTGTGAAACGTGACTGAAGCTCTTCATCATACACTAATGACACCCAGGACATAAGGACTGCTGACACAGTGGAACTCCATCTCTCAAAAACATTTACATATCCATGGACATCAGCAGCTAATTGATAGAAGCTGAATCCGAGGAGCGTTTCTTGTTAGCGGTGCATGAAAGCAAAATTCTGCTGTGACAATGGCTGTTGTTACCTTTAGGATGACAATGTCTATGACTTGCAGTCATTATTCGATGGTTCCCATGGAGATCAGTGATATCAGAATGGTTCCAGCATACTAAAAAAACAATGATATCTGAATTTCCAACATATTATACATGTACCCTTATCATATAATAACACAAATCTAAAAACAACTGGAAACACTTATGACACTGAGTCATTGACGTACGCAGGTTTATTCTTAGCAGACAAGTGATCTCTCAATGCACGCGTCTGTTGCTGGCCAGAAATCTTTTTTAAGGTCCTTTTGAAGGATTTTGTAGCTATTTATTTATCTTATTAAGTTATCGGTTTGGATCAGACCAGTAAAATCTTCCATGTGGACACTTTACAAGGAGAACCATTGTAAAATATGACTGCGCTGGTGTTCTGCTCCGGTTTGTCTCTAGAAGCTGAACCAATATGTGCCTAGCATCTCCTGGTACTGGGGTTCTCCTGATGGTTTTCTTGTGCAGTTACTGGTTCTCTACTAAGCACCTGATGTGACCTTTCCAGTCTATAGATCTCTATAGAGCTATGATTGTTTCTCTGGGTTTGGGGATAATCATCTTGTTAATTCATTATGAGAATCTTCCCATGAGCTTGGTTTCTCCTACATTGTCTTTCGGCTGTCTAATGTTTAGTGACTCAATTTAGGAAATGAACTGTATTCTGTCTCTGCAAGACTTCAGGCGGCAGTCCAGTCTTTTGTTAAAAATCTGCAGTCTTTATTTGACTGCAGACTTCTGACTCTTAATAACGTGCACCGCACACTGTCAGGATTCTTCGGTATCGATGGCGAGAGAGGACGGTCATGTTCACTTGTATCGAGCGAGGCCACTCTCGTCTATTCAGAATGTGTTTAGAAGTATACAAAAAGCATACTAGCGATCCCGTGCCCGCCTGCTCCTGCTGCTGACACCAGAGAATCCTGACAGTGTGCAGTGCATATGCTGTGAAGAGTCAGGAGTCTGCAGTCACAATTGTGACTGTCCTGATGAAGAAGTTCCACTCCGAAATGCATCCATTGGCAGCATTTTGCTGGAATGAGAGCTTTTATCTTTCACAGTCTACAGCTGGTTTGCAGGGAACTCAGCCATGAGTACCTGCCCAAACTTTGGCCAAGTGTGCGGAGTATTTACATTCTAGGGGAGGAGTTAACGCCGACATCCCATTAACATCTCTCGAGCACATTGATATTTATATATGCATTGTCTTCTTTTTATGGTCTACACCAAGGATGGGCAATTCATTTTCCTGAGGGGCCACATGAGAGACCGTGACAGGGTTGGAGGGCCGAACCAATAAAATGAAATTAATTCTGTTCAATATTAATATAAACATATTTATTATAATTATTATTTTATATTAATTGTATCACTTAATATTGAGACAAGTTAAGTATGCTGACATCCCCCTATGTACAGTATGAGCCCTCACATAGCCTCCTGAATGCAGCATGAGCGCTCACTCATATAGACTCCTATATACATTATGAGCCCCACATAGCCTCTTATATATTATGAGCCCCACATATACTCTTAAATACAGGATGAGCCCTCACATAGCCTCCTATATACAGTATAAGTGCCCAGATAGCCCTAGATATATATATATATATATATTATGATCTCCACATAGCCCCCTATATACATTATGAACCCCTGTATAGCCTCCTAAATCATGCAAATATCCCATACACATATGAATATATACATACAGTCAGGGCCAGAAATATTTGGACAGTGACACAAGTTTTGTTATTTTAGCTGTTTACAAAAACATATTCAGAAATACAATTATATATATAATATGGGCTGAAAGTGCACACTCCCAGCTGCAATATGAGAGTTTTCACATCCAAATCGGAGAAAAGGTTTAGGAATCATAGCTCTGTAATGCATAGCCTCCTCTTTTTCAAGGGACCAAAAGTAATTGGACAAGGGACTCTAAAGCCCACTTTACACGTTGCAATTAGTTGTACAATCGCATTTGCGATGTGACACGCCCAGGTTGCATATGGGATCTTATGAGATTGCACGTAGGTCGGTCATTTGCTGTCACACGAGCGTTAGTAGTCTATGTTAATTGATCAATGTTATGTGCAATCCTTTAGATCATGTGATCTGTGACGTATGCATTGGGCACCTTTTTTTTTTTTTTTATTTATTGACTTGCCAAGCGTGTGTAATGTGTAGGGATGTGTTTTTACTATGTCATCTGCCATTCAGCTCTGCTACATGGCCGCTGACAGCAGACACAGACAGCCATGTAGCAGAGCTGAATGGCAGATGACAGCAGACACAGACAGAGCCGCACTGTCAGAATGAACTCGGGTGAACTTCACCCGACTTCATTGTCATGCTGCAGCTCTGTCTGTGTCGCGTCCTGATTAGCGGTCACCAGTGAAGGACTCACCGGTGACCGCTAATCTCCTAAATTACTGAAGTTAGCAGCCCTCTCTCATACTCACCAATCCCCGGCGCTGCACGGCATTCACACTGCTCCAGCGGCTTTTACTGTTTTGAAAAAGCCGGCCGCCCATTAAACAATTTCGTATTCCCTGCTTTCCCCGCCCACCGGCGCCTATGATTGGTTACAGTGAGACACGCCCCCACTCTGAGTGACAGGTGTCACACTGCACCCAATCACAGCAGCCGGTGGGCGGGTCTATACTGTGTAGTGAAATAAATAATTAAATAATTAAAAAAAACGGCGTGCGGTTCCCCCCAATTTTAAAACCAGCCAGATAAAGCCATACGGCTGAAGGCTGGTATTCTCAGGATGGGGAGCTCCACGTTATGGGGAGCCCCCCAGCCTAACAATATCAGCCAACAGCCGCCCAGAATTGCCGCATACATTATATGCGACAGTTCTGGGACTGTACCCGGCTCTTCCCGATTTGCCCTGGTGCGTTGGCAAATCGGGGTAATAAGGAGTTATTGGCAGCCCATAGCTGCCAATAAGTCCTAGATTAATCATGTCAGGCGTCTATGAGACACCCTCCATGATTAATCTGTAAGTTACAGTAAATAAACACACACACCCGAAAAAATCCTTTATTAGAAATAAAAACACAAACATATACCCTGGTTCACCACTTTAATCAGCCCCAAAAAGCCCTCCTTGTCCGGCGTACTCCAGGATGCTCCAGCGTCGCTTCCAGCGCTGCTGCATGGAGGTCACCGGAGCTGCAGCAGACACAGCCGCTCCGGTCACCTCCACGCAGGTAATGAAGACAGCCGCGCGATCAGCTGCTGTCACTGAGGTTACCCGCTGTCACTGGATCCAGCGGTGGCCGCGGGTAACCTCAGTGACAGCAGCTGATCGCGCGGCTGTCTTCATTACCTGCGTGGAGGTGACCGGAGCGGCTGTGTCTGCTGCAGCTCCGGTGACCTCCATGCAGCAGCGCTGGAAGCGACGCTGGAGCATCCTGGATTACGCCGGACAAGGAGGGCTTTTTGGGGCTGATTAAAGTGGTGAACCAGGGTATATGTTTGTGTTTTTATTTCTAATAAAGGATTTTTTCGGGTGTGTGTGTTTATTTACTGTAATTTACAGATTAATCATGGAGGGTGTCTCATAGACGCCTGACATGATTAATCTAGGACTTATTGGCAGCTATGGGCTGCCAATAACTCCTTATTACCCCGATTTGCCAACGCACCAGGGCAAATCGGGAAGAGCCGGGTACAGTCCCAGAACTGTCGCATATAATGTATGCGGCAATTCTGGGCGGCTGTTGGCTGATATTGTTAGGCTGGGGGGCTCCCCATAACGTGGAGCTTCCCATCCTGAGAATACCAGCCTTCAGCCGTATGGCTTTATCTGGCTGGTTTTAAAATTGGGGGGAACCGCACGCCGTTTTTTTTAATTATTTAATTATTTATTTCACTACACAGTATAGACCCGCCCACCGGCTGCTGTGATTGGGTGCAGTGTGACACCTGTCACTCAGAGTGGGGGCGTGTCTCACTGTAACCAATCATAGGCGCCGGTGGGTGGGGAAAGCAGGGAATACGAAATTGTTTAATGGGCGGCCGGCTTTTTCAAAACAGTAAAAGCCGCCGGAGCAGTGTGAACGCCGTGCAGCGCCGGGGATCGGGGATCGGTGAGTATATGAGAGAGGGGGATAGACTGACATGGACAGAGAGTGAGGGACAGAGATAGTGACCGACTGACAGAGATTAGTGACTGACAGACATTGTGAAGCGCTTCAGAACGCAGCTTTTCAGCTGCGTTCTGAAGCGGACCTTTTTTAAGCTGCGGTGCAGAGCGCACACCTGCGCACATAGCATCAGACACCAAAATCGTATGAGGGATGTCACACGTTACAATTGACTAGGTTCGTGCAACAAAACGCTCAATTCTAGAGAATGATACGATGTGTTTGCGATCAACGGTTTTGCGTTCAATCCTGATCGCAAGTAGATGTCACACGCAGATACCTCACAAACGATGCCGGATGTGCGTCACTTACAACTTGACCCCAACGACAGATTGTGAGATATATTGAAGCGTGTGTAGCGGGCTTAAGGGCTGCAATTAACTCTGAAGGTGTCTCCCTCGTTAACCTGTAATCAATGAAGTAGTTAAAAGGTCTGGGGTTGATTACAGGTGTGTGGTTTTGCATTTGGAAGCTGTTGCTGTGACCAGACAACATGCGGTCTAAGGAACTCTCAATTGAGGTGAAGCAGAACATCCTGAGGCTGAAAAAAAAGAAAAAATCCATCAGAGAGATAGCAGACATGCTTGGAGTAGCAAAATCAACAGTCGGGTACATTCTGAGAAAAAAGGAATTGACTGGTGAGCTTGGGAACTCAAAAAGGCCTGGGCGTCCACGGATGACAACAGTGGTGGATGATCGTCGCATACTTTCTTTGGTGATGAAGAACCCATTCATTCACAACATCAACTGAAGTCCAGAACACTCTCAGTGAAGTAGGTGTATCTGTCTCTAAGTCAACAGTAAAGAGAAGACTCCATGAAAGTAAATACAAAGGGTTCACATCTAGATGCAAACCATTCATCAATTCCAAAAATAGACAGGCCAGAGTTAAATTTGCTGAAAAACACCTCATGAAGCCAGCTCAGTTCTGGAAAAGTATTCTATGGACAGATGAGACAAAGATCAACCTGTACCAGAATGATGGGAAGAAAAAAGTTTGGATAAGAAAGGGAACGGCACATGATCCAAGGCACACCACATCCTCTGTAAAACATGGTGGAGGCAACGTGATGGCATGGGCATGCATGGCTTTCAATGGCACTGGGTCACTTGTGTTTATTGATGACATAACAGCAGACAAGAGTAGCCGGATGAATTCTGAAGTGTACCGGGATATACTTTCAGCCCAGATTCAGGCAAATGCCGCAAAGTTGATCGGACGGCGCTTCATAGTACAGATGGACAATGACCCCAAGCATACATCCAAAGCTACCCAGGAGTTCATGAGTTTTAAAAAAGTGGAACATTCTGCAATGGCCAAGTCAATCACCAGATCTTAACCCAATTGAGCATGCATTTCACTTGCTCAAATCCAGACTTAAGATGGAAAGACCCACAAACAAGCAAGACCTGAAGGCGGCGGCTGTAAAGGCCTGGCAAAGCATTAAGAAGGAGGAAACCCAGCATTTGTTGATGTCCATGGGTTCCAGACTTAAGGCAGTGATTGCCTCCAAAGGATTCGCAACAAAATATTGAAAATAAAAATATTTTGTTTGGGTTTGGTTTATTTGTCCAATTACTTTTGACCTCCTAAAATGTGGAGTGTTTGTAAAGAAATGTGTACAATTCCTACAATTTCTAGCAGATATTTTTGTCCAAACCTTCAAATTAAACGTTACAATCTGCACTTGAATTCTGTTGTAGAGGTTTCATTTCAAATCCAATGTGGTGGCATGCAGAGCCCAACTCGCGAAAATTGTGTCACTGTCCAAATATTTCTGGACCTAACTGTATATACATAACATACATATGGAAGAAAAACAAAAACCACCACCACATAGTCCCTTCACTCCTGTTCACCCGAGGCTCTATTGCACTATCTCTTGGCATGGCACACGCAATCATTGGACATCATCACGTCTGCTGTTCCACAAGCTGATTAGTGGAAGATGAATCCAGCAGCCCCGTCCTCCACCATTGTATTCATTGCCATCTGCATCCAGATACCAGGGATATCAGGAAGTGGGCGAGGATAGACAGACCGGTTGTGGCCTATGGGCCAATGTCTTCAGGCCTTTGGTTTTCAGTATCGTTTTGTGGATTAGAGCTGCAGGGCACTTGACCAATTTTACACCTCCTGGCCAGTAGAAAACCGAAAAAAAACTGGGGACCTAACTATCCAATGTGATAACCTATTGAGGATGGAATACCCATTTAAGAGATAAGTTACCATTCATCACATAGGAAGCCACAAAAACTGAATTAAATTATCTTATTAAAACATTTACCTTTATTAAACACATATGCTACAACAAAGTACATATAATAAATATATAAAAATTACAATTTGCACAGTAGAGGGAAAAGGAATGATTAGGATAGATATTCACACCCTACCCTTTCCCTTCCTAAAACACGGGGGTCGGCGTCCTAATCACAATGACGCCCCCGTTCACCGTCGACTATTTCCTGCAAGGTCCCTTCCCTATATCTAGACCACCTATATCTATATATCTAGGGAAGGGACCGTGCAGGACGGAACGGGGCGTCATTGTGGTTAGGACGCCGACCCCATGTATTAGGAAGGGACAGGGTAGGGTGTGAATATCTATCCTAATCCTTCCTTTTCCCTCTACTGTGCAAATTGTAATTTTTATAGATTTATTATATGTACTTTATTGTAGCATATGTGTTTAATAAAGGTAAATGTTTTAATGAAGTAGTTTAATTCGGTTTTGTGGTTGATATCTACCTTAGGGTTACTTTGCATGCTGCGGCATCGCTAGCTGATTGTAGCGATGCCGAGCGCGATAGTCCCCGCCCCCGTCGCAGATGCGATATCTCGTGATAGCTGCTGTAGCGAACATTATCGCTACTACAGCTTCACATGCACTTACCTGCCCTGCGACGTCGCTCTGGCCGGTGACCCACCTCCTTCTTAAGAGGGCGGGTCGTGCGGCATCACAGCGACGTCACACGGCAGGCGACTAATAGAAGCAGAGGGGCGGAGATAAGCATGATGATGAGTAAACATCCCGCCCACCTCCTTCCTTCCTCATTGCAGGCGGGACGCAGGTAAGAAGATGTTCCTTGCTCCTGCGGCTTCATACACAGCGATGTGTGCTGCCGCAGGAACGAGGAACAACATCGTACCTGACGCTGCAGCGAAATTCTGGAAATGACCGACACTACACAGATCACCGATTTTCGACGCTTTTGCGATCGTTTATCGGTGCTTCTAGGCTTCACACGTTGCGACGTCGTTACCGGCGCCGGATGTGCGTCACTTTCGATTTGACCCCGACAAGATCGCCGCAGAAGCGATGTCGCAATGTGCAAAGTACCCCTTAGGCATCAGATATTGGTATATACAGTAGTTAATATCACATAGGAAGCCCCAATGATTTTCAGTAAGGGCCGGTTCCTTGCTGCTATTTTGTGAGGGGGCTGAAGAGACTGGGACACCTGATATACAAAGAGGTTTGTCTAACTGGATAATTTTATATTTATTTGCTTTAATGAGGATGCAAAGACACAGAAACCTGCGGAAATCAGGTTCGGCTCACACCACAGAAATATGTCAGGCTGTCCTCCAGTCAATCACTAGCTGTGACTGATGTTAGTAATTATCTATTGTGTGTAGTATTGAAATATATTATTTAAAAAAAAACCTGGAATAAAACTGCAGAGTGTGAACTGAAATTTTAAGTATTCTCATGAATAATCTTTTCATATTTCACCGCAGTAAAATCCGAGACTCGATGCTGCCCAATTAGATTACTGCTTTGTATAATTGCAGGTTTATTAGCCGATCAGATTTTCTACCTTTCGGATAAATATTTAATCTATTGATATGGAGCGACCATTGGAGGTTCATTAATGAAGAATGTTTCCACGTTTTTAATACAATTATCCGTCCTCCGGACTGTGCGTGTTTACAGGAGACATTGCGTTCCTGGGAGGGCTGACTGAGGTTTTAATCAAATCTGTTTGATGTATATGACAGGGTCAGATCCTATATCCCGGGAACAGCTGTCTGGGTCTATATATGGCCAAATGACTTGCATACAAGGAGATAAAGCTACTCTGCTCCCCATATACAGTATATGTAGCAGATTATACCTGCCTTTAACTTGGCAAAAGAGCCATATACAGTAGAAGCCGATTTTGGAGAATTCACCCAAATATGAAAAATGTTTCAATCACTTACTCATGCAGAGAAATATTCCTTCTCACAGGCTCTCTTGTAGATGCTCATTTTCTGAAAGTTATATTCTGAACGACGGCTGCTGCCAGGCAGCATTATCATAGGGGCAGCGTGACAATGTTAAGAGAGTATGCCATTATTAACACTAGAAGTCCCAGAGAGGGGTCATTTAACATTTCTACCTTTGGAACCCAGAGACGGGTCGAATGACCTGAAGGATTTACACTCTCTTACAAGACCTTGTTGAGGTGGATCAACACAATTGCCCCCTGCAGATTCCTCAGGCATTGGCCACATTTACAAATGAAAGGATGCTAATTGGAGCCATCACAGTTGTCAGTTTGGACTAAGGGTCATTTGACCCTCTTTCGGGACTTCAGGGGGGAGCTCGAATTTCTGGGACTTCTAGTGTTAATAGGGTTTTCCCACTAAACACATTTATGAAATACTGGTAGCTTCCACTATAAACGTTTGATCTGTGGGACTACGAGTAGCAAGATGGCAAGAGACACAAGAGTAGGTCTCCACTGTGTCACGCTAGGTACGGGGAAGTACCAAGCACACTGTGAAAGGGAAGGGAAACCCTGTGTCTAGAGAAAGGGAAGATGGTGACCCCTGACCAAACCTACTGCTGGTCCCTGGGGTCCCTCACCACCTTAAATAGGTTCCACACCTATGTACCGAGCCGGATACCTGACCCTAGGTATCCCTAGTGCTGGGCCCTAAATAGGGATTGGATGGGATGAGCTCTTCCTCAACCCCACTAAACAACCATAGAAGACACAAAATTGACACACAGGTGGAAAGTCATGAACTACTTATCTACAGATGACTCAGGTAGAAGTTCAGCAGAGCTTTCAGCAACGATACCACAGAGGAGTACAAGACACCTGCTTGCAAACTTGGCTTGAAGGAACTGAAAATATCACCAGCACAGTCCAAAGGAAGGAAGGGGAATTTAAACACCAAGGGAATACTGATGATCAACAGCTGGGTGGAAGGCGAGCTCCTGCTGGGTCCAAAAGGGGGAGAGATGAATCCAGCAGGAAAGCTACCTACACCAATGAATACTGACAGCAGAAACAATGGAAAGTCAGGGAGCATTCTGACAGATGCTGTGACCTTCTATGGCCAGACACCACATGACTGTCTGCCACACGTTACACACCCGTGATGCACTGTCCATTGACTACTCAAGCCCAGTCATAGTCACACTCTGTTATAATGAATGTCAGATGCAGAAACTCCTACAATTCTCTTCCAGCTGAAGAGAAAATTGACCACCTACTGGATGCGCGCCATTCTGTCTGCTGGGATATCTGATATTACATGTATTGTGTGTCTCCTGGATAGAGTTGAGGCTACAACAATGGCCCCTTTAAAGTATTAGATTGAGCACCACTGTAATAGATAAAAATTGTGGATTACAGCAACCTCGGAAGGAGGATTGTAAAGGATTTCTTATCCCATCATCATAAAGAATTGGAGTATCCTATTTATTGCCAATCTACAGGTTGCCGATTTTTGGGGATGTGACCACTGAGACAACTATTAATCCTGAGACTGGGGCTGTGAAGCTTTCTATTATGAAGGTGCAGCCACTCATGTAATGGTGTTGTATTCACTGATGGAGATAAAGTACAGACTCGGACATCTCCATCAGTTCCAGAGACAAGGAATGAATTGGTGTAACCAGCACTTCATTCGAACAAGGGACTCACAGCCTCTTTCCCATGATCAGAGGTGGAACCTGCCTGTACGGGGGCAACAGGGTTTAGACCACTCAGTTTCGATATGCAAGGTTCTCCAAATGGGCAGAAGCTTTTTACCCTTCTTCCACACTATCCACTGGCATCATTAAACATTACTTTTATTGGATATTATTTAAAAGAAATAATGTTATATATCCAAAAACTAACTACATTACTAAAATGCAGCCAATGAACATCTTCCAATATTGCTGTCTAAAGCCTGCTTTACACCATACGATCCAGCATACGATATCGTATGCGATCGAACCCGCCCCCATCGTATGTGCGGCACTTTCAATTTGTTGAACGTGTCGCACAAACGAATAACCCCCCCGTCACACGGGCTTACCCTTCCGTACGACCTCGATGTGGGCGGCGAACATCCACTTCCTGGAGTGGGAGGGACATTCAGCGTCACATCAACGTCACGCGGCAGCCGGCCAATAGAAGTGGAGATGAGCGGGACGTAAACATCCCGCCCACCTCCTTCCTTCTGCATTGCCGGCGGGAGCCACAGGACGTAGGTAAGATCTGTTCATCGTTCCCGGGGTGTCACACAGAGCGATGTGCGCTACCCCGGGTACGATGAACAACCTGATGTTCAATTTTTAGGAATTGAACAACGTGCATGCAATGAACGTTTTACCGTTCAATCGCAATCGCACGTAGCTGTTACATGCTACAATGTAATTTACGATGCCGGATGTGCGTCACTTACTACGTGACCCCGCCGACACATCATAAGATATATTGTAGCGTGTAAAGCGCCCTAATTGAGTAGTTTGACTATTTCTCAACTTTCCTAATGCAGCAATACTAATGGTGTAGTTATTTCTGTAGTACACATCACTTTACTTAGGAAAGGGATTGCCATCAACGTCATTAAAACCTAACATAAAAATTCCCCTAACCTGTTTCGCTGCTAATCTGGCTTCATCAGGGATGCAGAAAACCTATATTTGGACAATTGTATATGTAAACTGTTATGTCGGGCTAACTTCCTCAGTACACATTGATTACATATTAAGGATTCTCAAGATTCTGCAATTTAGCATTTTATATTCTCCATTCATTAGTGGCTGGAGTAGGTAAAGTTCTCCGGTGTGTGTCTGAATGCTCAAAATGAGAAGAATATGTGTGACCATATAAATTGTCTTTCTATTTTTATGCAGCATAAACTTTAATTTACTCGCTTCATATTGCATCTAATGTGCCAGTGTTTTCCTTTCGGAATGCCAGCTGTGAACTTTAATTAAATTTAGATTACAGAATCTTCCTTAACTATTTAGAGGATTATTTCAATCTCTGAAATAATCTCTGGATTTCACAGGTATGTAAAGTTATTTAGCTAGATCTCATTTTAATAAAACAAGATAAAACCCGGGCTTTATTGGGAGATTATGGGGGTATTCCAGCCTTCTTAATGATGTCTGCGTGTGGAAATTTATGTGCCAGTAAGTAGGAGGTTGGTGGGTTCAGACTCTTTCAAAGATTTTACAGATTGTATTATTGCGGGATACATTTCTGGAAAGTTTTTTCTTTAGTTGACCACTGACATACAGCAGATATACATTACTGTGGTTTTACATGTTTCGACTATAAGGCCTGCGCCACACATCCGTGCCTCCGGTACGTTTTTGGCATTTTTTGCACGTACCGGAGACACGTGCTGATGTTGACATACTATTTTTAATCTAAAAAGCCTCACGTCAGTGTTTGCGCACGGAGCGTGTGTCCGTTCCGTGCGTACGTTTGTGCGTGTCGAAAAAGCGCTGACATGTCCGTTTTCCACCGGCATCACGTCCTCACGGATCCATTAAATCCTATGGGTCCGTGTTTACACGTACGTGATACGGATGGCCTCCGTATGCTATCCGTGTGGTCCGTGTCCGTGTTTTAATTAGAAAGTTTGTTACACTCTGAAATACTTTCAGGTGGCGTAGCTAACATATTTTTTTGCACAAAACTAACTGTGCATTTGCAGAAGGAGTGAGCAAGCAAGAAGTTGTAGTTCTGTGTATTGCAAGATCTATTTTGAGCAAACTTTCGTCTTCGAAATATAATAATGGCACCACGGGTGGACACGGAGAAACTTATAACAGCTGTCGAGACTCACCCACCATTATGGGATACACGTGTAGATGGTTACCATGACCGACTGACAGTTGATCGCCATTGGAATCAAGTAGCTGAGGAAGTGTACCCCAATAATGCATGGTCTAGATGTTCTCCTGCAAAGCGTGCTAAATATGGTAAGTTGTTGTATTTTTTTATAGTTATTTATTTAATATCTATATTTGGATTTGTTCATACTTTCAAACTGTGATTGTTTTGGCATAGTTATGTTGTCTTTTAGTGTAAAATCCTATGAGAAGAATTGGTCTATGTACTACTCAATATATTGAGTTCCTGTACACTTTTTTCATAGTATCACCAAACTTTCATCAGTGTCAAAAATCGAAGTATACTTAAATTTGTAATCTGACTTGGAATTCTTCATGAATTTACTTAATTAACTGATTAAACTGTCATGTGTTTTAAAATTCCCTGTTGTATTAGTCTAAATTTAGTATCACACTTGAAAATGTTGGTTTTTTTTTTTTTTAAAAATAAAATTGTTTAAAATGACATGTCAATATCATTACCTACATGTATCAAATAATATTTCGAGTAATTTATAGCCAAATGTCATTGCAAAAACACCAAATTATAATTTAAATATAGATGACAATTACTTAAAATATAATTATTCAGAAATATTATTTGGTTATGTGTGAATGTCTAAACATGTTTTTGAATGAAGAATATCTAAATAAATTATATTTCATCCTAAGTATTTGAGCAACATAATTGTGTTAAATTGTATATTAAATTTCGCAAACATTATTTAAATTAATGTGTGCAGATTTATGGAGAATGTTGCAAGTGACATATTTGTTAATTTTCCACAGTTGACTTGGTAAAAAGGCGTTGGCGTTCAGCCCGTGATCAGTACCGAAGGGAGTACAACCCTATGCCATCCTCATCCAGCCAAGGCCGCAAACGCAGATATGTCTACTATGAACAAATAAGCTTCCTAGCACCCATCTTAGAAGTTACACAGTAAGTTTTTTTTTTTTTGAAAAAAAAAAAAACCCCTGAAGATAATTGGACAAAGATAAATGTTAAGATTGTAATATGTTTTTTCATTTCTTATAGAACGGAGGATAATCTTGACGAATCAGATGATGAACCAACAGCAGGTCCCTCTGCTACAGCCACCTCAGCATCAGAACAAGAACCTGCCAGAGAAGACATTGAAATTCCTGAGACTCAACAAGATGCAGCAACTGAATCACATGAGGGTGGGACAGAGAGTGCACAAACCAACACCCAAGGCTCATCAACGCAACAAACAACCACACCAGCTACACAAGCAACACAAACAAATGTACTTCCACGTTTTGCACCACAACCTCTACGTGCAAGAAGAATCCGCAGACCTGAGGAAATGAGATCCTTACCGGAAATAATTGACACACGCATTATTCACATAATGAACACTTTAATTCCAGAAACAGATGCCGAGCGTTTTTGTCGCTCTTTATCAACTAGCTTAACCAAAATTCCTTCAGATAGGCAGGAACGTGTAAGAGCTGCTATGCTGACCCTACTGTCAGCTAGTCAGGCAGAACAGGAACCAGTGAGAGTGTATGAGGCCATAGAAAATTGGCGTACCATTATGCAACAACATACAGTCCCAAACACAACAGACAATCAAAATACAATTTCAACACAAACAACAATGGCAACTGTAATAGTCAATAATCCACTATTACAACAATCTGGACAACCTTCAATTGCTTCAAGTACGTTATTCCCAACACCAATTAGACAAGGGTATGTTGCAACCAATACTGGTGCCTTAAGCACAGTACAAAGTGCTACCTCTCAGCAACCCATGAACTATATGAATTTACAACCAACTCAAACTACTAGTTACTTTACTCAACCCACAAATATTGGTGGTTTACCTAATTTGTTTCCAGGTTCAACATACCCACAATCATTCATGATGCCTCATTATCCAATCTCAACTATGTTACCTACACCACACTTACAAACATCAGTCAACTATCCTCAAGGTCAACAACATACACACACACAATACCCAATTACCCATGTAGATCCACAGGTGTACTCAACCACAGGCAATGTGTTGGGACAAACCAGCATGCAACAGACTGTTCCACACACTACTGTAGCTAGTAATAGGAATGTTGTTCAGCAAACAACTGTTTCCATTCCTGAAAATACCATTTCTAAGGCCACACAAAACAACATACTCAGCAACACTCAGGTTACTTCACTAGAAGATCTTGTTGACTTGTGATGCACATTTTTGTTAATCTTAACAATCAAACAACAAATCTGATGAATGTGTCAAAATGTTAAAAAAGAGGGATTTCCAAAAATGTGCAAACTCAGAGTTGAAAAGATTTTAAAAACATGTGTGATTATACTTAGTGACGGATCACATATATGTTTTATGGTCTTTATGTTTGGAAATTTATTAACACATTTTTACCCAACCAATTTGATGGTTAGATTAGTTCTAATATTCTGAAAACACAGTTTACAATTTTTTGGTCTATGTCAATGTCCAACATGATAGCAACTTAATTGGCCGACATTTTTCAACATTGTAAGCAATGCACACATTTTCTTTACAATGACTCTTGTATGTAAAGTATATTTTGTATGTTATGAAGAATAGCATTAAAATTTACATTTAGAAAAATTTAACACAAAATGAACAATATGTACATTTTTAATGTGGATGTGAAAAAATAACATCCTTACTTTATGGATTAATATGCTTATTCTTAATAAAAGATTATGTTTTTGAAGAAAAGAAACATGTTTATTATTGATATTTATTAATAATATTGCATTTTTTCAATAGACGATTAACATTATTAATGTTGTAAGTTAGAAATAAGTTTCCTAAAACATGATAGTAACACAGAAATGTACATACACATACATACAACATTCAGAAAACCATGTTGCTAACAGAAATGTCAGTTTATGATTAACGCATTTGCCCTTTAATACTAGTTTGATTTAAGCTCTGAGATGTTGAGAAAAATTAACCAAGTTCCTATAATAAAATAAATTTATATTTTTATCAACAAAAAACCATCACAATCTTAACAATCATCACTATTATTAGTATCATCAAAACAATTAAAGTAATCAGTAAATAAATTTCTAATTTGTAAACCAGATGTCACGGAATTATGAGACATAGGTTCACCTGTGGGATTAACAACATGGTTTATCTGAAATTCATCATCCACATAAGTTCCTCCTTCATGTATCCGACAGTAATTGTGAAGCACTATGGTAGCCTTGAGTACAGATGTGACAAAGGTTGGCTGCAACTGAATCGTTGTCTGATAAATGCGCCATTTGTTAGCTAAAATACCAAATGCACACTCCACATAACGTCTTGCTTTAGTTAGCCGATTATTAAAGTACTGTTTCCTGTCATCAATGGATCTCCTTGGATATGGTCGCATAACATGTTTGGATAATGCAAATCCTGCATCTGCTACCATCACATATGGTGCCAACGGTCCAGATGTACCAGGTAGGGCAACTGGAGGGGGGATCAATAATGAATTTTCTTGCAGGCGTTGGGCTAATCTTGATGAACGGAAAATACGGGCATCTGAGGCACTACCATAGGCCCCAATGTCTGCATAAATAAATCGGTATTCTGTGTCAACCAATGCCAAAATAACAACGGAAAAAAACTTATGAAAATTGAAATAACGTGACCCAGAGTTTGGTGGCTTTTTAACTCTGAAATGCTTGCCATCCAAAGCTCCTATGCAGTTAGGAAAGTCAACAGAGTCCTTGAAGCCCTTAGAGATTTTCAACCAATCTTCTCTGTTTGGCTGAGGCATCATTTGTTCTTTTAAATGTTGCCATATCATGTCGCATGTGTGACGTACTATAACGGCAATGGTTGATCGACCCAACAAAAAATCAAAATGTAAAGCACTAAAAGATTGACCAGTCGCCAAGAATCTATGAAAACAAGACAAACAATGATTTACAATTAACACTATGTTTTTTTAAATTAAAACAATCATAAGAAAACACAAACATTGAATCAAAAATGAGATTACATCAATAAAGATCAATTACACATTTCACTGTGAAAAATAACACATTTACACAAATTACAAAAATAACAAATATATTACCTCAGAGTCACCATAAATCTCTCCTCTGGGGAAATGGAAAGCCGCATCCAAGTGTCCTGATGTTGCAAATGAGGTCGTAAAATATTTAGTAAGTAATCAAAACTCTCAACTGACAACCGGCAGTATGAAAAAAACTTATCTGGGAAATTCCGTAACTCAAAAAATAAAGTATGGAAATGACCATGCATAGGCCGCATCATCATTAGTGGATGCACCCACAATCTGGTTCTTCTTACATTATCATAATGCAACATGTGCCGTCTAACGCCAAAACGACGAGATATAATCCAACATAAAAACACTAAGGCCTCCGTGGATAATGGCATTGCCACAATTTTGTCTCAACACATAGGTGCTCCAAGGCATAATACAAGCAGGAAAGAGTTTATAGTTAACTTATATTTATGTCCTAATCACATACACCTATGTGTCATTTAATTCCAAGTAATCACCATTATCTCAATGTGTGAAACATGTGAAACACGCACAAAAAACGGACTGCACACGGAACACACACTGACGTATTTCACGCACAGGAAAACGCACACACGTACACACGTATGACACACGATATGCATACGGACACCACACGGAGGGGAAAAACGGACTGCAAATACGGAACACGGACACAAAAAACGGACTACACCAAACGTACGTTTTTTACACGTGAGTGTGGCAGAGGCCTAACAAACATTGGATGTCTTGTTGAAACAAATCATTTTTTGCTTCATCCAATGCTGATTTGCGCATATTTATTATCATCCAAAAACCGTGGATACACCAAAGTCACGTCTGATTCCTTATTATAAATTACTATTAGGCACAGGTTACTTTAAAATTACTGATGAAAAAGCTTGTGCCAGTTTAGGTCCCCTTCGCACGTCCATGATTCCAGTACGTATGACGTCCATTTTCATACGTACCGGAGACACGGACATACACAGACCCATTAAAATCAATGGGTCTGCACACACATCAGTGATTTCACAAGGACTGTGTGTTCTGCCCGGAGAGGCAAGTCCATTTTTTTCTCCAGAAGCACTGATGTCATACGAACCACATACTGATGTGATCCATGTGACACATACCGCAGAAAACATGTGTCTTTTCAATAAAATGCTTTTCTATACTCACTTGTCTCCAGCGATGCTGTCTTCGACGCTGCTGTCACTTACTTCCAGAAACGCTCATTATACTCACTGACCTGGAAGCAGCAGTGCCGGAGACAGCAGCACCATGGACAGCAACGTCGGGGACAGGTGAGTAAAAACTTCCTGCTCTTCGTGTGCTATCATGGATAGCACACAGTGAACACTAGTGTGCCAAAATCACGGCCAAGGCACCTTCAAAACGGCCATGCAAAACACGAACGTTTTTCATGCTTGTGTGAAAGAGGCTTTATCCAGTAAAAAGATAATGTCCACTGTTATGGAAGCTGATTGCACTCCATTATAGCCACCCTGGCATAGGCTAGTTTCACACTTGCGTTGAACGGTATCCGTTGCATTGCGTTGTGTAACGGATGCAACGGATGTGTTGCATATAGTGGCACAACGGATGCAACGGATGCTGCAAAACAACGCAATTAGTTTTGATTTTTTTTTTTTTACAGTTTATTACTATTGTGAACGATCAGCTGATCGCTCCCTGCAGCCGGCCGCCGGGTGATCAGCTGATCGCTCCCAGTAGCCGGCCACCGGGTGATCAGCTGATTGCTCCCTGCAGCCGACCGCCGGTGATCAGCTGAGCGCTGTCACTTGCCGGCGGCCGGGCATGCCGGCGGGCGGGCGCTCAGCTGAGCGCTGTGACTTGCCGGCGGCCGGGCATGCTGGCGGCCGGGCGCTCAGCTGAACGTTCGGCCACTGCGAGCCAAAATAAAGTTTGATTTATAAAAAAAAAAAAAAGAGCATGCGCAGTGAAATCCAGAGGATTCCGCTGCTCAAAACAACGTTACATGCTGCGTTCCTCCCGCTGGGCAGAAGCAACGGAGCGTCGCCCAGCGGAAGCGACGCAGGTCCTTTTGGTACAATCCGTCACCCATACAAGTCTATGGGAAACAGCGGAATCCGTTAACGGATTCCGCTGTTTTCCAAAAGGGCGGATTGTAACGGAAGGAAATAAACGCAAGTGTGAAAGTACCCATAGATGTAGCATAGCAGGCGCAAACCTTAATACTACCATTATGTTTTCACAGATGGTATGAAGGTTGTTTTTTTTTTTTTGCTGTTATGCAGTGTTTTTCTTTGTCTATACATAATGCTTCTTATTTAAACCAAAAAGGTATATTTTGGTCTAATTTACCCAGAAACCAATGTTCCAATAGCCTTTTGTCTTGTCCACATTATCTTCAATGATGTTCTTTTTAAAGAGCAGTGGCTTTCTCCTTACAGTCCTTTGCTAGGCAGTGCTGCGCCTTTGTTGAGGGTGATGCGTGACAGCATAAATTCTACATTGTTAGCACTTGCAGTTCTGGCCAAAGAGAAGCTACAGGTGTTAATCCTGTTCTCTTTGGTTTCTAGCAACTGTCAGCACTTGGGGGGGGGCTGTTCCTATATAAACCCCTGAGGGCCAGTTCCCACTGATAGTTAATGTTTGTGCTATGGATTTTCCCCAAAAATAAGACCGGATCCTATAATTATTTTTTTTGCTCCAAAAGATGGGCTAGTGGTTATTTTCAGGTGATGTCTTATTTTTCCATGAACAACAATCCACATTTATTCTTAAGAAAAAAAAAAAACAAGCAAGTATTTAAATATAGTCATATTGCATTCTGGAACATCAACATAAGGCTAGTTTCACACTTGCGTTGAACGGCATCCGTTGCATTGCGTTGTGTGACAGATGCAACGGATGTGTTGCATATAATGGCGCAACGGATCGTACAAAACAACGGAAAGCTTTTTTTTTTCTTCTTTACAGTTTTACCGGCAGCAGACTATTGTGAACGATCAGCTGATCACCCGGCGGCTGGGCGCTCAGCTGAGCGCTCTCACATGCCGGCGGCCGGGCGATCAGCTGAGAGCTCTCAATAGCCGGCGGCCGGGCGCTCAGCTGAGCGCTCTCACATGCCGGCGGCCGGGTGATTAGCTGAGAGCTCTCAAAAGCCGGTAGCCGGGCGCTCTCACATGCCGTTAACGCACTACGCTATTCTCCATAGGCTTGTATGGACGACGCACTGTAACGCAAGTGTCAGCATTGCATCCGCCAGACGACGCAGCGTCGTTATTTTGAGCGTCGGGCGGAGGGAACGCAGCATGTAACGTTTATTTGAGCGGCGGAAACCTTTATTTTTCACTGCGCATGCTCATTTTTTTTTTTTTAAATCACAGAAACTTTATTTTGTTTCTTGGTGGCCGAACGTTCAGCTGAGCGCCCGGCCGCCGGCTATTGAGAGCTCTCAGCTGATCGCCCGGCCGCCGGCATGTGAGAGCGCTCAGCTGTGCGCCCGGCCACCGGCTATTGAGAGCTCTCAGCTGATCGCCCGGCCGCCGGCATCTGAGAGCGCTCAAGTCTTTAATTGAGTTAAGCACTTTCAGGGCATCTGACCTGCTCGACTCGAGGACTGAGCACCCGAGCATTTTAGTGCTCACCCATCTCAACTTTTAAATAAAAGATCAACTTTGGTACACTCTTTTGGTGTGCTGCCTTCAGTTTTTCTTTTTAGTGTTGCTTTATTTAACTAAAAAAAAAAAATGCATATATGTATATAATATATAGCCCACTGCTGTTCAATGTATCTTTTTATCAAACCATGGAAAAGGAAAATTATTCTTAACTTGAGAAAATATTGATGGATTATCCTTTGGTGCTTTAGCTATTAAAGCAAATACCTGAATATATTCTGTAACTTACAACCTTAAATCAATTATATACTCAGGATGAACACAATCTCTATGTTCTATTAGGATAGAGGGATTTTTGGAAGGGGTTTGCTCTTCCGTACCCCCTGTCAACTAGGTTTAACTGGAGTTATGGACAGAAAAGCTGCAAGGCTTTAGCAAGCTATTGGTAAATTGCTTACACTCCCAAAAATGAGACTGAGGCATACTAAGTGGAGACATACTAAGTGGAGAAAGCAGTGTCTCTTGTATCACTGGTAGAACTATTTTAGGTTGTACCTCTAAGATAATGTCCACTATTCAGACAACCCTTCTCAATCACCATGTTTGCCCCCTTTAAAGGGAACCTGTCATCAGAAATTTAGCTTTAAACCTAAAAGATTCCCCCTCTGCAGCTCCTGGGCTGCATTCTAGCAAGGTTCCTGTAATTTGTGCCCCCTTTTAAACCAAATTAAACACTTTATAAAGTTGTACCTTTTTGCCTGCAATTCTTGTAAATTATCCATGTGGGCGGGCCGTGTGGTGTCGGTTACTGTCCCTCCTTCTAGTTTACGCCGTCCCCCATTGCTTCATTTCATAGATCAGGAGGCCGCCCACAGCGCCCGAGGTCCCGTGCACGCGAGGACTGCTGGTGACGTGGTCGCAGGCGCGATATTATGGGCGGCGCTGTGAATGCATCACAAGTGCCCGCCAATAATACCGTGGCCGCACTCTCCCCTTTGCCTCCTGTGTTCTGCGCAAGTGCTGGCCAAATGATCCGACGTCACCTTCTTCCCATCCTGCCCTGCAGCAGGAAATAGATGGGAGGAGCGGATCAGGCCACCACAGGTTACGAGGAGACGCTTGCGCAGAACGCAGGAGGCAAAGGGGAAAGTGCGGTCACGAGGTTATGGGCGGCACTTGCTGATGACACTCACAGCGCCGCCCATAACCTCGTGCCCGCGCAAAGCATCACCAGCGGTCACACATGCACACAGTGCTTGGCACCGCTACAGTCGCACAGCGCATGCGCGGGACCACGGGCGCCCAGGGGCGGCGTCCTGAGGTTTGAAATTCAGCGTTCGGGGGCGGCGTAAAACGGCAGGAGGATAGTAACCGACACCAGGGAGCCCGCCCCCATGGATAATTTTCAAAATTTGCATATGAAAAGGTACAAGTTTATAAAGTATTTATTTTGGTATAAAAGGGGCCACAAAAACTATAGGAAAATTGCTAGAATGCAGCCCAGGAGCTGCATAGGGGGAAACTTTTAGGTTTACAGGTAAATTTCTGATGACAGGTTCCCTTTAAAGTAACACTTATACTCTCCTTTGGCGCCAGCGCTGATCCAGCGTTGATGGCACGCACTCTCCCAGGGCTTGCGTGATGTTGTTACGTGACACAAGCCCTATGGCCAATCAATGCCGGCTTCCATCTCCCCACCTTCGAACGTATCAAACATCAATAGGAAGTGAGAAGCCACCTGTAGCTCTGACTTTCTCTTGATCTTCAATTCATTCAAAAGTGGTGAAAGGGACGCCAGCGCTGATTGGGCGGCGGGCTTGTGATGTAACAAAATAACTATAAATGCATACAGTCGCACACTGAAAAAGCCAAAAATGTACAAGGGAAAATATGGCACTGCATTACTGCAAAAGAGAGATATTTAGTTTATGTATTGGCCAATGCATGTAAGCCCGGAAACCAACGGCAAGGTATATCTCTGTAATCCGGGAACCTAACTTAAAATGCCACTATCTAGGTTAAAAACATCCTTATCTGGGCAAAATACCACTATTTGGACTACAAACCTCCATGTATGGGCAGCTAGGCTCCTGCTATAATGGTTATGAGTTTTGAGATTTCTTGTGATGTAACAAAGTCATGTGAACCCCGGGAGAGCGAGTGCCGACAATGCTAGAATGGCACTGAGGGTGGGTATAAGTGTTGTTGTTTATTACGGAGGCAAACACTCAGATTAAGAAGGGGTTGTCTGAGTAGTGGATGACCCCCTTTAATTTTAACTAGTATCAAAATCACCTCTAATTAAAGGGGTTGTCAAATGGTCATCAACATCTAAATTCTTAGCAACCCCTCCAATGGTCTCTCTAGTTTTGTATTGCAATCCTGATACCTTTTTTTCTTGAATATCTTCTTAACAAAGAGACTGTATCACTGATGAGAAAAATATGTAATGGTTTATAGTAAGGAATGCAGAGTGAGCCACATACCATAGATGGCCATGTAAAAAAAAATCAATTTTTCTTTCCATGCACCACGTGCTTAAGAAAGTTACTATTTTTGCAAATGTTATATAATCAGATGATACCAACAACATTCCTGCGTGTCTGCTGCAGGCACTCTCATTTCTCAGACATCTGAAAGTCTGGAAACAATGTGGTCAATTCAGTAAAGGTTTGCTCCAGTGAACAAAAGTCACCCAACATGTCTTAGAAAAGTAACATGTCATTCATGGTAGCAAGTCACCAGTCGCCAGATGCTTTTTTTTATGTTTTTCCTGATCTTTATCTCTTTTATATAATGTTGATAGAGGTCTATTAAAGCGACATCTGCCTACAGATAACTATCGCTTCTTCACAAACTACATTAGTCATTTGTTACTTATCCAATAAATCACCAAGTTAGCTTATAGTAATAGCAAATAACATTTTTAAAAAGCCGCCAGTTTTTCCTTCAGATACAGGAAGGGGACAGGAACTATCGATTCAGGGGGAAAAAACGCTAAAAAGTGAAAGTAGATTAAATTCTAAGACTATTCTCAAATACTTGGTAACAATTTATATAAGTTCCCGAAGTCTTACAACATAGCTTTTACCTGTATTTATTTGTAACGTATTACCTGTGAGTGGGAAGTTTAATTCTTTACAGGACTTGAATAGTACATAGAGTATTGGCTCCGATCTGGTCGGGATTCAGGGTTATTAAATTAATTCACCTATTTTGACGCTTCATCAACTTGTAGTTCTTAAAATACAACACAAGCTACCGTACTTACGGTATTTTATTTATTAATAAAATAAGTAAATTAGAATTGTGGTGAATTATATAAACAAGGCAGCAAATCAATCAAAAATGTTCTTCGCCTCCCACCATGAGCTTGATCTTTGCTTGATTAAAATATTGGTATTTATCAGCCATTTATTTTGATGTCCCTGTTTGTTGTGTAGTTTAGGAAGAAATGATATGCCACGCAAAAAAGATACAACTGCTTTTTTGTGGTCTAAAGGCCCAGTCACACGCTACGATATATATAATGATATGTCGTCGGGGTCACGGAATTCGTGACGCACATCCGACATTGTTAGAGATGTCGTAGCGTGTGACATCTCCGAACGACTGTAAACGAGCAAAAATACTCACCTTATCGTTGCTCGTTGACACGTCGTTTATTTTCATAATGTCATTCCTCCTTCTGCGGGCCGGTTGTTCGTCATTCCTGAGGCAGCACACATCACTACATGTGACACCCCGGGAACGACGAACACAGCTTACCTGCGTCCCGTTGGCAATGAGGAAGGAAGGAGTAGGCGGGATGTTCCGCTCTACTATTGGGCGGCCGCTGTGTGATGTCGCTGTGACGCCAATCATCCCACCCCCTTCAGGAAGAGGATGTTCGCCGCCCACAGCAACGTCGTTAGGGAGGTAAGTACGTGTGATGGGGGTTAACGACATTGTGCGCCACGGGCAACGAAATGCCCGTGACGCACAAACAACGGGGGCGGGTGCGATCGCTCATGCGATCGCACAATATACCATAGCGTGTAACGCCGCCTTTACTGTTAATCTTTATATATGTATATATATATATATATATATATATATATATATATATATATATATATATATATTTTTTTATATATATATATATATACTAGAAGGTGGCCCGATTCTACGCATCGGGTATTCTAGAATTTACGTATTGTGTAGTTCATGTATGATTTTTGTTCTATATATATATATATATATATATATATATATATATGTTGTTGTGTGTAGTTACCAAGTGTTTGTGTAGGGGCTGTACATGTTCTGGGTGTTGTCTGGGTGTGACGGGGGGTGAGAGCGGTGTTGTATGTGTGTTGCGTGTGTTGCGTTGTTTGTGGAGCGCTGTGTGTCTGTAGCGTTGTGTGTGTGTTGCGCGGTTTGTGTGTGTGTGGTGTGTTTTGGGGGGATGTATGTTTTGTGCAGTGTGTGTGTTGTGCGGTATGTGCGTATATTTGTGTGTGCCGCGGTGTTTGTGTGTTGGGTGCTGTGTGTGCGCAGCGTTGTCTGTGTGTGTGGGTGTCTGTGTAGGGCAGTTGTTTGTGGTTCCCAGTGTGTGTGTGTGTGTGTGATGTGTGGTGTGTGGTGTGTTGTGCAGTGCGCGCGCGCGTGTGTGTGTGTTTTGGGGGGAGGTGCGCACTCCCAAACGTGCTCCATCCCCCATGCAGCGCACTCCCCATCGTGCTCCATCCCCCATGCAGCGCACTCCCCATCGTGCTCCATCCCCTATGCTGCGCACCCCCCATCGTGCTCCATCTCCCATGCTGCGCACTTCCAAACGTGCTCCATCCGCCATGCTGCGCACTCCCAAACGTGCTCCATCCGCCATGCTGCGCACTCCCAAACGTGCTCCATCCGCCATACTCCGCACTCCCCATCGTGCTCCATCCCCCATGCAGCGCACTCCCCATCGTGCTCCATCCCCTATGCTGCGCACCCCCTATCGTGCTCCATCTCCCATGCTGCGCACTCCCAAACGTGCTCCACCCGCTATGCTGCGCACTCCCAAACGTGCTCCATCCCCCATGCTGTGAACTCCCCATCGTGCTCCATCCCCGATGCTGCGCACCCCCCCATCATGCTCCATCCCCGATGCTGCGCACCCCCCCATCGTGCTCCATCCCCCATGCTGCACCAGCATCAGCCTCTCTGCCCCCAGCATCAGCCTCTCTCCTCCCAGCATCAGCCTCTCTCCCAGCATCAGCCTCTCTCCTCCCAGCATCAGCCTCTCTCATCCTAGCATCAGCCTCTCTCCTCCCAGCATCAGCCTCTCCTCTCTGTCCCCAGCATCAGCCTCTCTCCTCCCAGCCTTCCCCAGCATCAGCCTCTCTCCTCCCAGCCTCCCTCCTCCCACCCTCCCCCAGCATCAGCCTCCCTCTCCCAGCCTTCCCCAGCATCAGCCTCCCCCAGCATCAGCTTCTCTTCTCTCAGCCTACCTCTCCCAGCCTCCCTCCTCCCAGCCTCCCTCAGCATCAGCCTCCCTCTCCCAGCCTCCCCAAGCATCAGCCTCCACCAGCATCAGACTCTCTCCTTCCAGCCTCCCCCAGCATCAGCCTCCGCCAGCATCAGCCTCTTTCCTTCCAGCCTCCTCCAGCATCAGCCTCCCTCTCCCAGCCTTCCCCAGGATCAGCCTCTCTCCTCCCAGCCTCCGTCCTCCCAGCCTTCCCCAGCATCAGCTTTCCCCTCCCAGCCTCCCTCAGCATCAGCCTTCCCCAGCATCAGCCTCTCTCCTCCCAGCCTCAGCCTCTCTCCTTCCAGCCTCCCCCAGCATCAGCCTCTCTCCTTCCAGCTTCCCTCAGCATCAGCCTCCCCTTCCCAGCCTTCCCGAGGATCAGCCTCTCTCCTCCCAGCCTCCTTCCTCCCAGCTTCCCCCTCCCAGCCTCCCTCAGCATCAGCCTTCCGCTCCCAGTCTCCCCCAGCATTAGCCTCCCCAAGCATCAGCCTCCACCAGCATCAGCCTCTCTCCTTCCAGCCTCCCCCAGCATCAGCCTCCCCTTCCCAGCCTTCCCCAGGTTCAGCCTCTCTCCTCCCAGCCTCCTTCCTCCCAGCCTCCCCCTCCCAGCCTCCCTCAGCATCAGCCTTCCGCTCCCAGTCTCCCCCAGCATCAGCCTCCCCAAGCATCAGCCTCCACCAGCTTCAGCCTCTTTCCTTCCATCCTCCCCCAGCATCAGCCTGTCTCCTTCCAGCCTCCATCAGCATCAGCCTCCCGTTCCCAGCCTTCCCCAGGATCAGCCTCTCTCCTCCCAGCCTCCTTCCTCCCAGCCTCCCTCAGCATCAGCCTTCCCCTCCCAGTCTCCCCCAGCATCAGCCTCCCCAAGCATCAGCCTCCACCAGCATCAGCCTCCCTCGTCCCAGCCTCCCCCAGCATCAGCCTCCCGCTCCCAGCCTCCCCCAGCATCAGCCTCTCTCCTCCCAGCCTTCCCCATGATCAGCCTCTCTGCTCCCAGCCTCCTCCAGCACGCCGTGCTCCTCTGCCGACACTCACACACCCGATCGCATCCACTCACACACACCCGATCGCATCCACTCACACACACCCGATCGCATCCCCTCACACACACCCGATCGCATCCGCTCACACACACCCGATCGCATCCACTCACACACACAGACACTGACGATATCGCACATACGCGCTGATACTCACAACATCCGGACATACCACATGCCTCTGGCCATGTGATCCTCCGTCAGGTCCTGGAAGATCACAACAGCACAGTATCGAGGCCGAGAAGCAAACGATATCGCCGGATGCTGTGAGTGTGTGGATGCGATGTGTGTGTGAGGTGTGTGTGAGGTGTGTGTGAGGTGTGTGTGAGGTGTGTGTGAGGTGTTTGTGAGAGTGAGTGCGATCTGATGTGTGTGTGTGTGCTGTTATGTTTGTGCGTGTGGAAGTTCCGCCGCTGCAGGACCTTGATTTACTGGTAACTATGCAAGCATGGTTACCAGCGCAACACGTCCCCTGCTCGCATGGGAGCCAACACCAGCATACGGCGGCGGCGTACGCTGATGTGGGCTCCCGTTGGTGAGGGGGGAAAGGGGGGGGGGAGTACAGTACTCACCTGGGATTCGTGGCTCCGTGACCGTGTCAGTTCGGGCAATGCGGGGGGGGGGGGGGGCGAGAGCTAACGTCTATTGCGTGAGGGGGGCGGGGCGTGGCGTGGGCGAGTTGCCAATGCCTGCAGGGTGCCGGGGCGAGAGGCCAATCTGTGGGGGGGGGCAGAGCCTGGGCGAGCGGCTGGCCAATCCGTGTGGGGGCGCAGCCGGGGCGAGAGGCCAATCCGTGTGGGGGGGCGGGGCCATGGCGAACCCAGCGGCCAATCAGCTTTGTGTCACCGTAAGGACATGTCACGGTGACACAATTTTGGAGCATGACAGACAGACAGAATAAGGCAATTATATATATAGATATGTATCTCCTATAGGAACTACATTGAGGAGAAGGCTGTGTCAGAGTTTACCTCTGTTGCTATTTTTTCTTTTCTCCTGCTTCTACCCGATCGGCGCAAAACGGCCGTCGTCCAGTTCAGTGCTCGTGTCTGTAACCTCTCCCCCTGTTTCCACGAACACCGTGGCTGCTGTTTTTTTTTCATATACCTGGATTAATAAAAGAAGAAAACTTTCACGATTGAAGTGTGCCATTGTTCTTCAGTTTTCCTGGATCACATTGGGGAAAAAGGCCCTGTCTGAGTTTACCTCTGTTGCTATTTTTTTTGTTTTTTCCTCCTTCTCACCGATCGGCATAAAACGGCCATCGTCCGGTTTAGTGCTCGTGTCTATTAACTCTCCCCCTGTTACCACGAACGTGGCTGCTATTTTTTTTCCATATATATATTAATAAAAGGAAAAACCTTTCACGATTGAAGAGTGCCGTTGTTCTTCAGGTTTTAGAGTTTACATCTATTTCTACTTTCTTTTTTCCGACTTCACCCCGAATGCTTAATAATAATAATAATAATAATAATAATAATAATAGTAATGTATGAATGCATTAAACATTACTTTTAAATAACAACATTCAGCATGAAGTAAGATAGAAGCACATATCTCTTTTATTACCCCCAACATTGGTATCTCCCAGCTTAAAATCAAGAAGTCTCACTAAGCTGTAAAAAAGTGAGACAATGGAGAGCCAATAGAAGTTCAGGATACCCTTTAAAGCCTAAAGCTGTAGATTAAGCATAACTTCCTCAGATGTCATAGATGTAAGATGTTTGTTTCCTGGTCAACTATTATCTTGCAATGTCTCCTTATTATAGGGACTCTTGTGAGCACAGAATGTTTTTTTTTTTTTGTCATGCGGTACTTTACCACACTATAGTCATATGACATTGTGAATGGTAAGTGCACTTGCACTTTATAATTTTGATAATAAGTTCACAAAAAGATGTTTTTGGTAATCTATTGCCTTTGGTCATTATGTGTATGCATTAATTTCCATACGCCCTGGCCACGACTTGAGAAAGAACTAGACTCTGCACTCCTCTTGACCACGGCTATATATCATTAATTACTGTTTACTGTATTAAGCCTTTGGTTATTATGTGTATGCATTAATTTTCATACGCCTGGGTCACGACTAGAGAACGATACTATAATTTGCATTTCCTCTTGACCACGGCTATATATTACCATTTACTGGTTGACTATATTTCTTCTTTTGACCACCTATTTTTCCCACGGCTAATAGGGATGATGAACATTTGATTGTATTACTATTTTCCAACCAACTTGGTATCTCTTTGTACTACATTACCACAGGTTCATCTCTCCCACGACTGCTGGCGGCCTACATACTGTATTTTTCTTCACCATGTATGCCCCCCTTGATTTTGTGGTAGTTGTTTTTAATCCTTGTTCTATTGCTGTTTTGCTTGTGTCTTTTTTTGAATAAATAAATTTCTGCATATACACTCGTTTTTTCTCTATTTGTTGAATTCTATTACGAGTGGTGCATATATTCCGCCAACGCAAGTGTGCTGGCAGAGTATTTACTATATGGCTCATAATTTGGGATATTCCCTCATCTCAGGTATGTATAGAATCAGCCTGATAGTGCCAGTATAGCACTGGCTTTAGCTTATATACGAAAATCCTGGTGATTGGTCCCCTTTAAGTTAAAACAGAAAAAAGTAACACTCACTCTTACAGATTCCCAGGTCTTGTTCCAACCCTTAAGGCCGCTTTACACGCTGCGACATCGCTAGTGATGTCGCTAACGATCGCACCCGCCCGCGTCGCGCGTGCGTCATGGGCAAACCGCTGCCCATGGCGAACAATATCGTAGGTCGCGTCACGCGTACTTACCTGCCTAACGACGTCGCTGTGGCCGGCGAACAACCTTTTTTCTAAGGGGGAGGTTTGTGCAGAATCACAGCGATGTCACACAGCGGCCCGCCAATAGAAGCAAAGGGGCGGAGACCAGCCGCATTAACGACATGCCCACCTCGTTGCCGGAGGACGCAGGAACGCTGTGGTTCGTCGTTCCTGGGGTGTCACACATAGCGATGTGTGCTGCCTCAGGAACGACAAACAACCTGCGTCCAAAAATGAACAACGACATTTGGGAAATGAACGACGGGTCAACAATCAACAATTAAGTGAGTATTTTTGATCGTTAGCGGTCGCTTGTAGGTGTCACACGCAACAACGTCGCTAACGAGGCCGGATGTGCGTCACGAATTCCGTGACCCTAGCGATATCTCGTTAGCGACATGCCCATCCCTAGCGATATCTCGTTAGCGATGTCGTGGCATGTAAAGCGGCCTTTACTCGTTGGTCTTTGCTTCCTGGCACTATATGAAATGAAAGGAAATCCTGCATAAGCCAAGAACTAGTCGTATCGGAAAGTCACCTCAGCCATTATTTGGTATTTCCCCTCATCTCAGGTGTGCAGAGACGGGCCGTGGAACATCGCTGAGGGTTAGTATTCCATTTTTATATTTTTAAACTAGTTTGAGATAGTTTTAAAAAAAATAAATATATATATATATATATATATATATATATATATATATCTAAGGGAAAAAACGTAAATCAGCTCAAGATTTTAAAGTTGATGAAAATGATAATTATATGCAAACATTACCTTTAATTTTAAAAATTAGACCTGGCGGTAATTTATTTCTGCACAGCACCCAGAGACGGGCCTTGGGTTTTTGACCCCCGATGCTGAAACGGTGAGATTATTTACTGTAATTAAATTTAGATTCTATTGTACATTATAATGTAATAGCTGAGAAATTCATTCTCAATTACCCCTGAGTAAACTGCAAATATATGAACGTCCTGATACATACATATACATTGATTTTTACATTGTTAATTCGCCGTGTTGTTTATATTGTGACATGTTCAATTTCAAAGTGAATAGATTCGGCCAGCCAAAGGTCTGTGTCACGGTGAGTCATATGATTAATGAGAATCCACCATCCACTATCAAGTGTCTCGAATAAACCTGTACCATCTACAGTGAGTCATCCTGCCGGACCGGACATATTTATAGCAGGCGTGTAATATTGCACCATGTTGTTTATTTCTCCCTTTCCCATGGCGGCTATTGTTTTATAACGAGACATTACCAGGGTTCCTTGGTTTCAGTTTTTGTAAATTAAATACTTTAGATGGTGATCTGTAGATGGCTTGGATAATATCCTTAGTTATGTTGCAAGGCTCATTAGAGGGTAAACCATTGACTTAAAGAGTAGCTACCTTGTATTACTGATAATTTTACTCCTTTACAAAGAGAGATGAATTGCATTGTCTAAACAAGATGTTTTAATAGTGTTGTGCCAATACCAGGATAAGTCATGAGAGAGAGGCTGCTGGCTGTATATATAGAATATAGAGGCTGCCGGCTGCGGCTGTATATATAGAATATAGAGGCTGCTGGCTGCGGCTGTATATATAGAATATAGAGGCTGCTGGCTGCGGCTGTATATATAGAATATAGAGGCTGCTGGCTGCGGCTGTATATATAGAATATAGAGGCTGCTGGCTGCGGCTGTATATATAGAATATAGAGGCTGCTGGCTGCGGCTGTATATATAGAATATAGAGGCTGCTGGCTGCGGCTGTATATATAGAATATAGAGGCTGCTGGCTGCGGCTGTATATATAGAATATAGAGGCTGCTGGCTGCGGCTGTATATATAGAATATAGAGGCTGCTGGCTGTGGCTGTATATATAGAATATAGAGGCTGCTGGCTGCGGCTGTATATATAGAATATAGAGGCTGCTGGCTCTGGCTGTATATATAGAATATAGAGTCTGCTGGCTCTGGCTGTATATATAGAATATAGAGGCTGCTGGCTGCGGCTGTATATATAGAATATAGAGGCTGCTGGCTGCGGCTGTATACATAGAATATAGAGGCTGCTGGCTGCGGCTGTATATATAGAATATAGAGGCTGCTGGCTCTGGCTGTATATATAGAATATAGAGTCTGCTGGCTCTGGCTGTATACATAGAATATAGAGGCTGCTGGCTCTGGCTGTATACATAGAATATAGAGTCTGCTGGCTCTGACTGTATATATAGAATATAGAGTCTGCTGGCTCTGGCTGTATATATAGAATATAGAGTCTGCTGGCTCTGGCTGTATACATAGAATATAAAGTCTGTTGGCTCTGGCTGTATATATAGAATATAATGTCTAGTGGCTCTGGCTGTATATATAGAATATAATGTCTGCTGGCTCTGGCTGTATATGTAGAATATAGAGGCGACTGGCTGTGGCTGTATGTATGTGGCACCGCAGTGGTCACGGGAGCCACAGTGGCATTGTTCTCCTCACCAGGATCAATGCTATTCTTGGAGGCAGTGTGGGGACCTCTCCTTGTCAGGAATCACATGCAACATATCCTACTCCATGCCTGAAGGGGGAGCTCATAACCTTTTTTAAGACAGTCTCTCTGTACATGCTGACCTGGGGGAAGGGTTAGAGTGAACAGGAAGGAAGTCAGGCAGAACAGTGTTGGCGAGGAGAAAGAGCGGTCTCTGAGTGAGAGCTTCTGTGTGAGCTTTCCAGGACCGAGCGCTAGGACAGGACACCGGGGTCCTTGGTTACTGGGTGCTAATGGCAAAACCTGGAGGGCAAGAGATTCTACATTCTTGGCCCACCATAGTTCCAAGACGCAGCAGCAATACAGAACCCAAGATCGCAGTAATACAAGCAGGTCCTATAACCGGTTCACGTTGCCCATCACAGGGGACAGTCATCTTCAAGTAAAGAGAGAGAAGGTGACGCTGTGCTGCTCCAGGCCGCAGCAGCTCCCATCAACAGTGCACTAAGGAAGGCCTCCAACCTGCCAGACAAGGAGAGATCCACGCTTCATCTGGGCTGACCAGACCACTGTAAACCTGGACCATAACACTTGACCAGTAAAAGTAAAGAGGACACTACCAACTTGTGTTGTCCTGTTTCCGCCGGCGTCCCAGCCCTAAACCCCATTGTACCACTACAACCCCCACCATCCTCCTGGGGCCCGCTCAGCCTCTGGGGAGTGATCACACCCGAGCTGCACTACCACCAGCCCCAGCAAGGAACCCTGCAGCGGCGGCTAATCCCTGGCCGCATGCCACAGGTGGCGTCATGACAACCTTTCCCCATCACCCCACTTCCCCTTCATTTTCTGCATGCCTCGGGGCAATGGAACCGAGCAAGGCCACCCATAACATCGCCTGACCCGACCCGAAACGGCCCAGCAACGAGTAGGTTAACCACCTGCCCCGTGGGGCGCTGCATATATAGAATATAGAGGCGCTGGGCTGGCTGTATAAATAAAATATAGAGGCTGCTGTCTCAGGCTGTATATATAGAATATAGAGGCTTCTGACTCTGGGTGTATATGTAGAATATAGAGGGCTGTCCGACAGCATCTGATGTCACTGTTGTCTGACACAGCTTGCCCCCTCTTCTGCAGCCAGTCCATATGTGTTCTAAGTACCGTGTTTTTCCAAAAATAAGACACTGTCATATACTTTTTTTTGCCCTGAAAAAAACCGCTAGGTCTTATTTTTGGGTAGGTCTTATTTTTGGGGAAACATAGTTTTGGGTAAGTTTCCCCCCCCCAAAAAACCCCAAAACTAATAAAAGCAGACCTCCCCCTTCCCAGGAGACTCCTACTTACCAGACCCCAGACATCAGCGGGCTCTCAGGACCCCCTGTGATCCTCGGCGGGCGCTCTCAGCAGGTATGCTGCATGCTGTCCTGCTTCTGACCAACAGACACACATCAGATCACATACACACACTCACACACATCAAATCACACACACACACACACTCATTCACCACATCTGGCGATACCGATTGCTTCCAGCCAACAGGGGAAGATGGGACGCAGTGCAGTGGAACGCGAGGGCCTGCAGTGGAATGCATTGATCCATTACACAGCAAATCCTCTATGCATTCCACCGCACTGCGTCCCAGGCATCTCTGCCAGCCAGAAGCAATCGGTATCACTGTATTTGGAGAGTGTGTGTGCGATTTGATTTGTTATTGTGTGTGTGATCAGATGTGTGGGTGTGCAATCTGATGTGTGTGGGTGTGCGATCCGATGTTTGTGGGTGTGCAATCTGATGTGTGTGTGTGTGCATTCTGCTGCAGGTCGTCTCGTTCGGTGTGTGGTGAGTATAATTGCGGCGTCTTCTCTCTTCTTTCTTCTCTATAATGAAGTGTCCTGCAGTATTCTTTAACTTTTTTAGCTGCATGGACACTTCATTATTGAACCGCGACTGGGGCTTATTTTTGGGGTAGGACTTATTTTTGGGGTAGGACTTATATTTAAGCCTTGCTCCGAAAAGGTAGGGCTTATTTTGGGGGAGGGCTTATTTTTGGAAAAACACAGTAGCTGTAGGTTGCGGCAATGACTGGACCAGGGCCAGAGCTTAACAAAGCGCAAAGTGATTAAACTCGGGCCTGGGCCCCCCCTTTCAATGGGCCCCATACACTAGTAAGGGCAGTAATGCCCTGATGGCGGCCCTGTAAACCATGTCTATATGTTTGACAATGCACTGATCTTTTTTTATGTACTTTATTACACATCATTACGTAATACATACAACTATTATAATATTAGTAAAGGTAACGAATCTAGCACCTAACCCACCCATTCCACAACGGAGAGAAGAAATAAAATGCACCGATCCTTAGTGAGCTAAAAACTAAAGTTGCAATTCATTCATTTATTTATACACAGAATCAGTATTTCCATTACCCCTCTTTCACCCTGTGTGATGCCTTATGTGTCCTCTTTACTCTTTTACAGCTCAAATCTTGAGATTTGAGGTGTAAGAAATTGACTAAAGTGCTCCTCCATGCCGTGGTCTAACCAGCCCTGTTCAGCCATAGTGACTTTCTCCTATAATGCTGCCTGTGAGTTCTAATGTTTCTGGGCTTTTTTTTAGTACATTTACCAAAATCATAAAAGAACAGCACATTAGATGCAATAATGGTACTGAACTGATGCATAATTCATCTCCTATAGTGGAAGAAAATGACTCCTAAAACACTACATACCTAAAATATGCATCTCATTACATATTGCTTGAATCAAGTTTTTGTGTTAGTGTTATTTAAAAAAAAAAAAAGATGGATTTTTTTTTACATATAATTTGTATTATAATTTAAAATTCCATATTTTGCAGTTTAGAAACCGGCTCCCGGGGCTATTGTAAATTCATACTTCTTGTTGTTTTGGGGTATTCACATGTACATTAGCAGTAATAGACTAACTCAGTCCTTATCTTTCCTATTGAAGCATCTAATGAGTGTGTGCAAAGATCATTATGAAAAAAGGAGGTACAAAATAATTTGTGAAATCCCCCGTAGTGTGTCTTGTGTTATCTGCTACATTTAGAAGTGTTACTTGTCATTGTAATCATGCCTCTAATCATAACGAGCCTGCTGAAAAATTTCTGAAAGAACAAGAAGTACGAGTCCAAATAAACCTCAATGGCCAATGTCAGAATTGGAACAAAAATAATTAAAAAATAACGTAACACAAAAACTTAATTTTGGCAGTGTGTCATTGTCTGATTACACAATCCATTTAAAGAGTATATCTGGTACTTTAACCGCTTAAGGATAGGGCGTTTTTTTGTTTTTGCGCTTTCGTTTTTTCCTCCCCTTCTTCCAAGAGCCATTATATTTATATTTTTTCTTTGATATAGCCGTGTAGGCTAGGTTCACATTTCCGTCAATTTCTATCAGTCACAATCCGCGGCTCTGGTAAACAACGGAATCCGTTTGGCAGATTCGATTGTTCCCATGGACTTGTATGAGCGGCAGATTGTGACTGATGTTGCTGCGTTGCATCCTCCGCCCGACTGATCAGTCGTGGAATGACTGACCGCCAGGCGGAAGGAACGCAGCTTGTAACGTTTTTTGAGCAGCGCAATCCGTAGGATTTCGCTGCACATGCTCTCTCTGGCTCCCTGCACACGTAACCAAGGTAAATACCGGGTAACCAAACAAAGTGCTTTGCTTAGTTACCCGATATCTACCCTGGCTACATGTACAGGGAGCCTGACACTTCCCCACTCGGCCTCGCCCCCTCTCGCACTCCGCATGTACACACGCACACACACTCACACTCACCTGTCCCAAGCCATGCAATCACCGGCACTGACGTCCTCATCGCCATGGCCCCACCCGGCTCCACCCACCCCGCCCTCCTCCCCTCGACCCCCGCACACATTCTCGGCGGCCGAATAATCAGCTGATCACCCGGCGGCCGGCACCTGTGAGCGATCAGCTGATCGTTCTCTCTTTTACAACGGAGTCCGACAATGAATTCTAATTCTTGTCATCCGTTGTACAACGCATCAGTCACAAGCGTCAAGCAACGCATGTGACTGATTCAAAACAATGGAAATGTGAACCTAGCCTAAGGCGGGCTTTGCACACTGCGACATTGCAGGTGCGATGTCGGTGGGGTCAAATTGAAAGTGACGCACATCCGGCATCGCATGCGACATCGCAGTGTGTAAAGCCTAGATGATACGATTAACGAGCGCAAAAGCGTCGTAATCGTATCATCGGTGCAGCGTCGGCGTAATTCATAATTACGCCGACGTGATGGTCCGATGTTGTTCCTCGCTCCTGCGGCAGCACACATCGCTGTGTGTGAAGCCGCAGGAGCGAGGAACATCTCCTACCGGCATCACTGCGGCTTCCGTAGGATATGCGGAAGGAAGGAGATGGGCAGGATGTTTACATCCTGCTCATCTCCGCCCCTCCGCTCCGATTGGCTGCCAGCCGTGTGACGTCGCAGTGACGCCGCACGACCCGCCCCCTTAACAAGGAGGCGGGTCGCCGGCCACAGGGACGTCGCACGGCAGGTGAGTGTGTGTGTGAAGCTGGCGTAGCGATAATTTTCGCTACGCCAGCTATCACCACATATCGCTGCTGCGACGGGGGCGGGCACTATCGCACTCGGCATCGCAGCATCGGCCTGCGATGTCGCAGTGTGCAAAGTGCCCCTTAGGACTTGTTTTTTGCAGGATGAGTTGTACTCTTGAATGACACCATCTATTTTATCATATGATGTAAGCGGAAAAAAATTCCAAGTATGGCAAGAGAAGTGAACTTCCACAATTGTTTATTTTTTATTTTTTAAAGGGAACCTGTCAGGTGCAATATGCACTCAGAACCACAAGCAGTTCTGGGTGTATATTGCTAATCCCTGCCTAACCGTCTTTGTATACACTAGCATAGATAAAGAGATCTTTAGAAAAAGTATTTCTAAAGCTCTTTTATCGTATGCTCATGAGCGTGGGGACTAGTCACAAGGGCGTTAGTTCCCCTGGCTAGTTGGCCCCATTAGCATGTTAGCACGCCCCTGTGGGTGTGCTAACATGCTAATGAATATGTCAGAGTCAGAGGAGGATCTCACTCACCTCTCTGCTGTCATTGCCGCCCGACGCTGGATTTCGGCTCAGTGTGCATGATCCCCGACTTTCGGTCAGCCTTAGGGTACGTGCCTACGATCAGGACCCGCAGGAGACCGCTGCTGCCCATACCCACCATCAGGGTTAGGGACGCTGTGGTCTCTCGCTGTGTTCTCCCTACAGAGAACACTTGAGACTCCACAGCAAAGAATTGACATGCTGCGGCTCGGACAGTTGCACCGCAGATCAGTTTACGCTGCGGGCCGCACACACACAGTGGGCATGGCATTTCTATAAATCCCATCCACTGTGCTTGTACTGCGCAATGTTTTGGACACAGCTGTAACATGCTGCATCCAAGACGCTGTGAACCCTGATCATGGGCACGCAGCCATAGAGATACATTATTGTCAGTTTTCTTTTTTTTTTGGGGGGGGTTATTTGATTGGCCGCACTAGATGTTGATTTTAGAAAAGTGCAGTTTAATAGAATATGACTTGATGTATGCTGCCCTTATATTGCTGATGATCGTGCCCCGCAGGATAGTCCTTCTAGGAATAATCAGATGACTGAATAGAGACTGTAAGAAAATGAATGTGCTATTATAAAAGCTGTAAGGAAATTAGCAATGTAGTCAAAATAAAATGTAGACATATTGTCTTGGTAAAAGCTGTAGTTAATCCCAAAGTCAATAGTCAATATGGATATTTATTATGGACAAGTGCAAATGTTGCATAATTTAATTTTAGTGTAATTAGGGCTGTATCACATGGACAGACACACCAGCATATTGCCGGCAATGTCAGGCAAGGGTCACTGGCGAGCACATGTTCTGGAAGCAAAGCAAACTGCCCATCCTTCCTAATGTAACAGGGATCCTTTGTGTATCCTGCCTGAAGGTGGCCGGCCATGGAAGCCCTGGACCCAGACTGTGTGGCTTATAGTACAGAGCACTTTTACCCTATGTTTAGTGAGTACAACTGGAACGCTGCGGGCGTACATGCTAAATGTGCCCATAGTTATAGAGACCGAACGCCTTTAGCCTATGTATCAGTATGGTGGTATATACCATTTATTATGACTGCTATTTCATATACCTAAAAAAAAAAGTATACTGTAACAGTCTATACATGACATCTATAATGGGTATATCATGAGATTTTCAATAGCTTTTTATGATGTATCTGTAAATTATAGCCCAAATGATTTAAAGGGGTTATCTTGACTTAGGATATGTCATCAATATCGGATTAGTAGGGTTGCGATACCTGGTTTTATGTTCTTGTGGTGTAGCGGCATAACAGCTCCGCACACTGTCTAGTAGCTGATCTCGGTACTGCAGCTTATTTCCTATTTAGATCTGGACAATACCCATTATTGTGTGAATGGAGCTGTGGTGTTCCAGCTCTCTTTTCCTTTATATCAGGCCACCATCAAATCGTAAAACAGCTGATTGGTGTGGTGCCAGATGTCAGAATCCCATTCATCTGATATTGGTGACCTATCCTATCCACAAGACCTAATAACAGCATTGCTGGGGGTGTTGGGTGTGTTGACCTGATATTGATGACTAGTGATGGGTGAATAGTAACTATTCGTGTTGGGATAATGCCTATCGAATATCAATTACTATTCCAGTATACGTTACGACAAGAAAATTGCTCAGATTTCCCATTGAGTTGCATTAGGTTCGTTATTCGTGAAGAATACTGCAATAGCACTTTGAGATTCGTTACGAATAATCCGAACAGGAATAGTTAGGCTGCGTGCCCACGATCAGTGTTTGCGGTGTTTTGGATGTAGCATGCTTCAGCTGCGTCTAAAACACTGCATTGTACAGTACAAGTATAGAAGATGGGATTTCTAGAAAATTGTTTTTTCTACAGCAAACACTGACCGACGGTGCGTCTTTCCAGACCACAGCATGTCAGTTGTTTGCTGTTGAATTGCATGTGTCCTCCGTAGGGAGAAAACAAGCAAGAGACCGCAGCGCACTGAACCCTGATCGTGGGTACGAGCCCTGCGGTCTCCTGCGTTCACCTGCAGAGGAGACTCGTGGCCTCGCAGGTCGGGACCCGCTGTGTCCGAGAGACAGTGAGTCCTGATCGTGGGCACATACCCTTACTATTCACCCATCACTATTGATGACTTATCCTAAGAATATAGAAAACAAGAAAAAGATAATGGGATCCAACACTGACTTCATAACAACACTCCTTTATTTGGTCAGAATAACAAGACAAAAAAAGTTAAAAGAAATCCATAGGAACAAGCGGTAGCTTACGCATTTCAGACTTTATGTCCTTACATTTAAGGTACTCATAGGCAAGGACATAACGCCCGAAATGTGCAAGGTATGGATATATAAAGGAGTGTCTTTACTTGTTTGCTATATTCACTCGGGATAGCCAGTCCTGAAGATCGAACATTGTAAGAATAATTTTCTGAATCCATGGACATTTTTTATCGCAGGTGAGCTGATGACTTTTTTCATTCGTTTGATTTTTTTTATCCTAAGAATATGTTAGCAATACAGTATCATAAGCTTGGACAACCGCATTAAATGGATGCCATGGGCTGTAATGACTTTGATTTAATTTATTTGTTATGAAAAGTGAATACCATGCTCAGAGATAAAGTCCAAAAGCACTGCGTGACACTGGCATTCAGACCTATGGGCGTCTGACGCACTACAAAACACACAACGAACAAGAGGGGACAACGAGACAATTTACAACAGTGGCCCCTGCAGTTAGGGAGAGGGGTGAGAGTACACCTCCTGAACTGACCTCAAGCTGTTACATCAGCTCCCTAGCATCCCTAATCCCTCACTAGCCCTGCAAACACCCTGTCTAGTGAGGGGGCCCGCGGGAGACACTAGTCCCACCGCTGCACTAATAAACACAGAGGGAAAGGAAGGACAGACAGGGGGGTAAACCGAAGGACATGAATACCGAAATCCACAGCTGCAGACAGACTCCTAAGTACAAATTGGATGGGCACAGGACAGTTCTCCAGTCGCTCCTTCCACCAGGATAGCCAGAGTAGAATGCATTCTATCAACAGCAAGAACTGCTGGGAAAACCTCACTATTTAAATCTAAAGGGGTGTGGGCTCAAAAGCAGCTACAGCTGACCTGTACTGCTATGAGATGCTGGTAACCAAACTGACATTAATTCATGACGCACTAGAAGAAAGGAAACTTCATTGAAATGTGGAGTCTAGATGGAAATGAGAGGCTCCAGTAGAAAGACTGTCACTTTTCTCTTAAAAGCAGGGAGACGACCGTGATAGTGATTGAACCTCATAATGTATCCATTAAAACTAGAAGTCCCAGAAATTTCGAGCTCCCCCCTGAAGTCCCGAAAGAGGATCAAATGACCCTTAGTCCAAACTGACCTAACTAACTAGAAACGAAATGGCTAAACTCAATGGAAAACAACAAACTCCTGCGGTACAACAGTAATGGCCTTAATTACAGAACAAAAGACGGTGATTATAGGATGTTAGCTAAAATCCGTCAGGTCATTCGACCCGTCTCTGGGTTCCAAAGGTAGAAATGTTAAATGACCCCTCTCTGGGACTTCTAGTGTTAAAAAACATGATTTCATGGCTGATAGATGGCAGGGGTATATCCGTCACAGCCACCAGTTAAAAAGTACAGTGGCATGGAAGTGGAATTTTGGATCCAACGCCCACATTCCGCTTTAGATAGGTCGGAGACATCATTAGCGGGGGGGCGCAGGATGACTGGGGTACTATTGTCTCGTTTTATGGCAAATGGACAGATCATCGTTACGCCGCTGTCACAGGCGAGCTCTGTTTTGTTCTGCATTCCACATTACATCTTACTATTAGGATATTTCATCTGTGACTCCTTTAGGATCTATGCTGCTTCTTCGTGGTTTAGTATGGGGCTCCCGTGTTATTATTTAATTCCTATTTTATGTAAAACTCTCACTTTCCATCACGTTTGGGCTTTTTCAAAATCAATAACTATTTTGCACATAGGCTAAAAGTGAAAATAATGCTCCACTTTTCACTAATCCAGGAGGTCAGGCAAGGAAGCTGTTTAAAGGGAAATGTTCTCTAATGCATCCCTCCATCCGCCCACAGACATAAACTAATTAAGACTGGATTTATGGTCAGACAGGCTTTACTTTGATTTATGAGAGAGGCGGCTTTCAAGAAACCTATGCTGGTTGCCAGGATGTGTCCCAACATAAATATTATATCACTGTGTATTAACCATGTAACTGGCTACAAACACATGATCGAAGGAATCATAATGACTTCTTTTTTTATTTCTTTCTCCCATTGTATATTTTATTGTGGTTATTTATTTATTTATTGGTTAAATTAGAAGTCAGTAATTGTTTTGTTACTCTGTCCCCAGTTGGTCCGAGGATATGCCTTAAGGCTAGGTTCACATTTCGGTTGTTTTGCATCAGTCACATGCGTTGCTTGATGCTTGTGACTGATGCGTTGTACATTGGATGACAAGAATTGGAATTCATTTACATGATAAAGCGGATTCCATTGTAAAACGAGATAGAGAGAACGATCAGCTGATCATTCACAATAGCCGGCCGCCGGCTTTTGTGAGCGATCAGCTGATCTCCCGGCCGCCGGCTTTTGTGAGCGATCAGTTGATCTCCCTCCCGCCGGCTTTTGTGAGCGATCAGCTGATCTCCCGGCCGCCGGCTTTTGTGAGCAATCAGCTGATCTCAAACCTGCCGGCTTTTGTGAGCGATCAGCTGATCTCCCGGCCGCCGGCTTTTGTGAGCAATCAGCTGATCTCCCACCTGCCGGCTTTTGTGAGCGATCAGCTGATCTCCTGGCCACCGGCTTTTGTGAGCGATCAGCTGATCTCCCGGCCGCCGGCTTTTGTGAGCAATCAGCTGATCTCCTGGCCACCGGCTTTTGTGAGCGATCAGCTGATCTCCCGGCCACCGGCTTTTGTGAGTGATCAGCTGATCTCCTGGCCACCGGCTTTTGTGAGCGATCAGCTGATCTCCCGGCCACCGGCTTTTGTGAGCGATCAGCTGATCTCCTGGCCACCGGCTTTTGTGAGCGATCAGCTGATCTCCCGGCCGCCGGCTTTTGTGAGCGATCAGCTGATCTCCTGGCCACCGGCTTTTGTGAGCGATCAGCTGATCTCCCGGCCACCGGCTTTTGTGAGCGATCAGCTGATCGGCTGGCTATTGTGAACGATCAGCTGATCGCTCTCAAAAGCCAGTGGCCGAGAGATCAGCTCACAGAAGCCGGCCGCCGAGAGAGAGACATTCATTTGAATGATTAAACACAAGATTTGAGCATGCATAGTGAAAACATAAGGATTCCGCTGCTTAAAAAATGTTACTTGCTGCGTTCCTGTCGCCCAACGGTCAGTCGTTCCACGACTGATCAGTAGGACAGCGGATGCAACGCAAGGGCATCAGTCACAATCCGCCGCTCATACAAGTCTATGGGAAACAACGGAATCCGCCAAACGTATTGCGTTTATCAGAGCGGCGGATTGTGACTGATCATAAACAACGGAAATGTGAACCTAGCCTAAGATAGTCCGAGAGGGAAGGTCTGACCTCACAACCATACTGATTCTGACAATAAAAGAGGCACCTGCATCCCCATCACTGCTTTTTACTTATACAATGGTGCTTATTGCCTAGAGCAGTGATGGCTAACCCATGACACGTGTCAGAAGTGACACACCGAGCCATACATGCTGAAACACGTCGCCACATCCCAATCTACTGTATTTATTGTTCATATATTGCATACATTTGGAGGATGAAAGAATAGGGGTCCATGCTTTATCATATGCAACCCCAGTCATTTTGTTCAATTTATGGAGTGTGTTTGTAAATGTTTTTAATGTGTGTTAGTGTTATTTTGCTATTTTTCATTAATAACATTACATTTTTGCTAGTCTATATCTTATCGGTGATCCCATTTGTTTCACACCCCCTTCTCTTTTTTTTTTATGTCGTATAAGAGGAGATTTCTATAAATCCCATCTGTAAGGCTAAGTTCCCATAATCAGTTTTAGCAGCATTTTGGACACAGAGTGTTTTCACTGCATCCAAAACGCTGCGTTGTACAGTACGAGCACAGTGGATGGGATTTATAGAAATCTCTTGCCCTCCCTGCATCTTCTCTACATGGCGTAAACTGACGTGCACACGGCTTTCCGAGCTGCAGCATGTCTATTTATGCTTGCGGAGAAGACAGTGTTCTCAGCGGGAGAACTCAGCAAAAAACGCTACGCCCAGATCCCTGATCATGGGCACGGACATTGCGTTGTCCCACAGAGAACACTAGTGTCTCTGCGAGAGTAATCACGCTGCGTCTAGATCGCAGTGTCTCCTGATCATGTGGATGTCGCCTTAGACGTTGTATTTTTGATGCAGCAAAAATACACAGCAGCGAAATCTCATTGTGTGAACCAAACTTGAGGCCTCAGGACAACTTTCACAATGGCAGAACATCTGTCCATGTAATAAAGCAGATAGATGAGGAGCTGTGGATAAAGAGCGCAAAATAGGGTCTTACCCGGTTGGGATATTGAGGGTGGTAATGTGGTCGTACTCACCTGGTTCAGTTGTGAAAGTCACAAATGCTTGTAGCACATACAATGGTGGTGGTCAGCAGCAGCCCCGAAAAAGATTCAGTATAGGAAGAGTAAGTATGGGTTTAAGCCGCGCTGGAACCACAGGAGTCAAGGGTTAATAAATTCCTTTTTATTTGTTCACAGGTCTATGCGTTTCAGAGACATATCTATCTCCTTCATCAGGACATCCAAAAGAATCAAGTATTAAACCCGTACTTACTCTTCCTACACATGTAATAAAGCAGGAATATTTCTTCCTCAGTGGCTGCTGCAGGAGTATTTATGACCAGACTGAGGTGTTCCATGATGATAGCGGCTGATCGGAAACCTCTACTCCGATTCCTAAGCTCCTGGTCGGAGCAGTCTATAATTCTTGCTTAGCGCTACTTTCTGGCTGAGATGTATTGGCTGTATTGCCAGGCAAGGTTTAGCAGGTTAAGCAGTTTAGCATTCCTTCTGTAAATGTGGTATGTCCTCCTGAGCGCTGAGGAACCTCAGCAATGACTATACGGGCAGAAGGACTTCCCCTCTGAGAGCGGCCAAGTGATAAATACTAGGCTCCGGTATGACCAGTGGGCAATACTTTAACACTTGGAGTAAATACTGTATATATATATATATATATATATATATACAGTATATATATATATATATATATATATATATATATATATATATATATATTGTATCGCAAATAAATGTATTTGATTACATTTTACCTGTGTGCATCAGATGTCACCATAATTCTGTTTTTTTTTCGTGTTATATCTTCCAGACCTCTGTAAAGTAAACATGGCCAAACCATATGAATTCAATTGGCAGAAGGCTGTTCCTACTTTCATGCAAGATGGAGCTATGTTTGACAGATATGAAGAGGTAAGAGACTGAATGGTTTATTGCTGCCACTGAGACAAATCTGTATTGAGGACAGAGTTAGGGCAGTCACACTGGCATATGACTCGCATGGGTGCAGTTAGAAAATCTTGCATTGCACTCGTCCCTATGTAAGACAATGCTGCAGCTCAGATCTGCGTCTTTTTCCTCAGCCCTAATCAAACTGAGAAAAAAATCGCAGGATGCTGGAATTGTCTGCGAGAGTCATGTCACTCGCACTCATACACGTCTATGGGTGCGAGAGAAATTTCGGACTGCACTCGGATGTCATCCAAGTGCAGTGATATATACAAACAGGCTGACAATGGAGGAGATGGGGGATTAACCCTTTCCTCGCCTCTGCAGCTGTGATCTGATTGCAAGATCAGATCACACTCACATGAAACTCAGCTCACGCTCGCAGCAGAGCAGTAGCCGAGAGTCATTAGCATATCACATCCGATGCTCTCGCATCAGATGCCATACGCTAGTGTGACCCCAGCCTTAGGCCCGTTTCACACAGATGTTCTTCACTGACGTGTAAAACACGCACATGATTCACGGCACACGTGGTTGTCCATGTGCAATCCGTGATCCGTGATTGCATATGGACATTACTCACCTGCCTTCACTGCTGCTGTACATGGTGCTGAAGTCTCCAGCTCTGCAGCGTCCGCCCACCGCTCTCAGCACCTACTTCCTGGTCAGGATTTCCTGCTCTCATGAATATTCATGAGCCAGGCAGAAGCTGCCGAGAGCGGAGGCTGCAGAGCGAATCGCAGGTAAGGTAAGTTGAAAATATTTAATATTTAATATGTCCGTGATTTTCTGGTACGTGTTTCACTGATCACACACGGATCACACCATAGTGTGGTCCGTGGGTCATCAGTGATGCCAGAAAAAAACTGACTTGTCTCCATGCAGAATCACGGCCACGCGTGCACACTGCACGGAGACACGTTCAGTGAAAAATCACTGACGTGTGAGCAGACCCATTGATTATAATGGGTCTGCGTATGTCAGTGATTCTGGTACGTTTTAAAAAAAAGCACAAACGTACCAGAATCACTGACGTGTGAAACAGGCCTTACAAGGAGTATCTTGTGTGGGAAGAGGAGAACAGAGGAATTTATGAAGTTGACCCAGAGAACAGCATGTGGATGACAGACTCTTTAGAGGGAAAAGAGAAAAATGTGGTAGATGTGATTACGGATATTACAATAAATAGATAGATAGATGATTGAGAATGTCCTATTTTTCAGCCAAAACATATTGGCTAATAATGTCCGCTATTTTGAAAGTATGTGCACTGTGTGCAGAATTATTAGGCAAGTTGTATTTTAGAGGATTTTTTTTTATTATTGGTCAACAACTATGTTCTCAATCAACCCAAAAGACTCATAAATATCAAAGCTTAATATTTTTGGAAGTTGTAGTGGGTTTTGTTAGATTTGGCTATCTAAAGCCTGCTTTACACACTTCAATAGATCTTTCAATCCGTCGTCGGGGTCAAGTTGTAAGTGACGCACATCCGGCATCGTTCGTGATGTATTTGCGTGTGAAACCTACATGCGATCGATATTGAACGAAAATACGGTGATCGCATACACGTCGTTTATTCCTCATACATTGGACGTTTGGTAGTACGAAACTAGTCAATTGTAACGTGTGACATCCATCATACGATTTCGGTGTCTGATGCTATGTGCGCAGGTGTGCGCTCTGCACCGCAGCTTAAAAAAGGTCTGCTTCAGAGCGCAGCTGAAAAGCTGCGTTCTGAAGCGCCTCACAATGTCTGTCATGCACTAATCTCTGTCAGTCGGTCACTATCTCTGTCCCTCACTCTCTGTCCATGTCAGTCTATCCCCCTCTCTCATATACTCACCGATCCCCGATCCCCGGCGCTGCACGGCATTCACACTGATCCGGCGGCTTTTACTGTTTTGAAAAAGCCGGCCGCCCATTAAACAATCTCGTATTCCCTGCTATCCCCGCCCACAGGCGCCTATGATTGGTTACAGTGAGACACGCCCCCCACGCTGAGTGACAGGTGTCACACTGCACCCAATCACAGCAGCCGGTGGGCGTGTCTATACTGTGCAGTGAAATAAATAATTAAATAATTAAAAAAAACGGCGTGCGGTTCCCCCCAATTTTAAAACCAGCCAGATAAAGCCATACGGCTGAAGGCTGGTATTCTCAGGATGGGGAGCTCCACGTTATGGGGAGCCCCCCACCCTAACAATATCAGTCAGCAGCCGCCCAGAATTGCCGCATACATTATATGCGACAGTTCTGGGACAGTACCCGGCTCTTCCCGATTTACCCTGGTGCGTTGGCAAATCGGGGTAATAAGGAGTTATTGGCAGCCCATAGCTGCCAATAAGTCCTAGATTAATCATGTCAGGCGTCTATGAGACACCCTCCATGATTAATCTGTAAATAACAGTAAATAAACACACGCCCGAAAAAATCCTTTATTGGAAATAAAAAACACACACACATTCCCTGGTTCACCACTTTAATCAGCCCCAAAAAGCCCTCCATGTCCAGCGTAATCCAGGATGCTCCAGCGTCGCATCTAGCGCTGCTGCATGGAGGTGACCAGAGCTGCAGCAGACACAGCCGCTCCGGTCACCTCCACGCAGCTAATGAAGACAGCCGCGCGATCAGCTGATCTGTCACTGAGGTTACCCGCTGTCACTGGATCCAGCGGTGGCCGCGGGTAACCTCAGTGACAGCAGCTGATCGCGCTACTCACCGCCGCTCCGGTCAGCTCCAGTCAGCAACTGAGGTGAGTAGCGCGATCAGCTGATCTGTCACTGAGGTTACCCGCGGCCACCGCTGGATCCAGTGACAGCGGGTAACCTCAGTGACAGATCAGCTGATCGCGCGGCTGTCTTCATTTGCTGTGTGGAGGTGACCGGAGCGGCTGTGTCTTCTGCAGCTCCGGTCACCTCCATGCAGCAGCGCTAGATGCGACGCTGGACCATCCTGGATTCCGCCGGACATGGAGGGCTTTTTGGGGCTGATTAAAGTGGTGAACCAGGGTATATGTGTGTGTTTTTTATTTCCAATAAAGGATTTTTTCGGGCATGTGTTTATTTACTGTTATTTACAGATTAATCATGGAAGGTGTCTCATAGACGCCTGACATGATTAATCTAGGACTTATTGGCAGCTATGGGCTGCCAATAACTCCTTATTACCCCGATTTGCCAACGCACCAGGGTAAATCGGGAAGAGCCGGGTACTGTCCCAGAATTGTCGCATATAATGTATACGGCAATGCTGGGCGGCTGTTGGCTGATATTGTTAGGGTGGGGGGCTCCCCATAACGTGGAGCTCCCCATCCTGAGAATACCAGCCTTCAGCCGTATGGCTTTATCTGGCTGGTTTTAAAATTGGGGGGACCGCACGCCGTTTTTTTTAATTATTTAATTATTTATTTCACTACACAGTATAGACACGCCCACCGGCTGCTGTGATTGGGTGCAGTGTGACACCTGTCACTCAGCGTGGGGGGCGTGTCTCACTGTAACCAATCATAGGCGCCGGTGGGCGGGGAAAGCAGGGAATATGAGATTGTTTAATGGGCGGCCGGCTTTTTCAAAACAGTAAAAGCCACCGGAGCAGTGTGAATGCCGTGCAGCATCGGGGATCGGTGAGTATATGAGAGAGGGCTGCTCAATTCAGTCACTCAGGAGATTAGCGGTCACCGGCGAGCCCTTCACTGGTGACCGCTAATCAGGGCGCGACACAGACAGAGCCGCAGCATGACCATGAAGTCGGGTGAGGTTCACCCGAGTTCATTCTGACAGTGCGGCTCTGTCTGTGTCTGCTGTGAACTACCATTCACCGCTGCTACATGGCTGTCTGTGTCTGCTGTCAGCGGCCATGTAGAAGAGCTGAACGGCAGATAACATAGTAAAAACGCATCCCTACACATTACACACGCTTGTCAAGTCAATAAATAAAAAAAAAAAGGGTGCCCAATGCATACGTCACGGAACACATGATCTAAAGGATCGCACACAAAATTGATCAATTTAACATAGGCTACTAAGGCACGTGTGACAGCAAATGAACGACCTACGTGCAATCTCATTAGATCGCATATGCAACCTGGGCGTGTCACATCGCATACGAGATCGCATCCCTAATTGTAAGGTGTAAAGCTGGCTTTAAGCCCACTTTACACGTTGCAATTAGTTGTACAATCGCATTTGCGATGTGACACGCCCAGGTTGCATACGGGATCTTATGAGATTTCACGTTGGTCGTTCATTTGCTGTCACACGTGCGTTAGTAGTCTATGTTAAATTGGTCAATTTTGTGTGCGATCCTTTAGATCATGTGTTCTGTGACGTATGCATTGGGCACCTTTTTTTTTTTTTATTTATTGACTTGCCAAGCGTGTGTAATGTGTAGGGATGCGTTTTTACTATGTCATCTGCCATTCAGCTCGGCTACATGGCCGCTAACAGCAGACACAGACAGCCATGTAGCAGAGCTGAATGGCAGATGACAGCAGACACAGACAGAGCCGCACTGTCAGAATGAACTCGGGTGAACTTCACCCGACTTCACGGTCATGCTGCGGCTCTGTCTGTGCCGCGTCCTGATTAGCGGTCACCAGTGAAGGACTCACCGGTGACCGCTAATCCCCCGAGTGACTGAAGTTTCCCCCCCTCTCTCATATACTCACCGATCCCCGATCCCCGACACTGCACGGCATTCACACTGCTCCGGCGGCTTTTACTGTTTTGAAAAAGCCGGCCGCCCATTAAACAATCTCGTATTCCCTGCTTTCCCCGCCCACCGGCGCCTATGATTGGTTACAGTGAGACACGCCCCCACTCTGAGTGACAGGTGTCACACTGCACCCAATCACAGCAGCCGGTGGGCGTGTCTATACTGTGTAGTGAAATAAATAATTAAATAATTAAAAAAACCGGCGTGCGGTTCCCCCAATTTTAAAACCAGCCAGATAAAGCCATACAGCTGAAGGCTGGTATTCTCAGGATGGGGAGCTCCACGTTATGGGGAGCCCCCCAGCCTAACAATATCAGCCAACAGCCGCCCAGAATTGCCGCATACATTAGATGCGACAGTTCTGGGACTGTACCCGGCTCTTCCCGATTTGCCCTGGTGCGTTGGCAAATCGGGGTAATAAGGAGTTATTGGCAGCCCATAGCTGCCAATAAGTCCTAGATTAATCATGTCAGGCGTCTATGAGACACCCTCCATGATTAATCTGTAAATTACAGTAAATAAACACACACACCCGAAAAAATCCTTTATTAGAAATAAAAAACACAAACATATACCCTGGTTCACCACTTTAATCAGCCCCAAAAAGCCCTCCATGTCCGGCGTAATCCAGGATGCTCCAGCGTCGCTTCCAGCGCTGCTGCATTGAGGTGACCGGAGCTGCAGAAGACACCGCCGCTCCGGTCACCTCCACACAGGTAATGAAGACAGCCGCGCGATCAGCTGCTGTCACTGAGGTTACCCGCTGTCACTGGATCCAGCGGTGGCCGCGGGTAACCTCAGTGACAGCGCAGCTGATCGCGCTACTCACCGCCGCTCCTATCACCTCCACGCAGCAACTGAGGTGAGTAGCGCGATCAGCTGAGCTGTCACTGAGGTTACCCGCGGCCACCGCTGGATCCAGTGACAGCGGGTAACCTCAGTGACAGCAGCTGATCGCGCGGCTGTCTTCATTACCTGCGTGGAGGTGACCGGAGCGGCTGTGTCTGCTGCAGCTCTGGTCACCTCCATGCAGCAGCGCTGGAAGCGACGCTGGAGCATCCTGGATTACGCCGGACATGGAGGGCTTTTTGGGGCTGATTAAAGTGGTTAACCAGGGTATATGTTTGTGTTTTTTATTTCTAATAAAGGATTTTTTCAGGTGTGTGTGTGTTTATTTACTGTAATTTACAGATTAATCATGGAGGGTGTCTTATAGACGCCTGATATGATTAATCTAGGACTTATTGGCAGCTATGGGCTGCCAATAACTCCTTATTACCCCGATTTGCCAACGCACCAGGGCAAATCGGGAAGAGCCGGGTACAGTCCCAGAGCTGTCGCATATAATGTTTGCGGCAATTCTGGGCGGCTGTTGGCTGATATTGTTAGGCTGGGGGGCTCCCCATAACGTGGAGCTCCCCATCCTGAGAATACCAGCCTTCAGCCGTATGGCTTTATCTGGCTGGTTTTAAAATTGGGGGGAACCGCACGCCGTTTTTTTTAATTATTTAATTATTTATTTCACTACACAGTATAGACACGCCCACCGGCTGCTGTGATTGGGTGCAGTGTGACACCTGTCACTCAGAGTGGGGGCGTGTCTCACTGTAACCAATCATAGGCACCGGTGGGCGGGGAAAGCAGGGAATACGAGATTGTTTAATGGGCGGCCGGCTTTTTCAAAACAGTAAAAGCCGGCCGGAGCAGTGTGAATGCCGTGCAGTGCTGGGGATCGGGGATCGGTGAGTATATGAGAGAGGGGGATAGACTGACATGGACAGAGAGTGAGGGACAGAGATAGTGACCGACTGACAGAGATTAGTGCATGACAGACATTGTGAGGCGCTTCAGAACGCAGCTTTTCAGCTGCGCTCTGAAGCGGACCTTTTTTAAGCTGCGGTGCAGAGCGCACACCTGCGCACATAGCCTCAGACATCAAAATCGTATGAGGGATGTCACACGTTACAATTGACTAGGTTCGTGCAACAAAACGCTCAATTCTAGAGAATGATACGATGTGTTTGCGATCAACGGTTTTGCGTTCAATCCTGATCGCACGTAGCTGTCACACGCAGATACCTCACAAACGATGCCGGATGTGCGTCACTTACAACTTGACCCCAACGACGGATTGTGAGATATATTGAAGCGTGTGTAGCGGGCTTTAGGAGGATATCTGTTTGTGCAGGTAACTATTACTGTGCAGAATTATTAGGCAACTTAATAAAAAACAAATATATTTCCATCTCACTTGTTTATTTTCACCAGGTAAACCAATATAACTGCACAAAATTTAGAAATAAACATTTGTGACATGCAAAAACAAATCCCCAAAAAAATTAGTGACCAATATAGCCACCTTTCTTTATGGTGACACTCAACAGCCTACCATCCATAGATTCTGTTAGTTGCTTGATCTGTTTACGATCAACATTGTGTGTAGCAGCCACCACAGCCTCCAGACACTGTTCCGAGAGGTGTACTGTTTTTCCTCCCTGTAGATCTTACATTTTAAGAGGGACCACAGGTTCTCTATGTGCTTCAGGTCAGGTGAACAAGGGGACCATATCATTATTTTTTCATCTTTTAGACCTTTACTGGCCAGCCGCACTGTGGAGTAGCTGGATGCATGTGATGGAGCATTTTCCTGCATGAATAACGATACCGACTTTTTCCTGTACCACTGCTTGAAGAAGTTGTCTTCCAGAAACTGGCAGTAGGTCTGGGAGTTGAGCTTCACTCCTCCTCAACCCGAAAAGGTCCCACAAGTTCATCTTTGATGATACCAGTACCCCATGTTCACCTTGCTGGTGTCTGAGTCGGAGTGGAGCTCTCTGCCCTTTACTGATCCAGCCTCTGGCCCATCCATCTGGCCCATCAAGAGTCACTCTCATTTCATCAGTCCATAAAACCTTTAAAAAAATCAGTCTTAAGATATTTCTTGGCCCAGTCTTAACGTTTTATCTTATGTTTCTTGTTCAAAGCTGGTCGTTTTTCAGCCTTCCTTACCTTTGCCATGTCCCTGAGTATGGCACACCTTGTGCTTTTTGATACTCCAGTAATGTTGCTGCTCTGAAATATGGCCAAACTGGTGCTAAATGGCATCTTGGCAGCTTCACGCTTGATTTTCCTCAATTCATGGGCAATTATTTTGCGACCTTTTTGCCCAACACGCTTCTTGCGACCCTTTTGGCTATTTGCCATGAAATGCTTGATTGTTTGGTGATCACGCTTCAAAAGTTTGGCAATTTCAAGACTGCTGCATCCCTTTGCAAGACATCTCACAATTTTGGGCTTTTCAGAGCCCGTCAAGTCTCTCTTCTGACCCATTTTGCCAAATGAAAGTAAGTTGCCTAATAATTAAGCCCACCTTATATAGGGTGTTGATGTCATTACACCACACCCCTCCTCATTACAGAGATGCACATCACCTGATTTACTTAATTGGTAGTTGGCTCTCAAGCCTATACAGCTTGGAGTAGGACAACATGTATAAAAATTATCATGTGATCAAATACTCATTTGCCTAATAATTCTGCACACAATATATTTTCTGTAGTGCCGTCTACTTTTGGATTCTAGATACGGTTGATAGAGTCAGGTTGAGCCAGGATTTGGTATGCCTAACGAGTCTCATGAGGTATCTACTGTGAGAGCATCAAGGTGTTTTGTGCTCACACAGTGTGTTACGGTTGCTGCGAGCACTGGAGACTATGTCCAGATTTCTTGCTACTGCACATGTGCGAGCGCTGGAGACTAAGTCCAGATTTCTTGCTACTGCACATGTGCGAGCGCTGGAGACTAAGTCCAGATTTCTTGCTACTGCACATGTGCGAGCGCTGGAGACTAAGTCCTATCTTGGAGCCATTGCACATGTGCGGGTGACATCATCGCTGACACGAGGTCACATGTCTCTGACACCTTCTATGCCGATTGGTCGCTGGTCATGTGCTTGTGACGCCTTGCTCGGTGATAGGCCAGCATGACGTCACTCTTGTCGTTCTGGCAGCCGATTGGCTCTGGTGTCCTCCATCTTGGATGAGGCACAGAGTCTATATAAGACCCTGACACACGCCGCATGGCGCTCAGTCCTCTTGGTTCATGCATGAGGGTAGACGCCCTGTGCACGTTCCTCTAGGCATTCCTCTGTCTATGCAAGGTGAGCGCTACCGGCAGGGTAGCGTTCTTATACCTTACAGCTTCGGCTGCTGTCCGTATCCTTACCTCTTAGGGGAGCGGACATAGGCAGGTGCCTGAGGCACATGGTCTGGCTGGGCCTTGTGATTCGACTCGTAGGTGGACGTTGCCGCTAGGGTAACGTTCCTTATACTGCGTCTGGCAGTTGTTCGTATCCTCGCACACTAGGGGAGCGAACAGAGGTAGGAGCTTTGTGCGGCTTACGCTGCTGTTCGTCTCTTTTGCACCACTAGAAGAGCGGACCTAGGCAGGTGCCATATCTAGTGGTTCGTGTCCTCGCACACTAGTGGAGCGAACGCAGGTAGGAGCTTTGTGCGGCTTACGCTGCTGTTCGTCTCTTTTGCACCACTAGAAGAGCGGACCTAGGTAGGTGCCATTTCGCACACATTGCCTTTGTCTCTGTGATTATTAACAGAGATCATTCCACACACCCTCCAAGTAAGGGAGGAATTGCTTTACTTACTTATTATATCCTTCTGTGAGTTAACAGAGGTATTGCACTCTGCCATAGTCTGCAGCAGAGTCTTTGCACGGTGGACCCTGACTGTCTGATACTCCTTTAAGTTATTATCAGACAGCCCCCCGTAACATTAGGACTGAGCCAAGGGTCTGGCAGTTATGGCAGAATATCAGCAGTTACACCGTTACATACAAGTACTTGAGTCACGGCTCAAGAATATAGAGGATAAACCTCAGACCATGGTGACATCTGCACATGATCCTCGACTTGCTCTGCCAAACAGATATTCTGGCGATGCCAGATCATGTCGTGGTTTCATTAGTCAGTGTCAGATACACCTAGAGGTCAACTCTTCTCGCTTCTCTACGGAGAGGTCCAGAGTAGGCTTTATCATCTCCTTACTTCAGGACAAAGCCTTAGAATGGGCGACTCCCCTATGGGAGCGCTCTGATGTGGTTACTCTGAGACATCAAGACTTTCTTGATGCTCTTAAGGCGGTATTCATGGGTCCGCAGGTTACCCATGATGCGGCCCTGAGACTGTTAGATCTATCTCAGGGTTCGTTATCCACTAGTTCTTATGCCATTGCTTTTAGAACTCTGGTGGCAGAACTAGATTGGCCAGAGAAGGTGTTGATTCCTATCTTCTGGAGAGGGTTGGCAGGCTATGTCAAGGATGCTCTTGCTACTCGTGAGGTCCCTGCTTCTCTGGAGGACTTGATCACAGTAGCAACGAGGATCGATGTACGCCATAAGGAACGTAGACTCGAGGTCTCTTCCTCACGCCCTAAGCATCGGGCTATTCCAGTTGTTGAGGGTCCACTACCATCTTCCTCAGCATCTGAAACATCTCCCACTCCTATGGAGTTAGGTCATACGTCTTCCAGACTACGCAAGTCTGGTCCTCCTATATGTTACGTATGTCGTCAGGCTGGGCACTATGCCAACAAGTGTCCTAGTCGTCAGGGAAACTCCCTGGTCTAGTAACCATTAGAGGGGGGTTACTAGAGACGTCTTCTGCACCTTCTAAGTGTTGTATCCCAGGTCAGCTCTCGTTATCTGAGAATACATGGCCTATTATGGCTTTTGTGGATTCCGGAGCTGACGGGACTTTTGTGTCCTCAGGATTTGTAAAGGGACACAATATTCCCTCTATCATGTTAGAGGCGCCTATTCCTGTCCGTGTTGTTAATGGAACTATGTTGTCTGACTCCATTACATTGAGGACAGTTCCCTTGCGCCTTTCCCTGTCTCAGGGTCACATAGAGGAGATTTCTTTTCTTGTTTTGCCTGAGGGTATAGACGACATCCTTCTGGGTCTTCCATGGCTTCGGACTCATGCTCCTCACATTGACTGGGAGTCTGACAGCATTATTAGTTGGGGTTCGAAATGTCAGTCCCGATGTCTTCCCTTACCACCTAAGGTCATTGCGGTTGCATCTACTGATCTCTCTCCCATACCTACACCCTATCTGGATTTCGCTGACGTGTTCTCCAAACAGGGTGCTGAGGTTCTTCCACCCCATAGGCCGTATGACTGTGCCATAGACCTTATCCCAGGTTCGGTTCCACCTAAAGGCAGGGTTTACCCCCTGTCGATACCTGAGTCGGAGGCCATGTCGACCTATATAAGAGAGAGTTTAGAGAAGGGGTTCATTCGTAAGTCTGTCTCTCCCGCGGGAGCTGGGTTTTTCTTTGTTCGGAAGAAAGAGGGTGATTTGCGTCCCTGCATAGATTACAGGGGTCTCAACGCAATCACAATAAAGAACAAATACCCATTACCTTTAATTTCGGAGCTCTTTGACAGACTGAGAGGAGCTCAAGTTTTTACGAAGTTGGATCTGCGGGGTGCGTATAACTTGGTACGAATTCGAAAGGGTGACGAATGGAAGACCGCTTTTAACACCCGAGACGGTCACTATGAATACCTCGTCATGCCTTTTGGGTTATGTAATGCACCCGCAGTATTTCAGGACTTCGTAAACGATGTGTTCAGGGATTTACTGTTATCCTCAGTAGTGGTGTATCTGGACGACATCCTGATTTTTTCTCCTGATCTGGAGACTCATCGTCAGGATGTCGTTCGTGTCCTTTCCCGTTTAAGGGAGCACTCATTGTTTGCTAAACTCGAGAAATGTGTATTCGAGCAGTCCTCATTGCCTTTTTTGGGTTACATTATCTCACAAGAGGGCCTGGCTATGGATCCTGCAAAGCTCTCTGCTGTCCTGCAATGGTCCGAACCTCATTCCTTGAAGGCGGTGCAACGCTTCTTAGGATTCATAAATTATTACAGGCAGTTCATACCCCATTTTTCTACTTTGGTGGCCCCTTTGGTGGCCTTGACTAAGAAAGGTGCTAATCCCAAAGCCTGGTCTACTGAGACATCTCAGGCTTTTGAGGCAGTAAAAAGACACTTTTCAACTGCTCCCGTTCTTCAAAGACCCGATGAGAGTAAGCCCTTCCTCTTAGAGGTTGATGCCTCTTCAGTGGGTGCTGGTGCGGTCTTGTATCAAAAGAACGGTGCAGGTAGAAAAAGGCCGTGTTTCTTCTTTGCTAAAACCTTTTCACCGGCAGAGAGAAACTATACCATTGGGGATAGGGAACTGCTCGCCTTGAGATTAGCCTTGGAGGAGTGGCGTCACTTGCTGGAAGGAGCGAAACATCCTTTCCAGGTCTATACAGACCATAAGAATCTGACGTACTTACAAACCGCTCAGCGTCTGAATCCTCGGCAAGCCCGCTGGTCCTTGTTTTTCTCCCGCTTTCACTTCTCCATCAACTATCTGTCTGGGAGTAAGAATAACAAGGCAGACGCCCTGTCTCGCTCTATGCTTTCTACCCAGGAAGAGATTGACGAACCTCGTCTTATCCTTCCCTCCAGGGTTTTTCATACGCTCTCGCCTGTGACGTTAGACCAAATCCCACCGGGCAAGACCTTTGTTCCGCCTGATCGACAGAATGATATACTGTCATGGGCCCACACCTCAAAGGTGGGTGGGCATTTTGGTATTAGACGGACACGAGAGTTACTGGAGAGGTGGTATTGGTGGCCACACTTAGCCAGCCACGTCAAGAGATATGTCGGTTCCTGCTACTCGTGTGCTCGCAACCGTCCATTACGGCAGAGACCGGCTGGGCTCTTGCATCCTTTACCAGTGCCAGATAGACCATGGGAGGTGGTAGGCATGGACTTTGTGGGTGATCTTCCATGTTCACAGGGACATAGATTTGTGTGGGTCATTACGGACCATTTCTCCCGGATGGTTCATCTCGTACCGTTATCGAGAATCCCATCTTCCAGGGTACTAGCCAAACTATTCCTCAAGCATGTCTTTAGGCTTCACGGGATGCCAGATCGTATCATTTGTGATAGAGGCCCGCAATTTGCTTCCCGTTTCTGGCGAGATCTTTGTAGCCTTCTGCAAATTGAGTTGAATCTATCTTCGGCATACCATCCGGAGACCAATGGTTTGGTTGAGCGTACCAATCAATCCATGATTATATACCTTCGACACTTTGTTGCTGAGAACCACGATAACTGGTCCTCCCTCCTACCCTGGGCAGAATTTGCCCTTAACAATTCGCTGGCTGAGGCCACTGGGCAGACACCGTTCGTACTCAATAATGGGCAACACCCTAGGGTACCGGTACCGTTTCCCGCTGCTGCACCTCCTCCTCTTGTGGCCGACTGGGCAACTAATGCCAGAGAGGTTTGGGATCGGACTCAAGAGTCAATCCAAGCAGCTAAGGACCGTATGAAGACGGTGTCCGATCGGTTTCGTCGCCCGGCTCCTGTCTTTTCTCCAGGGGACTTTGTGTGGCTCTCTGCAAAAAACGTGAAACTTAGAGTGAGCTCTGTCAAATTTGCTCCTCGCTTCCTGGGTCCTTATGAGGTTCTTCGACAGGTAAATCCTGTAGTCTACCAATTGAAGTTACCCGTCCATCTTAGGATCCATGACAAATTCCATGTTTCACTGCTAAAGCCGGCAATTTTACCTCACGCTCGTGAAGTGCACTCTCCTGCTTCTGATTCCTCTCGCTCTAGCTATGAGGTACGAGCCATAGTTGGGTCTAAGATGGTTAGAGGGCGCAGGTTCTTCTTGATAGATTGGGAGGGCTACGGCCCGGAACATCGCTCTTGGGAGCCTGAGGAGGCTGTCCATGCTCCCGACTTAGTTGCTGATTACCTGCGTCGCCGGGAGGGGGGCCCTTGAGGGGGAGGTACTGTTACGGTTGCTGCGAGCACTGGAGACTATGTCCAGATTTCTTGCTACTGCACATGTGCGAGCGCTGGAGACTAAGTCCAGATTTCTTGCTACTGCACATGTGCGAGCGCTGGAGACTAAGTCCAGATTTCTTGCTACTGCACATGTGCGAGCGCTGGAGACTAAGTCCTATCTTGGAGCCATTGCACATGTGCGGGTGACATCATCGCTGACACGAGGTCACATGTCTCTGACACCTTCTATGCCGATTGGTCGCTGGTCATGTGCTTGTGACGCCTTGCTCGGTGATAGGCCAGCATGACGTCACTCTTGTCGTTCTGGCAGCCGATTGGCTCTGGTGTCCTCCATCTTGGATGAGGCACAGAGTCTATATAAGACCCTGACACACGCCGCATGGCGCTCAGTCCTCTTGGTTCATGCATGAGGGTAGACGCCCTGTGCACGTTCCTCTAGGCATTCCTCTGTCTATGCAAGGTGAGCGCTACCGGCAGGGTAGCGTTCTTATACCTTACAGCTTCGGCTGCTGTCCGTATCCTTACCTCTTAGGGGAGCGGACATAGGCAGGTGCCTGAGGCACATGGTCTGGCTGGGCCTTGTGATTCGACTCGTAGGTGGACGTTGCCGCTAGGGTAACGTTCCTTATACTGCGTCTGGCAGTTGTTCGTATCCTCGCACACTAGGGGAGCGAACAGAGGTAGGAGCTTTGTGCGGCTTACGCTGCTGTTCGTCTCTTTTGCACCACTAGAAGAGCGGACCTAGGCAGGTGCCATATCTAGTGGTTCGTGTCCTCGCACACTAGTGGAGCGAACGCAGGTAGGAGCTTTGTGCGGCTTACGCTGCTGTTCGTCTCTTTTGCACCACTAGAAGAGCGGACCTAGGTAGGTGCCATTTCGCACACATTGCCTTTGTCTCTGTGATTATTAACAGAGATCATTCCACACACCCTCCAAGTAAGGGAGGAATTGCTTTACTTACTTATTATATCCTTCTGTGAGTTAACAGAGGTATTGCACTCTGCCATAGTCTGCAGCAGAGTCTTTGCACGGTGGACCCTGACTGTCTGATACTCCTTTAAGTTATTATCAGACAGCCCCCCGTAACACAGTGCTCCGCAGGTGGGGAAGACCAGGCAATGCCGAGGACTGTGAGAATCACCATATTGCCAATGGGTAAGTATCATGTAGTGTGTTCATTTGTAGTGAAGGTTGGGAGCCTCTAATAGCAAGGGATGCTGATGGGATATAGGTTTGTACTGTGAGTTACATGCTTGCTGGTTCTATAGATGATAATGTTGGATGCGGCCGGTTTTGGACCTAGTTCACTGTGTCGGTGTAGAAGTCGTTTGCGTACGAAATGTCTATCCTTGAAGATAATGATCCTGAGATCTCAGTCCCATTTTATATTTATATGCTATATTTCTTTTAATCAGAACTGTCTTATTCTTTTTTAGGAATCTTTTGTGTTTGAACCAAATTGCCTGTTTAAAGTGGATGAATTTGGCTTTTTTCTCTCCTGGAAAAGCGAAGGAAAGGTATGTTGTATAAGTTGGTTATCTTCTCACAATATATTGTTCAGAACACCCTAAAGGCCCTGTCACACACAGAGATAAATCTGTGGCAGATCTGTGGCAGATCTGTGGCAGATCTGTGGCAGATCTGTGGCAGATCTGTGGCAGATCTGTGGCAGATCTGTGGCAGATCTGTGGCAGCAGTGAAATTGTGGACAATCAGTGCCAGCTTTGTGGCTGTGTACAAATGGAACAATATGTCCATGATTTCACTGCAACCACAGATCTGCCAAAGATTTATCTGTGTGACGGGGCCTTAAAACTATTTATTTTGTAAACTTTTTATATGGCAGCTTCTTAGTTATTCCAATTTTAAAAAAAACTTTTAATAGATTTAAAGTTGTATCCTCAATTTTGCAAGATATTGCCTATCCATGTTAATCCTTGTCCATATTGCTGTGGGTCTGATTGCCTGGACCCCCTCCAATTTTGAGAGTGTTCTGAAGAGCTCCATATGAATGAAATCAAGCTCGGTCATCTGCACCTCTCTCCAACCATTCTTAATGTGATCAACAGTGGTAGCCAAGCGCTGCCCTCGATAGGTCTTTGGCATTACCATAAGAATGAATAGAGCGCCAGTGCGCATGGTTAACCACCACTTAATTTACAAGGGGTTCTTCAGATCCCCGATTCTCGGCGGAATTGACGGTGGGCCCCAGTGGCCAAACCCACAGCGATCTGAAAACTACCTGCTATTCCATGGTTTGGCAATAACTTCCATAGTGAGAATACCCCTTTAATGGTTCAGTAAATGAATATACAATGGAGTTTATCCACAATGCCTGACAAAAGCCATGAACAGGTGTGGCGCTGTTAGGCCCGTTTCACATATCCGGCATTTCGCCGGATTGCCGGATCCAGCACTCTCCAATACAGTGTAATACAGTGCAATGGCATCGCGGCAACCTCCGGTCACATGCTGTCATATGACCGAAGCATGTGACTGGAGCTTACCGCAATGCCATTGTACAGTATTAGTACTGTACTGGAGTGTGCTGGATTCGGCAATCCGGCGAAATGCCGGATATGTGAAACGGCCCTCAGTGGAAGAAAGCAGACATCTTTTTCTTATTAGGAAAATAGGGTTTTTTTGCAGTTCGGAGCATGGATGGCAGCTTTGCTGGAGCACAATGAAGTGCAAAGGAGAAAGGAGGATTCCAGCCCAACGGACATTTAATCTTCTGTATTCATGTGAATAAAGGCCGCTTTAAACGCTGCGATATCGGTCCCGATATCGCTAGCGTGGGTACCTGCCCCCATCTGTTGTGCGACACGGGCAAATCGCTGCCCGTGCCGCACAACATCGCCCAGACCCGTCATACTACTTACCTGCCCGGCGACGTCGCTGTGACCGGCGAACCGCCTCCTTTCTAAGGGGGGCGGTTCGTTCAGCGTCACAGCAACGTCACAGCTGCACCACTGAACCGCCACCCAATAGAAGCCTCCTTCCTTCCTCATAGCGACCGGGAGGCAGGTAATGAGAGCTTCCTCGTTCCTGCAGTGTCACACGGAGCGATGTGCGCTGCCGCAGGAACGAGGAACAACTTTGTTACTGCTGCAGTAACGATTTTTGAGAATGGACCCCCATGTCACCGATGAGCGATTTTGCACGTTTTTGCGACGATGCAAAATCGCTTATAGGTGTCACACGCAACGGCATTGCTAATGCGGCCGGATGTGCGTCACCAATTTCGTGACCCCAACGAGTTCGCATTAGCGATGTCGCAGCTTGTAAAGCCCCCTTAAGGCTGGAGTCTCACTAGCGCATTGCATCCTATGCAAGAGCATCAGATGCGATATGTTAATAACCCTCGGCTGAGGCTTTGCTGTGAGAATGAGCCATGTGTCATGTGACTATGATCTAATCCTGCTATCGGGTCATAGCTGCGGAGGAGAGGGAGGGATTAATTTCTCCATCTCCTCCATTGTCAGCCTGTGTGTATATCGCACTGCACTAGGATGACATCCACGTGCAGTCCGATGTTTCACTCTCACCCATAGACTTGTATACGATTCGTTGCGATTTTTTTCTTCAGTCCGATTAGGGCTGAGCAGAAACTCGCAGATCTGAGCTGCAGCGTTGTCTTACATGGGGCCGAGTGCAATGCAAGATTTTCTCCCATTGCACTCGTGTGAGTGATACGCCAGTGTGACTCTGCCCTTAGAAACAGAAGACAAATGATAGAATCTCCATGTTAAAATCAATGGCCGTATCTACACGTTTCAGGTGGAATAATCATGATACTTAGCTATGGTAGCGTGTGCTTTAAATAGCTTCCCATTCCGGTTCACACACCGATTGCATGATTAAATAGCATGGAGAGCCAAGACACAAAAGTTGCATACAAAAACATAGTTAGATAAAAATTATCTAACTCACATGAATAAAAAAGATGAAATGTCCATTAAGCTGGAATCCTGCTTTCTCCTTTCCATGTTTTTCTCATCCAGTAGAACCCTTGTAGATCTGTTTATGGAAAAAAGCGAACATTTTTCTCATCAACTTTTGACTACGAAGGTCCAGTCACACATAACGAGATCATTACTACGTCACAGTTTCTGGATCGTTGTGAAATCGTTGGTGAGATCATTGGTGAGATGTCACACAGTCATTTTCCCAACGACTTTAGTAACGATGCAGCGACCTGTACAACGATCTCGTTGGTCGTTAGGACCCTGTCACACAGCAGCTATGTAACGATTCCGGCCTCTAATAGGGGCGTAGTGTTGGACGCTGTAAGCCACGTAGACGTGCATATGCGTCGCCTTTTCCACAGTCTACGCTCCGATTGGTGGCCAATACTGCGTTCTGATTAGGCGGCCGGCCTAGAAGGCAACTTTGTATTGCTTCATTCTTTGGCCCTTTTTGAGCCTTGCTTTGAGGATAGAACCTCTCGCATCTCGCATTGCACTCAGACCAATGTTAAGCAATGAGTCAGCTCAGATCTTTTTTTTTTTCTCAGTCCCAATCGGACTGAGAAAAAAATCGCAGCCTGCTGCGTTTTGGTGAGTTTCTCGCGTGAGTCACTCCAATGCAAGTCTATGGGTGCGTGAAAATAAACGGATGTCACACGGACGGCACACACACCATCCTAGTGACATCCGTTTTTATAAATACATTTATCGCATGTTGCAGAAAACACTGGAAATGAGTGAGGTCTGTCGATGTCGGTCAATCTCTATCTCTGTCAGTCGGTCTCTCTCTCTCTGTCGGACTCTCTGTCTCCCTGTCGTCGGTCTCTCTCTCTTTCTCTCTCTGTCTTTCTCTCTCTGTCGGTCTCTCTCTCTCTGTCGGTAGGTCTCTCCCTCTTGGTCTCTATTCTCTCTCTGTCAGTCTCTCCCACCCCCTCTCTCATACTCACCGATCCCCGATCACCGGCGCGGTGCTGCACGGCTGTCACAAAGCTTCGGCGGCTTTTCATCTTTTGAAAAAGCCGGCCGCTCATTATTCCATCTAGTATTCACTGCTTTCCCCGCCCACCGGCGCCTATGATTGGTTGCAGTCTGACACGCCCCCACATTGAGTGACAGCTGTCTCACTGCAACCAATCACAGCTGGCTGGTGGGCGGGTCTATATGTGCAGTAAATTAAATAAATAAATAAATAAATAATAAAAAACAAATGGCGTGCGGTCCCCCCCAATTTTCATACCAGCCAGGGTAAAGACATACGGCTGGAGGTTGGTATTGTCAGGATGGGGAGCCCCACGTTATGGGGAGCCCTCACCCTAAAAATATCAGCCAGCATCCGTCCGGAATTGCCGCATCCATTAGATGCGACAGTCCTGGGACTGTACCCGGCTCATCCCGAATTGCCCTGGTGCGGTGGAAAACGGGGTAATAAGGAGTTAATGGCAGCAGCCCATAGCTGCCACTAAGTCCTAGGTTAATCATGGCAGGCGTCTCCCCGAGATACCTTCCATGATTAACCTGTAAGTTAAAGAAAATAAAGACAAACACCCAAAAATCCTTTATTTGAAATAAATGACAAAAAAACACCCTCTTTCACCCCTTAATTCAAGTCCCCAAATACCCCTCCAGGTCTGACGTAATCCACAGAGGTCCCACGATGCTTTAAGCTCTGCTACATCAGAAGCTGACAGAGAGTGGTCACAGACCACGACCGCTCTCTGTGAGCTCCCCATAGCGACTGAAGTGAGTCGCGCTATCAGCGATGATGTCACTCAGGTAACCCATGGCCACAGATCTCAGCTGGAGGACTTCAGCTGTGGCCGCGGGTAACCTCAGTGACGACACCGCTGATAGCGCAGATCACTTCAGTCACTCAGGAGATTTGCGGTCACCGGTGAGACCTTCACCGGTGACCGAAAATCAGGCCATGACACACAGACAGCCGCGGGATGACAATGAAGTCGGGTGAAGCTCATCCAACTTCATTCTGATCGTGCGGCTCTGTCTGTGTCTGCTGTCAGCGGCCATGTATCAGAGCTGAATGGCAGATGACATAGCTGCTGAGAATAAAAACGGATCACATACGGATCACACACTGATTGCACATGGACTACAATCATGAGAAAAATCACAGAATCGCATTGCTGTTGCATTGCACACTGATCAACACTCGGACAGAGCTCACGCTACTTTCTAGCATGAGACTCGGTCCGATTTTACACTCGCAAGTGTGATTCCAGCCAAATAGTTTAAATGATCCACTGGCGGACATAGACAGAAGAGGGCCCCTATGCAAGGACAATATGCAGACCCTTTACAGCCCAAGAGCTCATCAAACTGCACAATCCCACCTGCTTTGGAGGTAGAAATGTGCCCCCTAACCTCCTGGACCCCTGTGCGGTTGCACAGGCTGCACCAATGGTGTGTCCGCCCTTGAAATGATCCCTAATAGTTTGATTTCCCTCCAATGCCCTTTCAAATTAGTAGGTTGTCTTTGTAATGTAGGATAGCTCAGGTTCTCCAGAGCGAAAAACTCTTTTTGTAGCCATGTTACACTCTGGTCAAGAGGAGAGGAACCTGAACAGGGAATTGATGGCTTTCTAAAAACTCCATTAAGACCATGGACACCTTTAAAAGGAATATTTTTTTTCTTAATTAAGTGTATGTGTTTAGGGATAAGAATAATTTTTACAATTTCTCTCTCTCTCTCTCCTTCTATGTCAACCCGCGACGACCCGGCGGACCCGGATTATTGCCAGTCCGCTCAACTCTACTGGCAACAGAATGGGTTAACTAAGGATCCACCCGTGAGCTTGTTCTGATAGATTGTAACTCTTTTATCATTCATTTCCAGAGCCCTTCTCAGATGATTTTTGAACACACCAAAGTAAAGCTAAACTTTCATGTGGTCATAAATCAGCTGAGAGAGATCAAGATAAGCGTTATTACTGCTATCAAAGCTTACTGATGGGTTCTCAGTTAACTCATTCTGCAACCAGCAATAGACAGTGCAACACAGAGGCTATAGAATGCAAAAAGTGCAACATTTTAAAAGAAACTCAATTGCAAAAATAGTTTTTATCCCAGTGTGCATGCATTTGGATAAAATTAATATCCCCTTCACTATGCAAACTCTCCATACAATCACACATCATTGTGTAGTGTGATTGTATGGAGGTCCATGCATTTCTATAATATATTTATTCACTTACAAAAACACTACAAGTCTTCTTCTTCTTCTTTTCCATTATAGGAAGGCCAAGTCCTCGAATGTTCCCTAATCAACAGTATACGCTACGGCATTGTACCAAAGGTAATGTGATGTGATACTTTTTTTGTCTTCTTCACGCACATAAACTTTTTTGCTATGCTGCGCTACTTTAATTAACTGTGAAAAGGTTATCTCATTTGCTGCTTTTCTATTTTCCCTTGATTATATGTGAAAATTCAAGATAAAATCCTTTAGATATTCTATGGTTAAATAACACATTAAAGGAAAGGAGATCCAGCTCAGCCGAAAGCTGATAACGCAAATGACAAACTGCAAATGACATCAGACCATGAGCGACCTTATAATAATGAGCATGAAATGTCAAATAGTAAATGTCATAAAGAAGCATTGTACGGGATGTGCAGATGCCACCTAACATCACTGCACTGAGAGGGAGATCACTGCATGCGAAGAGTGCGAAATAAAAGAAGGGGAATACTGGAAATAGGAACTTATTTATTGGGTTTCTATTAGTTGGCATTAGAAAGACTAGTGATGAGTGAGCACTACCATGCTCAGGGGCTCGCTATTCGTAACTAGTGATGAGCGGGCACTACCATGCTCAGGGGCTCGCTATTCGTAACTAGTGATGAGCGAGCACTACCATGCTCAGGGGTTTGGTACTCGTAACTAGTGATGAGCGAGCACTACCATGCTCGGATGCTCGGTACTTGTAACTAGTGATGAGCGAGCACTACCATGCCCAGGAGCTCGGTACTCGTAACTAGTGATGGGCGGGCACTACCATGCTCGGAGCGCCGTACTCGTAACTAGTGATGGGCGAGCACTACCATGTTCAGGTGCTCGGTACTTGTAACTAGTGATGAACGAGCACTACCATGCTCAGGTGCTCAGTACTCGTAACTAGTGATGAACGAGCACTATCATGCTCAGGAGCTCCGTACTCGTAATGAGCAGTAAGACGCTTGTACAGGTGAAACTCATGTACTGAGTATAATGGAAGTCAATGGGGAACTTGAGTATTTTTCCAAAATATCTTCCGGAGAAATGCTTGAGTTCTCCATTATACTCGGTACCTGAATGTTGCCCATCCAAACGTCCTATTGTGACTACTGAGGACCCAAGCATGGTAGTGCTCGCTCATCACTATTTATTTCTTTCTATATAGGAGCTATTTTACTGAATTTCCCCAAGGTGTAATGATTTAAAGATTGGATCTCCATAATGAGAATCGATGTCCTAGTGTGGCCACCATAAAAAGAACCTGAAGGCAGATCCATGGTGCCCGAAGCAATGGCAGCATGAATCAGACACTGGCTGCGTTACTGCATCCACGTGTTTTACTTTGACAAACTGCAGTTTTTCAGAAAAAAACAATACTTAAAAATTCCAGCCAAGTACTAGGAGTCTCAGATGACTATTCTAAGGGCTTGGTTCCACTTGTGTTTTGCAAGGATAAGTGCAATCCGATAAAACATCAGATTGCTCTCACTCTAGTGCAAAACTATAGGGCAGTGTCCATCTGTGATTCCGATACAGCATGAGAAATGAATCGCAGCATGCTGCAGCGAGTCTCAGCTCACACACACACCCATACAAGTTTATGGGAGCATGTGAAACATCGGACTGCACTTGAATGTCATCCGACTGCAGTGCGATATATGCAGAGACAGACAGCGGAGGAGATGAGGAGAAAGTGCTTCCTCTCCTCCGCAGCTGTGATACGATCGCAAGATCAGATCACAGTCGCATGACCCTCGGCTGATGCATGCAGCAGAGGGGCATTAAAATATCACTTCTGATGCTCTTGCGCAGGTGGAACTGAGGTGTAAGACAAATGTCAGACGGCTTCTCCTCATCCCGCTCCACATATAATGACAGGTATTTGCCTATGTGTGTACGGAGTGGTCTGTCAGTCAGGGAAGCAGGGTAGGGAGAAGCCGCCGGAAGTAGCCATCCGAGACGCCTAGCTCCCACCCAGTGTCTGATTCATGCCCTCAAAAGTAAAAATAGAAATTATTCTATTAGATAGAAATATTATTAGTTTTAAAGGGCAACTTGCAGCCACCCCCCCAAAAAAAACTAAATCATTTAACATTTAGGTGCAAAAATATTGCCACAGGGGTCAGTAACCTTTGTCATGTCAGCTGTCAGGAACTATAACTCCCAACATGCTGAGTATAACTCCCCTGAGAGCTGTGAGTGCATGCTGGGAATAGTTTTCCATCTTTCAGAGACTGCGGACCCCGCATTCATGCACTTCATGTAGCATTTTACCCAGTGAGGTATGGGTGCTCATCCTTGAATAATTGCAGATGGTGTTAGTATCTAGCCCAGATCTAGATCTTTGAAACATGATTTAGGCTTCAACCAAGTCAGAGACATGTAGATTGTAGTGTTTTAGGCCTCTTTCACACCTGTGCATTAAACACATGTGTGTGACGGTGCCTGGGGAAGGTACGTAAGACCATAGATGTGTCCGTGTGTTTGTTCTCCCTGTGCTGTCCGTGTGCTATCTGTTTGACATCAGGACAGTACACGGACAGCGTGTACTTGTATACTTACCTGTTTCCTGCGCTGCTGTTATTTCCGGTTCTGTGGTGAGTGCAGTGAATATTCATGAGCATAATGAGCAGGACCTGGAAGCCACAGCAGCGCTGGAGACAGGTAAGTATAACAATTGTTTGTTTTTTTTTTTTAAGGGACATGTGTTATCTCTGGTACGTGTCACACTGTTGTTACACGGATCGCATCAGTGTGCGGTCCGTGTGACACCTGTGCTGCTGGCAGAAAACAGATATGTTGCTGTGCAAAGCCATTGAATTTAGTGGGTCTACGTTTGTCTCTGGTACATGTGAAAACAGACAGCACACTTGATGAGTTGATACAGTCATGGCCAAAAGGTTTGAGAATGACACCAAAATTATATTTTCACATGATCTGTTGCCCTCTGGTTTTTAATTGTGTTTGTCTGATGTTTACATCACATACAGAAATATAATTGCAATCATATTATGAGTACCAAAAGGTTATATTGACAGTTAGAATGAGTTAATGCAGCAAGTCAATATTTGCAGTGTTGACCCTTCTTCTTCAGGACCTCTGCAATTCTCCCTGGCATGCTCTCAATCAACTTCTGGACCAAATCCTGACTGATCGCTGTCCATTCTTGCATAAGCAATGCTTGCGTTTTGCCAGAATTTGTTAGTTTTTGTTTGTCCACCCGTCTCTTGATGATTGCCCACAAGTTCTCAATGGGATTAAGATCTGGGGAGTTTCCAGGCCATGGACCCAAAATCTCTATGTTTTGTTCCATGAGCCATTTAGTGATCACCTTTGCTTTATGGCAAGGTGCTCCATCATGCTGGAAAAGGCATTGTTGGGCGTCAAACTGCTCTTGGACAGTTGGAAGAAGTTGCTCTTGGAGGACATTCTGGTACCATTCTTTATTCATGGCTGTGTATTTAGGCAAGACTGTGAGTGAGCCGATTCCCTTGGCTGAGAAGCAACCCCACACATGAATGGTTTCAGGATGCTTAACAGTTGGCATGAGACAAGACTGGTGGAAGCGCTCACCTCTTCTCCTAATAAGCTGTTTTCCAGATGTCCCAAACAATCGAAAAGGGGATTCATCTGAGAAAATGACTTTACCCTAGTCCTCAGCAGTCCACTCCCTGTACCTTTTGCAGAATATCAGTCGGTCCCTGATGTTTTTTCTGGAGAGAAGTGGCTTCTTTGCTGCCCTCCTTGAAACCAGGCCTTGCTCAAAGAGTCTCCGCCTCACAGTGCGTGCAGAAGCACTCACACCAGCCTGCTGCCATTGCTGAGCTAGCTCGGCACTGCTGGTAGTCCGATCCCGCAGCTGAAACAGTTTTAAGATATGGTCCTGGCGTTTGCTGGTCCTTCTTGGGCGCCCTGGAGCCTTTTTGGCAACAATGGAAGCTCTCTCCTTGAAGTTATTGATGATGCGATAGATTGTTGACTGAGGTGCTATCTTTGTAGCTGCGATACTCTTCCCTGTTAGGCCATTTTTGTGCAGAGATAACCATGGTTAACTGAAGAGAAACAATGATACCAAGCACCAGCCTCCTTTTAAAGTGTCCAGTGGTGTCATTCTTACTTAATCATGACTGATTGATTACCAGCCCTGTCCTCATCAACACCCACACCTGTGTTAATGGAACAATCACTAAAACAATGTTAGCTGCTCCTTTTAAGGCAGGAATGCAATGATGTTAAAATGTGTTTTGGGGGTTGAAGTTCATTTTCTTAGCCAATATTGACTTTGCAAGTAATTGCTGTTAAGCTGATCACTCTTTATGACATTCTGGAGTATATGCAAATTGCCATTAGAAAAACTTAAGCAGTAGACTTTGTAAAAATTAATATTTGTAGCATTCTCAAAACTTTTGGCCATGACTCGGCACTTCTGGGGTGGTGCTCAAGTAGGGTCCAAAACTGTCTCGAGTAGATGTAGAAACTTGGTACTCAAGATTGAGTGCCAAGTTTCTGCATCTAGCACACATTCTGGAGACACAATGGTCTGAAGGAGGTCTTAGAAGCGATAACTAAATGTGCGACCTATTGGTTGTCAATTTTGAATTCGCTTTAAAGGGACTCTGTCAGCTCAGGATGACTGTTTAAACCCAGCCCAGGCGCTCGGTACATCATGGCGGGCTCATTATTTATATACATCTTCCTACCTGCTTGTTTTCCATCCATCTCCTCCCTTCTCTGGCCCTATGAAACCAGAGCTGTCAATCAAAGAAGAGGAGGGGGATGGAAATAGAGGGACAGCAAGCAGATGGAAAGTGCCCTGAACTGTTTGGCTCCACCATGATGCACCGAGTGCCTGTGCTTGGTTTTAGCCGTCATTCTGTGCTGGCAGAGGCCCTTTAAGGGATTTCATGTATTTATCAGTAGAAATCTTGCAATTTCAAATCAAGCTTTCTCTTTTGTTTCAGGATCCAAAAATACTGTCTGCACTGGAGTCTGCTGGGAAAGCCGAGAACGAGCTAGAAGGCCGGATAGTGTGTGTCTGCTCCGGCACAGACCTGGTGAACATCAACTTCACTTACATGGTTGCGGAAAGCGTCGAAGTAGCTAAGGTATTCTGCAATTAAACACTGCGTATGTTACCACTATGTTTCTGTGACTACTCTAATCTGCTCCTGTCAATTACCGCATGACTTATTCGGCTTGGCAAGGACTGATTATTGCAGAACGAAGAAACCACAAAGGTTTGTAAACACGCTCCCGTGAAACAAGTTCCTAGTGAGTGTAAAGATACTGCTACTACCGGCTGAGTACGGGGATCAGGACCCTCATCTGTACCCGTGGATGAAGAGCCAGCGTGTCTATGCATGGACAGCTCATTGGTTTCATTAGGCACTGGGTGATATTATGTATTATTATGTTATATCACTACAGAGAAAATGGAAAATATGCTGACACCTATTATTTATCAAAAGCATATCTTTCCCTGGGAATAGGAAAAACAAACAAACACACATAAAGATAAAAAAACAATGTCATCATGAATAAATGCCAAAATGCCTGTAAAAAGCAAAATAAATTTAACTTGTCTACAGAAGTAATCATTATAGGAATATAGTGTAATATAATGGACGCCACTTTCTTATATGGACTGAAAGCTGTACTTAAAGCGTAACTATCGGTTTAATTTTTATTTCATAAATCAATAGTGCACATAAAAATAACCAACCTTGTAATATATCTTATGAGACAAATCTGCTTCTTTCTCTGCCAGAACTGATCAGTCATTATCAAAATTCTTTACTGAAGAGGCTGCTCATACTGTTGTCCTCCCTGTCTGTCTGATCTACTGCTAGATAAACCAGGGGGGCTGTGGTAAAAAGAGGCTGCTCATACTGCTGTCCCTGTCTATCTGATCTACTGGTGGACAAACCAGGGGGGCTGTGGTAATAAGAGGCTGCGAACACTGCTGTCCTCCCTGTCTATCTGATCTACTGCTGGACAAATCAGGGGGGCTGTGGTAATAAGAGGCTGCGCACACTGCTGTCCTCCCTGTCTATCTGTTATACTGCTGGAGAAACCAGGGAGGCTGTGGTAAGAAGAGGCTGCTCACACTGCTGTCCTCACTGTCTATCTGATCTACTACTGGACAAACCAGGGAGGCTGTGGTAATAAGAGGCTGCGCAAACTGCTGTCCTCACTGTCTATCTGATCTACTGCTGGACAAACCAGGGAGGCTGTGGTAAGAAGAGGCTGCTCACACTGCTGTCCTCACTGTCTATCTGATCTACCACTGGACAAACCAGGGAGGCTGTGGTAAGAAGAGGCTGCTCACACTGCTGTGCTTACTTTCTATCTGATCTAACACCAGAGATATTAGGGCACACACATATACAGTGTATGTACTGCACCTGATCGCAGACTCATGTCCTATTAACATTCTAGGACAGGTTTCTGGCAGTTTTTTTTATTTTATGTACTATTGTAATTACCTCCCTAGACAATACAAGTATAATTTGCTAATTAAAGATATTTAGTAAATTTATTCACAATGGCATTTTCTGTGTATTTTTTTCTGTTTGGTGAACCCCCTTTAATCAGTTGTTAATGGGCTTTATTAGTGAAAAACAAGATGCTGCATTGAGCAGTTAGAGACAGTAAGGCACCAGAACTATTTTTTTGATGCTCAAAATTTAAAGGGCTTTTCCAGGCATATCATATTCATGATTTGCTGTTAGGATAGGACATCAGTATTAGAGTGATGTGGGTCAGACCCCTGGCACCCCCACAGATCAGCTATTTTGAGCTCTGATGGAGACCGGCTTTATACAGTAAATGGAGGCGAACAGCACTTTTACATTATACAGCTTAGCCTGGGCTCTTATATAGAGTATTTTAGAATGCTGTATATAAGGGCTCACTGGTGGTGGCCGCAGCTTATAGGGGAAAAAATCTGGTGACAGGTTCCCTTTAAACTATATGAGGATTATCATTGGTTCACAGCACTGATTTGTGACGTTTCTCAGGGAATCACTGTATGTATAGAGGTTCCTCAATACAATTAATATATTCGCTGTATTTTATTACATCAGTATTGATCCTTACAGAGAATCAGATTGCAAATAAAATTAAATTCTTATTGATGTCATTGTGGTAAATGTCCTCCATTAAAAAGAGAAATTAGACAGCAACACCAAGATCATCATGTAAACACGACCAATACGTGCTTTGATGGCTGTGTAGGTTATTTTCCCCCAAAATCATCTAGATTATTTGAAAAGAACCCGTCACTTGCAATAAATAGGTTTTTGTTGTTTTTTTTTTGGTTTACCAGGTTTAAAGGCCGATTTACACGCTGAAACATCGCTAGCCGATGCTAGCGATGTCGAGCATGATAGCACCCGCCCCCATCGCACAGCCGATATGTGGTAATCGCTGAACATTATCACTACGGCAACGTCACACGCACATACCTGCTCTGCGAGGTTGCTGTGACCGGTGATCCGCCTCCTTTCTAAGGGGGCGGTTCGTTCAGCGTCACGGCGACGTCACTAAGCGGCCGCCCAATCAAAGCGGAGGGGCAGAGATGAGTGGGACGAACATCCCGCCCACCTCCTTCCTTCCTCATTGCTGCCGGGACGCAGGTAAGGAGAGGTTCCTCGTTCCTGCAGTGTCACACTTAGCGATGTGTGCTGCCGCAGGAACGAGGAACAACATCGTTACTGCAGCAGCAACGATAATTGGGAAGAGGGGGGCATGTCACCGGTTAGCAATTTTGAAAGTTTTTGCAACGATTCAAAATCGCTCATAGGTGTCACACACTACAACATCGCTAAAGCGGCCGGATGTGCGTCACAAATTCCGTGACCCCAACGAGATCGCTTTAGCTGCGCTTTTCCTGCGCCTCTCCGATCCACTTTGCACCATCAGGATTGTCAATTTGACTTTTTATTTTTTCTTGGAAGGCTTATCAAAAAATTATAGCCAGGCAATACTTTTTATGGACACATTGTAAAATCTAAATGAATTATTATGATTATAAGCGATAAATGTCTACAGCCCATAGTCCTGATATACAGACATCAGCTGCAGTCACTGTACACTGGAAAAAGATGATAATTACACTCTCAGTTTCTTCAGCTTGAAAAAAATAAAATCACCTTTTAATATTTTTACAGAGAGGGCAAAAAAGTGCCTTATTTTTATGGACTGTTGTGGAATTTCCGTTTGGTAGCCTGCACTCTGTATGTAAGGCTAGTCTTGTTAACCAAGTGTGACGTATCAACCGGCTGTATTACAAAAGGCCGGTATGTTTTGCAGAAGCATGGGTGCTCTGCAATGTGAAGTTGGCTGGGACCTGTGGTTCCACAGGATTGCATTACATGCAGAGCCATGGAAGGGTGTGTGAGGCTGATTACACACTCCTTACCACCTGTGGGTGTGGCTCCAAGGGTTAAAGCAATCCTGTCTCTGAACCTAGGTGGAGTGTGTCTAGGGCAGTCTAGATAGAGACTAGCTCCAGATGTCCAGTGTGTGGACTGGAAACCAGTGAGAGCAGGGGGCTCTGAGTGTGTCTAGGGCAGTCTAGATAGAGACTAGCTCCAGACGTCCAGTGTGTGGACTGGAAACAAGTGAGAGCAGAGCCGGGAGCTCTGGGTGTATCAGCCTGTGTGGAGGCTGAACACAAGGCTCATATTGAGTCTGAGGTGAGTGCAGCCAAGCCAGGCCAGGGCTGTAGGGCCGAATCTCTCCAGGAGGAGAGACAGACAGGGGTCTGCAGAGGGCCCTGGGTGCTGGAAGGAACCTTGGCTAAAGTTGTACGCTGGCAGGAGCCAGAGAGTGGGGAAGTTGCTAAAACTTCCATTATGGACTTGAGGGCAGTTTATGCTGAGTGTTTTTAAATAAACTGCCGGAATTTCTATGAGAGACTGTGTACGTGTGTTGCTGAAGCTACCTCACACCGCTGCAAGCGAGTGGAACCCCCACGTTGCAGGGCGCAACGTTACACAAGGGGCAAGAAAACACCCAAAAGAAGAGCAAAATTGGATAGATTCAGCATTCTGTTCTTCATAAAATTATATCTTTATTGATCCATTAAAATTCAATAGGCACGCCTATAAGTAAGGACTGAGGTCTGAAACACGACAAGCGGGGCCTAAGGCTCGAAGTATGGATTTTATTATTGAGTTTTAAAGAATCAATTAAGATATAATGTTATGAAGAGCGGAATGCTGGATCTATTCTTCCAGTTTTACTTTTAATCGTGGATGCAAGCCAGAGTGATCCGGGCATCTGTGGATCCATTTGGATTGAGTGGTGAGCTGGTTCTCCCCTTTTTTCTTGCCCAAGAGAAGAGTTGAGGACCATGCTCACTTGGCTAACTAGACTAAATTGTCATATAGGTAGAGTCATATTTCAGGAACAGAAAGGTGGAAGAACAAAATATAGAAAAACCGCCACACACAGATTCCAGAATCATGAGAACAGAGGCTACTAGATCACATAAATAACATTACCTATTTATGGCACGTGACCAGTCGTCGTTTATTGAGCCGGTATATTGGCTGTTGAGTGATTGCGGTGTCTGGGTGGCTTACTATGGTTTTGTGGCTTTCCACCTTACAATCTGGTTATTATAGTGATTTAACAAAAAATGGTCATATAGTAACGGGACTGTTCCCCGACCTTTTAGCTCCAACAACTGTTTCAATTTTACCAAAGAAGGGAATAACATAGAGACCCTTCAAAAACAGAACAATACATAAGGATAAAAATAGTAATTTTATTGAGAATACATAAAACATATTTAAAATCAGAGAGGGAATTACAGAAAAAATGAGGGACCAGGAATATGGCACACAATTATGTGAAAATTAAGGAATAAATATACCACAAAAGGTATATATTAAATGCTATATCACATGAATTATATCAAAAGGACTACAATAGTCCACACACAATCAAAAAATCTGTATATTACTAGGAAAAAGCATACACTAACAAAAGGTCAATATGAGCTGAAACAGTAGTGATTGCAATTCAACTGGTCATATTACACATAGCCACAAGGTCGTATTAAAGTTCAATGCACAGGGAAGTTCTCAATCAATGCAAATTAATACAATGTGCCGTATCAGTATAATCACAAAGCAATTGTTAAATAAATACAGCATGAAGATAAAGAAATGGTGCAATTTACCTAGATGAATGTGCCAAGATACCGGGTCCCTCCACTCCGACGCACGTTTTGCAGTGTCAAGCTTCTTTGGGGGGCATGTCAGGGTGGAGGAGTCACGGGGTTTAAATACAAGATGTGATCCATTGTGTGGCCGGTAAATGACGTTGTACTGCTGGGAGGTGTGGCGCTTAGTCAGCTGTCTGATCCCACCTCGGATAAAAGAGACTTCCTCTCCATGCAGTGGTGGAAGGGTCTCTACGTTTTTCCGTTCTTTGGAATTTAAACTTATTATCGTGATTGCAGCGAGTTGGTATCAGCTGCAGCATCTTCAAATTAAAATAGGAGGGGGAGGGGAGGCAGATGGTGTAAAAATGTTTTTTCCTAAGGGTTATTCAAATCTCCTACCCTGATATGTAGAAGGTGTAATAATAATAATTTTAGCAAATACCTCCAATTAGAAATAATAAACAAGAGAACAAGAGTAAAGTGCAAAAACAGACAACTTTTATTGAATACACAACAAGACAATTGCTTCATTAAAATGGTGCACTACCAGTATATCCTGGGGATGCCAGCATAGAATAGACCAGTGATTATAGCCAACGAAGTCAAAAAGACCAATTAGTCAGAATCTATGTATATGGCAACAACTAGCCTAAACAGATCACAGTGATTGGGACCATACCCAGAACCAAAGGAACTGCTGTGTGGAAAGTAAGAAAATGGTCAGATCAAACCGTGGTTGCCCACCGTATAAGGGTGGGGAATCATGGTGATACCGCTGGCTATGCTGTTGATGAATATATGTGCACAGCAGGGAATCAGCATGCAATAACTATATAGCACAAGTGTGCAATTTAGGAAATGTTCCCTTACCTAAAGTGCTAAAGTGCAGATCAAACCAACGCAGGACAGCCAGCCGTGGACACAAGCAGTTCCTATGGGGTGTGAGAAGGCATCCTCAGGTCATCCAAAGGTCTCCATCCGACGCGCGTTTCGCGGGGATAGCTTTGTCAAGGTGGAAAACCAAAGTAATGACCCCATGACCTGCATGCCTGTTTTATATACCCCTCCTAATGTAAAATCCAACAGCTGAGTGGCCGGAAATGGCATGGAGACAGGAAGTGACATCGCTTGGTAACAAGCTTATGTCGCCATCGTACCTCAAAGTGGTTAAAAGTACATATAATCTGCGGGTCCATAGTGCCTCCAAACTAATCTTGATTAAACCGCTGGAAATTGGAACTGAATTAAACATCAGAGATCTGGCCCTGGCATATATCGTTACTACGGACGCACTTCCTGATACAACCAACAGGAAGTCGTCAGCACAAGGGGCAGGGAAAGTCCAGTGGCCGCTATGTACGCTGGCGTGTCGTAACTATAGACGCTATTCCGGATCGTTACCGGAAGTCGTCATAGGAGGGGGCGGGAAGATCCCACGTGTCTGCTATGGACGCTGGTAGCTAAGGAAGCTATGGACGCACTCCGGTGAGACAGGAAGTCATCATAGGTCCTGAAGTCAACTCCACCCTATCGCCAGGTGAGTGACGCATGAATCGCCCAATAGCAATCCAAGTGCGGACATACGGGGATCACCACAAAGGAGGGCGGGGACAAGGAAAGGCCATATGACCGCAATGCAACGTCCAACCTAGGGCCACGCCTCTCCATCCCTGACTAATACAGATACAGATAGAGCGTACATCCCTGTTATAATAACTCATGCCACATTGGGTAACTAGACGGGCAGAAAAAGTAATGGTACTACTACCGAATGATGTGGTAATCAGGAAAGCCGATTATAAATAGCACCCGAAATAACTAAAGAAAGAAAAGAAAGAGAAAAGAACAGCCCACATCTCCCCAGACTTCGGCGCAATATGTGAACACTCATAGCGGTCCAAAGACAAAAGTATCATCAGTTCTCATACCTGGTGGGAAGGCCCCACGTGGCTAGTGGGGACGTGTCACCCCCCAACCACGCACCACCATTCCCAATCAGGACGACAAAACCCAACGCAGACCATGAGCCACCACATTGTGTCCTAAGTCCTGTCACCACAAGACCACCTGTTCCGAGGGACACGTATCCCCGGAGACAGGGTGTACATGTGTACAAGATAGGTACCGAGGAACATCATGGGGGAATAAAGAAGAATCAAAATTGAAAAGCATTTTTCCCCCATATCACAGAGTTGTTATAAACCAAATATAAAGTGCCAAGGTGATCAAAATTGCATGGCAAAAAGGAACACATGGAAAACATGGTACAATTAGAGTTACTCAGAACACCAATTTAGGACATGCTAATTGAGCTTCAATAAATCTTAGATATGCAAAGAGCCGCCGGAGTATACGAATCGAGCTGTTCTCTCCGTAAGATGATGATAATCCTTCAATTTGTCCCACTATTGGGTATCTGGCAGAAATCCAGGCCATGCTTCAGCCTTACGGCACACAATCACTCGTACCGCATAAAGGAGGAATATATCTAAAAGGTAATGTATCGAAAATTAATAGCAGGTCAGAGGTCATTACAATATTGAGCAAAATATTGCTCCCGGTAGCATTAAAATAAAAATAAGAACAAACAAATAAAAACAACACTCATAAACACACAAACAATGAAATTAAAAAAAAATTTAAAAAAAGAAGGATTGCAAAAAAAGGGGAGAACAGGAAATAGCTGGAACGCCAACTAGATGTCAAATTATAAAAAAGAAACAAAGCTGATGTTCTCATTGAGCCCCTTGGGGACCAGAGTGTCCAAAGTGGAGATCCATCGGGCCTCCACTTGAGCGAGACGCTTTTTCAGATCGCCACCACGGGATCCGCCACGTATATGGTCAATACCCCGTACCTTCAGTCCAGACGGGTTACTCCCATGAAATTTAAAAAAGTGTCTAGGGAGTGTTTTCAGCGTGGTAGGGTCAATAGTGTCCTTGGCAGCACTAATGTCCCGTACATGCTCCCTCGTGCGTACCCTCAATTCACGTGAAGTGAGGCCAACGTACACGAGGGAGCAAGGACACGTGGCGTAATAAACAACGTGTGTAGTAGCACACGTAATATAACACCTGATGTTAAATATCTTAGTGCCATCTGAGGACGTGAATGTGGAGGTGCGGATGGTGTTCTGGCAGGCCAGGCACCGACCACATGGAAAACACCCTAGCAAGGGACCGCGGGTACTGAAAGGATTACAAATAGGTGGCACGTAATGACTCCTTACCAGAATGTCCCGAAGATTTTTAGACCGGCGAGCTGTCATGAGAGGGCCAGGAGGGAGGACGTCAGCCAGAACAGGATCCGATCGAAGAACAGGCCTGTGCTTACCCAGGATATCTCGCATAGTCTGCCAGTGATCGTTATGAGTACCTATAAAACGAATAGGTGGATCAGTTTTTTGTACTTTAGGAGTATATTGAAGCAACTGCTGACGAGGAGTCCGCTTAGCACGTAAATACCCCTTTCGGACACAGCGGTTGCTATATCCACGATCCCTGAATCGGCTCCTGAGGTCGGCCGATTGTGACTCAAATGTCTCATCGGTAGAACAAATCCGCCTAGTTCTCAGGAACTGGCCAGTCGGGATAGCGCGTATTGTCGAAGATGTATGGGCAGATGACGCATGCAGCAGGGCATTGACTGAAGTGGATTTGCGATGGATACTAGTCTGAATCATTGACAAAGGGTCCACTTCGATGTTAATATCCAAAAAGTCAATGCACCTGCTGCTGTGTTTGTATGTTAATTTAATATTAAGGTTATTGTTATTCAATTGCCCCATGAATTCGTCAAGCTGCTCCACTGTGCCCTGCCAAAAAAACAAAACATCATCAATATATCTGAGCCAGCACTGCACATGGGAGCTAAGCCCAGTGCCACCCTCGCCAAAGACCTCCCTCTCCCACATGCCGAGGAAGAGGTTGGCATACGCAGGGGCACAGGCCGCCCCCATGGCAGTGCCGCGTTGCTGCAGATAAAATTGGTCCTTAAAAATGAAAAAATTATGTGTAAGGGCAAAGTGGAGCAGCTCAAGGATGAATGTATTAAGTTCGCTATCCCGACCAGCCATCCCCAGAAACAGGCGGGTGGCCTCCAAACCATCATGGTGGGAAATACAAGTGTACAGGCTCTCCACATCAGCTGTAACAATTAGCATGTTCTGATCCCTAAAGATGCCATCGATCCGCCGGAGCACGTCAGTCGTGTCACGGACATAGGAAGGCAGGGTTTCAACTAGGGGCTTAAGATGGTAATCAATGAATTTGCAGATGGGATCGCACAAGCCTCCTATGCCGGACACGATGGGGCGCCCCGGAGGGCAGAGGGCATCTTTATGGATTTTAGGTAACAAATAGAAAGTGGGTATCGTAGGATATTTGGTGGAGAGCCCGCACACCATTTTATTGGTAATTAAGCCAACCTCAGAAGCCGACTCAAGGATCCTGGAAAGGTCACGAGAAAAGGACTGCACAGGGTTGTAAGATAGCTTAGAGTAGGTACTCCTGTCACGCAGCTGCCTCAATGCCTCCTTCTCATAACTTGCTACCGCCCAGATCACAATATTACCCCCCTTGTCCGCTGGTTTTATCACGATATCGGATATGTTGTTTAATTCCTCTAACGCCAATCGCTGTCTATGAGTAAGGTTATCATGCCGTCTCCGTGATGAAATTTGTTTGAGATCACTAGACACTAGGCGAGTAAAGATTTCAATAGCAGGACAGAGGGACAGGGGGGGAAAGCTTGTAGATCTGGGCAGGAGTGACCTGGGAAACACACCTACTGTGGCACTGGACTGTTCTTCAAGCAGGTCCTCCAATACCTGCAAGGCCTCCCTCTCCGCGGGACTATCCAGTCCCGTGTCATCCCGTCTGTGGTGGAGTCTCTTAAGTATCAGCTTCCGTGCAAAAAGGTGGGTATCTTTCAAAGCTGTAAAGAAATCAAATTTATTGACAGGGGAGAAGGTTAGACCCCTTGATAATACCTCCAACTGATCGTTGGAGAGTATGTGTGTGGAGAGGTTAATCACCTGGAGTCTATTCCTCCCCCCCTGTCGGGTGGCCTGTTGCTTGTTGCGGGTGGTTTTTACTCGGGCACCGACACTCGATTCGACCTCACTGCCGCCGCCCGATGCCTCCGATGATTCACCAAGAGAAGTGAGGGACGAAAGGGATGCAGACTGGCCACGAGTGATGGTTCGTCCCCGAGGGCCTGTTCTGGATCTAGTTTGCCATCGATATGCAGTGGAACTGGCATAATCACTCAAATCCCTGTTGAATTTTTTCAGTTTCTGACCACAGACCTCTTTCTCCAATTTGGACAGCTCTTTTTCAATTTCGGCCTCCATCCCAGTGACAACATCAGCTGTGCAGTTGCTTTTAATGGTTTTCTCAAGCTCCTCTAACTCAGCCTCCATGGTGGAGAGGGTCGTTGTATTATGCTCCTTCAACAGAGACAGGAATCCCAAGGAGCATGTCTGGGCCAGACACTCCCACCTCTCACGGAAGGAGGGATCCTCCACCGGAAAGGATGGGAATATCTGGACCCGCAGGCCCCGAGGGATCATGTCTCTGTCAAGGTATTTAGAAAGTAATGCGCGGTTCCAGCAGATTCTCAATCTCCTTTTAAGCAACTCCTTATATTTAAAAATCAAAATATCACTGTTAGGCGTATTGACATCGCTAGTGGTATCCTTGTTGTGGTCTTTCAGAACATTATCGAAATGTGCTGACCAAGCCCGATCACGGGCGCGGAAATCCATGCTCGGATGCAAGTAATCTGTGAGAAGCACAGAGACACACATTAACATAACATAACTCACATCAGGAGCCATTAGAAAATAAGCACCGAGCCTCCCTTAATTAGGTAGGGAAGGTGCCGGCACTACTCATTATGGGAATAATAAACAAGAGAACAAGAGTAAAGTGCAAAAACAGACAACTTTTATTGAATACACAACAAGACAATTGCTTCATTAAAATGGTGCACTACCAGTATATCCTGGGGATGCCAGCATAGAATAGACCAGTGATTATAGCCAACGAAGTTAAAAAGACCAATTAGTCAGAATCTATGTATATGGCAACAACTAGCCTAAACAGATCACAGTGATTGGGACCATACCCAGAACCAAAGGAACTGCTGTGTGGAAAGTAAGAAAATGGTCAGATCAAACCGTGGTTGCCCACCGTATAAGGGTGGGGAATCATGGTGATACCGCTGGCTATGCTGTTGATGAATATATGTGCACAGCAGGGAATCAGCATGCAATAACTATATAGCACAAGTGTGCAATTTAGGAAATGTTCCCTTACCTAAAGTGCTAAAGTGCAGATCAAACCAACGCAGGACAGCCAGCCGTGGACACAAGCAGTTCCTATGGGGTGTGAGAAGGCATCCTCAGGTCATCCAAAGGTCTCCATCCGACGCGCGTTTCGCGGGGATAGCTTTGTCAAGGTGGAAAACCAAAGTCCATAGTGCCTCCAAACTAATCTTGATTAAACCGCTGGAAATTGGAACTGAATTGGCCTTTCCTTGTCCCCGCCCTCCTTTGTGGTGATCCCCGTATGTCCGCACTTGGATTGCTATTGGGCGATTCATGCGTCACTCACCTGGCGATAGGGTGGAGTTGACTTCAGGACCTATGATGACTTCCTGTCTCACCGGAGTGCGTCCATAGCTTCCTTAGCTACCAGCGTCCATAGCAGACACGTGGGATCTTCCCGCCCCCTCCTATGACGACTTCCGGTAACGATCCGGAATAGCGTCTATAGTTACGACACGCCAGCGTACATAGCGGCCACTGGACTTTCCCTGCCCCTTGTGCTGACGACTTCCTGTTGGTTGTATCAGGAAGTGCGTCCGTAGTAACGATATATGCCAGGGCCAGATCTCTGATGTTTAATTCAGTTCCAATTTCCAGCGGTTTAATCAAGATTAGTTTGGAGGCACTATGGACCCGCAGATTATATGTACTTTTAACCACTTTGAGGTACGATGGCGACATAAGCTTGTTACCAAGCGATGTCACTTCCTGTCTCCATGCCATTTCCGGCCACTCAGCTGTTGGATTTTACATTAGGAGGGGTATATAAAACAGGCATGCAGGTCATGGGGTCATTACTTTGGTTTTCCACCTTGACAAAGCTATCCCCGCGAAACGCGCGTCGGATGGAGACCTTTGGATGACCTGAGGATGCCTTCTCACACCCCATAGGAACTGCTTGTGTCCACGGCTGGCTGTCCTGCGTTGGTTTGATCTGCACTTTAGCACTTTAGGTAAGGGAACATTTCCTAAATTGCACACTTGTGCTATATAGTTATTGCATGCTGATTCCCTGCTGTGCACATATATTCATCAACAGCATAGCCAGCGGTATCACCATGATTCCCCACCCTTATACGGTGGGCAACCACGGTTTGATCTGACCATTTTCTTACTTTCCACACAGCAGTTCCTTTGGTTCTGGGTATGGTCCCAATCACTGTGATCTGTTTAGGCTAGTTGTTGCCATATACATAGATTCTGACTAATTGGTCTTTTTGACTTCGTTGGCTATAATCACTGGTCTATTCTATGCTGGCATCCCCAGGATATACTGGTAGTGCACCATTTTAATGAAGCAATTGTCTTGTTGTGTATTCAATAAAAGTTGTCTGTTTTTGCACTTTACTCTTGTTCTCTTGTTTATTATTCCCATAATGAGTAGTGCCGGCACCTTCCCTACCTAATTAAGGGAGGCTCGGTGCTTATTTTCTAATGGCTCCTGATGTGAGTTATGTTATGTTAATGTGTGTCTCTGTGCTTCTCACAGATTACTTGCATCCGAGCATGGATTTCCGCGCCCGTGATCGGGCTTGGTCAGCACATTTCGATAATGTTCTGAAAGACCACAACAAGGATACCACTAGCGATGTCAATACGCCTAACAGTGATATTTTGATTTTTAAATATAAGGAGTTGCTTAAAAGGAGATTGAGAATCTGCTGGAACCGCGCATTACTTTCTAAATACCTTGACAGAGACATGATCCCTCGGGGCCTGCGGGTCCAGATATTCCCATCCTTTCCGGTGGAGGATCCCTCCTTCCGTGAGAGGTGGGAGTGTCTGGCCCAGACATGCTCCTTGGGATTCCTGTCTCTGTTGAAGGAGCATAATACAACGACCCTCTCCACCATGGAGGCTGAGTTAGAGGAGCTTGAGAAAACCATTAAAAGCAACTGCACAGCTGATGTTGTCACTGGGATGGAGGCCGAAATTGAAAAAGAGCTGTCCAAATTGGAGAAAGAGGTCTGTGGTCAGAAACTGAAAAAATTCAACAGGGATTTGAGTGATTATGCCAGTTCCACTGCATATCGATGGCAAACTAGATCCAGAACAGGCCCTCGGGGACGAACCATCACTCGTGGCCAGTCTGCATCCCTTTCGTCCCTCACTTCTCTTGGTGAATCATCGGAGGCATCGGGCGGCGGCAGTGAGGTCGAATCGAGTGTCGGTGCCCGAGTAAAAACCACCCGCAACAAGCAACAGGCCACCCGACAGGGGGGGAGGAATAGACTCCAGGTGATTAACCTCTCCACACACATACTCTCCAACGATCAGTTGGAGGTATTATCAAGGGGTCTAACCTTCTCCCCTGTCAATAAATTTGATTTCTTTACAGCTTTGAAAGATACCCACCTTTTTGCACGGAAGCTGATACTTAAGAGACTCCACCACAGACGGGATGACACGGGACTGGATAGTCCCGCGGAGAGGGAGGCCTTGCAGGTATTGGAGGACCTGCTTGAAGAACAGTCCAGTGCCACAGTAGGTGTGTTTCCCAGGTCACTCCTGCCCAGATCTACAAGCTTTCCCCCCCTGTCCCTCTGTCCTGCTATTGAAATCTTTACTCGCCTAGTGTCTAGTGATCTCAAACAAATTTCATCACGGAGACGGCATGATAACCTTACTCATAGACAGCGATTGGCGTTAGAGGAATTAAACAACATATCCGATATCGTGATAAAACCAGCGGACAAGGGGGGTAATATTGTGATCTGGGCGGTAGCAAGTTATGAGAAGGAGGCATTGAGGCAGCTGCGTGACAGGAGTACCTACTCTAAGCTATCTTACAACCCTGTGCAGTCCTTTTCTCGTGACCTTTCCAGGATCCTTGAGTCGGCTTCTGAGGTTGGCTTAATTACCAATAAAATGGTGTGCGGGCTCTCCACCAAATATCCTACGATACCCACTTTCTATTTGTTACCTAAAATCCATAAAGATGCCCTCTGCCCTCCGGGGCGCCCCATCGTGTCCGGCATAGGAGGCTTGTGCGATCCCATCTGCAAATTCATTGATTACCATCTTAAGCCCCTAGTTGAAACCCTGCCTTCCTATGTCCGTGACACGACTGACGTGCTCCGGCGGATCGATGGCATCTGTATGGATCAGTACATGCTAATTGTTACAGCTGATGGGGAGAGCCTGTACACATGTATTTCCCACCATGATGGTTTGGAGGCCACCCGCCTGTTTCTGGGGATGGCCGGTCGGGATAGCGAACTTAATACATTCATCCTTGAGCTGCTCCACTTTGCCCTTACACATAATTTTTTCATTTTTAAGGACCAATTTTATCTGCAGCAACGCGGCACTGCCATGGGGGCGGCCTGTGCCCCTGCGTATGCCAACCTCTTCCTCGGCATGTGGGAGAGGGAGGTCTTTGGCGAGGGTGGCACTGGGCTTAGCTCCCATGTGCAGTGCTGGCTCAGATATATTGATGATGTTTTGTTTTTTTGGCAGGGCACAGTGGAGCAGCTTGACGAATTCATGGGGCAATTGAATAACAATAACCTTAATATTAAATTAACATACAAACACAGCAGCAGGTGCATTGACTTTTTGGATATTAACATCGAAGTGGACCCTTTGTCAATGATTCAGACTAGTGTCCATCGCAAATCCACTTCAGTCAATGCCCTGCTGCATGCGTCATCTGCCCATACATCTTCGACAATACGCGCTATCCCGACTGGCCAGTTCCTGAGAACTAGGCGGATTTGTTCTACCGATGAGACATTTGAGTCACAATCGGCCGACCTCAGGAGCCGATTCAGGGATCGTGGATATAGCAACCGCTGTGTCCGAAAGGGGTATTTACGTGCTAAGCGGACTCCTCGTCAGCAGTTGCTTCAATATACTCCTAAAGTACAAAAAACTGATCCACCTATTCGTTTTATAGGTACTCATAACGATCACTGGCAGACTATGCGAGATATCCTGGGTAAGCACTGGCCTGTTCTTCGATCGGATCCTGTTCTGGCTGACGTCCTCCCTCCTGGCCCTCTCATGACAGCTCGCCGGTCTAAAAATCTTCGGGACATTCTGGTAAGGAGTCATTACGTGCCACCTATTTGTAATCCTTTCAGTACCCGCGGTCCCTTGCTAGGGTGTTTTCCATGTGGTCGGTGCCTGGCCTGCCAGAACACCATCCACACCTCCACATTCACGTCCTCAGATGGCACTAAGACATTTAACATCAGGTGTTATATTACGTGTGCTACTACACACGTTGTTTATTACGCCACGTGTCCTTGCTCCCTCGTGTACGTTGGCCTCACTTCACGTGAATTGAGGGTACGCACGAGGGAGCATGTACGGGACATTAGTGCTGCCAAGGACACTATTGACCCTACCACGCTGAAAACACTCCCTAGACACTCTTTTAAATTTCATGGGAGTAACCCGTCTGGACTGAAGGTACGGGGTATTGACCATATACGTGGCGGATCCCGTGGTGGCGATCTGAAAAAGCGTCTCGCTCAAGTGGAGGCCCGATGGATCTCCACTTTGGACACTCTGGTCCCCAAGGGGCTCAATGAGAACATCAGCTTTGTTTCTTTTTTATAATTTGACATCTAGTTGGCGTTCCAGCTATTTCCTGTTCTCCCCTTTTTTTGCAATCCTTCTTTTTTTAAATTTTTTTTTAATTTCATTGTTTGTGTGTTTATGAGTGTTGTTTTTATTTGTTTGTTCTTATTTTTATTTTAATGCTACCGGGAGCAATATTTTGCTCAATATTGTAATGACCTCTGACCTGCTATTAATTTTCGATACATTACCTTTTAGATATATTCCTCCTTTATGCGGTACGAGTGATTGTGTGCCGTAAGGCTGAAGCATGGCCTGGATTTCTGCCAGATACCCAATAGTGGGACAAATTGAAGGATTATCATCATCTTACGGAGAGAACAGCTCGATTCGTATACTCCGGCGGCTCTTTGCATATCTAAGATTTATTGAAGCTCAATTAGCATGTCCTAAATTGGTGTTCTGAGTAACTCTAATTGTACCATGTTTTCCATGTGTTCCTTTTTGCCATGCAATTTTGATCACCTTGGCACTTTATATTTGGTTTATAACAACTCTGTGATATGGGGGAAAAATGCTTTTCAATTTTGATTCTTCTTTATTCCCCCATGATGTTCCTCGGTACCTATCTTGTACACATGTACACCCTGTCTCCGGGGATACGTGTCCCTCGGAACAGGTGGTCTTGTGGTGACAGGACTTAGGACACAATGTGGTGGCTCATGGTCTGCGTTGGGTTTTGTCGTCCTGATTGGGAATGGTGGTGCGTGGTTGGGGGGTGACACGTCCCCACTAGCCACGTGGGGCCTTCCCACCAGGTATGAGAACTGATGATACTTTTGTCTTTGGACCGCTATGAGTGTTCACATATTGCGCCGAAGTCTGGGGAGATGTGGGCTGTTCTTTTCTCTTTCTTTTCTTTCTTTAGTTATTTCGGGTGCTATTTATAATCGGCTTTCCTGATTACCACATCATTCGGTAGTAGTACCATTACTTTTTCTGCCCGTCTAGTTACCCAATGTGGCATGAGTTATTATAACAGGGATGTACGCTCTATCTGTATCTGTATTAGTCAGGGATGGAGAGGCGTGGCCCTAGGTTGGACGTTGCATTGCGGTCATATGGCCTTTCCTTGTCCCCGCCCTCCTTTGTGGTGATCCCCGTATGTCCGCACTTGGATTGCTATTGGGCGATTCATGCGTCACTCACCTGGCGATAGGGTGGAGTTGACTTCAGGACCTATGATGACTTCCTGTCTCACCGGAGTGCGTCCATAGCTTCCTTAGCTACCAGCGTCCATAGCAGACACGTGGGATCTTCCCGCCCCCTCCTATGACGACTTCCGGTAACGATCCGGAATAGCGTCTATAGTTACGACACGCCAGCGTACATAGCGGCCACTGGACTTTCCCTGCCCCTTGTGCTGACGACTTCCTGTTGGTTGTATCAGGAAGTGCGTCCGTAGTAACGATATATGCCAGGGCCAGATCTCTGATGTTTAATTCAGTTCCAATTTCCAGCGGTTTAATCAAGATTAGTTTGGAGGCACTATGGACCCGCAGATTATATGTACTTTTAACCACTTTGAGGTACGATGGCGACATAAGCTTGTTACCAAGCGATGTCACTTCCTGTCTCCATGCCATTTCCGGCCACTCAGCTGTTGGATTTTACATTAGGAGGGGTATATAAAACAGGCATGCAGGTCATGGGGTCATTACTTTGGTTTTCCACCTTGACAAAGCTATCCCCGCGAAACGCGCGTCGGATGGAGACCTTTGGATGACCTGAGGATGCCTTCTCACACCCCATAGGAACTGCTTGTGTCCACGGCTGGCTGTCCTGCGTTGGTTTGATCTGCACTTTAGCACTTTAGGTAAGGGAACATTTCCTAAATTGCACACTTGTGCTATATAGTTATTGCATGCTGATTCCCTGCTGTGCACATATATTCATCAACAGCATAGCCAGCGGTATCACCATGATTCCCCACCCTTATACGGTGGGCAACCACGGTTTGATCTGACCATTTTCTTACTTTCCACACAGCAGTTCCTTTGGTTCTGGGTATGGTCCCAATCACTGTGATCTGTTTAGGCTAGTTGTTGCCATATACATAGATTCTGACTAATTGGTCTTTTTGACTTCGTTGGCTATAATCACTGGTCTATTCTATGCTGGCATCCCCAGGATATACTGGTAGTGCACCATTTTAATGAAGCAATTGTCTTGTTGTGTATTCAATAAAAGTTGTCTGTTTTTGCACTTTACTCTTGTTCTCTTGTTTATTATTCCCATAATGAGTAGTGCCGGCACCTTCCCTACCTAATTAAGGGAGGCTCGGTGCTTATTTTCTAATGGCTCCTGATGTGAGTTATGTTATGTTACTCCAATTAGAAATGTAGTATAGTTCTCCTTATATAGCCATGTCTCTTACCTCATGTGCAGGGCATTACAGCTTAGGTATCACTGATTACGACCACAAGCAACTAACTGTCACTATGAGTGTACGTAACCATTGATATTTAAGCTGCAATACCTTGCACATGAGGTAATAGACATTGCTATATTAGGAGAACTATATTATATTTCTAATTGAAGGTTTTTGCTAATATTATAATTATTACACCTACTACATATTGGGATAGGATCTTGGAGATAGGAATACCCCCATACCCCCATGGTGGTACGGTGGCTCAAATCCCACCAAGGACACCATCTGCAAGGAGTTTGTATGTTCTCCCCGTGTTTGTGTGGGTTTCCTCCGGGTACTCCGGCTTCCTCCCACACTCCAAAGACATACTCATCATAGGGAACCTAGATTGTGAGCCCCAATGGGGACAGAGTTGCCATTGTATGTAAAGCGCAGTGGAATTAACAGCGCTATATAAATGAATAAATATTATTTAAAGAGGAAATCAAATCAAAACAACCTCCTAATATGTCATAGATACCTGTGAGAAGATCACATCATGTCTATCTCACATTCTGACTCATTTTCAGAATGTGAGGTCCCAATAGAGCACTTTTAAGAGCCCCTTGACACTGCTCAGAGATTTTTGGTAATGTGAATCTCAAACAACGTGCTAAACTGAGCTATATCGATTTCAATGGTTTTGGTTTTGCTTGAAATAAAAGACTGCGGAGACGTCTTGCACTAATCAGACTTTCTTGACATGTACTTTTAAGGGCCAAGCAATAATGTTATACAAATAGCTCAGGACCTAGCAATGGCAGCAAATTTATATATATATATATATATATATATATATATATATATATATATATATATATATATATATATATATATATATATATATATATATATATATATATATATATATAAATATATATGGTACACTCAGTATGAATGAGTATACCCCCTTTGAAGAGTAGGATTTTAAGATCTGTTATTCTCAAACGTTTCCTTGGAGACCTGTGAACTTCTCCTAAATATGTCTTCAACATGCAAAAGGACCTTTAAAATCTTGGGATGATTCTATGGCCACGTTCACATGTTCAGTATTCAGTGAGTTTTTACCTCAGTATTTGTAGCCAAAACCAGGATTGGGTGATAAATACATACGTGGTACTCGTGTTTCTATTATTCTTTTCCTCTGATTGTTCCACTCCTGGTTTTGGCTACAAATACTGAGGTAAAAAAACTCACCAAATACTCAATGTAAGAACTTTTTGAACCCATTACATGAAAGTAAGGTTAATAATATAATCATTGCAAAATCTTCAGTTTTAGTCAAATTAGTTGATGTAAAATTTAATCTATTCCACATCAAAGCATACAATAAAACTACTAAATCTACTATTGTGTAGACCACCATGATTTTTAAGGACAGCACCAAGCCTGGAATGAAAAAGTTGGCGACATATTGCAACATCTTTCTCCATTCTTCAAGAACGACCTTTTTTAGAGCCTGGATGATGGATGGAGAGTGATGACTAGAGATGAGTGAACTGGTCCCGGTTCGGCTCGAGGCCGGTTCGCCGAACGGGGGTCCCGTTCGAGTTCGGTTCGTCGAACGTTCGACGAACCGAACTCGAACGTATAGGCTAGAATGGGAGGCAATCACAAACACATAAAAATGCAATATAAATGTACACAAACAGTTAATAAACATTGCCATAACACTTACCGGTCCTCGCGATCCCTTCTGCACTCTGTCTCCTGCCGCTATTCCATCCGATGATCGCTGAATCCTCCCGGTGACCTGCACTGCCAGCAGAGATGCAGGACCTATCGTGACGTCAAAATAGCCATGTGACCAGTCACGTGGCTATTATCTCATTGGCTACAGACTGGTCACATGACTATGACACGTCATGTAGGACCTGCGAGTGCATCTCTCCGGTACACGGTGCACATATGTGTATCACCGTGTACCGGCGACATGCTCTAGCACACGGTCGACTCCCCGTTCCGTTAGGGACCGGCTGACACAGCCGGTCATTAACGGAGATCACCGTTGCCATAGCAACGCAGTTAGCGGTGACGTCACCGCTAACCGCGGCTCCGAGAGCTATGGTAACGCGTCTGTCAGCGTTACCGCTAGCAGCCAGCAGTGATCACTCACGGAGTGAAGGCTGCACGCTGCTTCCCGATTGTAGTGATGATTGTAGTGAGGATGGAGGTTCCCCAGCCCCAAGTGATGAGCTGGTGAATCTCATCCTTCCTCACTACAATCGTCACTACTACTACACTAGTGATGATTGTAGTGAGGATGGAGGTTCCCCAGCCCCAAGTGATGAGCTGGTGAATCTCATCCTCACTACAATCGTCACTACTACTACACTAGAAAGAAAGAAGACAGAAGAGCAGGATCGTGGAGGGCTGACAGGGGGTAATAAAGATGGAGTCTCTAATGTGTCTGTGTATTTATTTCTATTAAAGTATTTTTTCTCTGTGTGGTGTCTTTTTTTTTAAACCCTTTATTGGAGATTCTTAATGGCCGGGTCAAACGTGCCTGACATTAAGAATCTCTGGCTTAATACTGGCTGGTAAAACAAAGCCAGTATTAACTCATGATTACCCAACAAGCCACCCGGCTCCAGGGCTGTTGGAAGAGTTGGATACAGCGCCAGATGATGGCGCTTCTATGAGAGCGCCATTTTCTGGGACGGCTGCGGACTGAAATCCGCAGCAGAGGCGCCCACAAACCTCGGGCTAACCTGTGCTGCGGATTCCAATCCCCAGCTGCCTAGTTGTACCCGGCTGGACACAAAAATGGGGCGAAGCCCACGTCATTTGTTTTTTAATTATTTCATGAAATAAGTGAAATAATTAAAAAAAACGGGCTTCCCTATATTTTTGGTTCCCAGCCGGGTACAAATAGGCAACTGGGGGTTGGAGGCAGCCCGTGGCTGCCAGCTGTACCTGGCTAGTATACAAAAATATGGCGAAGCCCACGTCATTTTTTTGGTGGGCAAAAAACTTCTGCATACAGTCCTGGATGGAGTATGCTGAGCCTTGTAGTTCTGCAGCTGCTGTCTGCTCTTCTCCATACAGACAGACAGCAGCTGCAGAACTACAAGGCTCAGCATACTCCATCCAGGACTGTATGCAGAAGTTTTTTGCCCCCTGAAAAAATTATGTGGGCTTCGCCATATTTTTGTATGCTAGCCAGGTACAGCAGGCAGGTACGGCTGCCCCCAACCCCCAGTTGCCTATTTGTACCCGGCTGGGAACCAAAAATAAAGGGAAGCCCTTTTTTTATTATTTCATGAATTTCATGAAATAATTAGAAAACAAATGACGTAGGCTTTGCCCCATTTTTGTGTCCAGCCAGGTACAACTAGGCAGCTGGGGATTGGAATCCGCACCACAGGTTGGCCTGAGCTTTCTGGGCCCCACTGCTGCGAATTGCAGTCTGCAGCCACCTCAGAAAATGGCATTTTCATAGAAGCGCCATCTTCTGGCGCTGTATCCAACTCTTCCAGCACCTGCCTGCTATACCTGGCTAGCATACAAAAATATGGCGAAGCTCACGTCCTTTTTTTGTAGTTTTTTGGCAAAAAAAAATAAAAAATGCTTCCCTGGATTTTCCATTGCCAGTGAAGGTAACACCAAGCAGTGGGGGTTAGCAGCCAGTAGCTGCTTGGATTACCCTTAGCTAGCAATACAAAAAAATGCAGCGGGAGCCCATATATATTTTTTTTAATTATTTATTTAAATAACTAAAAATAAAATGGGCTTCCCTGTATTTTGATTGCTGGACATCACAGTGCTGTAAAAATAAATCTTTAAAAAAATGACGTAGCGCTCCGCGGTATTTTTGATTCTCAGCGCAGATAAAGCAGACAGCTATGGGTTGCCACCCCCATCTGCCTGCCGTTACCTTGGTTGGCAATCAAAATACAGGGAAGCCCATTAATTTTTTCTATTTAAAAAATAGTTAAAAAAAAAAAATGACGTTGGGTCCCCCCATTTTTGATAGCCAGCTAGGGTAAAGCAGACGGCTGTAGCCTGAAAACCACAGCTGGCAGCTTTACCGTGGTTGGGGATCCAATGTGGAGGTCCCCTCAGGCTCTTTTTTATAATTATTTTATAAATATTAATAATTACACAATAAAAGTAGGGTCCCCCCCAAATTGGATCACCAGCCAAGGTAAAGCGGACAGCTGTGGTCTGGTATTCTCAGGGTGGGAAGGTCCATAGTTATTGGGCCTTCACAGCCTAAAAATAGCAGGCCGCAGGCACCCCAGACGTGGCGCATCCACTAGATGCGCCAATCCTGGCGCTTCACCCCAGCTCATCCCGTGCCCTGGTGCAGTGGCAAACGGGGTAATAAATCGGGTTGATAATAGCTGTAAAGTCACCTGAGATCAAGCCCAGCAGTTTGTGATGTCATGGCGTCTATTAGATACCCAACATCATAAACTGTCAGTACTAACAAAAACAAAAAATCGACAAAAGAAATTTATTTGAAAAAACAGTCCCCAAAACATTTCCTCTTTCACCAATTTATTGTAAGAAAAATAATAAAGGGGTCCCACGACGACTCTGGACCGTCTAGAATATGGGGGGGAGACACTCAGGGAACGTATCCCCCATTTTCTAGGAGTGCGGACCCTTCATGTGAGGAGTGTGGGTGCAATGAATCTGCACTCACTCTCCCCGGGTCCACAGCAGCAGAGTCCATGTCGTAATGGTTGCTACCAAAGCTGCAATGCCCTGCTCATGAGGTAAGGGCATGCCTAATCAGGAGAACTACTGTAGAGGAAACTCTGCTCACTGGTATATAGGTGCTCAGAGGTAATAATAGATAAAATTAGTGAGTAACCTCGGCACTCTAAATCTCCCAGACTAAGTCAGTAAGTCACAATGGATAGTAATGCAAAATCACTCTTTATTGGTCCATATTAAGAAAAAAAAATTTTTCATAAGCATATATGTTTTTGTCCAAAACAAGTTACAAATGACGTTTCGGCCTGAGCCTTCGTCAGATTGGACTTATCTGCATGTAATCATGAAAAATGACAATAATCAGTATCACATAAGAGTGAGAGAACAATAACATAAACTCGAACAATGTAGAGGTACAATTGGGATGCAGCAAAAAAATTGCAACACAGCAAGAAATGAAACACATGATACAAATGTCATAATACAGTACAAGGACAATATAGTAATGACAAATATGGGGTCAGAGTAGACTTAGACAGCTCTGGTACGAAAGAGATGTCAATCATAAAGTAACATGTGCAGTAGGTGTAGAGCTACAGTATGCATGGCAGAGCTAATGGGTAGACCGACCATAGAAAAAGAACGGAGAAAAAGTGGAGAAAAAGTGGAGAAAAAGTGGAGCATAAGAGGAGAAAAAGTGGAGAAAAAGTGGAGAAAAAGTGGAGCATAAGAGGAGAAAAAGTGGAGAAAAAGTGGAGCATAAGAGGAGAAAAAGTGGAGAAAAAGTGGAGCATAAGAGGAGAAAAAGTGGAGAAAAAGTGGAGCATAAGAGGAGAAAAAGTGGAGAAAAAGTGGAGAAAAAGTGGAGAAAAAGTGGAGAAAAAGTGGAGCATAAGAGGAGAAAAAGTGGAGAAAAAGTGGAGCATAAGAGGAGAAAAAGTGGAGAAAAAGTGGAGCATAAGAGGAGAAAAAGTGGAGAAAAAGTGGAGAAAAAGTGGAGCATAAGAGGAGAAAAAGTGGAGAAAAAAGTGGAGAAAAAGTGGAGAAAAAAGTGGAGAAAAAGTGGAGAAAAAGTGGAGAAAAAGTGGAGATTAAGAGGAGAAAAAGTGGAGAAAAAGTGGAGAAAAAGTGGAGCATAAGAGGAGAAAAAGTGGAGAAAAAGTGGAGAAAAAGTGGAGCATAAGAGGAGAAAAAGTGGAGAAAAAAGTGGAGAAAAAGTGGAGAAAAAGTGGAGCATAAGAGGAGAAAAAGTGGAGAAAAAGTGGAGAAAAAGTGGAGCATAAGAGGAGAAAAAGTGGAGAAAAAAGTGGAGAAAAAGTGGAGAAAAAGTGGAGCATAAGAGGAGAAAAAGTGGAGAAAAAAGTGGAGAAAAAAGTGGAGAAAAAAATGGAGAGAAAGTGGAGCACCCTTTGGTACCTTTCATGTGGCACTAAGGGGTGCTTAGCTTTGTATTTAGCCAAAAAAATGAAAAAAAAATGACGTAGGGTTCCCCCTAGTTTTGTAGCCAGCTAGGGTAAAGCAGACGGCTGCAGCCTGCAGACCACAGCTGGCAACCTCACCTTGGCTGGTAATCCAAAACTGAGGGCACCCCACGCTGTTATTTTAAATTAAATAAATAATTAAAAAAAAAAACACGTAGGGGTCCCCCAAAATTGGATCACCAGCCAAGGTAAAGCAGACAGCTGGGGCCTGATATTCTCAGACTAGGGAGGTCTATGGTTATTGGAATCTCCCCAGCCTAAAAATAGCAGGCCGCAGCCGCCCCAGAAGTGGCGCATCCATTAGATGCGCCAATCCTGGTGCTTCGCCCCAGCTCATCCCGCGCCCTGGTGCGGTGGCAAACGGGGTAATATATGGGGTTAATACCAGATGTGTAATGTCACCTGGCATCAAGCCCTGGGGTTGGTGAGGTCAGGCGTCTATCAGATACCCGACATCACCAACCCAGTCAGTAATAAAAAAAAATAGACGACAAACACATTTTTATTTGAAAAAACCCTCCCCAAAACATTCCCTCTTTAACCAATTTATTAGATTGAAAAAAAAATCCAGGTCTGCTGTAATCCAAGGAGTTGCCATGACGATCCACACTGTCCCAGTAAATGAAGAGCAGGATGTTCCCCATTGGCTGGGAGAGCAATGCAGTGACCTGAGCTAACATCAATGGGTCAGCCCAGGTCACTGCAGGGGGGTGACAAGTGCTGCTGTCAGCGAGGTACATTACCTGCGCTGATCTCCAGCACTGCCGACAGCCCCTGTCACTGAGGTCAATGACCGGCGCCTTCACATCAAGTATCGCGAGAGGTCCGTGACGTCACCGCCAGTGTCAGTCTCGGGTCGGAAGCGATAGGTGATGTGACAAGCGGCGGCCATGGAGGACAGTGACAGCGCTGAGGTCGGGATGGCGGGACTTCATCACCGCAGGTAAGCCGAGCGGGGGGGGATGGGGGGGGGTGAGAGTGTGTATGTGTGTATGTGCGTGTGTGTATATGTATGTATACATGCCGCGGGCAGGAGGGGGCGGAGTGAGCTGAGCGGGAAGTGTGGGCTTCCTGCACGTAACTAAGATAAACATCGGGTTACTGACCAAAGCGCTTTGGTTGGATACCCGATGTTTATCTTGGTTACCAGCTTGTGGCAGGCTGCCAGCGATGGCTCCTGCACACTGTAGCTGTAAAAAGCCCTGCTTTTTGCTGCTAGAACCGTTCTCGAACGTATCTAGAACTATCGAGCTTTTGCAAAAAGCTCGAGTTCTAGTTCGATCTCGAACAGCCCCCAAAATCACTCGAGCCTAGAACTGGAGAACCTAGAACCATGAACCGCGCTCAACTCTAGTGATGACAACTTGTCCATACAGAATTCCCCGTAGCTGTTCGGTTGGATTCAGATTAGAGACACTTGGCCCCTGAATCACTTTCACCCTGTTCTTCTTCAGATGTGCGACAGATGCGTGTTTTGGAAAATTGTCATGTTGGAAAAGTGCACATCTACCAAGAGCTCGGAGTGATGGTGGCATCTTCACTTTCACTATAGAGCAGTATATCTCTGAAGTCATGATACCATTAATGAAATGTGTCTCCCTGACACCAGCAGCTCTCATGCAGCCCCCCCAAGGACATGGCCACCACCATGTGTCACTGTAGGCACCACACATTTTTCTAAATACATGGTGCCTACAGTGACACATGGTGCTGGCTGTGTCCTTATGGGGGGCTGCTGGTATCGGGGATCTACATTTCATTGATGGTATCTTGACTTCAGAGATATACTGCTCTATAGTGAAAGAGAAGATGCCACCATCACGCCGTGCCCTTGGTAGAGGTGCCATTTTCCAATGTGACAATTATCCAAAACTCACATGTGTCGCAAATCTGAAGAAGAATGCTAAGAAAATGTAATATGGAGGAAAAATCAATGAATCTGGTATTAAGCAGGTCAAATTATGGAATAAACGTCTTACCGGATGGTATATTACAATAATATAAACTAAGGGAATGCTACAAATTATTGAGGTGTTTTAACCATAGAACACAATTGGCCCCGTACTGTAATGTGTTTGTGATGACTTATTACTGTATTTCTAGTGTAGAAGGCAAATAATCAGGTTTCAAAAACTAAGTCTTAGAGATTATACGAGGTATGATTCCACCGGGACACGGAGTGAGATTGCTCTATTACACAGCTACTTCCCGCAGCTTGTCAGCTTATTGCCGCTACAAGTTATGACAAGCAGGTGTATAGGTAATGAATATTCCCCCAGTCCTCCATTCTCATTATTTCTACATTTCACGTTTCTATTCTTCCACCGATTACTGTACCACTGGGGGCATGAGCAAAGGGGAAATAAGCATTACTTAATGCTTTCCAAAGGAAATACCTTCTAGTCTGGGAACAGTCATCTAAAGCTATGACCATGGGTCATAAAGAGTATTGGATACCAAGCAGCTAGCACCTAAAAATGAAGCTGCTCATCGAGGCAGATATCATACAGCCGGAACAACTAATACAAATGAACTCTTCTCCAGAAGGGAGGAAACTGTCTCTCTAGCGCCAACTACAGGTAGATACACTGTAAGCCAATGTCTGACCTAGGAAAGCTCCTAGAAACATGACAAGGGATACAATCAAACCTTGGAATAGAGCACTATCTGTAAGACGCCCTGCCCCAGCTGGAGATCCAGGTGCAGAGCTACTAGTAATGATCAGATCCATTTTTAAAGAGGACCCATCACTTCCCGTAAATATGTATTTTACCTGGTGTAAATGCTGCAGTGCACTTGTACCCAGCAATGTTTTTATTTTGTCTTTTCAACCCCTGTTCCCTGTATGTGTATCTGTCACGGGTGACAGACAGACCTGTGGTGTTCGGCTATAGAAGGTCACAGTGTTTGGCTGTGCAAACTGCTCCCTGACCTATTATTTCTGCCTGGGTTTCATCCTTTTCCCTTTAGGACCCTGCAGACCTCCTCAGCCTTTCAGCTGTTTTTCATCAGCATTTCCCTTGGTGTCTTTATATACCCTCACTTCCTATTACTCGATGCTGGTGATAACTCTGATACCCTTATCAAGTCTTCAGTGCAAGTAGCTGGCTTGCATACATCTGGAGAATCTTTGTGGGTGTTGCAGTTCCTCTCCCTGAGTCATCTGGAGATAAGTTGTTCATTCACTTTCCCCCTGTTTGTTATACCTGTGTTTTTTTTGGATCCTAGTGGGGTTGACTAAGCGGTCATTCCATTCTCTCCCTATCTAGGGCCTACTTCAGAGTCAGCCAAGGTCAGGTATCCAGTTCGGCACATAGGTGCGGAAAGCTGAGGGCCAGCAGTAGGCTTGGTCAGGGATCAGCATCTCTCCCTTCGAAAGACACAGGGTTTCCCTTTCGCTGTTTGCTCGGTACCTCCCCGTACCTAGCATGACAACATCTAGTCCTTTTAGCCAAGTAGGTGAGGTCTTCAACTTTTCTCCTTGGGGTTCTTTTTGAGAGCCACACCCAGTTTGCCATAAAGACTAGATTTACTTACAGGGAAGAGGAGGCCATATCTCAGGATTGGAGGTGTGCAGGAACAAAAATCAAACAACGCCATATACAGGAGAAAAGCAGCCAGGACATAAATGACATATTTTTGGCAAATGACAGATCTGTTTTCTATAACTCATCATATTTGACCAATGAAACTTTCTGTATTGTAGAACAAGTACTGGAAAAGCAGGTAACATATATCAACATGTGAATGTTGTTTCAGGACAATTTTCAGAAAAATATGTGTCTCCCTCCAGCTCTCCAGACCCTCTGTCTTGCTCCTTTCCCCATAGAACATTATGAGCACCAATTGGCATCTATCTCAAAAATGGAAAAGCCTGAAATTACTGTATTCATTGACTACAGATGATGAGAAAAGAGCAGATTTCTCTGATAAAGATATATTATAACTTTACTTATTTTCATTTGTACTGTTGATTTCTGAAAAAAAATTGCAATAACAAGAACTCTTTAAATTTTAGGCGGCATATCATTTTATAACCACTACTGTATATTAGGGCCATGTTACATGATTAGTTCTAGCCTTCTCTTTTGAAGGCGTGAAATGGCCGTCACATTTACCTCCTTTACCTTGGTAAAATATTAACTGGTTAGCATTGCTGCAGAACTTGCCTCCCTCCTATGTCTGCATCAAACCTTGGGGAAGGTAAACAGCATCCCAGAATTGTAGGCTGGTGTCAGGTCATCTGAGGGTAAACGCTGCAGTGCTGGTGTGCAGTGCCTCGGGCGCTGGCTCCTTTCACCTATTTCGGAGCTTGCTGCATATCCCGTTGCCCTCACAATAGACACATCCGTACTGTATTCCTAGATATGAACTGCCTGTGTGATTGTGGTAGTTACAGTCTGATATACTGTATAAGAGCTTTATCCATTTCCTAAATATTTTTGTTGGCCCTGCGTCGCCCCCTACTGGCAGCTTTAATTATTGCACTGAATAAAGTACAGTACTGTATATATAATATAGAAGTGCAGAGTGAGCTATTCATCCATAATGGTGCAATGCCCGATGTTCTGTTTTCCATAGAGGCCTACTCAATTATCTTAATTAAATAGGAATTGTTCTTTCAAGAAACTTTGCATAAATTATTAGTTAATGCAAATGTAAGAGGAATCTTGGTAATGTATCTTATCAGAGAAATCTGCTTCTTTCCCCACTTATTAGACACTTCACCTCTCTCCTGCTTCCTGAACTCATCATTAATGGGGCGGTTCGGGTTCTTTGTTTACACAATGTGCCTAAAAATGAATAGGCAGGTAGTCCCGTTAACAGAGCAGAGTGGAAAAGAATCCGCCGCTCTGACAATACAACATGAGTAGAAGCCACAAAACAAAAAAGTGAGCCGGAGTATGAGTTGGTATACATGCAACTTGTAAGCTCATGTTCACACTGGCCATAAGACAAAGACAACCCGAAATAAGAAATAGGGACATATACCCTGGTGTAACTAAATAAAGCACAGTGCATATAAATAAACATAGGGTATAGGGACGATCGAATACCGCAATTATTCGGCTACGCCCATATTCGCCGAATAGGTCGCCACTATCCGACTATTTGCGAATATTCGATGTGCAATGTAAGTCTATGGGAAACCCGAATAGTTGCCGAATAGCAACTATTCGGGCTTCCCATAGACTTACATTGTGCATCGAATATTCGCATAGCAGCGACCTATTCGTCGAATATTTGCGAAGCCGAATATTGCCAAATATTTGTGATATGCGATCATCCCTAATAGGGTACTTAGTAAACACTGTTTTGATCAAAAAAGTGTAAAGCCATCCCACCGTGACAAGGTGTACCCAATCAGGACAGTACCTACACTCTAATATTAAAACTTCACCATGTGTCAGCAGACATCAATGTGAATAAGGGCAGAGAATGGCCCAACTGGACACACAGCCATGGGAAGCATAAGATGAAATGCCCAGCTCACTGAGAAGGGGGCCGCGTCCTATTTACTGGCGTCTGTGATTGGCTGCAGTCAGACACACCCCCAGCCTGTGTGACAGCGTCTGAGTGCAACCACTCACTAAATAAATCAAGCTATTGCTAGGAGTGTAAACAGTCACTAATATTTCCTCCATGTACTCTACCTAAAAAAAAGGGAAGAAAAAGGATAAATAAATTCAACTTTCTAATATTATGGCATGACTTCTATATGTTGTATATATGTTAGATATGGTACATGATTAGCTTATTGTGTTATCAGAATCCTCTTCTTTGGACAGGTCTGTTTTGGCCTTATGGGCCCCATCAATATGGAGCAATATAACCTGTCTCATTCTTAAACTAAAAGGTCCTGGCGTTAAACTGTTTGAACTGTTGTAAAATTTTTTCAAGTTTTGGCACTTTTATGCTAAATTTGGCCTGATCACCCAACTTTTTGAAAAGAGGGCAGCTTAGCCGTTACATAACAGGAGGTCAGAAAATTCATTATAATTTACAACAAAAGTGTGGATTAGATTACAAAAGAAATGTTCTCCAGTCTCAGATTGATTGGTGCACAGCAGCTGAAAGGTGCGCCAAGTTCATCGAGTTGCAGGAATTTGGTGCCTCTTAAGTCTGCTTTACATGTTGCAATTTCGCATACGATATCGTATGCGATGTGTCCCGCCCCCATCGTATGTGTGGCACGTTCAATTTGTTGACTGTGCCGCACAAACGATTAACCCCCGTCACACATACTTACCTTCCATACGACCTCGATGTGGGAGGCGAACGTCCACTTCCTGGAGTGGGAGGGACGTTCGGCGTCACATCGACGTCACGCGACAGCCGGCCAATAGAAGCGGAGGGGCGGAGCTGAGCGGGACGTAAACATCCCGCCCACCTCCTTCCTTCTGCATTGTGGGCCGGGAGCCTCAGGACGCTGGTAAGATCTTTTCATCGTTCCCGGGGTGTCACACACTGCGATGTGCGCTACCCCGGGTACGATGAACAATCTGACGTGCAATTCTAGAGAAAGGTACAATGTGTATGCGATGAACGTTTTACCGTTCAATCGCAATCGCACGTACCTGTCACACACTGCAATGTACCTTACGATGCCGGATGTGCATCACTTACAACGTGACCCCGCCGACACATTGTAAGATAGATTGCAGCGTGTAAAGCAGGCTTTATTCCAGCGCACAATTCAATCTCGTATAATCAGGGCCTAAAACTATGTCAAAGATGTCCTACTGATATAAGTAGTAGCTGAAATAGTGTTTATGTAATAAATATATATATATATATATATATATATATATATATACAAATTGTCTCTCCAGGAAAGGCGACAAACTCTAGCGCAGCGCCACCTATTGGAAGTAGCGATCCTAAAAGTCAGAAGTGGATTTTTAACAATCCTTTGCATATGACTTAGGATTTTATGCCAGACCAAAATCCCAATTTGCAGACACGGTGTTTCGGGGTGCTTGCCCCTCGTCAGTGCAAAGTATGGGGTGTCTGATCTGGCTCATGAGAAGCTATGTGGGGGGACCACGGGGGAACACTATTCTACTTAAGGAGACTTTGCAAGCCAGTCTGGCTGCCAGTAAGGGGACTTATAGCTGCCATGCCCCTCTGAGAAATATTCAAATTGTCTCTCCAGGAAAGGAGACAAACTCTAGCGCAACACCACCTATTGGAAGTAACGATCCTAAAAGTCAGAAGTGGATTTTTAACAATCCTTTGCATATATACAGACATTCTATATCTGCAATCAATGAAGCCATAAAAATGAGTTCACAATACCATGAAAGTTTCTAATATTGTAGACACGTTTATTGTCTGTGATACCGTTTTTTTGTTCATGTACTCGTCGATCAGATGTGCAGTTTGTAAAATTTGTTGTTGTGTGTAATTAAAATTGCTATTTGAAATATACAATTAATTACAATTATTTTTTCTATGCTATGATTAGTTTAAATGAATGTATTTATTATTATTAGTAGTATTAGTAGTAGTAGTAATATTAGTATTATTAGTATTATTATGAGTAATATTTTTTGTAACTTTTAATATTTGTTTATAAAATAAAAAATGTTCAAACAAGCAACATTAAAGGGGTATTCCCATCTCCAAGACCCTATCCCAATATGTAGTAGGTGTAATAATAATATTACCAAATACCTCCAACTAGCAATGTAGTATAGTTCTCCAGATTAGTGATGAGTGGAGTCGCAGATAACCAGGACCAGCTGATCCCGGGGATCCGCTTCTTAAAATCCGGTTCCAGGCCGGACTCCGGCCCCTTTATAAGTCTATACATAATAGGGATTGGCACCCACAGATTTTTCTTTCCATTCTTCCTTTCTTTATTTTAAATCATAATGCACAAAACACCCAATAGTGTGACGCACTTTGGTCAAAAGGATAACATGACCTTTCTCAAACTCATCTTCATGTTATCCTTTTGACCGAAATGCGTCACACTATTGGGTGTTTTGTGCACTATGATTTAAAATACAGGAAGAATGGAAAGAAAAATCTGCAAGCGCCGATCCATATTATTTATTTGAGTTGTGGAGACCATCCAGCGATACGTGCACCGCAGTATTAGGAGTGCCTGCCTGTCTTTTTCAAGTATATAAGTCTATAGGGACCAGAATCCGACACTTAAAAATGGTGGCAGAAGGGATAGGGGGATGGGAGCAAGTGTGCTGTACTTAACCAAGGCTCTGGCATAGCTGTACACTACTTCCAGGCCACTCATTCACCTCCGATGCAGTGCATTAGGCCCATCGCATATGCACTGCTTTCCCCGCCCACCAGCATCTGTGATTAGTTGCAGTCAGACGTGCCCTCAGCCTGAGTGACAGTGTGGCGCCCCTGAGGCTTCCGTCGCCACAGGACATTGCACCCCATCCAGCGGTGTGATGCCCCATTCTGGGTGAGGAAAGGAGTGAACACTGGTCCCCTGGTAAATCTACACAACACCCATTGTTAGGTACATACTAGGACCAGGGACAGTGGCAGTAACCCTCCCATGCTGCATGCTGGGAGGGGCCGTAAGACCCATCCCTGCTCCTATAGGGTACAGCTTAGCAACTGGGGAGGTGGGAGGAGCCATCAGAGAGCAGACAAAGAAAGGAAGGTCAGAGTGAGAGTTTACCTCAGAGGGTGAGAGAGTGAGGAGCCAGCATGTAGCTGTGAAAGAGAAAGGAGCTCTGTGAGTTCAGGGTATCCACAACAGAAAAAGAAAGCAACAGAGTCTGGGAGAGAGTGGGAAAGGAGGAGGAGGTCTGCAGGAGGCAGACGAGAAGGAGAGAAGGAAAGACAGCTCTAGTCAGTCAGGAGCTAAGAAGAAGGAAGAGACGCTTCCTGGTGAAGATCCTGGGACTCAGAGGGTCCAGGTGACACCAAGCAGAGAGAAGAAGGGATTCCAGGGCCACGGATAGCTGTAGAGCTGTGGTGGCCTGCTCCACAGGAACATCGGTGGAGGGATCAAGCTGCAACAGGGGACGGTCCCAATAAACCGGAGGAGTGCAAAATCATCTCCAAACAGTAAAAACCGAGGCCCAGGGAAAGTTGTAAACTCCCCGGGCCACAGCCCACCGCAGAACCTCTAGAAAGGGGACAATCATCCGACAGGTGACCCCCCCAGCCTGGAGGCTGTAGTGGAGGCCGAGCAGGTTCATCCTAAAAGAGCTAGGCTTAGGAAGACAGCTGAAGACAGAGACACCTTAGAGAGAAGGGTACCGGTTTTCACTCCAGGAATCAACCAGAAACGGCGGAGGTCCCTGACAGTGGGTTCCAGTCGTCTGAGGGCACCAGTGAGCTCCTACCAGGATGTGTGAGTAAAGAACTTGAAACTGCACCCTTGGAGTGGTCTCTGTTATTTTATCTGCTTAGCCTTCCATTACACCATAGACTCTCATGAGCACCAACAGTGTCCCCGGGGCACCGCTCCACCTGTGGGGAGCAGTACCACCATTGCTGCCATATCATCACCCCGGAGGCCTTACACAGCAGCGGCAGCTTAATAGCCACATACCACAGGTGGCGTCACGAACACAAACTTTATTCAAACCCCAAGTCACCAGCCATATTTAAACTGACACCCACCAGGGCCACGGAGTTGAGCCCCGCCACCACTGACTACCGCCGGACTAGTCCGGCCCGGCACTGGGTGTCCCATAGCCCTGGGGTGGGCGAGTCAACAGCGTATCTGATGCTTCCAATCACAGCTACTATGTGCATCTATTGGGGTATAAATAAATAAATAAAAGAATTGACGTAGGATCCCCCCATTTTATGATACCCAGCACAGATAAAGCATACCACTACAGGCTGCAGCCCCCAGCCGTGCGTTTATCTTGGCTGTGTATCAAAATAGGAGGAACCACACGCAGTTTTTTTTTTAAATTGAATTAGTTCAATAAATAATTTAAAAAAACGGTGTGGTAATGAAGGAGAGGCTGCAGGAGTAGTGTACAGCTGCAACGGAGCCTTTGTACCGTAAGTATGAAGCGCTTCCTCCATTCTCATTTTCTTTTTCCTTTATTTTTTTTAAATTTCCTGAGTGCCGGACTTTTACAGCCCGGGTCCACCCATCACTACTCCTGATATAGCCATGTTTCTTCCTCATGTGCAGGGCATTGCAGGACCTTAGGTATCCATGGTTATGACCACTAACTAACTAGCTGTGACTGTATGTGTGGTCGGAATCATGGATACCTAAAGTCCTGTAATGCCCTGCACATGAGGTAAGTGACATAGTGAATCAGGTGACTATACTACATTTCTAATTGGAGATATTTGCTAATATTATTATTATGACACCTACTACATTCTGGGCTAGGATCTTGGAGATGGGAATACCCCCTTAACTAAAACCAGTCAAGTGGTTTTCACCCATTGTACATTAATCACATAGAGACTCCAGTGATCCCGAAAACACGGGTCCCTAAGTTCTGTATGTGATCGCCACTACCATCACTTCTGTATGACAGACAGATATTCCGTCAATCTCATGAGCATACATTATGCACTATTGTTCAATTCACCCAGGACACTTTGGGACCTCCATTATATAAGGCTCTTTGGGATTTTCAGCATGCGGACCCCCAGTGATCATACATTTATCATCTGTCCTGTGCAAAGGTGATAAGGGTTTGTAGTGGGACAGCCCCCAATAAAGACTATGTACACTTTATAAAGAATATTTATTTTATAAATTTATCTACAACTAAAAAAAATAAAGCAGTAGATCCTAATATATAGCAATATTTCTACTGTGTCTACAATTCATATGTAGATCTATGTTCCGGAAAAGTCACATCCATGTGTGGTCTGACCTTGCCGTCACTTCCATGATTTCTTGCCCACTCTGTGGGTCGTCTAGAAGTAGAGCAGATGATGGTTGGAATCCAAGAGTTTGGACCACCATAATGTGATAGCTTACACTAAAATTATTATATGAAAACCCTTTAGTACGATGTTCCAAAATCACAAACATATTATTTTTTTTTCTTGACTCCCCTCAATCGAGAACATGCGATACTTTAGTCACTTTTTGAGGAGTGTAGTCTGTGTTTGGTGTCAGAAACCAGACGTGAAGCCTCGTCTTGCACCCTGCTTGTTCTTCTGTCTCGATAATTGGTAAAAGTACATTTCAGTTATGAATATGTCGATGAATGTGTATCTTTTGTTGCACGGTATGTCTTCTATGGGGTGATTTTCCTTATTTGTACTCTGTGTTTGTCTGTCTTTCAGCAATGGGTAGAAGGGCTAAAATCTATCACGCATAACTTTAGAGCCAACAACGTCAGTCCAATGACATGTCTGAAAAAACAGTAAGTGTCCTCCATGTGTCTGCTCGTTTTCTAAATTTTGTACAGTATTCATGTTGTTACAGTTGTGTATTTTGGCTAAGAGGAACTCGGTACCTCATCACGAAAGATGTAAATGGGGATATTAGATCACTAATCAATAACAGGACCTTAAGGCCCGGCCCCAATTTAATACAGAGACAGAGTTAAATGGCTGAAATGGGAATATCTGTTTCTGTGTTGATTAGGACTCTGTAAACAGCCAAGTGGGTGGTTCTACCCTTTTTGTGTATTTCCTATTAGCTCCTATTTGAGTTGTGGGAACAGTGTGTAGGGACGGATATTCTCGCCTCAGTTGAGAATGCCTGAAATGGGAGTACCCCTCTATGGTGGCCTCTTAATGGATGTATTAGCTTGTTTTAATTAAAAACTAAGTATACTCTGACCATATTATTTCAGTAAAGAGAAAAAAGGTAATTTTCAGCTCACCCTGCATGCAAATGTTGAAGAGATTCACATAAAGTGCAATTAAGGGCTGTTTCATACATCCAATATTTTGCCGGATCCATCACACTCCAGTACAGTGTAATACAGTACAATGGCATCGCGGTAACCTCCGCTCACATGCTGTCATAAGACCGGAGCATGTGACTGGAGCTTGCAGCAATGCCATTGTACTGTATGACACTGTACTGGAGTGAGACGGATCTGGCAATCCGGCAAAATGCCGGATGTGTGAAACGACCCTTCCCCGGGCGGTGCAGGGATCAATGGCTACCAAGAATCCAGTGCATTGACAAACAGGGCAGGTAATCCAGGAACACGTCCAGTGATAAAAAAACTATTCTTTAAGTCATACAGTTAAAAGAGTAAGGACTGTATAGTCCGAAATACGCAAGCGATCCCTACCCTGGGGCATGGACTCGAACGTATGGATTAAAGAATTGTTTTTTCACTGGACATGTTGCTGGATTACATGCTCTTTTTTATATTATTTTACTCTATTCCATCCTTATCCTTTGTCAGTACAGAGAAGAAAAAATAAATGCCTCTTTCCCCTCTTTGCCTTTCAGTCTTCTCACATTTAGTCGCAATAAGCCGTTGTTATTGAATCTGTTATTCCGCATTATGTTTCCCTATTTAATACTGCATAATGGTGCATAAAAGTGACTGCCTTGTGGCTCTAACTGGGCTTTTAGTTCCTCTAAGGGACCTGTTATCTTTCCTGACATCTGTGCATTTACCGTCAGTTAACAGTTTTGGAGCTTTTTTTTTTTTTACCACTCTGGCCCAGATCCATCATTGTTGTTTTTCCAGTTTTCTGGAGTAATTTGCACTACATTACTGGGGTTAGTGGAAGTGTCGTATTCTATATAGGTTTTGTGCCAATTTTAAAGTTGTCTTTCTTTTATAAAGTGTTTCGTATTTAATTTGTTCTCGACAACTTTACTTATCCCGGTGTTTTTAGATAGATTTATGAAACTTTTTTGGCCCATCTCACTCCTGTTTCTGCCTTGAGTAAAGTTTCTTATAAAAAAAAGACAGTTGCACTCTGAAAATCTGCCATAGACTTTACTCGGACAAAAATACTGATGTTACTCCCAAAATGCAGTCTGAACAAGTGCAAAACATGAAATATAATAATAAGACAATAAAAGACAGTTGCACTCTGAAATGCCAAAACATGCAAACAATAAATGCAAAAATATAGATACCGTATGCATTACTGCTTAATGATATCTAGAAAAAATTGAGATATTTAGCATACAAAAATGGCCATTTCTATATCTGCCCAGTAGCCACATCAAGGCATATCTCATATACTGAAAGCCTATACTGAACTGAAGCCTCTCTGTGGGTTACAAACCTCCATGTGTATGGGAACTAGGAAACTGCTACTAGAGAATACAATCACCCATTAGCCACAGGTGAATTTATTGTTTTGGCATTTCAGAGTGCAGCTGTCTTTTGTTTTTTGTTTTTTTGTTATATGTCCTGTTCAGTTTTGCACCTGTTCAGACTGCATTTTGTGAGTGCCGTCAGTTTTTTTTGTCAAGATTATGGTGTCATGCCCTCTGACTTTGCACCCGTTCCCCATTAGCCAAAGGTGATTTTATTCTAGAGTAGCAGGTTCCTAGTGCCCATACACATGGAGGTTTATAACCCAGAGAGAGTGTAGGTTCCCAGTATACGAGATATGTCTTGACGTGGCTATTGGGCAGATATACAAATGGCCATTTTTGTACGCTAAATATCCCAGTGTTTCCTAGATTTCCTTAAGCAGTAATGCATATCTATATTCTTGCATTCATTGTTTGCATGCTTTAGCATTTTAGATTCCAACTGTCTTTGTTATTAAATGTTATGTTTTGCACCTGTTCAGACTGCATTTTGGGAGTACCATGAGTATTTTTGGCCGAGTAAAGTTTCTGGCACATTTTCATTTTGGCTCAGTTGAAATTGTTTGTTTTTGCACCTAATTCAAAAACAGCTGTGTGATTTTGGTGCAAAAAACATCACTAAATTGCCACAAGTCAAAGAACAGTGACCTAAATAAATTGCAGTTCATGAATCTGGGCCTTCGTGTTGTGCCGCTTTTGCTACAAAATGTATGGTGAAATTGGTATAACTATTCACCGCGTTAGAGGGCTTGATTGTGTAATCCATGATGACATTCTCTGTGTCCGGAAGGGCCAACCCTGAAGACAAGGAGAATGGTAACACCCATTTGTTTATTTCTGCATATATTTCTAGACGGGTGGACGGAAGAATGACTTAATGCAGAGTTTTAGAAAAGTAGATGCTCCAAAATTATTTAACGACGAGTAGAAATATTTACTAAACCGGACAGATTAGAAAAGCTAACTAGTCCTCCTCAAACCTCCTACTTCTGCCCAAAGGAAACAGTTTGTAATCATGCCATCATAAAATTGTTTTTAAGGTCACAAGTTATTTGTATTGTATTTTACTCATGCATCCATCCGTTGATACCTAATGATATCATATGTACATAATATATAAAGTCATCATGGCCGAAAGTGTTGGCACCCTTGAAATTGTTCCAGAAAATGAAGTATTTCTCTCAGAAAATTATTGAAATTACAGTTTTTTGTTATACACATGTTTATATCCTTTATGTGTATTGAGACATCACCAAAAAAAAACAAAGAAAAAAGGGCAAATTAGACATAATTTCACAGAAAACCATAAAAATGGGCCGGACATAATTATTGGCACCTTTCCAAAATTGTGGGCAAGCAACTTTATTTCAAGCATATGCTGCTCATTCAAACTCATCTGTGGCAAATAACAGGTGTGGGCAATATGAAACTCACACCTGAAACCAGATAAAAAGCGGAGAAGTTAACTTAATCTTTGCTTTTTGTGTCTGTGTGTGCCACACTAAGCATTTAGAACAAGAGAGAAGAGAAGTTTGAGGACTTGTGAACGAAAATTGTTGGAAAATATCAATAATCTCAAAGTTACAAGTCCATCTTCCGAGATCTTGATGTTTCTTTGTCCACGGTACGCAACATAGTTAAGAAGTTTACAATCCATGGCACTGGACCTAATTTCCCTGGACGTGGACGGTAGAGAAAAATTGCTGAAAAGCTGCAACGTTGGATAGTCAAGATGGTTGATAAGCAGCCCCAATCAAGTTCCAAAGAAATTCAAGCTGTACTGCAGTCTCTGGGTGCATCAGTGTGAGAGCAATCTATCCATTGACAAGATTTGAATGAAATGACATGGTATGGCAGGAGACCCAGGAGGACCCCACTGCTGACACACAGACACAAAAAAACTAACTGCAGTTTGACAAAATGTATGTGAGTAAGCCAAAATCCTTTTGGGAAAGCATCTTGTGGACAGATGAGACCAAGATAGAGCTTTTTGGTAAAGCACATAATTTTACTGTTTTCCGAAAACAGAATGAGGCCTATAAAGAAAAGAACACAGTACCTACAGTCAAATATGGAGGTGGTTCAGAGATGTTTTGGGGAGATTTTGCTGCCTCTCGGAAATGAATGCCTTGACTATGTGGAAGGTATCATGAAATCTAAAGATTACCAATGGATTTTGGGTCGCAATGCACTGCCCAATGTCAGAAAGCTGGGTTCGCATCCTAGGTCATGTATCATCTAGCAGAACAATGACCCCAAACATACTTCAGGAAGCCACCAGAAATGGATGGAAACCAAGCTCTGGAGAGTTCTGAAGTGGCAGCAATGAGTCCGGATCTAAATCCCATTGAACGACTATGGAGACATCTTAAAACTGCTTTTGGGAGTAGGCGCCTTCAAATATGAGACCTGGAGCCAAAAGTAGACTGGTCCAAAACTCCGGTTGAGAGGTGTAAGATGCTAGTAATTGGTTCTAGGGAACAATTGATTGCAGTTATATATTCCAACGAGTATGCAGTCAAATATTAAATTGAGGGTGCCAACAAGCCAACAATTCCGCCCAGCCCATGTGACGCCCTGGACTAGCCAGGTAGTCACAAACACAACACCACACACACCCCTTCCCCGGACAGGTGACACCAGTCACACAGAAATCTTTGTTGCCACCCTCCGTGTTTGATGTCCACACCAGGTGGGGCGGAGCCAGGCGGTTGACTCCTCCCACCGAGGAGTTCACAGGCCTGGAGGCGAGAAAACACAGCATTAAGTAAGAAGAAGTTGGAGTTGCAGTTGTAGTGACAGGAGAGTGAGAGTGGAAGGAGAGGAGAAAGGACACGCACAGGCAGACCTGGGACCAGGTCCGCCAGTGGAACTGCTAGGTGTCTGGGTCGGAGCCCAGGCACCTCCAGCAAGGTCGGCAGATGGTGGGGGCCGTCTGCAGGAGTTGGGAGTACGGTCGGTGGAACCGTAGGACCGGGGTCGGGCGGTGGCCCGCCGGTACCGTACCGGGCAGCCGATTGGAAGCCAAGCACCAGGCAGGGTACTGAGACCCTGACTAGGCTACTACCCTCCCTGAAAGTCAAATTCACTGATTGCGGTCTGGACCTCAGGGGTTCATTCCCACCCAAGTCCCGATTAAAGGCAACAGCCCAAGCATCCAGGATAAGTGCCACCGCCAAGGGCAAGAGATCCAAAGGGCCAGCGTCTGCGGGCAAACGGGCTCCTACGACACTTACACGCCGGGGAGCGGACTACCAGTGTCCAGGCACAGGAGTCGACATCTACATAACACAGGTGCAGGGAACAGACAGCCATCACCAACCCGTCCAGGGAGAACACTGCAGCCGGCTGCGGCCCCGTCCATTCTGCCGTCCATGCTCCCTCGCCCTCAGCACCCTTCCCGCGAGCCCCCGTGACCATTGCTCCTGCCCACGGAGGGGTTAACACCGAGCTGCATAGCACTGTCCCCGGGAGGTCTAGTCAACGGCAGCGGTGGTGTCCATCATACAATCACCACAACCCATGGGTGGCGTCACGAACTTTACCAATTCCACCAACCAACCACCCGAACCCCTGCGTGCATCGCCACAGCCCCGTTTCAGAGCGGCGTGACCCCCGGGTCCGTGAGAGGCTCGAGCCACCGCCTGCACTACGCGAGCGGCTCGGCGGCCGCAGCCGAGGCCGCGGGGCAGTACACCCATTTCAGAGTTTTTGTGTGAAATTATGTCCAATTTGCATTTTTTTCTTTTTGTTTGTGTTCCAATACACACAAAATAAACATGTATAACAAAACATGTGTAATTGCAATAATTTTCTAGGAGAAATATTTCATTTTCTGGAATTATTTCAAGAGTGCCAACACTTTCGGCCATGACTACATACACAAGCCACAAATAGTCAGTCAGTATGATAACTAGAAGGATAAAAGCTTAGCTGTGCCACTAAAACCAAAGCACAATAAATCTGTTAGTAATTGTAGTAATTGACCTGTTTTGTGTGAGGTTGCTGATTAGTGACCCTTCTTAGCCCCTTGTGATATACATTGTAATTTCTCAGCCATTAAAGTAGTAGTCTGCACTCGTCACTTCATCGGCAGGTGAGCAGAGTTGGTGACTTTACATCTTCTGATACCTCCTGAATACATGCGCAGTCCGGCAGGAATCTGTAGAGGTGACATCACAGTCCCCAGTCACCTTCCGATTTGGAATTGTTCGGAGCCATAATACACCTTAAAATTGAGCAGTAGCTAGTAAGTGATAAGGCAGCTTTTAAAGTTGTAAGATTGCTGTACTCAACTCCTCTAGCTATTTCTGGAGCTGTTTAAGAAGAATGTGTTATCAGAAAGTTCCCTATGGTTTAAAGGGGCTGTCCACTACTTTTACATTGATGGCCTATCCTGCCAGTGATGATAATAAGAATGCTGAAAAGTGATCTCTATAAAACATGAAGCATCAGCCTAACATCACGTTTAGCGACCAGAGTAAAAATTTGTATTAATAGTGATATAAAAAATACAGTAAACAAAAACTTGATTTACAGGGATTGTCTACTACTTTTATATTGATGGCCTATCCTTAAGGCCCCTTTCACACGTCAGTGATTCTGGTACGTTTGTGCTTTTTTTTTAAACGTACCAGAATCACTGACATACGCAGACACATTATAATGAATGGGTCTGCTCACACGTCAGTGATTTTTCACTGCACGTGTCTCCGTGCGGCGTACCCGTGTGTGCATGATTGCTGCACGGAGACATGTCCATTTTTTTCTGGCATCACTGATGTCCCACGGACCACGCAGTGGTGTGGTCCGTGAAACACGTGCCAGAAAAAAACGTGCTTTTAAAATAATAAACATTTTAACTCACCCGGCGTCCAGCGATGTCCTCTGCAGCCCGTCCTCCCTGCTGCTTCTAAGCCGGCTGATTACTGTCGCGCATATTCATTATGCGCGACACAGCCGACCCGGAAGCAGCTGCTGCAGGGGTCACCGCCGGCCGGATGCTGCGTCACGGGAGGATTCAGCACCACGGACAGCAGGAGCGGGTGCAGGTGAGTGAATCTCTAAGTGCAATCACGGGCCACGGAGAACGGAGCCCGGATTGCACTTAGACAACCCACGTGTGCCGTGATTTTCGGCACACGCAGGGACATGTGCGTGTTTTACACGCCAGTGAAAAACGTCTGTGTTTTTCACTGACGTGTGAAACGGGCCTAAGGCTGCCTTACACGCTACGACATCACAAAAGTGATGTCGTTTGGGTCACAGAATTTGTGACGCACATCCGGCCGCGTTAGCTATGTCGTTGCGTTTGACACCTATGAGCGATTTTGAATCGTCGCTAAAACGTTCAAAATCGCTCATCGGTGACATGGGGGTCCATTCCCAATTATCGTTGCAGCTGCAGGTACGATGTTGATCGTCGTTCCTGCGGCAGCACACATCGCTATGTGTGACACCACAGGAACGAGGAACCTCACCTTACCTGCGTCCTCCGGCAATGAGGAAGGAAGGAGGTGGGCGGAATGTTACGTCCCGCTCATCTCTGCCCCTCCGCTTCTATTGGGCGGCCGGTTAGTGACGTCGCTGTGACGCCGAACGAACCGCCCCTTCGCGCGGGCAGCAATTTGCCCGTGACGCACAAACGATGGGGGCGGGTACGCACGCTAGCGAGATCGCAGCGTGTAAAGCGGCCTTTAGGATAAGTCATCAATGTCTGATCGGCCGGGGTCCAACACCCCACACCCCTGCCAATCAGCTGCATACGGTCCCAGCGGCGGCAGCAGGCAGCTGGAACTGCTCAGTTCTGGTGCTGCTCCGTCTTCTGATTCTAATCAATAGGAGGCGGATGTGCAGAAGATGGAGCAGCTCCAGAACTGAGCATTTCCGGCTGCCTGCTGCCGCCTCCGGGGCGGACAACAGTAGATTGGCGGGGGTGCGGGGTGTGGGATCCCGGCCAATCAGACATTGATGACCTATTCTAAGGATAGACCATCAATATAAAAGTAGTGGACAACCCCTTTAAATCAAGTTTTTGTTTAATGTATTTTTTATATCACTATTAATACAAAAATTTACTCTGGTCGCTAAGACTGATGTTAGGCTGATACTTTATGTTTTAAAGAGATCATTTTTCAGCATTCTTATTATCATCACTGGCAGGATGCCATTTAAAAAGTGAGACCTAAATATATGTAGATAGCGCAAGATCCACCATTTCCAATAGGTAACGATAATAGTTCACTTCTCCCCCTCCCTGCGGAAAGATCCCTGCACAGATCACAGGCCAAAACTTGCTTATTATAGCCTATAGTCCATGTGGTTGCCGTAAAGCATATATCTAAATGCCGTAAACAGAAGCTCAGACGAGATGACTGCCTATATATTCAAGTGCATAAAATAACAAAAACTAACTGAAAAAAAGAAAATCTAGCAGCATCTGGTTTTAATCATTAATAATATTTTCAATAGAAGGGACTGCTCCTGGGAAGTTCAACTGGTAGGTTGACGCACTGTCCTGCGCTTGCCCTGATCATGATCTACCAGGGACTTTTAGACCACCAGAGATTGTTTCAAGCTTCACTACTCACAAAATTGTCATAAGGATTTACAGCCCTCAAATTTTAGTCCCACAAGTATCCGTCCATGTACACATTGTCACGACACGGGCTGTGGAAACTCCGGCGTGAGGCCAAACACACAACAGGGGTAACACCATGACAAACAAGGGGTACACCAGGGACAATTTAACAACGGTGGGCCCTAGCAGGGAAGATGGACACCTCCTCCATTTACCTGCCGCTGTACCCTGGACTCCTAGATAGTCCCTATACAGGTTCCTCACCTGTCACCAAACAGGAACCTGAAGGCCTGAGTGACTTTACAATAGTCCTTGCTAAGAAGTGGGTAGGTAAGGATCACTAGTCCCACCGCTGCACTGCAACAACACACCAGGGAAGGAAGGAAGACAGATAGGGGGAAAACAACAGAAAACTGCTGCAGTCAGCACCAAGACTGCAGCCACCACAGCAACTTCAAGAGAGGGCTCCACCAGCTCCTTTCACCTTCAATCCAAGCATTCAAATGATTGAGAATAACTAGCCCCCTCTGCTGGTAACAGAGGGTATATAAAGGGACTGGAATTGGTCCAAACCGGAAACGCCTCAGATCATAATGAGAATGCTTGCAGGAAGGGAATACTGACATTAACCCTCTCTTCCCCAAAGGAAAGGGCATACATTTAAAATAGCAGAGTCTCACAAGGTAAAGCGAGACTCAGACCCAGAACCTAAAGAGGCGACCGTGACACACATGTCCCTTTTTGGTGAACAGACCAAACGGATTTTCCCCTGATCTCCTGGTACTGTAAATATGACAAGTGACAGGTGATATTGATGCGGACGCTTTGCCTCGGCATTATGCACAGTCACAGATGTTTGAGGATAGGAAGCCTCGTGCCGCACAATAGCCACTGATTACAATGCGACGGGGGAAGGAATAGCAGAGGAATGTAAAACAGCGGAGAAGTAATCCGAGAATTTAATGTAAGGATCTCATTATTGGCTTACAACATTTTATACGTTGCCTCTGCCGCATCACGATAAACATATTAGTGCACGGTAGGGTTTAATTTAACACTTTATTGTGTATATATATATATATATATATTGCACAATGTACTGAGGATAAAAGCAAATCATTGGAGATTCTGTTCACACTTTATGGATTTCAGCTGTAGATACGTATATAGTGGTATAAATGTTCTTATTTACAGTGAAAAGCACTTGTATTGATACATATACCCAGGACTGCATTGGCGCTATCCTTTTCTAGCACAGTCCTAAATGTTCAGTAGATATTAGGGAAGGGGTGAACATGGCTGAGTCGGCATGCAATAATAGTTTCATTGACACATGTCCATCAAGTCCAACCTATAACTGAACATATTGTTCCAAAGGAATTAAAAACCCATTAAGGCCAGATGCTGCTTGCCCCATATTAGCACTGGTTCCATGGATCAACATCCCATCACAGTATTTAATACACATAACCTGTATTATGTTCATCAAGAAAGACAATTAGGGCCACCTTGAACTTGTTCAGTGTAGTGATCAATACATCTTGTGGCAGAAGAATCCTTAAGGCCCCGTCACACACAGAGATAAATCTTTGGCAGATCTGTGGTTGCAGTGAAATCATGGACATATTGTTCCATTTGTACACAGCCACAAACCTGGCGCTGATTGTCCACAATTTCACTGCAACCACAGATCTGCCACAGATCTACCTCTGTGTGTAAAGTGGCCTTTAGTCTCACTGCTCATACAGTAAAGAATCCACAGTCTCACTGCTCGCATAGTAGAGAATATATAGTCTCACTGATCATACAGTAAAGAATCCATAATGTCACTGATTTTACAGTAAAGAAAAATCATAAGCTTTACTGCTCATACAGTAAGGAATCTATAGTCTCACTGCTTGTAAGTAAATGACACAAAGTCTCACTAATCGTAAAGAATCCATGGTGTCCCTACCCATACAGTAAAGAATCCACAGTCTCACTGCTCATACAGTAAAGAATCCACAGTCTTACTGCTCATGCAGTGAAAAATCCACAAGCTCACTGCTCATACAGTAAAGAATCCATAGTTTCACTGGTCTTACAGTAAATAACCCATATCTCACTTATTGTACAGTAAAGATTCGATGGTGTCACTGCTCATAAATTATAGAATCCATAGTATCATTGCTCGTACAGTAAGTAACCCATATTTCACTGCTCATATAGTAAATAATCTGTAGTCTCAATGCTCGTAACTAAATAACCCAGTCTCACTATTCGTACAGCACAGATTATTATTTGACTGAAAGAACAGATCCTAATTTTGGAGATCAACTGAAACACAAAACACAGTAGTATATTTGTTGTTATACGGTTATGAAGTCCTAACTTTTCATTTCGGGGTTGTAGGATTAGCAGGATCCTATCATCTGTTGTGACTATCACTATATAAGTTTTATGGAGGCTAGATATAATTCAGGACATATTTTATATAGCCGCAATAGAAAATACAAAAAAGACATTTTTACAACTCTGTCAAAGAATTCACCCAACTCTCCAAGTAACTTCTAGGCATTTCTTCTGGTCCTGTGATCTACTCCTCCTGTGTCCTGACATCTCTATTGCATCTATATATTTGTTGCGTTTTCATGGCCCCAGGCAGGACTTAAAGAGTAGTAGATTTTTTTGTTACACGATTATTAAAGAGGTCCAACCAACCAGGATTTTCCTATATAAGCTAAAGCCAGTGCTATACTGGCGCTATCATGCTGATTCTATACATACCTTTAGTTGTGAGATCGGATGTATATATTCTGAAATATAGGCAAGTAAAGTTTGTGAAATGCACTGTTATTTGATTCATAGCAGCTACAGAATATCTAATACGTAGGTTGGGTTTTTCTAGTTATTCCCGCCCCTGTCTGCCTGTCCTTCTTCTCTCTGTTGTTACAGAGGAGAGAGAAGGGAGAAAGGACAAGCAGACAGGGGCAGGAATAACTAGCAAAACCCGACCCACCTATTATATATTCTGTAGCTGAAATCAATCAAATAACAGTGCATTTCACAAATTTTACTTGTCTGTATTACAGAATGTAAACATTCTACAATCTCATTACTAAAGGTATGTATACAATCAGCATGATAGCGCCTGTATAGCACTGGCTTTAGCTTGTATAGGAAAATCCTGGGGGTTGGTGCCCTTTAATAATCTTGTAAGAAAAAATCTAGTATTGTGCTTTGTGTTTCAATTCATCTTCAGAGTTAGGATCTCTGCTTTGAGTCAATTGAAACCTTCCCCTTTACATTCAGGGGTGATGTATGTACTCCTGGGTGATACACTATTTTACAATATATGCATTTATTAATATTTTGATACATTGTCTTCTGTCTTTATCCTTTCAATGGCAGTAAGTAGAAATATCATTTCAATGTCAGTAAGTAGAAATCTTGAAAATTGTGAGGATTTTAAAAATAAACCATCTCAGAAATCTGCTTCCAAGGTTCTGATTTATGGACTATGCCCCTTTTTTTAAAACAATGAAGGCGATATTGTGTCATGAGTTGGGGCAGATATTTGTATTATGTATATGACGTTGATCTACATTCTAGATTTCTGACGGATTCTTCTATATTTCAGCTGGATGAAACTCACATTTCTTACAAACGTTAATGGAAAAATCCCAGTGCGAAGGTAAGGCCGTGCAGTTCTTCTCTATAGGACGTAGCCCGTGTTCGTACGGTTATGCGCACAGTTAGCAGCGTGGTAACGTGGCTCAGTCCTGATGATACAGTTGGGTGAATGCGTCACTGGTGTAGAAGACTTTTACTCTCATTGCTCGTCCTTTGAAAGAATCACAATTCCAGGGCTAATGTATGTGACGGAGCCACTGTGCGCAGAGCCTGTACATCGCTCACATGGTCCCTATGGATTTCTGCTTCTGATATTTTGGCACTTTATTACCGAGGCATTGTCCCCGAGAGAGAATATATCAGCAATGTGCCGTATAATGGAACATGACATGATTCTCTTTAATGAATTACAGGCATGTGGAGGTGCAGTATAGGACACTTTGTATGGGTGACGTATTACGTCGTGGAGTAATATTAATAGTAAGGGGTTGTTCATCTTTGGGGACATTTTTTTTGTTAGTTAAAGGGAACCTGTCACCAGATTTGGGGTCTATAAGCTACGGCCACCACCACTGGGCTCTTATATATAGCATTCTAACATGTTGTATATAAGAACCCAGACCGCTGTGTAGAACGTAAAAAAACACTTTATAATACTTACCTAAACAGTCGCTGCGGTGGAGTTGGGTCATATGGGCGTCTTCGTTCTTCAGTGCTGGTGCCTCCTCTTTCGGCCATCTTTGTCGTCCTTCTTCTGAAGCCGGGGTGCATAACGCGTCCTACGTCATCCACACTCGCCGCCATTGAGGCCCTGCACAGGCGCACTTTGATCTGCCCTGAGTAAGGCAGATCAAAGCATTGTAGTGCGTCTTCACAGGACCGGCGAGTGTGTATGATGTAGGACGCGTCATGCACACAAGCTTCAGAAGGATGACGAAGATGTCCGAAAGAGGAGGCGCCGGCACCAGACAAAGGAGACACTCATATGGCCCAACTTCACCGCAGCGACCGTTTTTAGATAAGTATTATAAAGTGATTTTTGCGTTCTACACAGCGGCATGGGCTCTTATATACAGCATGTTAGAATACCGTATATAAGAGCTCACTGGTGGTGGCTGCAGCTTATAGGCCGAAAAACTGGTGACAGGTTCCCTTTAAAGGATTCGCTCACATCTGCATATAAAAGAAATCAGTCCGATTCTCATCCGGAAAAATAGGGCGAGTGAAATCTGTTTGGTATTCTATATGTCATGTGAGTGTGCGATTATGTTCTCTCCTAGTTTCCGCATGACATGCATTTTTTTTATTCTACAGTCATTTACAGTCTTCTATGTACAGAATGGCAATGTATCCCTAACAATCGGACTGCGTACGGATGGTCCATGTGACAGACAATTTTTTCTTGCACCCATAGACTAGCACTGGCAAGGCTCAGGTGTACAACTCGACCAATCGCAGCATGGTGTGACTTTTTCATCAGCTGAGGAAAAAAATCGCAAATCAGCACACAATGAATAACATTGGTCTGCGTACAATCCGATTTTTTTATCAGATTGCACTCGTAATATTTATACACAAGTGTAAGAGAACCCTACTACTTATAATTAGGTCTACATTCAATTTTTACAGTTGGGTATTGTTAAAACCTTTGCACCATTTGCCTTCTGTAGCCTCTCTGTTACACTAGTGATTTACTGACTGCACAACCATTTAACTGAGACTCCATCAGTGAGCCACTAGGGAGATTACAACTCTTACTTGTCTTTTTCTGGGCTCCTCTCTGCTGATTTATGACCACAAAATATATCAAAGCTGGATGTGCAGAGACACATACAACTTGGTGTAAAATTGTTAAAGGGAATCTGTCAACAGGTTTTTGCTACGTCATATGAGAGCAGCAAAGAGACTCTGAATCCAACCAGGTATCACTTAGATTACTGGCTGCAGCTGTTCTGACACAATCAGAATTTTTAGATTTAGCCAGGTAGCTGAGTCCAGAGAGCTGTCCTACCCACACCAGGCTCATAATAGCGATAGGACATTGACAGTGAGGTGTCAGTCAGAAGACGGGGCACCCCGGACTGCCGTGCGCGTCACTTTGTAGTTTGAGCAATGATAAGTGCCCTGTTGCTTAAACAAGTGAATGATGCTCGGATCGCGCTTTCAGCAGAGTTTGAGCCGAATGTCATTATCATACTGTGGCCCTTTCTCTTACATCCAATGCTGTATACCAGTGTGAGCGCACTCTTATTGTGAGATCACCAATGTGAATGGACAGCAATTTCTAACAACTAAACAGTAGAGTTGGTGCAAATTGATTCCCAGAACTTTGTCCAGTGGCCAAGTCATAGAATCAAAGAATGGTAGAGTTGGAAGGGACCTCAAGGGCCATTGGGTCCAACCCCCTGCGAATGCAGGTTTTCCAAAATCATCCCAGCTATATGTTTATCCAGTTTCCGCTTGAAGATTTCCATTGATGGAGAGCTCCCTACCTCCCGTGGTCGCCTGTTCCACTCTCTGACTGCCCTCACTGTCAGAAAGCTTTTCCTAATGTCTAATCTGAATTCCCTTCCTTTAAGTTTCCTCCCATTGCTTCTTGCACTTCCTTGTGCTAATGAGAATAGGGTGGTTCCCTCTGCACTGTGACTACCTTTCAGATATTAGTAGACCGCTATTAAGTCTCCTCTCAGCCTTCTCTTTTTCAAACTAAACATCCCTAGTTCTTTTAGCCGGTCTTCATATGACATGGTTTGCAGACCTTCTACCCTCTTGGTTGCTCTTCTCTGGACTTGCTCCAATATATCGATGTCTTTCTTGAATTGGGGCACCCAGAACTGTACACTGTATTCCAGGTGGGGTCTGACCAGGATAGAGTATAGGGGAATAATTACCTCTCTTGTCAGTAATCAGTGGCTAATGGACGGGAGCCCTGAAATCCTATCTATCTATTTAGCTGTCTGTCTATTCATCTATCCATCCATCCATCCATCCATCCATCCAGCTTGACCAAGATTGATTATCCATCGTATGATGTCTCTACTGATGTGTGATGTGATGTGTGTAAATTCTAATAAAAGATAGACAATGTATGTATAGCATTCAGTGTAACCCATCCCACCTCAGTATGTTCGGATGTGACTGTTTGCTTCCATGTAACGCGCATTACGGTACATCAGAGTCACAGATCCAGGCGCTGTATGGAAGGTTGGAGACCTGACAGAGCTGTTGGTTCTGGGTCATTTCCTTGACAGGCAGCTTCTTAGAAAAACTCCTGAGCACCGACGTCCTCATATAACTCAATTGTGATCTAAATCCACAGTCAGCGTTCATTAGTATCTTGATATTTGACTGCTGAATTGAGTAATTTCCCGAGCTGACCATTCACGGTTGAACGTTTAGCACAGCACAATGTAAGATTTGTGTATAGCGTGGGGTTAATCTGCTACTTTCTTACTTTTATCTTAACTAACAAAATATCACAATCCATAAAATTCTAAGAAAATAGAATTGATATTATCAGCCTCCCATTAAAGGGGTCGTCTCATATTCAGTCTTGAAGACCGCCTGGCTTCCCTGCCTTCTAGCGTCCTCCTTGTACAGAGCGCAGTACACTCTTATTGATTCACGTTTTGGGCTGGTGGCATCAGAGCACCTCTAGCCCAAACATTTGCGCCTGTAGCATTGGAGAATGTGGCCAGATCCAAGAATCCAGGCAGCTTCAGAGCAGAGTTTAATAGCTCTATAGCACCGAGTTTATAAGTGCTGCACTCCTTACCTAGGGAACTGGATATCTCTGAGCAGTTAGCAATAAAATTACAAAAATCCATGTGTTTTTAAAGGGAATCTGTCAGCAGATTTTTGCTACCACATCTAAGATCAGCATGATGTAGGCAAAGAGACCCTGAGTTCAATGATGTATCACTTCAATTAATGGCTGCAGCCCATCTGAACAGTGAAAGATTTTAGATTTTGTATGTAGCAGAGCTCTGGGAGCTGTCCCTGCCCACACCAGGCTTTCAGTGTACATTTCCATAGACAGAAGCTGCTAATCACAGAGGGGGCGGAGTCGGACTAGAGCTCACATGCTGCTGAGACCCACTAATGATAAAGATAAGAGGTTTATACTAACATTACAGGTAAACAAAAAAAGACTGTGAAATAAGACAAACAGGGCTGAATGTTCTGTTTCATTTCTTCCAGCATGCTGTCTTCAAATTCTATTGCAGAAACTTGCTGACAGAGTCCCTTTAAGAACGGAGAAGATTTTTAATAATAAACTGCAATTTTACCCATTTATTTGTTGAGAAAACCCCTTTAATTTCACATTATTTTTCAATAGGAAGATCAGTCCTGATACTACAGATACACTTGGTATACTGGTACTGTTAGGCTATGTGCACACGCTGCGTTTTTTTGACACTGCGTTTTTGTGCGTTTTTGGCCACTAAAAGCGCACAAAAACGCACCCGCGGCAAAAAAACGCGTCAAAAAACGCATGCGTTTTGACCGCAATTTGGTGTGTTTTGCTGCGTTTTAGATCTCTGCGTTTTGCTGCGTTTTTCCAATGCATTGCATGGGGGGAAAACACAGAAAAACGCAGGAAAGCGTTTTTGAGCATTTTAAGCTAAAAAACGCAGCTTAAAAAAAAAGTTGTGTGCGGACAGCAAAAATGAAAACTCATAGACTTTGCTGGGGAAGCAAAGTCATGCAGTTTTGAGGCCAAAAATGCACCAGAAAAATGCACCCGAAAAACGCACTGTGTGAACTTACCCCTAGGCTATGTTCACATCTTCCGACTCTAATTGTACACTGTGACATTAAAGGAGCCTGTCATCAGAAAGAGACTATTCAAACCAAGCACAATTGGTTCACCCATAGCAAATTGTTTTGCTCAATTCTATCAAAAATATATAGATAACAAATAGATTAGAAGGTGCACTAAACTGATTAGCCGTGCCAAGGGTGCACCGAGCGCCTGTACTTGGTTGAAAAGTCACTTTTTTCTGGCATATTCCCTTTAAAATATGACTTAAGTGGCTGTTTGAGATCAGCAAGTGTCTCCACCTTTTCCCTAAACGGCGCCACCCTAGTTAACAGGTTGTATCTGGTATTGCATCTCACTCCCAATTAGCATGAAATAAGAGTACAAGAAAAGACTGACACTGCAAAAAAGTAGACTTTGTTCTTTTCTTTGGTGCACTTTTTGAAGTTTATATTGCCTTTTGTATATATAGCAATGATCTAAAAGCATACGGTAAATCTTTCAAGGGAATCTGTCACTGAGTTTTTGCCACTTAATCTGATAGCAGCATGATCTAGGGACAGAGGCCCTGATTACAGCGATGCCACTTATTGGACTGCATGTTGTAGTTTTGATAAAATCTAGTAAAGGACTAGACGACTAGTTGAGGACTAGTAAACCTGCCGCCATGTCATCCATTGGCTGATTTCTGCCTATGCACAGTATACATAGTAAGCTGACAATCAGTAGTGTGGGCGGGGTTATACAGAGCTCAGCATTCAGATAGCTGGTAGTTCTGCAGCAGATAAAACAATTATTTTATCAAAACTGAAGCAACCAGTAAAGTAAAGGCAACGTCTCACTAAGCGACATCGCAGGCAACATCGCTGCTGAGTCACGGTTTTTGTGACGCAACAGCGATGTTGCTAGCGATGTCACTGTGTGTGATATCCAGCAACGACCTGGCCCCTGCTGTGAAATCGCCAGTTGTTGCTGAATGTCCTGGACCATTTTTTGGTTGTTGCTCTCCCGCTGTGAAGCACAGATCGCTGTGTGTGACAGCGAGAGAGCAACGATCTGAATGTGTAGGGAGCAGGGAGCCAGCTTCTGCAGACGCTGGTAACCAAGGTAAATATCAGGTAACTAAGCGAAGCACTCTGCTTGGTTACCCGATATTTACCTTGGTTACCAGTGTCCGCAGCTTTTAGAAGCCGGCTCCCTGCTTCCTGCACACATAGCCAAGGTACACTTCGGGTAACTATAAGCAAAGCACTTTGCTTAGTAACCCGATGTGAACTATGGTTACCAAGCACAGCGTCGTTACACGGGTTGCTGGTGGCTGATCTCTGATCGCTGTGGAGATCTGCCTGTTTGACAGCTCACCAGCGACCATGTAGCGACGCTCCAGCGATCCCTGCCAGGTCAGATCGATGATGGGATCGCTGGAGCGTCGCTTAGTGTGACGGTACCTTAAGTTACACATTGCTGCAGTCAGGTTGTCTGTCCTTATATATTCCGTTTAACTTGATTTATCAGACATTATAATGTAAGTCCTCTACATCTTTTTTTTCCAAAAAACTCTTCTTTACATGCATGATGATAACTCATAAGGAACATGTTAGACTTTTACCAAGGTGGTCCTAATCTCCTGAACAATACTTAAAGGGAACCTGTCACCAGGTGTTTGCCACCTAATCTAAAAGAAACATAGCGTAGGGGAAGAGATCCTGATTCCAGCAATGTGTCACTTACTGAGCTGCTTAGTGTAGTTTTGATAAAATCACTATTTAATCAGCAGGAGTTTATCATTAGAGGACTACTTGGCTGCTGCCAGGTAGTCCAGCATATTCATGAGTTCTGTACGACTGCTAGATCTGCAGCAGAGAAAACATTGATTTTATAAAAATGATAGCTCACAGCTCAGTAAGTGACATATCGCTGGAATCAGGGTTTCTGTCTCTACATTATGCTGCTCTCAGATGGGGGAGCAAAACCTGGTGACCGCTTCCCTTTGAAGGGTTTATCCTGGACTATTTTTCCTTAATTACTTACTGGCAGGTAGTTACTAACTACAGTAGCTGCCTATGGTGCCTCATGACAATCTCTTTCGGTTCAGAGTGGTCACGGACTGCTACTGCAGGCGATTCTCCTGCTTCCTGTAATGTTAGGTGGACAGAGCAGTTCCTTCTCTTCTGATTTGCTCTGTCGATGGGGCGTGACGCTGACATCATGCTGACTGATATCCGGCAAAGCCTAAAGCAGCAGTGAGCATGGCGGTCAATCAACATGATGTTGGCAGTGATACCCCAGAAGAGAAGGAACTGCTCTGTCTACCTGACATTACAGCACGCAGGAGAATGGCCGGCAGGACCAGTCCATGACCACTCTGGCCCGGAGATATTGTCACAGCACAGGCAGGTAATTAGCAACGACGTGACGATAAGTTCTTAGTGCCTTATGTGAAAAAATAGTCCTGGATAGCCTCTTTAAGCCTTTGTACTGTATGATTGATGTTATTTTGGTCTTTTTGATAATCCTTGAATACATGATTATAATTTCCTATCCATATATTCATTTATTTACAGTATTACAAGAACATTTGCATCCGGAAAAACAGAAAAGGTGATTTTTCAAGTTCTAAAAGAATTAGGTCTTCCAAGTGGAAAGGTATTTATTTAGTTTTACTATTTTTTTTTTTTTTTCCTTGAACTCCTATGCAAATCCTCAGCGTTAGACTCATTAGCATTAATTTGTTTTTGTTGTTGATTCAAGTCCTTTCTTTTAGTTTTCTTGTTTTTTTTTCCTTTCTGTCGTTATTGGAAAATTGATCCGGAGTGTAATCACCGCCCAGATATTCCTTGGGCATTTCCTTATCATGGTGTCAGCATCTATTTAGGGCATTCACACAGCTCTATGGTATTTCTAGACTATGATACATACAAATGGGTTTTTTTTTGTTTGTTTGGTTTTTTTTACTTTAAAGGCATACCTACCTACATTTAAAGGGAACCTGTCAGATCTGCTGTGCCCTCCAACCCAGCAGCATTCATACCTGTATGCCTAAATTCCCTCCCTAACCAAAAAAAGACGACTTATAAACCTCGCTGTCCATATGCTAATTAGGGTCCTGAATAGTCAAACTGGCGTTGGTTCTCCAGACTAGTAGGCCCTCTTTCCCTGTGGGTGTGATAACATTTCAATGAGTTGGCATCACTGCCAGCTAACGGAAATCTCGCGTATGCTGAGGCTCAACTCGGCAGCGTCAGTGCGACTTAGAAAGCAGGGTTTATGTTTCCCAACTACATTAGATGCACTGCGCAAGAATGGAAGTTTAGAAGATGTGTACATGAGCTGTCTTTGGAACTTCCGATCATGCGCAGTGCGCCTAAAGAAGCGTCCACCTTGTTTCTGAGGCACACTGACGCGGCCGAAATAAGCCATGTGCATACGTAAGATATCCATTAGTTGTCGGTTACGCCAGCTCATGGAACTGTTATCACGCCCACAGGGGTGTAATAACAGGGAAAGAAGGCCAACTAGTCTGGGGAAACAACGCCCCTTCGGCTAGGAACAGCCCTAATCAGCATAGGGACAGTGAGGTTTATAAGTTATTTTATTAAACATTCTTATTAGTGAATAGCGTTATATAGGGCTGATTAGACAGAGAATTTGGGCATACAGGTATCAATGCTGCTGGGTTGGGGGGAATAGGAAACATGACAGGTTCCCTTTCAGGTACCCCAAACCCAAGATATTTAGACCTGCTTCTGGGTCCACCCGGAAATGACCTCAAAACAACCAGGAATGTGCTTGACTCCTCCAAAATTGGATTATTAATAGTGTTGAGCGGACCCGGACTGGCAAAATCCGGATCCGCGCGGTTTGAGCGGCAGATCCAAGTCCGACCCGGACGCGGGATTCCGGGTGCATAATCCGGATTCGGCATATTTTTTATTTTTTTTCTCTCTCTCTCCCTCTCCCTCTCTCTCTTTCTCTCTCTCTCTCTCCTCTCTCTCTCTCTCTCTCCCTCTCCCTCTCTCTCTTTCTCTCTCTCTCTCTCTCTTTCCCTCTCTCTTTCTTTCCCTCTCTCTCTCTCCTCTCTCTCTCCCTCTCTCTCTCTCTCCCTCTCTCTCTCTATCTCTTTCCCTGTCTCTTTCTTTCCCTCTCTCTCTCTCTCGTCCCGATATGGGACCGGATTCCGGATCAGATCCGGACTTCTTTGTCTTTTTCAACCCACCACTGATCCGCCGGACCCGGATTATTGGCAGTCCGCTCAACTAACAAATATGTGAAGAGGAACCGCAGGTTCTGCGGAAATGTCAGTTTTAGCATATAGTAATACAGTACATTAGTAATCACTCTGAATTAGCAATTCTGGAACTTTTTTTGCTTAGAGTTTTTTTGTGCTGCTCTATACAGTCAGTACTACAAAGTCTCAGACTGGTTGGGGACCCATCCTATGAAATAGATGGAGTGTGCACATACCCTAAACAATTATGTAGGGTTTTTGCTTCTATACGTTTATCTTTAAATTCAAAATAATACAACTAATATTAACTGAGATCTAAGAGATAAGTTAGATTGTTTGGTCTTAAAATGTAAAAATTGTTATATTCTTCTGTTTCTGGTTGAAAGTTCCTTGTAAATTTAGAAGTGTAAGCAATGAAATGACATCCAATTTGCTGCCATTACTACATAATCACTATGGAAGCAAAGAGGACAGCAGAGGATGGCAGCAATGCAAAAAAAGAGAAGAATTAGGTGGGAGCAGAAAGGAAGGAAATGAATTGCCCCTGTTTAAAAAAAAATAAAAAATCTCATGTATCATAGTGACTTCAGTGTGTTGGTTGTTGGGGTCTGAGGCCATCATCCCTGGATACAGAGATACAGAGATATCGGCCTCTTTGACTTTTAATCAGCTTTCTCACCTCTCTTTAATTTAATATAAGATTATATTAGAAATGTAAAGGCTTTGGACACCTTGGAACAGAACTTTACTTATTGTTTATTTGCTAAATGCAAAGTTAATTCACTTTCTAAATAGTCATTACATTTTTTCTACCATTTACTTGGTGCAGAGTGTCTGTAAATCCTTTATGTAGCTCATTGCTTTTGCAAAAATGTTTCAAGTCTTTGTCATAGGGGCTTTCTGTGCTCTCCCTTCTTTCAGTGTTGGGGATAGCAGGAGGGGATTTAAAGGGCACCAACCACCAGGATATTTTCATATATAAACTATAGCCAGTGCTATACTGGGACTATCATACCTTTAGTTGTGACATTGGATGTATAGTTTCTGAAATATAGGCAAGTAAAGTTTGTGAAATTCACTGTTATTTGATTAATAGCAGCTACAGATTATCTAATAGGTGGGTGTGGTTTTGCTAGTTATTCCCGCCCCTGTCTGCTTACCTGTCCTTCCTCCCTCCTTCCTCCCCCTGTAAGAACAGAGACAGGGTGAGAGGAAGAACAGGCAGGCAGACAGGGGCGGAAATAACTAGCAAAACACGACCGACATATGAGATATTCTGTAGTTGCTATCAATCAAATAACAGTGCATTTCACAAACTTTACTTGCCTGTATTAAAGAAAGTATACATCCGATCTCACAACTAAAGAAATGTATAGAATCAGCATGATAGCAGCAGCATAGCACTGGCTTTGCTTTATATATGAAAATCCTTGTGGTTGGTCCTCTTTAAAAATGTCTGTAGCGGAGAGGGGAGAAAGTATCTCAGAAAGGAGGCAGGTTAGAATAAAGGTAACAGATGAGGAGGAAAGCATGTTGAGAGAAAATAAGGACAGAATTAGAAATGTGATGGTGCATTATAGTAAGAGAAGACAGAAGCAGCCTGGAGACAAACCCATATCCAGGATTCTGAAACCTGGATTAGGCTGCAAACTAAATATCATGAGGACTGAAAAGAAAGAAATGGAGATTGCAGCCTGAAACTTAGTGTAATTGTATCACCTAAAATTAATTAAACATATGTAAAAATATTTTCTACATGTCAAAAGTGTTTATAGCCTTTTTCTATATTAAGTGTTAAGTTTATGTTAGTCTGTATATTATACCTATAGAGTTATTCTCATGTTAGCAAGTTATCACAAGTAAAGCATTTGGCTACTCCCGACACTCCCATAGACAATGAATAAAGAGATAGTGTGCATACGTGGCCACCATTGTACTCTAAGAGGAAGAGGGGAATTCAGAGTCCTATTCTCTGGATCACTGGGGTCCCAGCAGTTCAATTTATGGCAACCAACAAGTTATTAGCACTCTGGAGGATAAGTAATAACTTACTAGAATGGGAATAACCATTTTTGTCTATAGGGCAAATGCGTCCCACCTCTTCGAGAAGAGCAGAAATAATCTGATGGGCAAACGAGAGCTGCGTACTATTACGAATCCCTTGTCAGGGTCTTGGATTTGAGACTCCCACTAAACCAAACATGTTTTAATAGGTTATTCAACAAAAAACCTTTCAGCGATTCCCAATAATGGCTCCATAGCCCGATATTGAACGTAGCGGAGGTGCACAATCTCGGCCTCTCTGTCCATCCCATAGAGAAAGAACGTAGCAGATGTGTGCTGTGTTGGCCTCTCTGTCCATCCCACAGACAATGAACTGATCGGAGGTGTGCAGTCTCGGCCTCTATGTCAATCCCATAGACAATGAATGGAGCAGATGTGTGCTGTGTTGGCCTCTCTCTCCATCCCATAGACAATGAACTGATCGGAGGTGTGCAGTCTCGGCCTCTTTGTCCATTCCATAGACAATGAATGGAGCGGAGGTGCACTGTGTTGGCCTCTATGTCAATCCCATAGACAATGAATGGAGCAGAGGTGCGCTGTGTTGGCCTCTATGTCAATCCCATAGACAATGAATGGAGCAGAGGTGCGCTGTGTTGGCCTCTATGTCAATCCCATAGACAATGAATGGAGCAGAGGTGCGCTGTGTCGGCCTCTCTCTCTCCATCCCATAGACAATGAACAGAGCAGAGGTGCACAGTCTCATCCTCTCTCCATCCCATAGACAATAAATGGAGTGGAAGTTCATAGTCTCTGCCTCTCTATCTCTGCCTCTGTGTCCATTCCATAGACAATGAATGGAGCAGAGATATGCTGTGTCGGCCTCTCCATCTCATAGACATTGAACGGAGCAGAGATGCATAGTCTCAGTTTCTCTGTCCATCCCGTAGACAATGAACAGAGCTGAGGTGTGCAGTCTCGGCCTCTCTGTCCATCCCATAGACAATGAATGGAGCAGAGGTACGTTGTGTCGGCCTCTTTTTTTATCCCATAGACAATGAACAGAGCGGACGTCAAGCATCATTCAAGAAGGGGCTGCAGTGACCATGTGATTCCAAAACCTTAATCTCAGAGTCACTGGAAGTCCAATCAATCAGATCCCATGTGATCAGCGAATTGTCCCCTATGAGAAGACAATCTTGTTTTTTGGTAGAAGTAGGGGGTGGTTGGAATAACCCTTTAAATGACTGTGAACTCTGTGAACAGTGCGTGAATTTTGATGATGTGTTTAGAGCATTAACGTGAATTGTTTCTGCTTTGCAGAATGATGAAATTGAACCTTCTGCTTTTACATTTGAGAAGTTCTATGAACTTACCCAAAAGATTTGCCCCAGGACGGACATAGAGGAGCTGTTCAAGAAGATGTAAGTGAAGCATTTAGCTTAGATTTTAGCTTCTTGTGATTTTTGTGTCACTGATTTACACTGTGTCATTTCCACATCTATAGATAATCATTGTCTACAGGTTTTTATATGGAAATGTTTTTGGAGCTTTAGACCATGAGATCTGGCATGCTACAGATGTGACACCTGTTATAGTCTGGCTGGTACTAACTATCTACAGATTAACTGGCTTGATTAGATATTAACCTTGTAAACTAATAGACACACCAAATTAATAGACTATACTTGCTGAAGCACATTCATGGTAATTTGGCTTTAAATGTTTTTTTTTATTTTTCTTTAACTATAATAAATTTTACTTAAAAGAGAACAACTAGAAATAATTTCTATAACATTTTTTCATTAAAAAAATGGCTCAAAAATGAGAAATAGGATTGATGTTTCTTGTTAGAAGAGCACATGTGCCAGCAACGGCATTTTCTAATTTTTACTACAACCCATTAAGGTATGTCCACATGATGAATGTTCTGGACGCAGAGTGTTTTCACCGAGTCCAAAACACTGCGATGTACAGTACAAGCACAGTGGATGGGATTTATAGAAATCTCCTGACCGCTGTGCTTGTTTTCTTCGCAGTGTAAACTGACCTGCAGTGCGGCTTCCCGAGCCACAGCATGTCAATTTATATTTGAGGAGACGCGAGTGTTCTCAGCAGGAGAAAATAGCAAAAGTCCGCTAGGCCCAGAACCCTGATCATGGGCACACGCTGCAGTCTCCTGTGTACACTCAAGTCTCCGCAGGAAGGAACACGCTGTGTCTAGAACGCAGTGTCTCTGGATCGTGGGCACGTAGCCTTACCATCCAGTTATCTTTGTTTTACCATGAGTTAAAAAAATAAGACTGGTTGAGGTCTGCTATGATTTTAATTACACAGATGTGAGAAAAGCTTAGTTAGAGGAGTATTCTTTTGTGGTGTGTGACTAGAATATGGCATAGTATGTTGATCGGTGGGAGTCAGACCTCCCGAACTTCTATAGTTATAAAAACAAGGGGTCATACATCTCGTTAGCAGATCTATGGTAGCACTAACAACCATCTACAGTGCAAGGAACAGTAATAGTCATCTATTCTCTGCATGATGAGATGCCAGGAGCATCAACATGGTGCAACCCCTTCATTGTAAGGCTTGGTGGGCTTCCCAGCAGTCTGATCCCCATTGATTGATGACTTATCTAAAGGCGGCGTTACATGCTACGATTTATCTGACGATATGTCGTCGGGGTCACGGTTTCCGTGGCGCACATCCGGCATTGTTGGCGACGTCGTTGCGTGTGACACCTACGTGCGACTCTGAACGATCACAAATAGGTTGAAAATCGTTGATCGTTGACATGTCGTTCAGTTTCAAAATATTTTTCGTCGTTTGGAACGCAACAGACATATTGCTATGTTTGACACCCTGCCAACGACGAACAACAGCCACACGACCGCCTTGGTCAAACAATATATCGCTGAACGATGTTGCGTCGTTTGTGAGATGTGTACATGTGACCGGTACTAAACGACCTATGTGCGATCTTGGCAAATCATAACTACGATCTGGGCGTGTCACATCGCTAACGAGATCATCAGATAAATCGTAGCGTGTAATGGGGCCTTTAGTCACATCCCGTGCTTCCTAAACCTCTACTCCAAGAAGAATGTTTTATATACTAAGTAGAGATGAGCAAACTCAAACAGTAAAGTTCGGTGTTCGTTCCAGACACAGACATTACAAAAAAGTCAGTGTTTGAGTTTGGGTGCTTTGCGTATGCAAACCACTCAAGTGTGTATCACTGTGCTCGGGTACACTCGGTGCTCAGCCCAGTGTGAGCCGCTTGCAGTGTTTCAATGGCTCGCAGTGGGGGTAACAACAGCATGATCAGAGGTAGTGTGTACAAAAAAAATGAAAAACCTCCATCCTCCCTCCCCCAGAAGTGACCTGTATATGGCTGTCTGCATGTGGACTGCCAAATCAGTGACTTCCATTGAGATTCAGATCAAGTCCAGGTACCAAACCGAACTTTATCTACGGTCTGGCTGCACCCGCAGAACCTCAACTTAAACAGGCACGCTCATCTCTAATACTAAGTCATGCGGCAGGGTTCATTAATGGACCTTTACTCTTAGAGCTACCATCAATAGGTGATTCTAGAGAACAGGATTTCTTAAAAAAAAAAATCAAATCTTTATTTTTATATAGCGCTAACATATTCCGTAGCGCTTTACATACATCAGGAACACTGTCCCCATTGGGGCTCACAATCTAAAGTCCCTATCTGTATGTTTTTGGAGTGTGGGAGGAAACCAGAGTACCTGGAGGAAACCCACGCAAACACGGGGAGAACATACAAACTCCTTGCAGATAGTGTCCTTGGTGGGATTCGAACCCAGGACCCCAGCGCTGCAAGACTGCAGTGCTAACCACTGAGCCACCGTGCCGCCCGTTCTTACTCTCGGAAGAGAGATCATTTGCATTCCTTTTTTCCCATGGAGCATTCCCTGGCCTACATGTCTTACAATTCCACATAGTAGTCTGCACAAGGAGATACCATATCCTCTACGCCCCTGTCAAAGGTCTCTCACCCAGTTAATTAGTAATATAGCTAGAAAAACAGAAGAGCTGATAGGGTCTTACCAAAATAAACGAGGTAATATATGATATAATACACTCACCAGATGTGGTTGTGAAGGTACACAACCACCATAGATAGCATGAGATAATGGCGGCTGCTGCGGCCCCACATGGAGATGTCTTCAAAGCAGAAGGAGAAAAAGGGTTAATTCCGCGCAAACAGCCAGAATAAGATGTGGAAACGTTGATAGATTAATAACTCTTTTATTCCATAGGTCTACGTGTTTCAAGGTATGGAGACCTCTTATGCAGGACCAGAATATGCCTTGCATTGTTGATATTCTGGTCCTGAGGAAGAGGTCTTCATACCTCGAAACGCGTAGACCTATGGAATAAAAGAGTTATTAATCTATCAACATTTCCACATCTTATTCTAGCGGATTGCGCGGGATTAACCCTTTTTCTCCTCCTGCTTTGAACCCAGTTAATTAGTAGCATACTCTGCACTGATGATGGGCAAACACCCTAAAACAGTTTTCTTAAAGGGAACCTGTCACCAGATGTTTATAATACTCACCTAACGGTCAGTGCGGTGCACACTGGACAGATGGGCGTCTCCGTTCTCCGGGTCCCACCCTGCTCAGGGCAGATCAAAGTGCACCTGCGCAGGACCTCACTGTCGGCTAGTGTAGATGACGTAGAACGCGTCATCCAGACTAGCTTCAGAATGAGGACAGAGATGGATAAAAGAGGAGGCGCGGGACCCAAGGACGCCCATCCGACCAGTCTGCTCCTCACCGACCGTTAGGTAAGTATTATGATCACCAAGTGACAGGTTCCTTTTAAGATGGAGGTCTTTTGGAGAAGACTAGACTCTTTATGTGGCAAAGCCTGGCTTCAAGGAGAAAAAATTCCCAAAGGTTTTTTTTATAGCTTATAAAGCCAATCAGATCACTGGCAGAGAAGCTCCTCTCATAGACACCATGTAAGGTCCAACTATACCTTGGCATGGGAATTAGAGATTTAAAGGGATCTTCTAATATTTTGTCTGGTTGTTCTCCTTTAAGTAGTGTAAGGATCCCGGGTTGTGCAGGATACATTGTAAAACTAACGGTTTAGCACTTTCTCTCGATGCTGTTACATCATTGTGTCATTAGATATTTATATATAAAACTACATATCTATGTTCTATGGAAACTTACTTACTTCTAATAAATTTCTTTTCAGCAATGGAGACAAATCTGATTATTTAACGGTAGACCAATTAGTGAGCTTTCTAAATGAAGTAAGCTTTTTCATACATTAACTTCTATGATAGTCTGTCTGCCGTGGCTTGCCTCTTACAACCTCCCATTGCATGTGTCATCCAATCAACTGGCCTGTGTTTCCGGTCTGCTGACCTTCCTTCCTTGTACTGCAAGATTGGGCAATCCTCGCCATTCTCAGCCATGGCCGAATCACCTCTCCCATTACTAACCGACAGTGTGATGGGAAAGGTCATTTAGCGGTAACCGGTCCGGCTGACGGTTTGCCCAGCCTTGTTCTGTGTGAACCTCTAGGTGCAAGCGGTAAATTGCTTCCCCATTTTTCCCTTTTGCCTTTTTTCGTGTTTGCTTCCTCAGTGGCTTTGTAATGACTCCATATCTGTGCTGATGTGCTCCTCTTGTTGGATGATTGTTTTTCTGTAGATATATTTTGCTTTTTTATTGTGTTTTTTTTTGTTTGTTGTTGTTTTTTACCATTGACTGTGTATTTATGCCTATTTGCTTCTGTTGTAATAATGTAATAGCTTTTCTTCTGCGTGACTTCACAATCTGATGAGCAGAAATGTACAATAATATATTATATGTTATATATAGGGTCTGTTACAGAGGCACATTGGGATTTACTGTAGACTGTGCCTGGTGCAGCTTGTCACCAGCCATAAACCATTGCAAAGATGACTATGATTGCTCTACATCATGTATAGAGAGCCTGGAGATATTTTAGAACAAACAGGCGTTCACTTCTCATTCACTAAATTACTGTATGATTTCATCTAACCTTATCCAGATACTAAACATCAAAGGCTTTGGGATTTATCCATTAGGTCCAATAGCGGCTCCTCTAAGATGTAGATCAGCTTCTCACCATTGCGTCAGTCTTTAATTACCTTTTCACTTGTGTTAACATATCCTGAAATGTGCAGCCTGAGATTACCAGCCAATTAATTTATTTATTTTTTTAAATATTGCCACTGGATGTTGTGTTTTTTTGTGTAACAGTGCAATGGTTGTGATGTGTGCTATAGCCCATCCAGGGTTTTACTAGAAAATTGTGGTTGTAGCACCGGTGTCCCTAAAGGAACGGCGATTTACTCATCAACCCGGCTGGGTCGCATCCTCCCCTGCACTCCCCCAGCCATCTACATATTCTGCTGTCTTCTCCTCACCCCAGGGCCTATGCACGCAGCACAGGCTCTCCAGGATCGCTAGTAGTATGCACACGCAGCGGCCCTCCTCTTAAAGGACCCGCTTGCTATTTCCAGGAAATGGCTCTCAACCTATGGGCTTTTTTCCACTTGCAAATAAATAATCTCTACGATACTCGACCAGAAAAATGGAATGACTGTCATGCGTATGGTCTGCGTTTTAATTCTCACATAGCATCCGTATGACATATGAGTGTCATGTGGGTGCTATGCGAGTATCGTGCGAGTGGTATGTGAGTCTGTAGATTTTTCATACCAAGGATTCGTGTGACATGCGTATTTCATCTGTATGACATGCGTATGCCATCCATATTGCAATATTTTTCTCGCTCCCATAGGCTTGTATGGGAGTGCGAGAGCTGAGACTCAAAACAAAACGCAACATGCTGCGATTGTACCGAGAGCACGATTCGTGTGGAGAAAAAACAGGACAAATGAAACTACCTCATTGTTTAACACTGCTGCGAGTGCAATGCGATTTTTTTTTTTATCAGATTGCACTCGCACATGAAAATCACAGATGGAAGAGAGCCCTATGGCTGAGAGGCACTGTGTATTTAAGGCACCCTCCCATTAGGGGAGGTGCCTACACAACACCTTTAGTTTTTCTGTGATCAGTCAATTTAGCTAGTTGTCAGGTTCCTGAGCTCCTGTCCCGTTTTCCCTGTGTCTGTCACTCTGTACCTGCCTTCCCTTACCTATCATTCCCTGCCATGCCCACTGCCTGCTTGTCTAAAGCCCCTCCCACTAAAGGGTGAGCCCGGGTCCCATCTGTGGTCCAGTGGGTCCACTAATCCCACTCGCTGCCTTTATACTTTGCATGAGAAATTGGACAGAATTAAAAAATGTTAAGGTGCACACTTCTGTATATTTTAAAGGGTTTTTGTTATTTTAAAATTTACGGGGTGGTCCACTACCTGCCCAACCAATTCTCAATCACCATAGGTCCGCATGTAAAATAATACCAGTTATACACAGTCCCTGTGCGGGTGCCATTCGAGCGATGTCGGCGCCTGCCCTCCCAGGGCTCCCGTGACATTGTTTTGTCATGTAAGCTTTACAGCCAATTAGCGGTCGCTTCCCTCTAGCTTCCTTCAGACAGAAGTGACCCTTGGAAGAAGTGAGAGCTGCTGCTGCTCTCTGATTTCCTCTGGGTCTGAGTTACAATGACATCTCTGGAAAGACGCCAGCATCAAAGGTGAATATAGCTATTCATCTTCTATGGTGATTGAGAAGGGGATGCCCGAGTAGTGGACAATTCCTTTAACTAAAAGGAACAGTACAAATAGCCTTAAATTGTGATCATTAATGATGAGTGAGCGCTAAAATGCTCGAGTGCACAGTAGTTAAATCGAGCAGGTCGGACACTCAGACGGACTCGACACAAGTAACGAGCATAATGGCTGACTGTCTCTGTCTCTTTCTCCGTGCTCAGTGCGACACTTGAGCATTTTTCTTTAAGTCCCTGACAGGAGGGCTGGGCATGAGATATCGCTCTCTTTTCCCCACCTTTTCCTGTTTGAGATTTCCGGAAAAATGAGAGAGAAAATGCCGGCCCAGGAAATTGAGCATATTGAGCCCCAGAACAATACTTGATTGATTAATATTAATAAGTGCCTCGAGCACCCTGGAACTCAATGCCAAGCACGCTCGCTCATCGCTAGTCATCATCGTTTCAACTAACGTTGCAAAAATCAATAGTACAAGCAAACATATCAAACTTTTATTTTATCAGATAAATTTGCTTCTTTTTCCAATTATAAGGAAAGCCTTCTCATTCAATGCCGCCAGTGCCACTGACATCATTTGGCCTGAAAACCAGATGAAAACCATCATGAAAAATCACCTATCCAAGAACCTATAGGAGAGATAGCCAATGGCTTTCGTGTCCAACTCTGGACTATTGCACTAAACAGAAAACAATTTGGACAACAAACGAATATACAAATTGATCTTATCTTTGTTAATTAATAATAAAATATAAAATTGGGAAAATTACACAAAGGAAACAAATGAAGTGTCGTAAAGGATAAATAGGGCACTTGCAAAAGATTATTTGCAGACTGCCAATCAACATATATACGGGCGGCTCGTTTTCTGCTCTGCATTATTATTCTAAAACGTCAGTGTATAGTAGAGCATCTGCACGCGATCGTACAGCTGCAGGAGTGGTGTTGTTAGTTACAGCTGAGTTCCCAATGGAGAAGACATACATGGTTTATTACTGTCTGTCTTCCCGATTGCTGTATACACAGCACTGAACAACAAAACCTGTATATACAATAAAAGGAAGCGCCAACAGCATTTCCTCCTTTCCATTCACTGCTCATGTGATCACTGGGTGTAGGGAGGGAACAGGAGCTGTTAGGTCCTAGGACACCTAGTGAGTGCATCTCCACTGTAACTGGGGCTAATACACAAGCCCCTGTTACAGGTAAAATTGTATTATTTGTGTGTGTGTGTGTGTGTGTGTGTATATATATATATATATATATATATATACTAGCTGTACTACCCAGCTTCGTCCGGGTTAATAACTGTTGTTAACAAAATAGAATGTATTAACATTCCCGGGATAGAATGTATAAATAGAATGTATTAACGCCCGGGATACTAACTGTCTCTCTGTTTCTCTCCCATTCTCTGTCTGTCTCCCCCTCTGTATATATCTCTCTGTCTCTCTCTCTATCTCTTTGTCTGTCTGTCTCTTTCCCTGTCTGTCTCTGACTGTCTCTGTCTCTTTCTCCGTCTGTCTCAGTCTCTTTCCCTGTCTGTCTATCTATCTCTTTCCCTGTCTGTCTATCTATCTCTGTCACTTTCCCTGTCTGTCTCTTTCCCTGTCTGTCTCTTTCCCTCTGTTTCCCTGTCTGTCTCTTTCCCTCTCTTTCCCTGTCTGTCTCTTTCCCTTTGTCTCTTTCCCTGTGTCTGTCTCTTTACCTGTCTTTGTCTGTCTCTTACCCTGTTTGTCTCTTTCCCTTTCTTTCCCTGTCTGTCTGTTTCCCTGTGTCTGTCTCTGTCTCTTTGTCTGTGTCTGTCTCTTTCCCTGTCAGTCTGTCTCTTTGTTTGTCTCTTTGTGTCTGTCTCTTACCCTGTCTATGTCTGTTTCTTACCCTGTCTGTGTCTGCCTCTGTCCCTGTCTGTGTCTGTCTCTTTACCTGGCTGCATTGTGACACGCCAACATTCCATATAAGGGCGTGGCTGTGCATTCTTCTGAAATTCTGGCAGCACTGTGGCTCCCAGCTCCATTCGCTTTAATGGAGGCAGGTTTTTTGGCGAATAACTGTAAAGCGCGGGGGTTAAAATTTCCCCTCAATACATAGCCTATGACGCTCTCGGGGTCCAGACGTGTGAGTGTGCAAAATTTTGTGGCTGTAGCTGGGACGGTGCAGATGCCAATCCCGGACATACACACACACACACACACACACACACATTCACCTTTATATATTAGATATACAGTATATATTTATATTTATTTATTTAATTACCATATTTTTCGCTTTATAAGACGCACTTTTGTTCCCCCAAATTTTGGGGGAAAGTAGGGGGTGCGTCTTATAAACCGAATATACTGATTATATACTGCAGGGTCCAGGGGAGGTGGGGGCCGCTCTGGAGCGGTGCTGGGGGGGGATGGTGGAGGTTGGTGAAGCTGCGGGAGGGAGCCTTTGATCCCGCTCATATAATATGCACAGCCGCTGTCCATCACCGTGGTGCTGAAACCGCACCGCGGCGATGGGCTGGGAGAGCGGCGCATATTATATCTGACTGTGCCCCTTTGATGACACATGCCCGCCCCCCCCCCCCCCCGTGTTAACTATGTCCCCCATGCTGCTGCCCATAGTAAAATAAAAAAACTCATTACTTACCCCCTCCAGCGTGTCTTCCCAGTCTCCCTCCTGGTGCTGTGATCATGCACGCAGAGATGTCACTCAGCTGTTCCGATCACATGACCGGGACCGTGAACCAGGAAATGCAGGCAGGAGGCCGGAGCTCAACCCCAAGGAGGGCGAGACGAGGGAGCACAGGGCTGGAGAAGGTAAGGAAAGAGTTTATTTTACTAAAAGCAGCAGCATGTGGGCGATATCTAACACAGGGTGATGTGTGCCAGCCACAGGGGACAGTGTGTGCCAGTCACAGGGGGCCGTGTGTGCCAGCCACAGGGGGCCGTGTGTGCCAGCCACAGGGGGCAGCATGTGCCAGCCACACGGGGCAGCATGTGCCAGCCACAGGGGGCAGTGTGTGCCAGCCACAGGGGGCAGTGTGTGCCAGCCACAGGGGGCCGTGTGTGCCAGCCACAGGGGGCCGTGTGTGCCAGCCACAGGGGGCTGTGTGGGCCAGCCACACGGGACAGCGTGTGCCAGCCACAGGGGGCAGTGTGTGCCAGCCATAGGGGGCAGTGTGTGCCAGCCACAGGGGGCAGTGTGCCAGCCATAGGGGCCATGTGCCAGCCACAGGGGGCCATATGCGAGCCATAGGGGACGTGTGCCAGCAATAGGGGACATGTTGCATCACTGGGGGATGTGTGCCAGCATAAGGGGGCTATATTCAGTATAAGGTGGCCATATCCAGATTAAGGGGGCTAATTTTAGGATGGGGGGGCTATGAGGGACATATACGCTATATGATTTATTAGACGGACACTGGCATTATAAGACGGACCCCATTTATTAAAAAAAATTTCTCTATTCCTTCACCAAATTTGGGGGTGCGTCTTATAATCCGGTGCATCTTATAAAGCGGAAAAATACAAATATTCATCTGCTTTCCTAAGGTCGTTCATGACTTTATGGGGGGCATAATATGTAAACTATGTGAAAAATAAAAAAAAATAGTAATTAAAAAATAAATAAGTAATTTAAAATTAAAACCAAAACACTTTCAATCCAAATAGTTCTTAGAAGCCCCATCCCAGTAAAAAAATAAGTGTCATCAATGTAAAAATATTTGTTACAGAAAGGGGAACAAATTTAAAAATGTATTTTAAAGTTTCTTTGCAGTCATAAAAGAAAGAGTGACAGACATGTACCGTATATTCTTTATTTTCCAGCCCATATTGCCAGATATCAGCAAAAAAAAAATGAAAATAGTTTGAAAATAACATAAAAGTTATTCCCCACGTATCACAAAAAAAATGCAAAAATATTTGAATATTTGAACGAGAACAATTTTTGTACAGCTATTTAAATCGCATTTTACAGTTGTGTAAAGGGCAAAATCTTATTTTTCTGTGTAGGATACATTGGGTTTATGGTCCACACAAAAGCCTATAATAGGGTTCCTTTAATAAAAATGAATACAGATAGTCGTTAAGTGCATTATCATCTAACGTGGCAGCAGTATACACAAGCAACAAGCGGTGGGATATAGGTCATTACACACGTAGCTGCTTCAGTTGGTTTGCTGTCCTGGGAGAGACGGCTCTCTGCTTCCGTGTTGCTTCGGTCACTGCTGCTTGCTGGATATATAAAAAACCTGCAGCCGTATGGACCGTCAGGATGGGATTGATCAGTACTGACTGTTTATAGTCAGTGGGAAACTAAATAGATCATGAAATTTACAAAACACCACATCCTATGGAGAGAAATTCTACGGAAAAGTTGCTCTATGTTTTGTTTATGGTTTTTGGATTATAAATTAATAATCCCTTATTATTCTTTTGTGGATTGTGTGTCAAAAAGAAAATGTTACTTGTCCTTCAGAAAAAAAATCTGTTGAACAAATATTGTCTTGTTGCCTTTAAACCCCACAATTAAAACTCCTTTTGGTACATATTCCAATCTAATATGTCCTGATTTCCATGCTCTGTAACTTACTATCGTCTCTTCTTCAGCATTTTGCCAGTACTATAAGTACTGGGATTTCCTTTCTCTCACTTCCCAGCACTGCTTATAACATTGCCAAATGGCTAGCCTTTGAGAAGATGAAAGTCTACCTATCCTTTATGCCTGTATGTAGTCTGACAGACATAGGACCAAGAGCAGAGGCCATTTCTTGTATTCCATCTCATGTTATCCTCTGCTAGAGATGGATTATATTCAACAACAGACAGTGAACAGTGTGTTAGGCTGCTTTCACACTACGTTTTTTTAACATGCATCCTGAACGTTTTTTTAACGCAAAAATGGATCCAGTGCAAATACATTTTCATTTCAATGCATTTGCAATGGATTCACGTCAACATGCGTTCACATGCGTTTGCGTGCGTTATAGTGAGGATCCAGCGAGTTGCAGTTTTTTAACATTTTTCAAAAACGCTACTTGTAGTGTTTTTGAGCTGCGTCCAAATACTGCAAATTGTTGGATCCTGACTAAACAGCATGCAAACGCTGGCATGCTGATAAACAGGATCCTGCTTGCTCTACTGAGCATGCCCAGAAACCAGCCTGGTGTGATCAGTCCCTCTCTCCCCCTCCCTCTCTCCCCCTCCCTTTCTCCCCCTCCCTCTCTGTTTCTCTCCCCCTCCCTCTCTCCCCCTCCCTCTCTGTCTCTCTCCCCCTCCCTCTCTCCCCCTCCCTCTCTGTCTCTCCCCCCTCCCTCTCCCTCCCCTCTCTCTCCCCCACCTGAGAGCTGCGGACACTCGTAACCAAGGTAAATATCAGGTAACCAAGCAAAGCGCTTCTCTTAGTTACCCAATGTTTACGTTGGTTACATGTGCAGGGAGCAGGCAGTCCGGCTCCTAGCAGCTGCGGATGCTCATAACCAAGGTAAATATCGGGTATCCAAGCAAGTTACCCGATGTGTACCTTGGTTACGAGCCTCCGCAGCTGTCAGATGCCGGCACCCAGTCTGTCACGTTCAGTTCCACTGACTCCCGATCACATGACTCCAATGCCCGCCCATAAACTTAAAGTGACAGGATCCTGCAAAATAACACATGCGTTTGCATGAGTTTTTTTGCTGTAAAAGCAGGATTCGCTTTTACAGCAAAAAAACGTTCATGACGCATGTTAAAAAAACGTAGTGTGAAAGCAGCCTTATACAGAAGGAAGACGCCTAGGGGCTGGAAATCTGGAATGATTTTTGGGGGTTAAAGTTAAAAATGTTTCTATTTTAAATTAAAAGGGAAATTTACAGATTGTTTATTAATTAAATAGCCTATCAAATGAAATAAAGCTTTCTAAAATAAGGTCATTGTCATTTGACAAGCTATTCACTACAGATGAATTAAGAATTTAACAGAATTGTCCAAAACCATATACTTATGATATACAGAGGAACCTTGGATTAAGAGTAACTTGGTTTGAGAGTGTTTTGCAAGACAAGCAAAGCTTTTTACACATTTGTAACTTGGTTTAAGAGCGATGCTTTGCAATAAGAGCAAATTTCTACCGTGCACACTTCCGGTTCCGTCCTTTTACCGAGCTCTGACTGCTCTGGAGGTAACTTTCTGTCCATATGTATTGTATACAGTATACCATTGTACAGTACAGTATATACTATATATCATGTCTATCAATTGGCATTTGTGGATACAGTATTGTACTCTTTTTCTGCTAATCAGTACAGCACATTGCTTATACTGTACCTCTCGCACACCAACAATTTTATTGCAGGCTAATGTCCAGTTTAATTTGTTTTATTTGATTTTACTGTACAGTATTTTGTATTAGTGTACTGTAATAATTTTATATGAATACAGGACATTATTTTGTATTACTGTAATAAGTTTGTATAAATACAGTAAATATTTTTGGGTTGTGGAACGAATTGTCGGCATTTCAATTCTTTCCTATAGGAAAATTCGCTTTGATATAAGAGTAAAGGGTGCTTTACATGCTGCGACATCGCTAGCGATCTCGTTAGCGATGTGACACGCCAGATTGCAGATAAGATTTGCCGAGATCGCACATAGGTCATTTTTTTGTAGCACCGGTCACATGTGCGATCTCTGCAAATCATATGTGCGATCTGGCGTGTTACATCGCTAACGAGATCGCTAGTGATGTCGTAGTGTGTAAAGCACCCTTAACTTAGTTTAAGAGCACGCTCCCGGAACCAATTATGCTCGTAATCCAAGGTTCCACTGTATATGGATTCTTAAGGAGCTTTTCCCATACACATGGACATACAAATCTTATCTACACACTGCAGCCTTTTTGTGTAGAAATAGGTCATAAAATCCCAGCATTTGTGATCTGTTGCTAATTTCTTAAGGTTTTTTACCACTGTTTACCCCGGTTTCAGTATATATTCCCAGTGATTGTGATGTAAAAAATCATGATGAAGGTTTTTGTGCGGATTCACTGTGACTTTTTGTTCAAATCCACAATCCATGCGCCCAGTCCAGTTTGGGCAAATGCACAGCACCAGGGCCACCTCGAAGGGTCCTTTAATGGGGTTTTTATTTTTTCATTTCTGAAAAATAACTTCCATTATATGCTTTAAAAGAAATGGACCTGAGCTCAGCTAGTTACACACAGCAGATCCATGAATGGTGTGGATTGGGAGGTAATTTGAAGACTAACAACATGTACGGTAATTCGTAAAATGAACGGCCAAATATATATAAAAAAAAATATTGGAAAACCCCTTAAATTACAATCTCACGAGCACTTCCACATAAGGGGAGAAATTGCTGTAGATTCTCTTTTGGCAAAATCAGAAACAAATTGTAATATTATATTATTCTTTTTAGAATATATCAGATGTCCTTTTCCTGTTTTTACAGAATGCTTTGTTTGTATATATTTTTGAGGAATCCAATAAAAATATGTTTGTCCTTCACGGACGGACAGTATCCCGTCTTAATTCTTCACAATGCAAAATAAAATAATCATGAGTGCAGGCAATCCCCATCATACGGACACATTGCCAAGACAAGTCTTGGATCGTGACTATGGGATTCCTTCCAAAATCCAATTCACTTAGAAAACCTCAAGATTCCTGACCTCAGATTAGAGTTTCCAACTCCCAGTTAGGTAATGAAGAAAGGTTTTTCCTTTTTTAGTTGTTGCTCTTTCGGACCTTCTCACCTTATATATGTAAGCCTGGCACCCAGCCTGGCACCATGCACAATGCCGTTATTTGTAACAGTTCGAGTGACGCGTGTTGAGAACTTCACATATGAAGTAGATACGTGTTTAATAGTGTTTAATAGAGTGATTCAGGACCATCAATTTCAGACTGAAAATCGATTCTTTGTTTCATGATTTCAAGAAATAACTGTATTAATATTGTGATTGGTATTATGTGTCATGATTTTAGCATGGCTTTGACTCTGCAGAGCCAGTGCATGTATGTTGTCTCCAAGGTTCGATCCAAGGGGAGGGCCCTGTTCAGTCATGCCTTGTTACGGAGGTCACGTCGCTGTATGTTGGTGTTGTTACCTCTGGGACGCCGCCAGTAATAGTTACTGCTCTGCAACTGGTTCCTGTGAGTGTACTCTGATCAAGTCCCTCTACCCAGTACCGTTCTCCCTGACCTCCATCCCTCCTGACTCCGGTCCAGTTCCGTGTCCTCACCTCCACCCCTTCCTCTGTGGGTACTTGTTCTCCCTGACCTCCATCCCTCCTGCCCGGTCTGTCATTCCTGTCCTCCTGACCCTGGTCCCGTTCCGTGTCCTGACCTCCACTCCCTTGCCTGTGCTTACTTGTTCTCCCGGCCTTCAACCTCGATTTTGTTTTTTGACTTTGGCTCGCTTACTCCTCAGTACAGATGTGACATCCCAACATAGACCTTGGCTGGTTGTCTATCCCTGTGCTTATGTTAACGACCTCTAGTGGTCCAATGTCTTACTCCACTCAGGAGTTCTTCCTCTTCTTGAGTCCCATCATCCCCTAGTGGTAGCTCTACATTATGTTTCAAGAACTTTATGCCTTTTCATACCCTTATTTTTTTAAGGCTGTAGATAAAATTACTGGAGTCATGTAAAATAATAAGGCCAGGGCCACACATGCGTATACATTTGACCAGTGCTATCCGATTATTTTATTGGCTATCCAGTGTTATTTAAGGTGGCAGTGCTGCTCATCGCTTTTCGTTCTCATAACTATTCGGCATTTGGCGTGTGAATCGGACAAGACTCGTTCATTCTAGTTTCTAGGTGTGTGGAAACCATCAGGTTGCACTGGGATGACATTTCCACTGACTCACAGAATGGAGAAGATGGAGAAATTTTGTTCTCCATCTTCTCCTCACAGTGTGCTCCGCTTCTAGCATCTGAGAGAATCAGATCACATTAAGCTGACAGGCTGATCGAACGCTGATCAGCGTGTAATTTGCATAATTGATCCAATTCTCTTAGGCCGCTTTTACATTGCGTTTTTACCTACGTTCACTGATCCTGTTGGTTCTTCCGTCCGAACCAAACCTTACCCCCATGCAAAACGGGTTTTGGACGCATACACCAACGGGGCTATTGACTATAATGGAGCAGACGGAGTCAGCGTGTGCCCTGTCTTGCACCATTTTTGGGCATATACGTTTTCTGCAGGCAGACACCCGAATGTAGTAGACTACGTATGCATCCGAAACCCATTTTTGCAGCTGGGATGGGGGGTTCGGACAGATGCCCCGACGGAACCAGTGAACGTAGGTAAAAATGCAATGTGAAAGCGGCCTTAGATGAGAGAATCTATCTGGCCCCAGCCTAATTATCTATATCAGTTTCTTGACATCGCAGTCATGTATGTAGCATTCGTTACTAAAAGAATTGAGTAGCCAGTAGTGCGGACTAGAGGCCTGCAAACCTGCTCCTATCTACCTGGATCCCCAGCTCTTTTTCTAATTATTAACATAATGCATTTATTATGATACATCAGGTCTACTAAACAGAAGAGATGCCAAATAGGAGGAGATTGGTAGGAATCTGGCCACAGACTACCAACATGGCCACTTGAAGGGGTTGTTCACTACTCTGCAATAGTGGCCACATCTCTGTAAAACTGATAGGGAAGGTTTTTTCTGATTACCTTGTTTAGCCAATTCTGCCTGTGAGCGGCGCTATTGCGGTCCGCTCATCCCCATGGAGTGACCCCCGGGCTCTGTATCCTTTTTTTGTTAATAGAGCTGAGCTGTAATACTAAACACTATGCATGATGCCTACTTGGGGTGGTGCCATCATCCACCTCATTTTGCAATTCTAAAAATGCTCCTTCAACTAGAGTCATATTAAGTGGAATTGATGACAGCCTGTTGCATTAGAGAACTTTTTCCCAACTGAGGTTCTGAAAGATACGATGTTTCGTAAAAAAATGGCAATAACACAAAGGGTAGAGTAGTTGTGGGCACAGGCCATAAGAATATTTTTGGGCGTACGATAATTGATGGTTTTTGCATTGGAGACCACTTGCATTGATGTAATCAAATCATATAAGGGAAATTTGTCAGCAGGTTTTTCTCACCCATCTTAGAGCAGCATGATGTAGATACAGAGACCCTGATTCCAGTAATGTATCACTTACTGGGCTGCTTGCTGTAGTTTTGATAAACTTGCTGTAGTTTTAATAAACTTGCTGTTTAATCCTCTGCAGATCTACCAGTTCTCTGAATGCTGAGCTCTGTATAATTCCGCCCACACCACTGATTAGCAGCTTTCTGTGTTCCCTGTGCATAGGCATAACACTGACAATCAGTGGTGAAGCAGGGTTACACAGAGTCCATGAATACTGTATGTGAATATGGAGGACTACATGGCAGTAGGTTTACTAGTCCTCTAGTGATAATATTCTGGTGGTAAAACTGTTGCTCTGAGATTAGATTGCAAAAACCTGGCGACAGATTCCCTTTAATGATTTGCTATAAAATCCCCATCATAATTATACGTTACAAACCTGCTAACAGTGAAAAAAATACCCTTGATAGAATATATGAAATAACTTTTATACTACGTAGCCATTTTTTTCTTACCAAAGCTTCATGATCATGTATTGTTAGCAGTGCTTGCATGTTAGATATAATTTGCCTTTAAAATAGAAAAATCGACTTAAAGGGTTTGTCCGAATCCCCTGAAAAATGTTCAAACACCATAAAATGACATATACTCAAAAGCTCATGATGTTATATGAGGTACAGTACGTGATGACCTCTCATCCCAATCACCTGACCACTGCAGTCAGTCACTGGTCTCAGCAGTCAGGTGACCAAAGAACAGGACCTGTCTCTGAGGTGACCCCCGGAGCAACCTAACTGGGATCCACATTGAGTATGTATATATATATATATTATTATTATATATTTATTTTCTTTTTGTAACCATACCTGGGAAGTTGGAGAAACCTGTTAAGTTGCCTTTGCGGGATAGATAGATGTCAGCCATACCTGCTTATTTCAGCGAGACTGACGAGCCTACTAATGTGTATGGAGATGTGCCAACTCAGAAACAAGAGCATACTGATTTCATCTTGCCCAACCTCTTCATGAGGGATAAGCTGTCGCCAGAAGTGTCGCCCTCTTTGAGAATGCACTCTAGGCTGAGCATGCGTGTCATGGGTCATGGGGGGCAAAAATAGCTGCTAGCCAAATAACTACGGTTGATAGTTATCTAGGGTGTAGCCACCTTTACCGTTATTGTAGCACATTGTTTAATTCTATTTCCTTTCATGTGTAGAGTCAAAGAGACCCCCGGCTCAATGAAATCTTGTTCCCGTTCTTTGACTCTAAGCGAGCCATGCAGATCGTAGAGACGTATGAACCAGATGAAGAATTGAAGAGGAAAGGTAGGGCCGTCTGGACTTCGGATAATTCCCGCGGTTTAATTATTTTGCTCATGCCCAAAGGCGTACCAAAGACATAAATAGCGCGGACCTTTAACCCCGCAGTGGGGATGCGTAATAGAGCAATTTATAATCCATATGGGTTTCCTGATAGCCTGCCCAGACTCGTATATCGCCAGCTTCATTTACAGTGAAAACATCTCATGTGTAAGAATGGAGATCCAAATGTAATCTAGTCCGGCCGAATAGGCCAGTAACAAACCGTTTAAAGAAAATTTGACTTAGTACTGACACCGCGATCTAGAAAATGAAGCTCAGGTTCCAAATCACTGCTGCTCGCAATGCGATTTTAATCTCAATTACATTGACCTTTCCCTCTTCTCCTTGTCTCATGTAAAATTGGGCTGCATGTAGCCAGCCAGAAATAATCTTGCTGAATTACGTATAGCCGCGCTCGATATCTGCTGTAACTAATTTGTTCTGCCAAATAAAGACCAAGGCATTTTTATTATTAAAATTAATTTATTATTAAATTCTTTTTATTTTTTTTTTCAGGCCACATATCAAGTGATGGCTTTTGTAGATATTTGATGTCTGATGAGAACGCACCGGTATTTTTAGACCGCCTGGAGCTGTACCAAGAGATGGAGCACCCGCTTGCGCACTACTTTATCAGCTCCTCCCATAATACATACCTTACCGGCAGACAGTTTGGAGGCAAATCTTCAGTAGAGATGTACAGACAGGTCCTTTTAGCTGGATGCAGGTTGATATTTTTTTATATTTTTATTTTATACAATATGTTTAGAGACAGTACATTAAAGGGAATCTGTCAATAGGATAAACCCTCCTAAGCCATTTGTATGTCTATATGGGTATTTAAATCTTAGAAAGTTAAATAAAATGATACCTGTGTCTTATTCCAGAGTAGTCCACAATTTTCTTAAATGTAAATGAGCTGTTAAGATCTGTGGGCGGGACATGAGAATCTGCTTATTTTAAATCATATGGGTCTTTACCAGCGTAAGACATGTAATAACTGACACGCACCCTGACGAAGGCCCTGTACTGAAACGCGCGTTGGGAGCTGACGCCATCCTAGTAAGGAGAAATGTGTACAGGTCAGTCCACGTTTTAGTTCTATTTATCTTGATGAACTGTTCATTTATTCTTTGTCTGAACTCCTTAGTGGACTCCTTATCTATACAGGTTTTTCTAAAGCTTTTTAATCATTTTTTGGCCACTTTATAAACTTGCTTCTGTTTTTGCCTGGTTAATATCTATTTACCTATTGAGTTGTTCCCTTTCTTCTGTGTAAGTGTGCCATCTTGTGTGCAATGTCATTACACTTCATCTTTTTTAAATTTTCTTATCGTTAAAAAGAAAATTCTTATTAATTATCACCTTGTGAGTTGGCTTTTGAGTGAGTTTTTTTTTTTTTTTTGTATGTCTCACACTGCTAATGCCTCTTTTAATTTAAAATAATTTCTGGAAGCAAATTGTCAGGAAGATCGGTGTCTGACCCATAGATCTTAACAGCTCATTTACAGAGTAAGAAAAATCATGATTACTCTAGAATAAAACATCGGATTGCAGAGATCAAGGTATCATTTTATTCATCTTCCTAGGATCTGCATGCCCATGTATCTAGCACAGGAGGCTTGATCGTACTGACAAATTCCCTTTAAAAAATGAAATGTTTCAAATTGGTGTCCATCATGCAATCATGGTATATTTTAGTGACTTCACTAATGAGCACAACAGCTTCATCAAGTGCATTTTATGGAAATGTATAAAGTCTAGATACACAACAAAAAAGACAGTAGAAGCAGCGTGAAACGGAGACCAAATAAAACAATACGTCATTAAGGCACAGTTCACTTTTTTGGCAACTTTCCTTACCAACTGTCAGTCATGATTTGACAGTATCATATTGTGTAGGGACACCCCCCCAACTGGTAACACCCAGTTGTCAATTTATTCCTCAATTTCATGTGGACATAATCAAAGTATGTCAGCCACCTAAGGACATCATACTTTTTTTAAAGTGGAATTAGATTGTATATTTTTGCACTTAAATGTATTTTTATTTTACTTGAAGGTGTGTTGAATTGGATTGCTGGGATGGTAAAGGTGAAGATCAGGAGCCTATCATAACCCATGGAAAGGCTATGTGTACAGATATCCTCTTTAAGGTATTACTACTATTGCATATATCCATTTATCAATAGTGTATCATGCTGTACAATTACATTTCATGTCAGTTACTTCTATACTATTGATACATTAAGCGTTAACAATATGCTCTTTATTTTTTTTACTAAATGTTGGTTAGTAAACAAATACACATTAACAGATCAGTCAACAGCAGCAGTCTGTAAACACTTCTAATTAATTATGTACTGGTGTGTAAGTATATTAATATACTTACCAATACTTACCAATTGCTAGTTTCCAGCGCTGTGCAAATGCTCTTCTTCTGGCTCACATAGTGTCTAATGCATGGAACGGTAGCTGCTTTCCCACTGTAAGTCAGTAGAACTCAGAACAAGGCTCTTAAGGGGGCTTTACACGCTACGATATCATTAATATTTTATCGTCGGGGTCACGCCGTTAGTGACGCACATCCGGCGTCATTAACGGTATCGCAGCGTGTAACACTTACCAGCGACCTTAAACGTCCTCCAAAGTGGTGAAAATGGTTCACCATGGAGAGGTCGTCCTAAAACCAAAAATTGTTAATGGTTGTTTATAGATGTTGTTCCTCCTTCCTGCGGCAGCACACATCGCTGTGTGTGACACCGCAGGAGCGAGGAACCTCACCTTACCTGCGTCCCACCCGCAATGAGGAAGGAAGGAGGTGGGCGGGACGTTCGTCCCGCTCATCTCTGCCCCTCCGCTTTGATTGCCCGGCCGCTTAGTGACGTCACTATGACGTCGCCGTGACGCCGAACGCACCTCCCCTTGAGGGAGGGATTGTTCGGCAGTCACAGCGACGCCGCCGACCAGGTAAGTCCGTGTGATGCTGCCGTAGCGATAATGTTCGCTGCGGCAGCGATCACACAATATCACATGCACAACGGGGGCAGGTTCTTTTGCGTACGATATCACTAGCAATTGCTAGAAATATCGTAGCGTGTAAAGCCCGCTTTAGGCTTTTCATTGACTTCAGATCAATATTTAAACCCCTATGTGAGACAGCTGGTCTGATTTTAGGACATGTGGGACAGAAGAGGACTGAAGTGGCACTAGAACCTGGGAAAAATGGCAATCAGCGAGCATTTGAATGCACTCACACATCAGTAGGCAAGTCAACAATGAAGTCACTGACCAAGGTCCTCTAACTGAGGAACATTTCACTGGTGACGAAGATAGTACATAGTTTGGTCTTTTCTGTGGTCACATATGGATGCAAAACCTGGGCGATAAGGAAACAAGACCAAAAAGGAATCAACGCCTTTGAAATGTGGTGCTGGCGAAGGATGTTATCAATATCATGGAGGGCAAGTGGAACAAACAAATACATTTTGGAACAAATCAAGCCAGACAGGTTACTCGGAGCAAGGATCAACCAAGGTACGATTTGCCTACTTTGAACACACCATACGAAGCGGGCAATCACTGGAAAAGGACACATGGTCGGAAGAATAGAAGGAACAAGACGAAGAGGAAGATCACCACCCCAATGCTTAATACAATCAAGAAAATGGTGGAGAAGACCCTGGTGGATCTTTCTATGCTGCACAAGATCGATGTTCCTACAGATTGTTTATCCATCAAGTGGCCATGGCTCGAGATCGAGCTGAAGGCCATTAAAAAAAAGAAAGAAAGACATTGCAGTACATACATACTTCTATTTTAACTTCACAATAATAAGTGAAATACTGTATAAATAGTAACTGGGAAGTCATGTCTTTAAGAGATGCTTTTGCATTTACTAGAGATTGCACTTTATTTTTAAGGCTATCGTTTGGCACAACGTGCAATAAATCATGAGTTTAGTGTCCCTGTGCAGCTAACACCTAACATTTATATTTATCAACCTAGATAACTGAGCCAAGCGGACTGTATTTTAGTGGACATAGCGAGTACAAACATGGTACAAAAATATAAAAAAAAATCTAGAAAATGAGGCTGACGTTCTCCAATACTTCCAATACTTTTTTTACCTGCTGAAAATGTTGCTTTTCTCTAGAATCCTGTGTTATTTTTGTTCCTGCGCCTCTCTGTTCCTAAGACATGGCCTGTCCTCTGCGTGTAAATTTAATTTTGTATCCAAATGGACGTGGTCTTCAGTTTTTCTTTATGGGCATCCTCATAAAGGGGGCTTTACACGCAACGATATCGCTAACGATATGTCGTCGGGGTCACGGAATTCGTGACGTACATCCGGCGTCGTTAGCGACGTTATTGCGTGTGACACCTATGAGCGAGTGTTAACGATCAAAATTACTCACGTAATCGTTGATCGTTGACACGTCATTCATTTCCCAAATATCGTTGCTGGTGCAGGACGTAGGTTGTTTGGCGTTCCTGAGGCAGCACACATCGCTACGACGAACAACAACCTACCTGCGTCCTCCGGCAACGAGGTGGGCGTGTCGTTAATGTGGCTGGTCTCCGCCCCTCCACTTCTATTGGTGGGCCGCTGTGTGACGTTGATGTGATGGCAAACGAACCTCCCCCTTCAAAAAGAGGTTGTTCGCCGCCCACAGCGACGTCGCTAGGAAGGTAAGTATGTCTGACAGGTACTAGCGATTTTGCCCGCCACGAGCAGCGATTTGCCCGTGACGCACAAACGACGGGGGCGGGTGCTTTTACGAGCGACATCGTTAGCGATGTCGCTGCGTGTAAAGCAGCCTTTAAAATCACACTTCCTTGACTAACAAGTCTAAATTTATCTACAAGGAAGATAGACTATAGAGGTGCAGGAAAGAATGAATAGCAGCCCCAGATTCAGGAGAACAGCGACATTTATAGTAGGTGAAAAACCTTGCCAAATAACAGGTCCTCTTTATGCCAAACCATGGCCTGTGGCGCTGTGATTCATTACAATCTTTAACCCTAGAAGCAATTTAACAAATAAATCATGATGTCAGATGAGTAAATACAATCCCTTGTCTCTTCTTAGAAGTCATATTGGTCCTGCTGCTCTAATATCATTTTATTATGCTCCATATAATTTTATTGTGTCCCTGGATTTGTACGCTGCTTATGTAACACAAGCTGCCCGCTACAGTTCTCAGCATAATAACCCACTACGATTATTTTGCCATTAAAGACTCATTAAAAATCCTTTTTCTTTGGTCATTTTTAAAGGATGTAATACAAGCCATCAAGGAGACAGCGTTTGTCACATCGGAATATCCTGTAATCCTGTCATTTGAGAATCATTGCAGGTACTCAGCTACATTTTCTCTGTCGTTAGACATTGTGTATATTTTTTGTGAGTTTGTAAAGTGCAATATTTTATTTCCTTCTGTTCCCTGGACCTTACTACAAAAATGCAATCTATGTTCTATAAAGGGAAATAAAATCTGCAGATACAGTACAGACCAAAGGTTTGGACACACCTTCTCATCTCTAGAACAACTGTTAAGAGGAGACTTTGTGCAGCGGGCCTTTATGGTAAAATAGCTGCTAGGAAACCACTGCTAAGGACAGGCAACAAGCAGAAGAGACTTATTTGGGCTAAAGAACACAAGGAATGGACATTAGACCAGTGGAAATTTGTGCTTTGGTCTGATGAGTTCAAATTTGAGATCTTTGGATCCAACCACCGTGTCTTTCTAGAAAAGGTGAACGGATGGACTCTACATGCCTGGTTCCCACCGTGAAGCATGGAGGAGTAGGTATGATGGTGTGGGGGTGCTTTGCTGCTGACACTGTTGGGGATTTATTCAAAATTGAAGGCATACAGAAACAGCATGGCTACCACAGCATCTTGCAGCGGCGTGCTATTCCATCCAGTTTATGTTTAGTTGGACCATAATTTATTTTTCAACAGGACATTGACCCCAAACACACCTCCAGGCTGTGTAAGGGCTATTTGACTAAGGAGAGTGATGGGGTGCTACGCCAGATGACCTGGCCTCCACAGTCACCAGACCTGAACCCAATCGAGATGGTTTGGGGTGAGCTGGACTGCAGAGTGAAGGCAAAAGGGCCAACAAGTGCTAAGCATTTCTGAGAACTCCTTCAAGACTGTTGGAAAACCATTTCCGGTGACTACCTCTTGAAGCTCATCAAGAGAATGCCAAGAGTGTGCAAAGCAGTAATCAAAGCAAAAGGTGGCTACTTTGAAGAACCTAGAATATAAGACATATTTTCAGTTGTTTCACACTTTTTTAAGTATTTCATTCCACATGTTTTAATTTAGAATTGTGATGCCTTTAATGTGAATCTACAACTTTCAGAGTCATGAAAATGAAGAAAACTCTTTGAATGAGAAGGTGTGTCCAAACATTTGGTCTGTACTGTATATTAAGTATAATGCATAAAAACTGATCTAACTGAAAGTGCTGGGGTTGCCCACTGTTACGCTCACCGATGGTGATCAGGCCACTAGCTGGAGTGGACCTGATGGACCAAACGGGAAAACCAGGCTTACCCTGACATGGGAGGGGCTTGACTAAGCGCCAACCGAAGCAGATGGCAGGTGCCACACCGAGGGCAGTGACAGGGACTGTAGAAGCTGACTCCCAGGACAGAATCGGGCTCAGATACAGACAGGCTCAGGTACAGGCTGGCAGAGACTCTATCGTTGACAGGTGCAGCTGGGACGGCTGAGGCAGACAGGACCGCTAGGCAGACAGGCAGGTACAGAGGGCACAGCCGAAATAGGGTGGCCGGTTCAGGTAGGTGGACAGTGGTACAGGTAACAGACAGTAGGCAACGGTACCTGACAATTAGTTAGCTAGATGGTCATGCACTAATTAACTGACCATGTTGCTCAGGCACCTACCCTAGTGGGAGGATTCTTTGAGTACCTCGTGCTTCTCAGTGATGTGTTGAAAGGCACTTCCAGGAAATAGCACTCTGGCCCTTTTAAGAGCAGGATAGGAGCACACTCAAATGTCCAAAGCACATTACTGGAAGGCCTGTGTGGCATGCACAGGCCCCAAGACAGGAGGCAGGAAGTTCACACATGGAAGATCTCGGGGAAGTAGGAAGGGTGATGCAGTTCGATCACGGCATTTTGTGAGTCTGCATCCCTGCTGGGAAGAAGCAGTGCAGTGCAGGGATGCCGACGCTACTGTACTACCAACCGCCTCTTTTTCTCTACAATGACGGGTGAATAAATGACCGGCGGAAGGGGTGAACCTGGTGGCCGTTGCTTGTAAGCCTTTTCCCGGGACACATAATGGCAAATGGATCCTGTAACCGGGGTAGTCATCTTAGAGGAATCAGAAACACATAAAAATTCCTCATTCCCCTTGTTGGAATCAATGGTAGCCGACTGACAGGCAGGAAGCAGGACCTCATGGCAAGATGGTACCTCAGAAGACCTCGATGGAGGAGCACCAGTCAGATACTTTTTTTGGCATTGCTAATCACTACGGAACACATCACCAGATTTCCAGTCCAGAATAGACTCAGGAGCACGGAGCCAAGGTAGACCCAGCAGAAGCGGACAAGACAAGTTTGGAAGCACCAGGAAGGAGATCTTCCGAATGCGTATGTTACACGTGTAGTTCCGCAGCCTCAGAAACAAAGCGTTGGGTTTAGACAGCAGCGTTCCATCTAAAGATAACACCTTCAAGGGAATCAGTGCAGGGATGCCAGCGCTACACCCTTAGCAATTAGATTATTGTCCAAGATGGCAATCTGGTTGGATACTTTGTGCTACATTTTATTACATTTTTTATTTTAACAATCACCATGCATATAACAATGTACTGACTATAACCAAGAGGTAGGCGTAGACAAGTCCAGAACTTAATCTTAAAGGATTTTTTTAGCCACATTTTTACAAAGTATGGTCAAGGTTGCAAAATACGCAAAGAAGTACTCACCTTACCAGTGCACTGCTGCTCTTGTGTCCACTCGTCCCCGTTCTCCTGGCTTAGTGATGATGTGTCCACATGAAGTGGCCACTGAGAAGCACGTAATCTTCGAATGGAGAAGGAAGAAAAAGGGTTAAAGCCACAACTTCTAAATTAACTCTTTACTGCCAGAGCAGTGTGGAATAGGATAACATCTTTAAAAGGATTTCCAACCATAATACACTTTTTACAGCTAGCTGACAGAGGTGAAAAATAAGAAAGCTAACCCCTGCTATTGACTCTCCAAAGTATCCCAGGTCCTCTGACAGCCTCTACACACCTGGCTCCAGGGATGATGTGCCAACATGATGTATGACCACTGCTAAGAGGTCATAGACAGTGAGGAATGGCGTAAAAAGGAAAAATTATTATCTTTAAAACTGATTCTTTACTGTAAGAGCACTGTCGTTGTGACTATCCTATTCCCATATACATCATATTTGAGAGATCCGCTATCAGCTATCATGTTTTTGCTAATCAAAAGGAGAGTAAAATCTCTCCACATGAGAGTGTTTGTGATCAGATTCTCCTTTTGGTTATAAAGGATTTATTTGAGAGGACAGCTACTGAGTGGGAAATGACTTCAGCTTTTCGTCAGCAAATTATAAAAATCTGTAAAAGCCTAAAGAGAATTTCCTCATACAATAGATAAAAATCAAATTAGATGTCTAAAACGTTTAAAAAAAAAAAAATCCCCTCTGCAGCTCCATGTTTGTTACTGATTTACCCAATTTCCAGTTCCACATTTCAAGTAAAATAAAAGTGTTATCCCAGCAAGTAGGAAAGTTGTCATTACCCTTCCCCCAGTAATACTAGAAGGTCTTAATTAAGTGCTGAGGTGTGATGGGAATCACATTGAGAATGGGAGGTATAGCAATGGAAAGTTACCCCTTATTCATAGAATCAGGGGGAACTTACTGGCCGCTGATATCCCCAGTGCTCCCGAAACGAGACATCTAGATCTGTAGATTAAAGGGTACTTTTCAGGTGCAATATGCACCCAGGACCACTAGCAGTTCTGGGTGCATATTGCTAATCCCTGCCTAACCGTCCCTGTATACACTAGCATAGATACAGAGATTTTTAATAAAAGGATTTCTAAAGATCCTTTATGATTGCTAATGAGGCCAGGGACAAGTCACAAGGGGCGTTACTTCCCCTGGCTAGTCGGCCCTCTTAGCATGTAATCACATTCCTGTGCTAACATCCTAATGAATGCGCAGTGTCATAGGTGTCATAGGCATGGGTGCTCTCACATCTCTGCTGCCACCGCACCCGATGCTCGTTTTAGGCTCAGTGCACATGATCACAAGTCCCAGGACTGGTGAGCATGCGCACTATGAAGCCGGGTGTACGCGTCCTGGCTTAAAACTGGTGTAGTGCGTATGACCAGAAGTCCAGGGATGTTCCGATCATGCGCACTAAACCGAAAACCAGCTGTGGCAGCAGAGAGGTGAGAGCAACCATGCCTTTTGCGCTGCGCATTCATTAGCATGTTAGCACACCCGCAGGGACGTGCTTACATGCTAAGGGGGCTGACTAGCCAAGGGAAATGCGACTAGTCCCTGGCCTCATTAGCATATCAGAAAAGATCTTTAGGAATACTTTTTCTAAACATGCTAGGTTACGCAGGGATTATAAATATGCACCCAGAACTGCTCTTGATTCTGGTGCAAATTGCACTTGATAGGTTCCCTTTAAGGCTCTGCAGAGCCATGCCTTGAGTGCACCTGCTCTACCTCTGCTTCATAGTCTGTAGGGCTGACGGACAAAGCCAGAAATTGGTAAGTTATCTTCCATCCTATGGATAGTGGATAATTCTCAATTGTGGAAATACCCCTTCTAAATGGGCTGTCCATCTTCCCCCCCAAAAAATGTTCCAAATAGTAGTGATGGTTTGAACATAATAAAATTATGCATACTTACCTGCTTTGACACTCATAGATCTGTCACTTTCCTCTCCAAAATGACATCCTCACCAGTATTTCTCAGGCAGTTTCAGTGACATCATGTCCCAGTCACATGACCACTGTAGCCAATGACAGGCTTCAGCGGTGACGGAACTTCATCAGAACCATCAGGCCTGGATGCACACCAATATGCATCGAGTTATGTTCTATCTATGGCTGCCACATCCAACATTTATTTAGTCAGTCTCTTTAAGAAGTTAAATTACACTACTATTTTGAAAAAAATAAATACATTTTAGCATCAGGTAATATTTCTTTTAAGAATGATGTCTGTGATTCATGTTAAAACTTATATTTTAGCAAATATCAACAGTACAAGATGTCCAAATACTGTGAAGAAATATTTGGGGATCTCCTACTGAAGCAAGCCCTGGATTCCCATCCGGTATGTGATCACTTTGTTGGTCGAGACGAAAAGTTGTCTTTTTTTTTTTTCTTGTACTGTCGTTCACTTCATTGTAGAAGTTGCAGAGTATGAAGCTGAGAAATATCGTTCATTCCCACAGGAATATGTCACTGCATTCAACAAGCAAGGCAAAGGAAAGCATGCTCAGCTCACTCATGAAGTAAAAACCTTGAGCTTTACTGCCACCTACTGACACAAAAATAATTTAAGCTATACATAGGCGTGAAATGGCTTTGACGTGTCAGACTATGCTGATGCATGCGGTTCAATAATTCTGTGTATTTTAAAATGTGTCATATAAACCTTTTTTACTTGGGATGCTAGGTCCAGTCCATAAGACTAAAGGCATGATTCTGGCTTTTATGGGTAAATATACAGTGGCATGCAAAAGTTTGGGCACCCCTGGTCAAAATGACTGTTATTGTGAACAGTTAAGCATGTTGAAGATGAAATGATCTCTAGAAGGCATAAACTTAAAGATGACACATTACCTTTTTATTTTAGGTAAAAAAAAAAATATTTTCAACTTTTAAATTTTAAAATTACAAAAATGGAAAATGCACAAGTTTGGGCACCCTGCATGTTTAGTGCCTAGTAGCACACCCTTTGGCGAGTATCACAGCTTGTAAACACTTTTTGTAGCCAGCCAAGAGACTTTAAATGCTTGTTTGAGGTATTTTCATCCAGTCTTCCTTGGAAAAGTCTTCCAGTTCTGTGAGAGTCCTGGTTCGTCTTGCATGCGCTGCTCTTTTGAGGTCGAGACACAGATTTTCAATGATGTTCAGATCAGGGGACTGTGAGGACCATTGTAAAACCTTCAGCTTGCACCTTTTGAGGTCGTCTATTGTGGATTTTTACGTGTGTTTAGGATCATTATCCATTTCTAGTACACATCCTCTTTTCAACTTCAGCTTTTTACAGGTGGTGTTATGTTTGCATCAAGAATTTGTTGAAATTTCTTTGAATCCATTCTTCCTTTTAACTGGGAAATGTTGCCATAGGCTGCAGCACAACCCAAAGCACGATTGATCAACCCCTATGCTTAATGATTCGCGAGATTTTTTTTTTTTTAATTCTGTGCCCTTTTTCCTCCACACATACCTTTGATCATTGTGGCCAAAGAGTTCTATTTTAATCTCATCTGTCCACAGGACTTTTTTCCAAAATGCATCAGGCTTGTTTAGATGTACTTTTGCATACTACTGATACTGACTTTTATGGTTAGGACGCAGGAGAGGTTTTTTTCTGATGACTCTTCTATGAAGGCCATATTTGTGCAGGTGTCTCTGAACAGTAGAACAATGTACCACAACTCCAGAGTCTGCTAAATCTTCCTGAATGTTTTCTTGCAGTCAACTGGGGATTCTGATTTGCCTCTCTAGGAATCCTACGAGCAGCTCCCACAGAAATTGTACTTGGGCTTCCAGACCTTATCTTCACCTCTACTATTCCTGATAACTGCTATTTCTTAATTATATTTCTAACTGAGGAAAGGGTAACTTGAAATCAATTTTCAAAATTTTAGCCGTCTCTAGCTTTGTGGGACTCCACTATTTACATTTTCAGAGTGCCAGGCAGCTGCTTAAAAGAACCCATGTCTGCTGTGTTTTGGCACAAGGTTAGAGGAGTCTGGGTTTTTATGAAGCTGTGACACTTGCATCACCTGTCCTAACAATGATAGAGGTCAAGTTATAGCTCTAACAGGCTTATTAAGAACTGAAACCTTGGTCAAAGGTATCTGAGCATACAAATCTTCAACTGTGTGCAAACTTTTGCTTTTGTCCATTTTCCTTTTTACTTCATTTAAAAATTTTAAATATTCACTTTTTTTTGCCTAAAATACAAAGGAAATTTGTCATATTTAACTTAATGCCTTTTACAGATCATTTCATCTTAAACTTACTTAACTGTTCACAATATCAGTCATTTTGACCAGCGGTGCCCAAACTTTTGCATGCCACTATACAATCTTAAGACGTCCAATAATAACCTTCCAATCCTGCCCTTAGTCTTCCAATACAGATTGTGCACAAACTACACGCTGTTACTTGTTGTTGCACAGACACGTTTTTGTGGAAATTATGAGGCTTATGTAAAACATGATGCAAATAGATCTGTTCCAGTGTCAAAAATGCCTTAATTTTAAGGCAAATTATCAAAACATTTAATGATTTTAAAGTTTGTGAAATTAAAAATGTACATCTAATATAGTCCATGTTCTAAAACTAACTTGCCATTAATGCCATCCTGTAGAAAGCCAACAGATTATGCACATATTAACTTTGTATATAATAGTAAGGCCGTATTCATCATTAGTTTTGTAGGTGGGATGAGGAGAAGATCAGGTATAAAACTTTTTGAAAGCTACACATCCAGTTTAGACATTTTTTGATTTTCAGCATCTTCATGTATGGATTCTTGACAACATCTGTGATGTAGTACTATACTATATAATATAACAATATAGTACAAAAAACTCTTATTCACACAATAAAATCAGCTGAACCCACCCATCTTAGTAGGATCAACTGACTAATGTGTATGAGGGTCTCCATAATCTTCCCCCAACGCAAGAAGAGGGAAAGCAAAAACATAAGATCGGACATGTTGGATTTCATCTTATCTAGATTCTTTGGTTCTTCGGGAGAGATTATGCTATCATAAGGCTTAGCCAGTTAGAAAATTCTTTACAATTATCTCAGTCAGGCTTTATCCTGTGTACCTTTTTTGCACAGATTTGTTCTAAGCATAGAATGCTATTGGGCATTGAAAGGGAATCTGTCAGCAGGTTTTGGCTATGTACCGAAATCTGAGGACAACATATTGTAGAAGTTAAAACACAGAATTCAACAATGTGTCACATGCCACCTCCAGTTTTATTGTTTATTCAAACTGAGTGTTTTATCACTACGACCTTATCATTGCCGTGACTAGCTGACTTGTGCCATGTAGTCAGACTCTGCCCCCTCTAGTGTTTAGCAGCTCACTGTCTATAGCATTGTACATTGATAGCTTGGTGTGGGTGGGAGCAGCATTTTCAATCCTGCTGCATGGCTAAATCTAAAAACTTTGATTGTGTTAGAATAGCTGCACCCAGTAATCTAAGTGATACATTTTTGGAATCAGGGTCTCTTTGCCAACATCATGCTGCTCTCAGATGAGGTAGCAAAAACCTACAGACGGATTCCCTTTAATGGGTTATCCCATTACCAAAGTACATTTTAAATGATAGATTTTGGAATAATAATACATTTCAAAATTGTGTTAAACATAAAATATTCCTGTGATGAGATAATCCTCTAAATGTGCCCCCGCTATCTACTGTGTAATGGTTGTGTGCAACTATGCAGAGCTGCTCTAGTTCAAGGCCAGCAAGGCAAGGTTTTAAGTTTGCGAGTGTAATGTCTTTACTGTCAGTACATGTCCCTTCTGAATTATAAAGTGCTACGGAATATCTTAGTGCCATAGAAATAAAAATTATTAGTATTATCATAAAATTATTATTTGGTGTGGTATGTACTGACTAGGAACTGGAGCAAATCTGCATATCAGACACAGCCATTACACAGTACATAATAAGGAAACATTTAAAAGATTATACAGGAACATTTTTAACATATCCACTGTAGAACATATTACTAATCCAAGATCTACTAACAAAAATATACTTTGTGGAACAAATCCTTTATATAGTGACTAAACTTTTTTTATGCTATTGTCCTCTAGGAAATTTTTCATATTTTTCATTACCATATTTTACTTTCTTCTCTCCGAAACACTACATTGCAGTGCCCAATTCATACTCTTTTTTAAGATTCTTTGAACTGCTGCTCAGCTTGAGCTGTACACTGTACTCAATAGTCTATGTACGGCACCTTCTTTGTCTGATATAATAGATGGCCAGGGCATGATGATATCTTGTATTCAGTAAAATAACCCATATTCCCTTAAAGATGCGGTGATTGATACACGTTCCTGTTACGGTAGTGACAGGGAAGTATAGTGCATGATGCGACACAACAAGAGGTACATCGGGGACACTTTAACAACGGTGGGCCCTAGTGCTAGTGAGGGGGCAGAAGAGACACCTCCTTTACTCACCTGCAGATGTACACTACACTCCTAGCTAGTCCCTATACAGCTTCCGCACCTGTTGCCAAACAGGATACCTGAAAACCTGGCAGACCCGGTAATAGCCCTGGCTAGTGAACTGGCAGGTGAGGGATGCTAGCCCAACCGCTGCACTAATAAAACACAGAGGGAAGGAGAGACAGAGTTCGGGAAATGCAACAACAGACAGCTGCAGTGTGTTAACAACATCTGAACTGAAAAGAGGGGGGTGGGGAGGAGAGTCACAGGCAAACCTGAACCCGGCATACACCCCCAAAAATTTATTAAACATATATCAAATAATATACAATACAAAAACCAACACAAATGGGTGCTCAGCAAAGAATCCAAGTAAGGGGGGGGGGGGGTACAGTATTGCAGGACAGAGCTACATCAATAGGGTGGGTATAAAGTGCAAGTGCATAATAGCAGCAGGGTAATGATATGTGATAAAAATATTCCAGGCCCACCGCTAGAGATAAAGTGCACATAGAAAATAGTAGTCAGCCAGGGGGGCCAAGAGCGTCATGTAACAGAGCACTCACCCATAATCCCCTAAATATCCTGCAATGTTGGTCCCTCCAAGACCCCTACGCGCGTTTCGCGCACCAAGACTGCAGCCTACACAGCAACTTGGAGAGAGGGCTCCACCTGCTCCTTCCAACCCCAGGCCAAGCATCCAAATGAGTAAGAATAACCAGCACCCTCTACTGGGAGCAGAGGGTATATATAGGAACCGAGAGTGATCCAAATTGGAAACTCCTTTTAAGATAATGAGAATGCTTGCTGGCAAGGAATACTGACATTAACCCTCTCCTCCCCAAAGGAAAGGGAATACTTTTAATCTGCAGAGTCTCAAGGCAAAGAGACTCTGGCCCAGAACCTGTCACTATTCTGTACAACAGAGACAAGACCATGACAGTTCTCTTAGAATTTAGGAATTGGCACAAATATAAGTTCGTTAACATGGAGTGCTTTGTCAGGAAGTCATCAACTCCCCTTACCCTTTACCTGAACAAGTAATATCTCAGTAGAAAGAGAAGACCTGTGATAGGCACATCTGGTGGTGGCTAATCTACCTTAAAAACAAAATGATCAGGAATATTAAAATCCAGCATGCAAGACCCTTCTTTTTTCTTCCATTTGCCATCAGTGGAGAGGTGGGACTCTCCCATATACCTTACTTTTTGGCAGGTCCTGTGGATTCAGACGGCATTCATCTGATATCTGTGGGCGCCTTTACTGAACAGGAGGCCTGACAAGTGTATTATACGTTAATGTGTGCATATCCTGTTATCTTTTAAATTCTTTCCTATGGGGTTACACCATATTTTTTCAGGTGTCTATCTAATCTAGGCACTCATTGCTGCTTCTATTGCATCATGTCATTTATTGCATAGCCTTAATGATTTAGTTATCTGAGCACTGGCCTGTCATTGAGTTCTTGTTGGCACTTGGGCATATCTCTCAACATTGCTCAATAAACAATATCGCAAAAAATGCTCAGTAATGGGAATCTGTCACCAGGTTTTTGCTGCCTAATTTGAGAAAAGTATAATAGAGGGGCAGAGACCCTGATTCCAGAGATATGACTTACTGGGCGTCTTGTTTTAGTGTATAATATTCATTGTTTTATCAGCTGAATATTATACCTAGAGGACTAGTAAACCTGCTGCCATGTAGTCCAACTCCACCCCCATGTTGATTGGCAGCTTTCTGCCTATGCACAATGTAGGCAAAAAAACTGATAATTTGTGATGTAGACGGGTTTAAACAGAGCTCAGTATTCATAGAACTGGCAGGTGTGCAGCAGATAACCAGTCTGTAATCAAAATTCCAGCTCTCGGTGTCTCTATATCATGCTGCGCTTAGATGGGGTAGCAAAAACCTGTTCATCTACACCAGGGTTGTCAAACTCATTTTCACCAAAAGCCACATCACCAATATGGTTGTCTTCACAGATCCGCTTGTAATTGTAAGGGCTCATGCCTATCTCCATTCAACACAGTATGAGCATCGACTGCAATGCACAAATGGATCAGGGCTAAGAAGAGCGCAGTCCCTGGATAAGAGATATATGAGAGCTGTCCCTGGGTTGTAGAGCTGTACGAGAGGTGCACCTTTTAATTAGGGCTATATGAGAGCTGTCCCTGAGTAGAAGGGCTGTACAACAACTGTCCCTGGGTAGAAGGGCTATACAAGAGCTGTGAGTGAGTAGAAGGGCTATACGACAGCTCTCCCTCGGTAGTAGGGCTATAAGAATAGAGCTGTCCCTGGGTAGTAGGGCTATAAGAGAGCTGTCCCTGGGTAGTAGGGCTATAAGAGAGCTGTCCCTGGGTAGTAGGGCTATACGAGAGCTGTGAGTGAGTAGAAGGGCTATACGACAGCTCTCCCTGGGAGGTAGGGTTATAAGAAGAGAGCTATCCCTGGGAGGTAGGGCTATAAGAGAGCTGTCCCTGGGTAGTAGGGCTATAAGAGAGCTGTCCCTGGCTAGAAGGGCTGTACGTGAGCTGTCTGTGGGTAGTAGGGCTATATGACAGCTGTCCCTTAGTAGTAGGACTATATGACAGCTTTGTCTGAGTACTAGGACAAGGGTAGTAGGGCTATAAGACAGCTGTTGTTTGGTACTACAGCTAGGGTTATAGCACTATCCAAGATCTGTTCCTGGGTTGTAGGGTTAAAGGCGCTGTGTATGTACAACCCCAAATCCCACAATAGGCATCCTCCCAGCTTTGATCACCTCTAAAATCCCACCACAGGCATCCCCAAAAAATGACACACTCCACAAAATTCCACCTCAACCCCCAGCAGTACACACACCCAATATCCCACCACAAGCATCCACACTTCCAAAATCGCACCACAGGCATCCCCCCAACATCGCACACACCTCAAACTCCCTCCAAAGGCATCTACACAGCATTATAGCCCCTAAAGTCCCACTGCAGGCATCCCCCAGCATAATACTCCCTCCAAATCCCATTGCAGGCATACCTACAGGATTATACACCCCCATAAATCCAATCACAGTCATCTTCCAGCATCACACCCTCTTCCCAAAAATTCCACCACCGACGTCCTCCACCCCCTTAATTGTTCACCCCTTAAAATCCTATCAGAAGCGTCCCCCGTGCATTGCTCACACCTCAAATCCCACCACACATATCATAGACCTCCAAAATTCCACTGCAGGCATACGCATAGCTTTGTGGATGCACAAAATCTCAGCACAGGCATCCCCCCGCATCAACACTCATCCCTACAACATCACGGCACCCCCAAAATCCCACCACAGGAGTCCTGACAGTATTGTATATCTTCAGTATCCCACTACAGACATCCATACAGCATGGAACCCCTCTAAATACCAACACAGGTATCCCCACAGCATTATAGACCCTTCATATCCCACCACAGGCATCCTCCAGCATTGTACAGCCCCCAAAACACACCAGAGGTGGTTCACCCACATTATAGACCCTACAAATACCACCAAAGACATGCCCCTGTGTTATAGCTCACCGAAATCCAAACACAGGCATCCACCCAGCATTATAAACACCCCTAAACCTCACCACAAGCATACTTAAACCAATATAGACCCACTTCCCTTGCCCTTTTTTACCTCTAGCTTCTCATTGATGCAGTAAATGAGAACTGAAGATGGGGCGCGCACGTCACATCTCTCATGAGTTCCATTCACGCCACTGAACGGCGTGCTGGTCTCTGGACTGGAAGGAGCCCATACATTCTAACATCTACCGTTTGTACTGCACATGGCAGCCTCTTTAGCACATGCGCAGTTCAAACTGGCGGAAATTTTTTAAAAATCACAAACAGTGCTTTTTTCTGCCAGGCGCTATGGACGGCAGAGAAAAGCACCCGGGTTTTACCAGCAAAATAGCTTGCGGGACACATAAAATGATGTGGCTGGCCAGATTTGGCCTGCAGGCCTTGAGATTGAAACCCTGTGTAGATTATACACCTTTTATGTAATGCTGACTGGTTCCCTCTTCCTGGTAGGCATTACCTGATTATTTTTTTGAGGGGTATGCCTGGGAGTAACATCACTTGCTTTTTACTTCCTTACCACTATAAAGCACAGTATGACTTCATTGCTTCTTCTTGACCTCATTATATCTTTTTTTCCAGAAAAAACAACTATTTTTATATCTTTTCAATTTAACTCAATCACTAGACGTTGTACTTCCTAGTCCTGCTCAGATTTATAGTCCATTAGGTTTTGAAACTGAACTCAGTGGACCTGTTCAATTTTTGTAGTCCTTGAGGCCTTACGTATGTGGTGTAGGTCAATATGTGTATATTTTGGTGTACAGATACCTGTATTAGCAAAATAAACTTTCAGTCGTATGGTCTAAAGATTTTTCAAGAAGGTGGTACAGTGCAGCCTGACCATGGTGCCTTACAATTTATTATTTCTTTTAATATCTTTATTTATTTTGCTTAAACATGGTGGAGAATCACAGAGAGGGATAAAAATCCAAACATTATTATTATTTATTATTATAGCGCCATTTATTCCATGGCGCTTTACATGTGAAGAGTGGTACATAATAGGGACAAGTAGAATAATAATAAACAATACAAGGCACATACAGGTACAGGAGGAGAGAGGACCCTGCCCTTGAGAGCTCACAGTCTACAGGGGATGGGTGAGGATACAGTAGGTGAGGGTAGAGATGGTCGTGCAGTGCTATAGTGGACTGAGGGTTACTGCAGGTTGTAGGCGTTGTCGGAAGAGGTGGGTCTTCAGGTTCCTTTTGAAGCTTGTCAACGTAGGTGAGAGTCTGATATGTTGTGGCAGAGCATTCCAGAGTATGGGGGAGGCACGGGAGAAATCTTGGATGAGATGGTGGCAAGAGGAGATGAGAGGGGAGTAGAGAAGGAGATCTTGTGTGGATCGGAGGTTACGTGCAGGTAAGTAGCTGGAGACTAGGTCACAGATGTAGGGAGGAGACACGTTGTGGATCAGACACATTGACAAGCCTTCAGCTCTTGTAGCACAATGAAAAAAAGAGATTATATCAGGATATAAAATGAATATGATATTACACAATTGTGAACTGGAAAGTGCTTGATTTATTGTAAAAATTCCGGGCCTGCTTTGGGATATTCAATTGATTATGCTTATGATTATGACAATTCAATGATTCATAATTATGAAGCAAAAGAAAAAGACAGTTTACTAAAGAAACCAACCTGGGAGAAAAGAATCAAAGACAGTAAGAGAGGCACCAAAGAGGTTGAACAAAAACAGGAAAAAAATGTAAGGGAGTGGAGTGGGAGTGGGAAGGGTATGGGGAAGGATAATGCAATGATGATGAAGGATGCTATAACAGCCATAAGACTGAGTTGATATTTACAGTTATAATCTGTTTAAAATGGAAACCTGTAAATTGAAAAACTGGATTTGTTTCAAACTGATAAAAGCGTATTTTCAGAATGAGTGCGATCCAACAGGTGCAAAGGCTAGGTGCAGGCGGGTGTTTTATTTCTCATCCGAAAATTAGATCAATTATGCTAATCACACTCTGATCAGAGTCTGTGTGTTCCAGTTCTCTCTGATGTGCAGTCAGTCCATGAAAATTGGACTATCATCCAAGTGTGGTCCGATTTTTTTTTTTTTTTCCACAGACCCATTGACTTGCATGGCCAAGTGCGATCCAATTTACGAAGCCAACTCAGGCTTGTGCACAGCCCAATAGAATAACATTGGTCCTAGTTCAATCCAGTGTTTTGTCGGATCGCACTCAGACTTAAGCAGGCTTTACACGCTGCGACATCGCTAGCAATTGCTAATGATGTCGAGCGCGATAGCACCCGCCCCCGTCGTACGGCCTATATATGGTGATCGCTGCCGTAGCGAACATTACCGCTATGGCAGCGTCACACGCACATACCTGCTCTGCGACGTCGCTCTGGCCGGCGAACCGCCTCCTTTCTAAGGGGGCGGGTCATGCGGCGTCACAGCGACGTCACACGGCAGCTGTCCAATAGAAGCGGAGGGGCGGAGATGAGCGGGACGTAAACATGCCGCCCACCTCCTTCCTTCCGCATTGCTGGTGGAGGCAGGTAAGGAGATGTTTGTCGCTCCTGCGGTGTCACACACAGCGATGTGTGGTGCCGCAGGAACGAGAAACAACATTTCTAAAAAGCAGAAAACGATTTTTTATTTCAGGACGACCTCTCCACGGCAAACTATTTTGCCCTCTTTTTCGATCGTTTCAGATCGCTCTTAAGTTTTGCACACTGCGATATCGTTAATGATGCCGGATTTATGACAGCACAGACTTGGTGGTCATGTAATTGCCAAGTTCTACAGGACCATTTATGCTTCTGTTCTCTACATAATGATCACTGAGTTCTCTGTAGCCAGCAATGGAGAAGACAGGAGCGGTAATAAACCGCTTCTGTCTGCCACCTGGAAAGAAAACCCAGCTGTGTCAGCTAGAAACTGGACCTAGTTCTGCTTGATAGCAGCAGTTTTAATCTTGCACTGTAAATTTACAATAGTGAAGGATTAAAGCCTCGAACAAGCTTCGCACTTGGTTATCTGTTTAAAAAGCCTTGATGTTAAAAATTTCTGTTTTTACTGAATATCATTGTTTAGAATAGTGCTGTCAACTGTGCTATTCAAACAAAAGTACCTAGCAAGAAAATATTTTTAACTGCAAACATATATACATTTGTGCTTCCAGTTTTGGTATAGTTCAGATATTATAGTTTTAAGCCTCTTTATATGCAACTGGAACTAACATGTAAGATGGCATAATGTGGAAAAGCATGTAAATCTACTGATCTTTAACTTTAGGGTACGGTTCCACATGCGTTTTACACGGACGAGTGTGATCCGATAAAACATTGGATTGCTCTCACTCTAGTGCAAAACTATGGGGCAGTGTCCATCTGCGATTTATTTCTCATGCCGTAGCGGCATGCAGAATGATTCGCAGCATGATGCATTTGGAAGTGAGTCTCGGCTCACACCCCCACCATACATGTCTATGGGAGCGTGTGAAACATCACACTGCACTCTCATGTCATCCGAGTGCAGTGCGATATACGCAGAGACAGGCAGCGGAGGAGAGGGAGGAAGTGTTATCTCAATCTTCTCTGCAGCTGTGATACGATCGCAAGATCGCATCACAATCGCATGACCCTCGGCTGACGCTCGCAGCAGAGGGTCATTAACATAAAGATGTATAGGACCACGTGTCAGTGAAACCATTTTATGGAGGCAGCCTGGTGTCTGATGGCTTTTCCCAGAAATGTCCCGCAAGTTTTTGTGCAAACTGCCCCAAAATTATTTTGCAATTAGCGTAATAAAATTTCACCTAATGTTTTAAGTTTGTGGTCAGGCAGCCGTCCTACAAAAAAAGAAGTGACAACCCTTTAATTGTATTTCTTGTACTTCTCTGTGAGACGCACTGAGCAATGTACACTATGTTCCTTAAGGTTTATACCCAATTGTTTGTATTCTTGCAGAAAGTCATTCAGTTAGGCTATGTGCCCACGCTGCGGATTTTGCGCGGATTTTGCCGCGGATTTGCCACGGATTTACCGCGGATTTTCCGAAAATCTGCAGCAGCAGCACTTCCAAGCCATTTCAATGGCATTTTGGAAATGCTGTGTCCATGCTGCGGATTTTTCCGCGGCGGATTTGCCGCGGATTTTGATCCGGAAAAATCTGCAGCATGTCAATTATTGTTGCGGATTTTGGTGCGGATTTTGGGTATAGAATGGGGAAAAAAAAAATCCGCATCAAAATCCGCGGCAAATTCGTGGTAATCCGCGGTAAATCCGTGGCAAATCCGCGGCAAAAAAAAGGTGTGGATTTGACGCGAAAGTCGCGGATTTTCATGCAGAAAAATCCGTAGGTACATTCTACCGTGAACACATAGCCTTAATGGAAAAGTGGGTTAAGTCAGTCAGTGTGATCAATATCTTTCCAGCACATTAAGCAGAGTACAGTCTAGGCTATAGCTATGTACTAGTGTGTGCTACAGTACCACAGACACAGCCGCATTACCACTGGAGCTCTGCACGCCTGCATGTTTGCACTATTGTAAATGACTTTCAAGGAGCGCGGTGACCCAGGAGAGAATAATTGCATTTGTGGTGTTTTCTTGATCCTATTTTTCAGCTGGATCCTGGGAAATCGTTACCTTCTCCAAATGATTTGAAAAGAAAAATTCTCATCAAAAACAAGCGTCTAAAGGCTGAAGTGGAAAAAAGTATGTGCTCATATATACTTCTGGTATTCTTTCCATTGCTACATAGATTACTATGCCACGCTATTTGTGTGGTTAAATTGGTTCATAGTTCTGCAATACCAGTGGACATCACCGGTATCAATAGAAGTGACACTAATTAATTATGTTTTACTAAAAATGCAAAATCCACACTAAAGCATAGTTTCTGTTTGACTTAGAGAGGTTGTCCACTACTTGAACATTGATGACCTATCCTTAAGATAGGTTATCAATGTCTAATCTGCTGGGGTCTAAAACGCCCACCCCCGCCGATCAACAGGTGGCCGGAAATGCTAAGTTCTGGAGCTGCTGTCTTCTGATAATGGCCATGGCCGGGTTCTGCACATTATTATCATTTATTATAGCGCCATTTATTCCATGGCGCTTTACATGTGAAAAGGGGTATACATAATAAAAGCAAGTACAATAATCACAAACAATACAAGACACAGACTGGTACAGGAGAAGTAAGGACCCTGCCTGCAAGGGCTCATAGTCTACACATCCGCCTCCTATGGCTTTCAATTTTTTGTGGATTGAGTTGAAGCTTTTATTGGGAACATTTTCTATAATATTTTGGACCACATTTATCCTGTGCTCTATGCTGAGCGCTTACATCGATGTTTATGTGTAAACCTCTGAAATTTGTGATTCAGATGAAACCCCTAACAGAAGATATCCTATGGTGAGGCAGAAGGAGTCATATTGGACTGTGCATGCCTATGATCCGGCGGTGTCCATCTTTTCAGTGGTGCATAAAGTGCAGTCAACCAGTTTTGCTAAAAAATGCAAAATCCACACTAAAGCATAGTTTCTGTTTGACTTAGAGAGGTTGTCCACTCCTTTAACATTGATGACCTATCCTTAAGATAGGTTATCAATGTCTAATCTGCTGGGGTCTAAAACGCCCACCCCTGCCGATCAGCTGTGTTCAGTTCCGGCAGCGGGTGGCCGGAAATGCTAAGTCCTGGAGCTGCTGTCTTCTGATAATGGCCATGGCCGGGTTCTGCACAATATTATAATTTATTATTATAGCGCCATTTATTCCATGGCGCTTTACATGTGAAAAGGGGTATACATAATAAAAGCAAGTACAATAATCACAAACAATACAAGACACAGACTGGTACAGGAGAAGTAAGGACCCTGCCTGCAAGGGCTCATAGTCTACACATCCGCCTCCTATGGCTTTCAATTTTTTGTGGATTGAGTTGAAGCTTTTATTGGGAACATTTTCTATAATATTTTGGACAACATTTATCCTGTGCTCTATGCTGAGCGCTTACATCGATGTTTATGTGTAAATCTCTGAAATTTGTGATTCAGATGAAACCCCTTACAGAAGATATCCTATGGTGAGGCAGAAGGAGTCATATTGGACTGTGTATGCCTATGATCCGGCGTTGTCCATCTTTTTAGTGGTGCATAAAGTGCAGTCAACCAGTTTTGTGCACTTCTGAAAAGGACATAGCTGAACAAATTCCAGACACAGTCCAGAGTAACTCTGCTGCCTCATTACAGTGAATGAATCCCTCAGGAGTTTCATCTGAACCCAGTCATTTGGAGATTTAGATGGAAACCGCAATGTAAGTGCTCAGTGTAGAGCATGGGATAAATGTGATCCAATATGTTATGTAAAATGTTCCCAATAAAAGTTTCAACTCAATCCACAAAAAAAAAAAAACAAGTCCCCACTCAGGTCTGTCATGGAAGTTTAATGGATTTTCACGTTACTGGTAACACAACGGCATTGGAAAAGCGCCATGATTCCCCCAATAGAAATCCAGCAAAACCTCCTCTCCCAAATCCAAATGCCCCCTCCTTTTGAGCTCTACAGTGAGCCTACACAATATTTATCCATGTTGGACATTACTGTAATGAATAGAGCTTAATTTGCAGCTTGCGTGTCTACAGAAGCACAAGCTGTGCACAATATACTGGGCACTACAATGTACTGGGCACTAAATGTTCTGAGCACTACAACATACTGGGCATTACAATGGCAGATTTGCAATTTTCACTCGGCAACATCCATTGCTACTTGTTTCTGGAAACACCCATGGAGTTAAAATCATCACTACACATGTTGATAAAAAAACATGGCGCTAAAACAATATTTTAGTGAAAAACAATAATTTATTTTTTCTTCATCACCCAACGGTATAACATTCTATGATGCACCTGTGGTATTAATTTGCTCACTACACCCCTAGATTAATTCATTAAGTAGTGTAGTTTGTAAAATGGTATGACTTATGGGGGGCTCTGCTGTTCTGGCACCCCAGAGCCTCGCCTAGTGTGACAAGGCACCCTCAAACCATTCTAGGAAAATCTGAACTCCATTGTGACGCTCCTTCCCTTCTGAGCTTTCCACTGTGCCTCAAAGGTCGTTTTCAACCACACATGAGGTATTGACATACTCAGGAGAAATTATATAACAAATTGTACAATTCGTTTTCTCCTATTACCCCTGTTGAAAATTAAAAACTTGAGGCCAAAGTAACGTTTTATTGGAAAACATGATAATTTTACCTTTACAGAGCCCAATGTTATAGAATTCAGTGCATAACCTGAGGGCTAAAAATGCTCACTACTCCCCTAAATGAATTCTGGAAGAGGTGTAGTTTCCAAAATGGGATCACTTGTAGGGGGTGTCTGCTGTTTTAGCATATCAGGGGTTTTTCATATGTTACATGGTGTCCACAATCTATTCCAGCCAAAATGGCACCCCAAAATTCAAATAGCGCTCCTTCCCGTCCAAGCCTCGTTGTATGCCCAAACAGTAGTTTTATCCCACACATGGGGTATTGGCGTAGTCAGAAGAAATTCTACAACAAATTTTACCTTCCATTCTCTCCTGTTACCCTTATGAAAATCAAAAAATATCTATTCTATCTAACTATATCTTTATTTTATTTTTTTTTGTGTGTTTGTATATGTTTATGTGTATTGGGCCGTTCAACTCTTTGCTTTGGGAAACATACTGTTTGTTCTGCTGCCTGTGTTTCAACCATCTTATTGAATAATTTATTTGTGTAGATATGTTTTTTGGTGCGTTTGCGTTGCATAAACTTTTTTTGGCCGTTTGAATATATTTATGTCACATATTCTCATTTGCTAGGTTATACTATATAAGCAATAGAAAATTAGCGTCAAGCATAAATGGTAAAGGCTGAACTAAGCAAAACGAAACCTACTTTTGAGTTCTATTACCATTGGCTGTCTACATTGTCGGTCAGTCACTTAAATATTGGATGCTGATGGAAACTATATAATATTTTTCTTTATTTTACTATGTGGCCATATACAATTATCATTTTTGTCAACAGAACAACTGGAGGCTTTAAAAAGTGTGATGGAGGCCGGGGAGACAGTGGCTCCTGCTAGTATCCTTGAAGATGACATCGAGGAAGAAACTGAAAATGGTATAAATACATTAAATTGTGTGAAAAAAATTTTTTACGTTTTTTTGTGTTGTATACATGCTTCTTGTGTTTTATAGTGCTCTGACACTAAAGGATTTGGGCCGTCACAATGTCTGCCCAATTCCCTATAAGGCTACTTTCACACATCCGGTTTGAGCAGTGCGGCTCAATCCGGCTGTGAAACCTATGCAACGGATGCGGCGAAAACACCGTATCCTTTGCATGTTTTTACATGCGGCCCGTCCGTTTTTTTCCGGTTGCGGCACGCTACTGAGCATGCGCAGTGGAAGAAACCGCATGCGGCGGTCAGATGCGTTTTTTTCTGCATCGCGCCGCATCCGGCGTCCATAAGCATGCATTGAAAAATGTGCCGCAGCGGCCGGATGCGGCGCGATGCGTTTTTTTTGACGGAGCAAAAAACGTTGCGGGCAGCGTTCCATCCAGCCGCGGCATCGGCTAAATCTGCCACATGCGGCAAAAACCGGACCGAACGCAAGCCCATGCGGCACAATACGGCACTAATGTAAGTCTATGCAAAAAAACCCGCAACCGGCAGCAAAAAAAACGGTTGCGGTTTTTCTGCAGAGCGTCGTATTGTGCCGCAGAACAAAAACCGGATGTGTGAAAGTAGCCTAAGTGACAGGAGGCTGAAATGATTCAATTTCTGTCCCAAAAAAATGCTGAACACAACACTGAAAGTCAGCTTAGTGTTTTGCAATAATATCTGCAAGCAGAAAGCTTCTATGTTGTATTCGGCCATTGCAATGAAAGCTTGTCATTGCTGGATGACGTCAGGGGCTTTCAAAAGTCTGATGGGGAGATGGGACATGATTTGTATCCTCTCACCAATCCTATTCATGGGTTGAACTCGATGGACTTAAGTCTGCCTTCAACCTTAAACACTATGAAACTATTTGAGCCGATCCCTGGTAATAGTGATCCAATGGTCAACCGCAGGCATCAGAGCTCTATTATCTGAAATCGGCACACAGAGGAAAGCTGGGATGCCATCCCAGCTTCTTCCTGAAACAAGAAAAAAATAAATTAAAAATAAATAAAAATAGTAAAACGTTTAAAAAAAAAAGGATAAATTACAGATAAAATTATAATGAAAGCAAATCTGTCATCAGGTTTTTGCTACCTCATCTGAGAGCAGCTTGATGTAGAGGCAGAGACCCTGAATCCAACGATGTATTACTTAGTTTACTGGGTGCTGCAGTTCTGACACAATCAGAGTTTTTTTTAGATTTAGCATGTAGTAGAGCTGAAAAAAGGTAACCCCGCCCACCTCAGGCTCTCTGTGTGCTATATTTATTGACAGTGAAGTGCTTATCAAAAGAGGCGGGATTGTCGGACTAAAATGCACAAGGTAATGTAGTCCAAGCAATGATCAGACCCTGGTGCTAAAACAATCACTGCAAGTAAACAACAGCATGGAACTTGATAAGAGAAGCTATGTTGAATTCTGTTTGAACCCCTGCCTCATCCTGTCTTCAGATTGCATAGCAACAACCTGCTGACAGATTCCCTGGAAAAAAGTACGGTGACTGTTTTTGGTGCATTTAGGATCTGCGAGAGGAATACCAAGGATAAATATGACTTTCAAGATTTGAAAACTATTTGTGGAATTTAAAAAAAATATTATTCCCTGGAATATTCCTTTAAGTAATGTCTTCGTTCTTCTATATCAGCTGATCAGGAGGAGGAAGCACACCCTGAATATAAGTTTGGAAGTGAGCTCTCAGCTGACGACCTGAGCCAAAAAGAGACTGCAGCCAACAGCGCAAAAAAGGTAATATTCATTTCTTTGTGTTTTTATTTTTTTTTATTGCAGTGCAGTCACACAAATAAAACCTGGTTATAGCTGGATGACCCATTCTGTCCACGCTGCGGAAAATGCGCGGATTTTGCCGCGGATTTCTCGCGGAAAAGCCGCGGATTTCCCAAAAATCTGCAGCTCAGGCACTTCCTAGCCATTTCTATGGCATTTTGGAAATGCTGTGCCCATGCTGCGGATTTTTCCGCAGCGGATTTTGTGCGGATTTTGATCCGGAAAAATCTGCAACATGTCAATTATTGTTGCGGATTTTCATCCGGATTTTGGCTTTAAAATTGGGGAAAAAAAAAAATCCTCACCAAAATCCGCATCAAATCCGCGGTAAATCCGCGGCAAATCCGCGCCTTTGAAAAGGTGCGGATTTTGCGGGAAAGCCGCGGATTTTGATGCAGAAAAATCCGCAGCTACATTCTCCCGTGGACACATAGCCTAATGGGAAATTTGTAGACGGAATAATTTGTTTCCCTCTTTCACACAGTAGATTTACTTGTTGCAAAGGTATCCAGATTACTATATGGCGTATATAGTGTTCTATCCTAGACAAGGGCCAAGGATTAGTGATCAGCGAGCACCAAGATACTCGAGTGCTCGGGACTCGAATCAAGCAGGAAGATGCTCAGAAGGGCTCGATTTGAATAACAAGTTGTGATTACTGTCACAAGGTGGCACTAGGTACTACTAGTATGCAGTAAATGGAGAGTTAGTCAGACAGACCGGGATCATAAACCAGGAAGGTACAACAGTACATGGGGGCAGACAGACGAGGTTGAGATACAAGCCAAAGGTCAGGTTTCCAGGAGAGTACGTACAAAATACAGGGAGCAGGCGAAGACAGAAGTCCGAGGTCAGAAGCCAGGAAGTCAAAACGGAAACAGGGGAGGACAGGCAGAGACGGGTAAACAACAGTACGGAGTCGGGAGACCAAGATCTGAACACTGCGCACCACGGGAGCCAACAGCACAGCTGTAAACAGGAAGTATGACTGGCGGCATCCCGAGCTACCACGCTCCCTAATGAGGCAGAGCAATCACCAGGAACGAGAAGCATCTGCGAAAGCACCTCCCAGGACAGCGTGAAACCCAGTGCTGTGAAACAACCAGCAGAGCATTCATCCTGCAAAATGCTCTGCTCCATAGGCGACATACAGTTAGGTCCAGAAATATTTGGACAGTGACACAAGTTTTGTTATTTTAGCTGTTTATAAAAACATGTTCAGAAATACAATTATATATATAATATGGGCTGAAAGTGCACACTCCCAGCTGCAATATGAGAGTTTTCACATCCAAATCGGAGAAAGGGTTTAGGAATCATAGCTCTGTAATGCATAGCCTCCTCTTTTTCAAGGGACCAAAAGTAATTGGACAAGGGACTCTAAGGGCTGCAATTAACTCTGAAGGCGTCTCCCTCGTTAACCTGTAATCAATGAAGTAGTTAAAAGGTCTGGGGTTGATTACAGGTGTGTGGTTTTGCATTTGGAAGCTGTTGCTGTGACCAGACAAAATGCGGTCTAAGGAACTCTCAATTGAGGTGAAGCAGAACATCCTGAGGCTGAAAAAAAAGAAAAAATCTATCAGAGATATAGCAGACATGCTTGGAGTTTAAAATCAACAGTCAGGTACATTCTGAGAAAAAAGGAATTGACTGGTAAGCTTGGGAACTCAAAAAGGCCTGGGCGTCCATGGATGACAACAGTGGTGGATGATCGCCGCATACTTTCTTTGGTGAAGAAGAACCCGTTCACAACATCAACTGAAGTCCAGAACACTCTCAGTGAAGTAGGTGTAGCTGTCTCTAAGTCAACAGTAAAGAGAAGACTCCATGAAAGTAAATACAAAGGGTTCACATCTAGATGCAAACCATTCATCAATTCCAAAAATAGACAGGCCATAGTTAAATTTGCTGAAAAACACCTCATGAAGCCAGCTCAGTTCTGGAAAAGTATTCTATGGACAGATAAGACAAAGATCAACCTGTACCAGAATGATGGGAAGAAAAAAGTTTGGAGAAGAAAGGGAACGGCACATGATCCAAGGCACACCACATCCTCTGTAAAACATGGTGGAGGCAACGTGATGGCATGGGCATGCATGGCTTTCAATGGCACTAGGTCACTTGTGTTTATTGATGACATAACAGCAGACAAGAGTAGCCGGATGAATTCTGAAGTGTACCGGGATATACTTTCAGCCCAGATTCAGCCAAATGCCGCAAAGTTGATCGGACGACGCTTCATAGTACAGATGGACAATGACCCCAAGCATACAGCCAAAGCTACCCAGGAGTTCATGAGTGCTAAAAAGTGGAACATTCTGCAGTGGCCAAGTCAATCACCAGATCTTAACCCAATTGAGCATGCATTTCACTTGCTCAAATCCAGACTTAAGACGGAAAGACCCACAAACAAGCAAGACGTGAAGGCTGCGGCTGTAAAGGCCTGGCAAAGCATTAAGAAGGAGGAAACCAGCGTTTGGTGATGTCCATGGGTTCCAGACTTAAGGCAGTGATTGCCTCCAAAGGATTCGCAACAAAATATTGAAAATAAAAATATTTTGTTTGGGTTTGGTTTATTTGTCCAATTACTTTTGACCTCCTAAAATGTGGAGTGTTTGTAAAGAAATGTGTACAATTCCTACAATTTCTATCAGATATTTTTGTTCAAACCTTCAAATTAAACGTTACAATCTGCACTTGAATTCTGTTGTAGAGGTTTCATTTCAAATCCAATGTGGTGGCATGCAGAGCCCAACTCACGAAAATTGTGTCACTGTCCAAATATTTCTGGACCTAACTGTATATGCATTTTATTTGTGGATTTTCCCCATAGACTTAAATGGAATGCGAAAAATCTATAGATAAAAAGCAAACCTTCATTTTTATTGCTCAGTGGAAACGCAAAAAAAAAGGAATTAAACTGCACGTGTGTTTAACAATGAAGTTTTATCAAAGGGAAAAAATAGGTGGAATCCAAAACAAAGGAGTTTTACTTAAAATATGGCCAACAAGAGACAAAAACCACAGCAGTAAGAACGCAATAAAAAAAATCATACTCAAAACACAATAAAAAAAATGTAAGTAATCTTAGCTTACTTGTACAAAAAATTTGCAGCATTAAAATCACACCAAATCTTCATCGTGGAGACTAAAGGGGGCGTTACACACTGCAATATCGTTAGTGAATTATCGTCGGGGTCACGGTGTTTGTGACGCACATCATTAACGATATCACAGTGTGTGACAAGTACGAGCGACCTTAAACGATCGCAAAAGCGGTCAAAATCGTTTTCCGCAGAGAGGTCGTCATGAAAACAAAAATCGTTCTCTGCTTATTAGCGATGTTGTTTGTCGTTCCTGCGGCACCACACATCGCTGTGTGTGACACCGCAGGAATGACGAACATCTCCTTACCTGCGTCCACCGGCAATGAGGAAGGAAGAAGGTGGGCGGCATGTTCCGGCCGCTCATCTCCGCCCCTCCGCTTTTATTGGACGCCTGCTGTGTGACGTCGCTATGACGTCGCACGAACCGCCCCCTTAGAAAGGAGGCGGTTCGCCGGCCAGAGCGACGTCGCAGGCCAGGTAAGTCCGTGTGACGGGTGTTAGCGAGGTTGTGCGCCACGGGCAGCGATTTGCCCATGTCGCACAACCGACGGGGGCGGGTACGATCGCTTGCGAACTCGCTAGCGAGATCGCAGCGTGTAAAGTACCCTTTAGCCTAAATGGCCTGATATCACCAGATGTATCGCAATCAGACATACAATGACACAAAATTACAGCTCCCATACGGATAGTTGTCGCCATCAGATGGATCCAGACTTTCTTGTTTCCTCATACTTACTATACAGACAAAAAATAAGAAATAGCTCATCGCGTTCTCAGGCAATTTCCTCTGTGGTACTGATCGTAAGTGTATTTGTTTCTTTTTTAGGTAGTTGAAGATCCTGAGCAAGATAACAATAACAAAAAGGTGGGAATTCGACATCTGTGCGTGATCATCCACTTTTTTTTTTTTCAAAGGAAGCCCTTACATATTTAATAAACCTCAAATTAAATGGCCAACTTTAATCCTAGTCACCAATTCTTAACTGGTTTGGAAAAATGACCAATAGCTTGTCATCGCTCCAGACACCGGTTGGGCATGTTGGATTTTTTCAGGCCCATGATTTGCACTGCCTTTACTACTGGCTTATGAATTCCATATTGGCTGCGGTGCTCTGTGATGTGTTTGGGGCTGTTCTTCAGCCAATTTTGATCAAATGTGCATGGATGTAAGGCTATGTCCGCACGTTGCTTTTTACCTGCTTTTTTGCTGCTTTTTCAACTGCAGCGTTTAATGCCAAAATGGTTGTGTTCTGCTTTTCAAGCAAAGTCTATGGGAATTTGTGTTTCTTGTCCGCACTATGCAGTTCAAACTGCAGCCTTTTTGTTGCAGAACTTTGGTCAAAAACTCAGCTTTGTAGTGCAAAACCCAAATGGCAAAAACAATTGACATGTCAATTGTTTTTGCCATTTGGGTTTTGCACTGCAAAGCTGAGTTTTTGACCAAAGTTCTGCAACAAAAAGGCTGCAGTTTGAACTGCATAGTGCGGACAAGAAACCCAAATTCCCATAGACTTTGCTTGAAAAACAGAACACAACCATTTTGGCATTAAACGCTGCAGTTGAAAAAGCAGCAAAAAAGCAGGTAAAAAGCAGGTAAAAAGCAACGTGCGGACATAGCCTAAGACTTAAAGACATTGAGCTCATTGGCACAGGACCTTTTTATGGAATGCCTGACAATCAACTGATGTTGTTGAATCACTTGTCATGTAATACTGTCATGAGATTATGGGATAGCGGGGAACTGGGGCTCCTAAACTGACCCTCAAGCTAGGGCGCCGTATACTACTTTTGATGGTAGAGAGGCCTAACTCTCCTTCCTGATCCTGACCAGTCCTGATCTGTTCCCCCCCCCTCCCCCAGGGAGGGACGGGACAGGAGTGTGTAGAAATGTACAGATAAAGACAGACAAGGGAACACCAGAACGCTGACATACACACACACATACACACATACACACACACACACACACACACACACACTAAGGCCTCTGCCACACTCACGTGAAATTCACGCACGTGCCGAGAGACACGTATTTCCCCTGCGTGTTGCGTGCAGGTAAGTACGTGTCTCTGGTACGTGCGGGACACATGTGTTCTACGTGTGCTATCCGCGATTAATTATCATACTCACCTGGTCCTTCCTGATGTCCGCAGTGCTGTCCGTGGTGCTGATCCTCGGTCTCCAGCCCTCCCGTCTCCCCGCTGCTGCTGCTGCCAGGCAGTGAAGTGAATATTCAATGAGAATAATGAGCGGCGGTCGGCAGCAAGAGGCAGCAGCGGCAGAGACAGGAGGGCTGGAGAAGGTGAGTAAATGTTTTTTTTTTTTCACTGACATGTGTGTTTTCTCCGGCGCATGTCACACGGGACAGCATCCACACTACACCCGTGTGGTACGGGTGCGGGCCGTGTGACACCTGTGCTGCGGGAGAAAACACTGACATGTCAGCGCTATGAAAAACGCACACATGTACAAACGCACACGGACACACATTCCGTGTGGTTTTACGTGTGTGTGCCTGCTACAATAGGGTAGCATTGGTTAACGTGTCTCCGTGCCGCTGGTACATGTAAAAAATGACAAACACGTGCCGGCGGCACGGATGTGTGTCACAGGCCTAAGACAGTAAGAGATTCAGGAGGAAAAACAAGAGCAGGAAGGAAGCTACAAAACAACATGGCTAAACTCCACAACCGCACCAAGTAATAGGCACAACTAAAGCACAACTTTCACCAGAGAGTCTGGGACACCACACCTCACAGGCCAACATAGAATAAACTATAGCTGACATGGGTAGAAGGATTCAGCCAGCATAAATAGGAGGGGAGCAGATGAAATAGCCACAACATTTGATTAACGGAGCAAGCAGACTCGCAGAGATTAACTCCTGCTAGCCTGCCTATGATTCTGCGCACAGCAGTTCGACGCCCAAGTCTGCCTGGGTTGATCACAGACACCAGAGAAACCAACGTGCGGAGTTTCAAAATCTGGAATCTGAACAAAGCCCAATGCCACCATGACAGTCAGCAAAATTTGTGCAAAAGACCGTGTGACAAATACATGTAGACACTGCTTCTACTTTTTGACTCTGGTTGGACTCTGTGCTAATGAAGTGTGTGCCCAAAACGACATATATAGAATCTTCAAATATGAGAACAAATTATACAAAAATTGCTGCTGATAAAACATAAGAAATATATAACAATATATAACATGAAGAGTTTTCCAGAACTCAAATTAGCAAATAATTGCTGCATATATTTGAGTTTAGAATTATTAGATTATGGATGACATTAACCTGCTCTGTTTGCACTTCAGGCAGGAGCTGTGCGCTTGTATTGTCTGAGTTTCACACTGTTTGGAGGTCTTTAAAGCAATTGGTGGCAGTCTCAGAATCAGGACTCCGACCATTCTGCAAGCATTTAAAGAGACTTCCACATATGAAAAAACTTCCTGACAGTTTAGTTACTCTTTAACTACTTCTGGACCACCCATAGACTTTATACGTCCAGGTGGTCCACACTATACCTTGCACTGACGTTCTAAAACATCAATGCAGAGTAAGCAGGAGACTGCAGCTGTGGGGGAGGGAAGCTGCTGTCAGACACAGCCAGACTTCCCAGAGAGAAGGTAAAGCTGTCTTCACTAAACACAGATTTCATTTTTGAATTGAGAGTTAAAGACCAGTCCAGGAGGAGAAAGAAACAGATTTCTCTGATATATATATACATATATATATATATATATATATATATATATATATATATATATATAGGTATATGGCCATTTTTCTACAATTTATTTATTAAATAAAAATTAAAATGATGGTTACACTGTAATCTACCCCTAGCATCAAAGTCACCCAATCAGCTGCCCTTGTTAAACCCTAATGTAATCTGCCCAGCAGCGGAGTAAACAGCAATTTTAGGCCTCTTTCACACGTCAGTGATTCTGGTACGTTTGTGCTTTTTTTTAAACGTACCAGAATCACTGACATACGCAGACCCATTATAATGAATGGGTCTGCTCACACGTCAGTGATTTTTCACTGCACGTGTCTCCATGCAGCGTACCCGCGTGTGCGTGATTGCTGCACGGAGACATGTCCATTTTTTTCTGGCATCACTGATGTCCCACGGACCACGCAGTGGTGTGGTCCGTGAAACACGTGCCAGAAAAAAACGTGCATTTAAAATAATAAACATTTTAACTCACCCGGCGTCCAGCGATGTCCTCTGCAGCCCGTGCAGCCTGCTGCTTCTAAGCCGGCTGATTACTGTCGCGCATATTCATTATGCGCGACACAGCTGACCCAGAAGCAGCTGCTGCAGGTGTCACCGCCGGCCGGATGCTGCACCGCGGGAGGATTCAGCACCATGGAGAGCGGGAGCGCGCACAGGTGAGTTAATCTCTAAGTGCAATCACGGGCCACGGAGAACGGAGCCCAGATTGCACTTAGACAACCCACGTGTGCCGAGATTCACGGCACACGCAGGGACATGTGTGTGTTTTACACGCCAGTGAAAAACGTCTGTGTTTTTCACTGACGTGTGAAACGGGCCTTAGGCAGAGAATTTTCCTCCCAAAAACTACCCTAAAGCATAAAATAGGAATCCACATGGTAAAATATTCTAAAGTGCTCCAGGTAAAAGTAAGAAAAAACACTCGCCTCCCAACTCGGCGTTATTATACTGATGTCAGCTCTGTGTCTTCCAGCAGTCGTATGACATTGCTATGACCACTGCAGCCAATCACCAGCCTTCACACTTCTGCCAGTTTGGGAGATGAGTGCTTTTTTTTTCATCTGTTGATACTTCAGCATTTAACAAGTGGTTCTCCAGTATTGGACAATCCCTTTAAATAGTTTTAGTATTGTCATAGGTACATTACATTACTACATGTGGGTATCCAAAGCCAGGTATATTCCTATCTACACATGTAGTTTCCACTTTCAAAATTAATTAGGATGAGAAGATGGGGAACAAAATGTCTCCATCTTCTTCATTGTGTCCATGCGTGGAAATTGGACTGTACTCCGATGTCATCCGACTGCAGTCCGATGTTTTACACACACTCATTGCCAAGCGTGATCTGAATATCGGATCAAACTCACACATGCAGCAACATATTCTTTGGATACACACTGTCCAAGGAAAAAATCTGACATGAGCGGCACCGTAGACTAATATTGGTCCGAGTGTGATGCTTTGCCGGATCGCACTTGGAGTGAAAATACAGCCGTCCGCCCCTGCCATAAGGAAGAGGAAATTATAAGATTGGACTGTTATTCATTGTAGAGGTTGACTATGTGAATATGAGTCTTGTATGGAGCAAGATACATGAACATGTTAGCAGGAATGATGATGGGGTACACCTTATGTCATTGTAGGGCGCAATAACAGCAGATGATGAACAAGCATGGATGGCGAATTACAAGTATGTAGGCGCCACGACCAACATACATCCGTTTTTATCCACAATGATCAACTATGCGCAGCCAGTAAAATTTCAAGGTTTCAAGGTGGCAGAAGGTAAGAAAAAAGTTACATCCTGTATATTTTTGTATATAAGATGTTTCCAGGAGAAAGAGCGTCATAGAGAGGGGGCACTTCTGTAAAATTGTCATCGGAAATCCCCCTTATTCTTCATTCATGAATGAAAATGTCGCAGCTCTGTGACCTGGAGACGAATAAATGCAGGAGGTTTTAGCATTATAAAGGGCATATTTGTCCTACTGTCCTGGTGCGTGGACAGCCGGGGCAGGGTGGCAGCTGTACACAGTCCCCGCTCCTATACACGGACACCAGGGGAAGCTCCGTTTTTCAGCTTCTGACACTTACAGTGATGCAATCAAAGTTTATAGTGAAGTATGAAAGGAAGACCCGATCCAATAGAGGGAATCCCTGTGATGGTATCGGGTCATGTACCTTGTATGTGTAGTGGTGATATAGGGAGAAACTGCCCTGATGGATACGGCACACAACTTACACCAACTCACCCATAGGCAACAAAACTTTGCTCCACCCATTAAATCTTAATATTTAGCTCAGTATATTAAGAAGCGATATTCTCTCAAACACAAAAAAGAACAAGAGGCAGTGAACCTAATTGTGTTACAGTACTAGAGCTGCAGTTAGCAAAGGAGACACCAGATGGCACTATTTTCCCACTTTTCAGTAACAGCATGTATATTCATTGACTTACATGGTATTAACCCTAAGTTAGGCTGCTTTCACACATCAGTTTTTTACCATCAGGCACAATCCGGCAAAAACATGAAAAAACAGATCCGACGTCTATTACCGCCGAATCCGTTTTTTCCCCCATAGACTTTCATATTAGCGCCGGATTGTGCCGGATGGCCTTGCGTTTCATCCGTTTTTTGCCGGATCCGGCAAAATTTACTTGTTGACTTCAACATTTTTGTGTCCGGAAAAAAAAACGGATCGCGCCGGATCCAGCGCCGTACGGCGTGTTTAAATAATGGAAGCCTATGAATGCTGGATCCGGCGTAATGTGTCAAAAAAACGGATCTGGCCGCCAGATCTGTTTTTTTTTTAACTGAGTATGCTCAGTATCACACCGGATCTGTCAAAAAACTGAAGGCACTGATGGAAAAAACTGATGCAACTGATCCGTTTTTTCGCCGGATCCGTCGCATCAGTTTTTTTGCCGGATCATGCCTGATGCCAAAAAACTGACACGTGAAAGCAGCCTTAGGGTACTTTCACACCTCCGGTTTTTCTTCTGCGGCACAATCCGGCACTTTGCAGGAAAATCGCAACCGGTATTTTTTGCTGCCGGTTGCGATTTTCCTGCATAGACTTTAATTAGTGCCGCATTGTGCCGCATGGCCTTGCGTTCCATCCGGTTTTTGCCGCATGCGGCAGATTTAGCCGATGCGGCGGCCGGATGGAACGTTGCCTGGCACGTTTTTTCGTGCGGCAAAAAAAACCGCATCGCGCCGCATTCGGCCGATGCGGCGCATCTCTCAATGCATGCCTATGGCGGCCGGATGCGGCGCGATGCGGCAAATACCGCATCCGGCTGCCGCATGCGGTTTTTGCCACTGCGCATGCTCAGTAGCATGCCGCAAGCGGCAAAAACCGGGCGGGCCGCATGGGAAAAACTTATGCAAAGGATGCGGTGTTTTCACCGCATCCGTTGCATAGCTTGCACAGCCGGATTGAGCCGCACATCTCAAGCCGGATGTGTGAAAGTAGCCTAAGTCACTCCAAAATACTTACACTATTAGTCTCTAGACCTCGCTATGACATATGTTGTCGACGCCGTGTCTCACGATGGAGGAACGGGTGCTCCAGCTAGGGGACTACCGGAACGGACGGTTACCTACCTTCCATACTTGCGGAAATATGAGAAAAACAAACTCGGTGAGGTTCAATGGACCCCACGCAACTAATTAAAGGTTAATATCGCTGGGATTTATTTGAAATTGTGTCGTAAACCTATTGATGCATATTATTTTATTGCTCCATTCGTGTGTCTTAATAAACATTTGTGTTCTTCATATCATGTGTGTCCTTTACTCCATTGCTGTGGTGTAAACCGAGTGCAGCTTTGCCGCATTAACCCTTGATAAAGCCACAGCCGAGGTGAAACCTTTCAGGAAGGCTTTTAATTATTCAATGTTTTAAGTCCGTTAATGAGAGCCCTGCAATCATTAAATAATAAATTATTACAAATGACAACTGTAACCTACCAGCAATTTTACCATTGTTACGAGTCAGCCGCTGTTAACGACTAAGTAATTATCTTCCTTATAGTGACACCAGGAGATAATGGCGCACTGTGCAAAAACAACTGCACTCATTTTACTCTGTATCAGTGGAGCAAAGGACGTATATGACATGAAGGACACAAATGTATATTAATTAAGACACATGGAGGGAGTCCCAGCGATATTAATAAATGCTGCAAATAAAGGCCAATATTAGCTGTTACTAAACAGGCGTGATAATGGCGCCATCTGGTGTCTTCTTTTCTAAGTGCAGCTCTACCATTTTACACTTATATTGCACAATTAATTGGGCTCAGCAACATTTTTTTTTTTTTTTTTTACTTTTTCTTCTAATTAATTAAAGGTGAAATTTCAATGAGTGAAGGGAAGTTTTGGTAGTTTGGTTGGTTATTGTATTATCAGAGAGGCCATGGTCAACTAAAGATATATAAGGGTATACTTAGGTAAAAAATCCATACAAATAAAAAAAAGATGGAAGTTCCAATGAAAATGATTTGCTTTATTTGACATCCATTAAAATATCATCATGACTGGACAGTAAAACAAGATGTTGACATGTTTCGACCAGCCGCTCTTAATGCGGAGGTAGCAACTGTGTCATTGTGTGTCATTTATACAGAAACTAACATACTGGAACATACAAATATGCCAGCACATTAAGTAAAAAAAAAAAAAAAACCCTGGAGGAAAGTAAATAAATAAAAAAGAGATTTTTGAAAAAAATAGCACTAAATAAAATCAACAAATGTGAATGAACTTTATTAAAGGGGTTATCCGGCTTCTTTTGACTTTTTTTTTTTATTACCCTATTGGGCTACATTGGGGCAGGCAAGTAGATAGTGAGCACTTACCTGCCCTGCTGTCAGCCCCTCTCCCCCGGCTCAGAGTGGTCATGTGACCGCTCCTGCCGCGATTTTGCTGCTTCTGGTCATTTCATGTCAACATGGGCAGGACCATGTTGACATGCAAATCTGGAACAGCTTGTCGCCTCCGTGCTGGAAGGGTACAGTGCGATGAGCCCCGCCCCCCTTCCCTGCACCCCCCCACACATTTCCCCGCACCTCGTACTCTCCCCGCAACCTCCCCCTGCACTGCTCTGGGGTCCGTGACCTGGGGGAGGGGCCTGGCGGCGGCTGCTGTGTCACCGCCAGCACCAGGCCCCTGCTCAGGATCGCACATTCAAATGTACCGGCATCACAGATCACAGATGCTGGTACATTTGAAAGCGCTGATGAGAGGGAGCGCAGTGCTGCTTCTCATCACTGCCCGGCTGTCTGTGTCTGACAGTTCAGGACAGCGGTGACGTCACTACTGTGCTGATATGTCCAGAGCACAGACAGCGTGCGAACGTGCAGGAGCGGCGGGGACCGAGGACGGGTGAGTATATACTCCCTACATGTGTTCCCTATGGAGGTAGGGGGTGTCGGTGCAGAGCGCCGTATGTGTGTCTGTGTGTGTGTGTGTGTGCGTGCGGTGCAGAGCCATATGTGAGTGTGTGCGGTGCAGAGCCATATGTGTGTGTGTGCGGTGCAGAGCCATATGTGTGTGTGTGTGGTGCAGAGCCCTATGTGCGTGTGCGGTGCAGAGCCCTATGTGCGTGTGCGGTGCAGAGCCCTATGTCCGTGTGCGGTGCAGAGTCCTATGTGCAGTGCAGAGTCCGATGTGCGTGTGTGTGGTGCAGAACCATATGTGCGTGTGTGGTGTGCAGAGCCCTATGTGAGTGTGCGGTGCAGAGCCCTATGTTCGTGTGCGGTGCAGAGCTCTATGTGCGTGTGCGGTGCAGAGCCCTGTGTGCTTGTGCGGTGCAGAGCCCGATGTGCGTGTGCGGTGCAGAGCCCGATGTGCATGTGCGGTGCAGAGCCCGATGTGCGTGTGCGGTGCAGAGTCCGATATGCGTGTGCGGTGCAGAGTCCGATGTGCGTGTGCGGTGCAGAGTCCGATGTGCGTGTTTGGTGTGCAGAACCATATGTGCATGTGTGTGGTGTGCAGAGCCCTATGTGTGTGTGCGGTTCAGAGCCCTACGTGCGTGTGCGGTGCAGAGCCCTATGTGCGTGTGCAGTGCAGAGCCCTATGTGCGTGTGCGGTGCAGAGCCCGATGTCTGTATGCGGTGCAGAGCCCTATGTGCGTGTGCGGTGCAGAGCCCGATGTGCATGTGGGGTGCAGAGCCCGATGTGCGTGTGCGGTGCAGAGTCCGATATGCATGTGCGGTGCTGAGTCCGATGTGCGTGTGTGGTGCAGAACCATATGTGCGTGTGTGTGGTGTGCAGAGCCATATGTGCGTGTGTGTGGTGCAGAGCCATATATGTGTGTGTGTGGTGTGCAGAGCCATATGTGCGTGTGCGGTGCAGAGCCCGATGTGGTGGGGGGTGCAGAGCCTGATGTGGTGGGGGGTGCAGAGCCTGATGTGGGGCTGTTATTTGCAATGCTGTAGTGACAACAGGTCAGGTGCTGGGGAAGAATACTGACAGGGAATGTGTGGGCAGGGGGCGAGGCTGGACAGTGAGGCCGGGCGGTGCCAGCTCTGACTGAGGTTTGGCACAGGAAGTGGTCAGTTTGCTGGAGCTGAATGTAAACAAGAGCTGCAGAGAATAAAGGGTGAATTCAAGAGGAACAAAAGTTAGAAAACAAAAAATAACAATGTAGGGGTGTTTTATATGACAATACAGCACAGATTAGCTTAACAAAAATGTTTGCGTTTATGTCGCACAACTCCTTTAACTCTGTATTCCAAAACACTGAGCGTATAAACTTATCTATCATCATGACCTTAAAGGGATATTCCCATCCTATCCCAATATGTAATAGGTATAATAATAATAATGTTAGCAAATACCTCCAATTAGAAATGTAGTATGCTAATTTTTTTCGGATTATAAGACGCACTATTCCTCCCAAACATTTGGGATGAAAATTAGAGCTGCGTCTTATAAGCCAAATGTAGTTTACTGGGGGGTGGAGAATGGTCACAAGACCCAGGGTCAATGTTGCGGGCTGTGCTGCAGGCTGTGCTGCGGGCGGTGCGCTGTGCTGTGCTGCGGTCAGTACGCTTTGCTGCGGTTGGTGCACTGTGCTGTGAGCAGTGCATTGTGCTGTGTTGTGGGCAGTGAGCTGTGCTGCGGTCAATGCACTGTGCTGTGGGTGTTGCGCTGTGCTACGATCTGTGTGCTGTGCTGCGGGCAGTGCGCTATGCTGCGTGTGGCGCACTTGTGCTGCGCGCGGCACGCTGGGCTGCGGGTGGTGAGGCAGGAGCCACCATCCTGAAAATGTTGGTGGTGTGGGCTTCAAATAATGGCATGCAGAGTCAGCGTGTAGGCAGATAAACTTCTCGGCTCAAGATCTCATCTGTGCATGCGCTGCCTCCGGACCATTGATCTCCCAGTAGTAGACTTAAGGAAAATGGCGCCCGGAGGTGGCACGTGCGCAGAAGAGGGCTTGGCTTGTCTTTGAGCCGATAGCGCCATTTCTTTGAAGGCCGCACCACCAACAGTTTCTGGATGTTCCTCCTCCCTCACAGCGCCCGCAGCAAGCGAGCATCTGAGACACTCGCTTCACCGCCCACTGCATTGCCCTACTCCATCACCGCCCCTGCCTCCTGTGACCCCACTCCGCCACTGCTGCAACCCAAGCTACATCTTATAATCCGGTGCGTCTTATAAAACGAAACTTATGGTAGTTCTTCTGATTTCACTGTCACGTACCTCATGTTCAGGGCACTGCAGGGCCGTAGGTATCCATAGTTATGACCACAAGCAACATACTAAATGTGACTATATGCGTGATCGTAACCTCAAGTTCTGCAACTACACATTAGCATAGGTTCTTGAAGATGGGAATACCCCTTTAACAATCTGTCCTGTATATTAATAGCGTCATTTGTAATGATTGGTGCTATATGTAACAGAATTAAAAACTTTTATCAATCTACTAAAATAAAAATTTATATTAATTAGAAGTGACAACATGAGACCAAAACAACAAAACCTCATACAAGGAAAAAATTACCAAGTTATGGCTTCCTAAATGAAATAAGGAAAGTGGAAAAATATTATTCTCTTCCCAAGGGCATGAAAAGCCCAGTCCTCGAAGAAGGACTTAAAAGGGTTGTCTGGCCTTAATAAAAGTATACCATAGGCTTTACTGGCTTTAAATAAGTAACTGAGGAAGACTCACCTCCTCTTCCTCCATAGAGCCAGTGCAGATTGCTCCTGTGGTCTGCGCAGGCATCGGAAGCCATGATGTCACCGTTCTTCTGTCACATGACCATTCTCATTTGGATCCAGTGACAGCGGGTAACCTCAGTGACAGCTCAGCTGATCGCGCTACTCACCTCAGTTGCTGCATGGAGCTGACAGGAGCGGCGGTGTCTGCTGCAGCTCCGGTCACCTCCATGCAGCAGAGCTGGAAGCGACGCTGGACCATCCTGGATTACGCCGGACATGGAGGGCTTTTTGGGGCTTATTAAATTGGTGATGAGGGAATTTGTTAATGTTTTTTATTTCTAATAAATTATTTTTTCAGGTGTGTGTGTGTTTATTTACTGTAATTTACAGATTAATCATGGAAGGTAGACGCCTGACATGATTAATCTAGGATTTAGTGGCAGCCATGGGCTGCCATTAACTCCTTATTACCCCGATTTGCCAACGCACCAGGGTAAATCAGGAAGAGCCGGGTACAGTCCCAGAACTGTCGCATCTAATGTATGCGGCAATTCTGGGCGGCTGCTGACTGATATTGTTAGGCTGGGGGGCTCCCCATAACGTGGGGCTCCCCATCCTGAGAATACCAGCTTTCAGCTGTATGGCTTTATCTGGCTGGTATTAAAATTGGGGGGGACCGCACGCCATTTTTTTTTAATTAATTATTTATTTCACTGCACAGTATAGACACGCCCACCGGCTGCTGTGATTGGGTGCAGTGAGACACCTGTCACTCAGCGTGGGGACGTGTCTCACTGCAACCAATCATAGGCGCCTGTGGGCGGGGAAAGCAGGGAATACGAGATTGTGTAATGAGCGGCCGGCTTTTTCAAAATAGTAAAAGCCGCCGCAGCAGTGTGAACGCCGTGCAGCACCGGAGATCGGGGATCGGTGAGTATGAGAGAGGGCTGCTAACTTCAGTCACTCGGGGGATTAGCGGTCACCGGTGAGCCCTTCACGGGTGACCGCTAATCAGGACGCGGCACAGACAGAGCCGCAGCATGACCGTGAAGTCGGGTGAAGTTAACCTGAGTTCATTCTGATCGTGCGGCTCTTTCTGTGTCTGCTGTCATCTGCCATTCAGCTCTGCTACATGGCTGTTCTGTGTCTGCTGTCAGCGGCCATGTAGCAGAGCTGAATGGCAGATGACATAGTAAAAAATACGCATTACACACGCATTACACACGCTAGTAAAATCATTAATTTATTCAGAAAAAGCATCGCACTTGTGTTGCACTCGGACCTAACGTGAACTAAAATCAGCCGAGTTTTTTTCAGCCCAATCAGACCGATTTTACTCGCATAGATGGGTTTCCAGCCTTAGGCTGAATTTTGCAGCTAGTTTGGAATATAATTTCACAATCTAAGGCTACTTTCACACTTGCGTTCAGCGGAGTCCGTCACTGTGGAGAATAGCGCAGTCCGTTAATGCACTGCGCTATTCTCCATAGACTTGTATGGATGACGCACTGTAACGCAAGTGTCAGCGTGGCATCCGCCGGACGATGCAGCGTCGTTATGTTGATGCTGCGTCGGGCGGAAAGAACGCAGCATGTAACGTTTTTTTGAGCAGCGGAATCCTTTGGATTTCACTGTGCATGCTCTCTCTGGCTCCCTGCACCCGTAAGCAGGGTACACATCGGGTAACCAAGGAACCCTGGTTACGTGTGCCGGAAGCCCGACACTTCCCCGCTCGGCTCCGCCCCCTCCTGCACACACACACACACACTCACCTGTCCCCCAGTGATGCAGTCCCCGCGACACTGACGTCCTCAGCCATGGCCCCGCTCGGCTCCACCCACTTCGCACTCCGCCCCCCGCACACATTGTCGGCGACCGAACGATCAGCTAATCACCCGGCGGCCGGCTACTGTGAGTGATCGGCTGATCACCCGGCGGCTGACTACTGTTAGTGATCAGCTGATCGTTCACAATAGTCTGCCAACAGTAAAACTGTATTGCGTTGTTTTGCACCATCCGTTGTGCCACTATATGCAACACATCCGTTGCATCCGTTACACAACGCAATGCAACGGATACTGTTCAACACAAATGTGAAAGTAGCCTAAAATACACAAAATACACAATGCTGTGCTCCGGCTGTCACGACATATTATTTACAGCAGGTGGAAATAGAGTATTTTTTGTATGTTAGCACTGACGGTACAGTGTAAAATGTATCAATTATATATATATATATATATATATATATCATGTGTGTGTGTGTATATATATATATATATACATATATATATATATATATAACATGTGTGTTTATATATATATATATATATATATATATATATATATATATATAAAAAACATGTGTGTATATATATATATATATATATATATACATATATATATTAGTCCAGAAGATGTCATAATTGGCCCACAGACCATCTTTCATTGCATTTCAATATCATGCCATAAAAGTACAGCACAGCTGAGATCACTGATCCAGAGTACAGGCAAGTACCACAATGCCCATCACCAGAGCCAACGTCTGGACACATTTCCTCTCACTATGATGTGTGGGGAGTGAGGAATTAAAATATCACCTTCTAAGGACTTTACCTTTCATTCAAGGGTTATTGTTATGGAAATGGTAGCATTTGATTCCCCATGTGATTGCTCCCTTTATATGACCGTATCAGTGTATGGTGAAGTGAATGTCAATAAGAGATAAAATAGCGGAGAATCACTCACATACAAATGTCACTTTCTCTTCTCTTTTTTTTTCTTTAGATCGGAACATTCATTTCAACATGTCGTCCTTCAATGAATCGGTGGGGTTGGGGTATTTGAAGACCCATGCTATTGAGTTTGTAAAGTATCCTTTGTAAAACCCAGACCTGTCCATTGCATAGGTAATATATTTTTAGGGCAGAAAACCGCTTTAAAATCCTCACCTGTGAAAAAAATATATAAAGAAATTCAGGTGATATGTTGGTATGTGATGTATATAGGAATCAAGGTAATGGCTCGTGCACACATTGCGTACTTACATGCATTTATGCTGCATATTGCACTACAGCGTAAATGCATGCGTCCTGCGTCCCCAGCACAATCTATGTAGATTGTGCATGATACGTGCGCACGATGCTTTTTTGAACGCAGCAATTCGGGTGCTAAAATTTTGGCCCAAATCCATGTGTTCATAAAATGAGCATGTCAATTATTCCGTGCGCTATAGATGCAGCTCCCACTCTGTCTATGGCGGGGGCAGCATCGAGCGCATGAAATCGGCTTTTTTCTACAAAAATACTGCATCCATTATGCAGTGTTTCGGCAGCGATTTGACGCGTACATGTGCTGTCAAATCGCTGCAGAATATTCAGCAGGTACGTGCGCATGAGCCCTTAGTGTGCGTTCAGATGGTCGTATAAATCAGTCAGAGATGGGACCACAAGGCTCAGACTGGCCGTGGTGCACCCAACCCGAGAGTGACTGTTTCATATATTTCTATGCAGGTATCACACTCAGGTCTGGACATTCACAGCCAGTCCGAGCCTTGTGGTCCCATCTCAGACTGGTTTATACTGTTGTCTGAATGCACCCTAAGGACAAGAAGGTTGAAAGGTTTTTCACATTAAGGCTATGTTCACACACTGCATCTTTTACTGCATTTTTGGTGCGTTTTTGAGGTCACAAAGATGCACCTAAATGCATGCATCTCCTTCCTCCAGCAAAGTCTATGAGATTTCTGTTTTGCTGTCCACACTGGGCATCTTTTCTTGTCTACATCTTGGCTGCGTTTTTGAAGATGCAGCATGTCTTTTCTTTCTGCGTTTTTCTAGCGTTTTTGAGCCCTTCCAGTCACTATATTTGACTTAAAAAACGCATGGGCAAAATGTGATAAAAACACATCAGAAACGAATGTGTTGTTTTTGTGGTTTTTGTGCGTTTTTTGGGGCTAAAAACGCTGCATCTTAAAGTGCACTGTGTGAACATAGCCTAAAAGTCTAAGGATCGCTTTGATGAAAAAATTATTTTTTCATATCCTGCTGGTTACCTTTGCTAACCCTTTTTTTCAGACTCCTGATATGCAGATTGCAGCCTGATCCTTGCTTCACATTTTCTCTCTCGTGGGAGTGTCTGTCCCAGTAATACAGGCTGGATGTGAGGTCTTTGTAAAACCAGGGTGCTGCTGTCTTCATTTGAGTTCATTTTCAGCACAGCTCCAGTATTGCTCTTATTTCTTCTTTTTCTGCTTTTCTCATTGTCTGTAGCCTGTTTTCTGTGCCCTGCTTGAGATACTTTCTCCCCACTTTACTGGTGTACAATCCAAAGCAGAGAGTTGTCAGAATCAGGAACTCTGGGGACTTGTAACATTACTCCAAAGCACTTAGCTAGATAAATGTCTTACAGACGTGTGTTACAAAATGTTATTGAAATTGAAATTTTATTGAAGTTTAGAATGGAATAATATCAAGAATGAAGAATGTTAATGCATATTGAGGGGGGATGGTAGTCACCTGCGTGGCAAAAACCGTGTATGAGCAGTGACATTGTAAGCTTCCTCAGGGGTGCTGTAAGCTTCCTCAGGGGCGCTTGAGTAAATGAAAAGATGTAGAAAGGAATAATATGTTTCACCTTAGCTACACATTCTAGTGTTGAAGTCTGACAACCATACAATATATGGAGATTAGAAGGCGACCAGCATCCGCAGATAGTATATTAAAACCTTTCCTTTATTCTTCCATAAGTTAAAACATAGACAACGTCCGGTCTACGTGTTTCGATCAGAGTGATTAAGAATGTTTTTTGTTCGAAACGCATAGACCGGACGGTGTCAATGTTTTAACTTATGGAAGAATAAAGCAAAGGTTTTAATATACTATCTGCGGATGCTGCTCTCCTCCTAATCTGGATTGCTTCTGTTCAGGAACTGGGCTAATATTTTTCCGTGCACCGCACCTTCAGAGATATCCTGTCTACTCTGGTGAGCTGAACTGGTCTCTTGTTTCTGTGTTGGACTATACAATTTATGGGTTCATAAAAATAGTAAGAAAAACAGCATCCCCTTGACAAATATAAGTAAATCTGTCACCAGTAAATCTGTAACGTAGGGGCAGAGACCCTGATTCGAGCAGTGTGTCACTTACTGGGCTGCTTTGTGTAGTTTTGATAAAATCACTCTTTAATCAGTAGTAGATTATCATTACAGGAATACTTGGTGTGCTGCAGGTAGTCCAGCATATTCATGAGCTCTGTATAACTGCTAGATCTGCAGTAGAGAAAACATTGATTGTATCAAAATGACAGCAAACAACCCAGTAAGTGACACATCGCTGGAATCAGGGTCTCTGTCTCTACATTATGCTGCTCTCAGATGGGGGAGCAAAAACCTGGTGACAGATTCCTTTCAACTAAAACATCATGTTTATCCCATAGTTTAAAAAGGGAGAGAAATTAAAAAATACATAGATGCCAGATCTGGTCTACGCGTTTCAAGCCATTATTACTCTTAGTCATGATTAAGATTAACAATTGCTCGAAACACGTAGACCGGATCTGCTATCTATGTATTTTGTAATTTCTCGCATTTTTTAAACTTTGGAATAAATGTGATGTTTTATTGAACTTATTTTTGTTAAAGGGAACCTGTCACCAGATTTGGGGCCTATAAGCTGCAGCCACCACCAGTGGGCTCTTATATACAGCATTCTAACATGCTGTATATAAGAGCCCAGACCACTGTGTAGAACATAAAAAACACTTTATAATACTCACTTAGAAGGTCGCTCCGGTGCAGAACAGTCAGATGGTTGGTGCTGTTCTCAGCGACTGGCACCTCCTCTTTCGCCCATCTTGGTCTTCCTTCTTCTGAAGCCTGGGTGTATGACGCGTCCTACATCATACACACAGGCCGGTATTGAGGTCCTGCGCAGGCGCACTACAACACTTTGATCTGCCCTGAGCAAGGTAGATCAAAGTGCGCAGGACCTCAGTGCTGGCGAGTGTGTATGACGTAGGACACGTCATACACGCCGGCTTCAGAATAAGGAAGACCAAGATGGCCGAAGAGGAGGCACCGCTCCTGGAGAACGGTGCCACCCATCCAACTGGTGTGAACCGGAGCGACCTTCTAGGGGAGTATTATAAAGTGTTTTTTTTCAGACTACACAGCAGCCTGGACTCTTATATATGGCATGTTAGAATACTGTATATAAGAGCCCACTGGTGGTGGCCGCAGTTTATAGTGGACATATCTGGTGACAGGTTCCCTTTAAGGGGATGCTGGTTTTTTTACTATCTTTATGAACCCATAAAATGTATGGTTGTCAGACCTCAACACTATGATGTGTAGCTAAGGTGAAACATATCATTCCTTTCTACATCTTTTCATTTACTCAAGTGCCCCTGAGGAAGCTTACAATGTCACTGCTTATATGCAGTTTTTCCCACGCAGGTGACCACCATCCCCCCTCAGTACGTATTAACATTCTTCATTCTTGATATTACTCCATTCTAAACTTCATTAAAAATTTCTCACATCCGTAAGTCATTTATCTAGCTAAGTGCTTTGGAGTAATGTTACTATCTGGACTCAAGAACTGGCTTGATGTCTCCGAGCACCACACCCTGATGGACCATTCCCTACACCAGTGAGATGATGTCATTCTTTTCCCGCTTCTCACAATTTTAGGGCACATGCACTCGCAGTAAAAGTGAGAAAGATGAAGAAGAATTTGACATTTGTTTCACGAGGACAGTACACTGGCTCAATGGTTAGCATGATAGTGCTGGGGCCTATGCTCAAATCAACAAGGAAGGTTTCGCTTAGTTTCCTCACGTTTCACTCCAAAGACCTACTGATAGGGAATTTAGATTGTGAACCCCAATGGGCACTGTGGTAATAAGTTCTGAAAGGTGTTGCGCTATATAAGCATAAGAAATGATTGTAACATTACAAAGTATGTAATTTAGTGGAAAATATGACAGGCTGCGCCTTTTAGTTTGCTTTTGAGTTTTTCTTTCCTTAAAGATATTCATAGCTACAACAAGCGTCAGATGAGCCGAATCTACCCCAAGGGTGGGCGAGTGGATTCCAGTAATTATATGCCTCAAATTTTCTGGAACGCCGGCTGCCAGATGGTCTCACTGAACTATCAGACCCCAGGTAGGTAGTGACGCCCAGTCAAGCTGAAAGCCAAGGAGGCCTTCGCTTTCTAACTTCCAAAACAGATGCTCCAAATATGCCTCTGGCTTTTTATATTGGAAATGGAATACGCTGAAATGATATTAAGATGTTTACTGACAAGGAATGGAGTCAGCGAGCAGTCGGGGTATATATAGAAAAGCCGTGTGTGCTGCATGTTAATTAGCAAATGTACAATTGATGCGGCATTAATGAGGACGGGAATAATGTGCTGTGGAAAATGCTAAGAATTCTAATCCGGTGGAGATACAGAGGGACATGGTATCTGAAAAGATCAGTAATCAGCAGCGCGCTCCTGATTTTACCCAGAAAGGAGACCAAACTATTCTATATCTCTTACAATGTTTTCTATCCTTGACTCGTAAAACTTAAAGGAAACGATAGACAAGAAAAGGAAACACGATCACTATAGGATGAGTATACTTTGGAAATAAGAGGGCTTTTGAGGTTAGGGGTCCCTAAACCTATGTTTCAGCTTGGGGTTCTCTAAACCTATGTTTGCGGTTGGGGGTCTCTAAACCAATGTTTGAGGTTGGGGGTGTCTAAACCTATGTTTGAGGTTGGCGGTCTCTAAACCCATGTTTGAGGTTGAGGGTCTCTAAACCAATGTTTGAGCTTGGGGGTCTCTAAACCTATGTTTGAGCTTGGGGGTCTCTAAACCAATGTTTGAGGTTGGGGGTCTCTAAACCAATGTTTGAGGTTGGGGGTCTCTAAACCCATGTTTGAGGTTGAGGGTCTCTAAACCAATGTTTGAGCTTGGGGGTCTCTAAACCTATGTTTGAGCTTGGGGGTCTCTAAACCTATGTTTGAGGTTGGGGTCTCTAAACCTATGTTGGAAGTTGGGGGGTCTCTAAACCTATGTTTGAGGTTGGGGGGTCTCTAAACCTATGTTGGTGGTAGGGGGTCTCTAAAACTATGTTTGAGCTTGAGGGTCTCTAAACCAATGTTTGAGCTTGGGGGTCTCTAAACCTATGTTTGAGGTTGGGGGTCTCTAAACCTATGTTTGAGGTTGGGGGTGTCTAAACCTATGTTTGAGGTTGGGGGTCTCTAAACCCATGTTTGAGGTTGAGGGTCTCTAAACCAATGTTTGAGCTTGGGGGTCTCTAAACCTATGTTTGAGCTTGGGGGTCTCTAAACCTATGTTTGAGGTTGGGGGTCTCTAAACCTATGTTGGAAGTTGGGGGGTCTCTAAACCTATGTTTGAGGTTGAGGGTCTCTAAACCAATGTTTGAGCTTGGGGGTCTCTAAACCAATGTTTGAGGTTGGGGGTCTCTAAACCCATGTTTGAGGTTGAGGGTCTCTAAACCAATGTTTGAGCTTGGGGGTCTCTAAACCTATGTTTGAGCTTGGGGGTCTCTAAACCTATGTTTGAGGTTGGGGGTCTCTAAACCTATGTTGGAAGTTGGGGGGTCTCTAAACCTATGTTTGAGGTTGGGGGTCTCTAAACCTATGTTGGTGGTAGGGGGTCTCTAAAACTATGCTTGAGGGTCTCTAAACCAATGTTTGAGCTTGGGGGTCTCTAAACCTATGTTTGAGGTTGGGGGTCTCTAAACCTATGTTTGAGGTTGGGGGTCTCTAAACCTATGTTTGAGGTTGAGGGTCTCTAAACCTATGTTTGAGGTTGGGGGTCTCTAAACCTATGTTTGAGGTTGAGGGTCTCTAAACCAATGCTTGAGGTTGAGGGTCTCTAAACCAATGTTTGAGGTTGGGGGTGTCTAAACCTATGTTTGAGGTTGAGGGTCTCTAAACCAATGTTTGAGCTTGGGGGTCTCTAAACCTATGTTTGAGCTTGGGGGTCTCTAAACCTATGTTTCAGGTTGAGGGTCTCTAAACCAATGTTTGAGGTTGGGGGTCTCTAAACCTATGTTGGATGTTGGGGGGTCTCTAAACCTATGTTTGAGATTGAGGGTCTCTAAACCAATGTTTGAGCTTGGGGGTCTCTAAACCTATGTTTGAGCTTGGGGGTCTCTAAACCTATGTTTGAGGTTGGGGGTCTCTAAACCTATGTTGGAAGTTGGGGGGTCTCTAAACCTATGTTTGAGGTTGGGGGTCTCTAAACCTATGTTGGTGGTAGGGGGTCTCTAAAACTATGTTTGAGCTTGAGGGTCTCTAAACCAATGTTTGAGCTTGGGGGTCTCTAAACCTATGTTTGAGGTTGGGGGTCTCTAAACCTATGTTTGAGGTTGGGGGTCTCTAAACCTATGTTTGAGGTTGAGGGTCTCTAAACCTATGTTTGAGGTTGGGGGTCTCTAAACCTATGTTTGAGGTTGAGGGTCTCTAAACCAATGTTTGAGCTTGGGGGTCTCTAAACCTATGTTTGAGCTTGGGGGTCTCTAAACCTATGTTGGTGGTTGGGGGTCTCTAAAACTATGTTTGAGCTTGAGGGTCTCTAAACCAATGTTTGAGCTTGGGGGTCTCTAAACCTATGTTTGAGGTTGGGGGTCTCTAAACCTATGTTTGAGGTTGGGGGTCTCTAAACCTATGTTTGAGGTTGGGGGTCTCTAAACCTATGTTTGAGGTTGAGGGTCTCTAAACCAATGTTTGAGCTTGGGGGTCTCTAAACCTATGTTTGAGGTTGGGGGTTTCTAAACCTATGTTGGAGGTTGGGAGGTCTCGAAACCTATGTTTGAGGTTGAGGGTCTCTCAATTTATGTATCCAGAGCTATTGCCAGACTACAACACCGAGCACATGCTGTAGGTACTGGGAGTTGTTGTTTTCTAATATACCGGAGAGTTGAAGGTGGGAAACTTTATCGCAGTGATCTCTGTAAGGCTAGAATTACACTTGTGATTGACCCACGCGTGACTCATGTGAGTCTTGCAGTGCATCACCCGACACAGCAGCTGTTCTCTGAACAAGAGCAGGTCAGCTTCATGTATTTCTATGCAGCTGAAACACTCCTGTCCAGAGAGTATGCGGCCGTGCTGGGTGATGCGATGCGAGATTCACATTAGTCACGCACGAGTCAATCGCAAGTGTGACTGCGGCCTAACTGAGGAAGACTGCTAGGGTATGTCCACAAAACAATAAGAAAAACAGACTGATTATTCAGATCAGACTTTGATCTGTTTTTCTTGTATGTGGAGAGAAAACTAAAAGTTTTTCCATCTTGTACTTTGTCATTCCATGAAAATCCGCTGTCATCTGAGTGACGTCTAAATTTGTTCACGGACACATAGACTTATGCCGATTTTGATCAAAATTGTATGTCTGATTTTTTTCTGCTGACCATACTTTGGTCATGTGCACTGCCCCATAGAATATCCTCGGTACACATGCTAACTGTGAAAACCATGGTTAGCACTTGTATGAGAAAATGGGTTATGTAAACATACCCTTAAGGCCGCTTTACATGCTGCGATATCGGTACCGATATTGCTAGCGTGGGTACCCGCCCCCATCTGTTGTGCGACACGGGCAAATCACTGCCCGTGCCGCACAACATCGCCCAGACCCGTCACACTACTTACCTGCCCGTCGACGTCGCTGTGACCAGCGAACCACCTCCTTTCTAAGGGGGCGGTTCATTCAGCATCACAGTGACGTCACAGCTGTGTCACTGAACCGCCGCCCAATAGAAGCGGAGGGGCGGAGATGAGCAGGACGTAACATCCCGCCCACCTCCTTCCTTCCGCATAGCGGCCGGGAGGCAGGTAAGGAGAGGTTCCTCGTTCCTGCGGTGTCACACGGAGCGATGTGTACTGCCGCAGGAACGAGGAACAACCTGCTGCAGTAACGATTTTTGAGAATGGACACCCATGTCACCGATGAGCGATTTTGCATGTTTTTGCAACGATGCAAAATCGCTCATAGGTGTCACACGCAACGGCATCGCTAATGCGGCCGGATGTGCGTCACCAATTCTGTGACCCCAACGAGTTCGCATTAGCGATGTCGTAGCGTGTAAAGCCCCCTTTACTGTGGTAATCTACCCCGTGCTCTTTGGTAGAACCTGTCACATTAGAAAACGGTATTTACCTGTGGATATAGGGTTAATCTGCAGGTAAACACCATTATAATCCTCCCCGGCCACCTTTCTAAACACGCGGACTCTGGAGAAAATTGACTTTTTTCCTCCTGGGAGCCAACATTTTTTTCAGTCATTGGGACGTGTACAAAGATATTACAGCCTCCGCACACTATACTGTGAGCATGTCCCGGCCCTTTGATTGACAGTTCACTCTGCAGCAGATCTGTGAAGAGCTAGCTGCCAATCAAAGTACCAGGGCGTGCTCACAGTATGGTGAGCGGTGCGGTCAACATGACTGAAAGGTGGTCGCTCCCAGGAAGAAAGATTATTTTCTTCTGATAGCCGCACTTTCTATAAAACAGAGAACGTTACTTACCTGAAGATTAACCCTCTATCTGCAGGTAAATAGAGTTTTTCAAGGTGACAGGTTAACTTTAAAAACATCTTTAACACCTTTGCAGATTATATGGAAGTCATCCCACGACAATGGCAGCTTTCTCTACAACAATAATACTGACACATTTTAACACACAGATCATGTCCACAATGCCCGAAACCCCCATGGTTCTATTGTACTATTGTATCAGACTTAACTCATAATAGAACTTTTGTGATAGAAGTAAATAAATAAATAAATAAATATATATATATATATATATATATACACGTGTCATTGGTTTTTCATGTTGCCTTTGAACTCCTTAGGTGGCCTCCTTCACAGATCCGTGTCTCCGGTACATGTGACATTCGTTTTCACACGTACCGGAGACATGGGCTCACGTAGACCCATTGAAATCAATGGGTTTGCGCACACGTCCATGTTTTGCCAAGGATCATGTGTCTGTGTGGAGAATATGTTTGTCCATGTGCTCCACGCGTAGACATGTCGGTTTTTCTTCGGCAGCACGGGTATCACACTGATCACACGAAAGTGCTCTGTGTGACACGCACCGGAGAAAACACACGTGTCTGTGAAATAAAATGAATTTCTATACTCACCTTCTCCAGTGCTGCTGTCTCTGCCGCTGCTGTCACTTGCTTCTGACCCCCTCTCATTATGCTCATCCCATATGCACGGCACAGAGGACCGGAAGCAGCAGCAGCGGGGAGTCAGTAGGGCTGGAGACCGTAGATCAGCAGGGACAGGTGAGCAGAAAGTTCCTGTTTTCCGTGTTTTATCACAGATAGCACATGGAGAACACACGTGTGCGAAAATCATGGCACACGGAGGGCAATACGCACCTTTTAGACATTTGTGCAAAACGTGTGTGGTTGTCACAGATGTTTGAAAGAGGCCTTATGGAGTATAGATACAAACATCATGGTTCATAGACTTGTTATGCCGCCCAGTCACAGCCACATCACTTATAAGCCGGTGTGACCAACTATATATTGACCAATGTAAATATATGAACTGATTGGTTACGTGTGATGAGCTAGAAATATTTTTCTCTCAATAGATCTAGCAATGCAACTGAACCAGGGGAAGTTTGAATACAACGGATCCTGTGGGTAAGTTATCACAGCTTGTAAAGAGTAACATTTTGTATAATGGTTGCTGTTGTTTTAGCAAATCTTGAATTAATCAATAGTAAGGGCTAATATAAGAAACTCGTATATCATCAGCACTTTATGCTTTTTTCTCCACTTATTAGCCATTTCTTCCCCTTCTCCTGATCTCACCATCCACTCTGATTAGACAGCTCCCATCTGTCTTGTTCAGACTAGCAGCACAATGCTGGGTTGCGATCATCCAGAAATTCCAGGATGGTCTGTAAAAATAGGGCATTCTGTAAAAAATGTTGAGATGTCTGTGATTTTTTTTTTACGCTTTACATACAGATTATTTTGACAGTAATTATAATGTTAAAGTTTACAGTGAATGCACCCAATGTCTGTGTTTCAGAATTAAGGGCTGTAGACATGTATCAGTTATAATCATAATGCTTTATTATGGGTTTTCAATGTATCCGTAAAAAATATTGCCTGTCCTTGATTTTTTAATAAGCTGTCCCGAAAAAAATAAGTTAATTTGGTAACCCTGGCACATTCTAATATCAGGTTACATAATATAGTAAAGTTTATGGAGAGGTAAAGGGTGAGGGGGATTGAGCACTAAGCACTGTGAGATACCAACTGGACCAGAGGTCTCAAACACGCGGCCCGCGGGCCGCATGCGGCCCCTCAGGATGCTTTGTGCAGCCCCCAGGCCCGTGCCTCTGTTGACTATCGCTGCCGGTGCAGGGCCGAGATATACATTACGATAAGATGGCGACAAGGCTGGGGACATTACTATAGGATGGGGACAAGGATGAGCACATTACTGTAGGATGGGGACTAGGATGGGGCACAATACTACAAGGGGACAAGGATGGGCACATTACAACAAGATGGGGAACATTACTAAAAGATGTTGGCCAAAATTTCTATATAGTGCTAATTGTAACACTATTATTTACAAGAAAGGGATAAAATGTAAAAAAAAAAAAAAAAACTCAAACTAAAGCGGGCTTTACACGCTACGACATCGCTAATGCGGAGTCGTTGGGGTCACGGAATTCGTGACGCACATCCGGCCGCATTAGCGATGCCGTTGCGTGTGACACCGTTAAGCGATTTTGCATCGTTGCAAAAACGTGCAAAATCGCTAATCGGCGACACGGGGGTCCATTCTCAAATCTCGTTACTGCAGCAGTAACGAGGTTGTTCCTCGTTCCTGCGGCAGCACACATCGCTGCGTGTGACGCCGCAGGAACGAGGAGGCTCCCCTTACCTGCCTCCCGGCCGCTATGCGGAAGGAAGGAGGTGGGCGGGATGTTACGTCCCGCTCATCTCCGCCCCTCCGCTGCTATTGGGCGGCGGTTCAGTGACGTTTCAGTGACGTCGCTGTGACGCCGCACGGACCGCCCCCTTAGAAAGGAGGCGGTTCGCCGGTCACAGCGACGTCGCCGGACAGGTAAGTATGTGTGACGGCTGTGGGCGATGTTGTGCGGCACGGGCAGCGATATGCTCGTGTCGCGCAACAGATGGGGGCGGGTACCCACACTAGCGATATCGGGACCGATATCGCAGTGTGTAAAGTAGCCTTAAGACCTGACTTTTTTTTACCATCAATTTTTTTTTTTTCTTTTTTTTTTATATTTAAACAAAGAATGTGCACATTTGTTATAAGTGAAAAATGTTCAAAACCAGTGATCCAAAGGTGTGTAAAAAAAAAAAAAATACATGGTACTAATAAAAATGTCACTTTGTCCTGTAAAGAATGCGGCCCCCCAAATTATTATCTTTCTTCTGTGCGGCCTATACACCCAATCGAGTCTGAGACCCCTGAGCTAGACACATGCAGACTGCAACTTCAAGCATCTGATTTCCATCACCTCAAGGCTGGATTCACAGCCACACTGCTCTGTGCTGCTGTATATGTCTTCCATGTTACTGCTACTTCTATGTGTGTGCGACAGATAAAGAAGAGCAGGAATCTCTCATCTCTATGTGTGTGCTGTCTATGGGAGACATCATTGTAATTTGTCTCCACCCGCTAACTCAGAGAGAACTGAATGTATTGCAGGCAGGTATATGTCACTCTGGCAGATGTGGACCCACTGTGCCAGAGGCTGCTCTTACCCTAGAGCGGAGTATCTAAGTTTCTGTTAGGTCTTCACTAGTGCCTCTTGTAGTGAGGATAGGCTGAGCTGCTGGTAGACACCAGGTACCACTCCATAGCAGTCCCTGGGTCTGCAGCAGCTGACCGGAGGTTCAGAGACGCAGGAACGTGGCACAGGAGGGCAAGACAGAGGCGTAGTCAGACGGTCCAAGGTTGGGGCAGGCGGCACAGGTTCAGTGTACAAAGCTGAGGGCAGACAGGATGGATAAAAAATTTTAGAATTAATGCAGGCAAACACATGGAGAGGACACTAGCAGACATACTAACTAGCAACCACGATCAGGCAGAGAGCGAGAGCTACCTGAAACAGGCCAGGCCCTTCTAGAATGGGATTGGCCAGGGAACCAAATCTCTGCAGAACACAGCAGGGTTAAATTTCTGCAGAGACCGGCCATACCTCCCTATAGCCAGGTGGAGTTTCTCTGGGAACAGAGCTAGCAGTGAGCACAAAGCAGCACAGGAAGATGGCCTGACGTTTTGGAAGCAGAGTGGTGAATGCACAAAGTATGGCGGCGCTGAGAAAGCTTGCAAGATGTCAATGTGAAAATTGGACATAGAGCCTGCACAGAGGAAAAGTGATGAATAATGCAGGATACAAGTTATAAAATGGTAAAAATAGTCTTATTCTTCATGTGCACACAACAGTATATTTTGAAACTTTACCTGAAACGACAGGATTCATGATTTTATGATTTATGTTTTACTATTATTCATAGAGTAAAGGGTGCTTTACACGAGACGACGGATCGTGCGATGCATCGTTGGGGTCACTGTTTTCGTGACGCACATCCGGCATCATACACGACGTCGTCTCGTGTGAAACCTCTGAGCGACACAATATCACTCACAAATCGTGAGTCGTGTACTCGTCGCTCAGTTTCATAATATCCTTTATTTTTACTTGTGCCGGTTGTTCATCGGACCCGTGGTAGCACACATCGCTCCGTGTGACACCACAGGAGCGATGAACTCTGCTCCCGCCGGCTATACGGAAGGAAGGAGGTGGACGGGATGTTTACATCCCGCTCATCTCCGCCCCTCCGCTTCTATTGGCCGGCGGCTGTGTGACGTCGCTGTGATGCCGAACGTCCCTCCCCATTCAGGAAGTGGATGTTCGCCGCCCACAGTGAGGTCGCTCAGCAGGTAAGTACGTGTGACGGGGGTTTCACGACTTTGTGCGACACGGGCAGCGATTTGCCCGTGACGCACAAACTACGGGGGCGTGTACGATCGATCGTGAAATCGCACGATCGGTCGTCCCGTGTAAAGCAGGCTTAATACTCTTTGTACTAGGTTAATCTAATTTTGACTTTTTTCATTAGTGTTTAGAAATCTATAGTAATGATCTAATTTTGCTAGGAATATTAGTTTGTATTTAAAGATTTCTAAATATTTTATTGTCATTTATCAGGTTCCTACTAAAACCAGACTTCATGAGACGCCCAGACAGAACATTTGACCCGTTCTCTGAGACTCCAGTGGATGGAGTGATTGCGGCTACCTGCTCTGTTCAGGTATATAGCTTGATGTTACCATGAAAAGGAAATCTATTAGTGTTACCAGGATCCAAAATTACACATTTAATCTTGAAAATGTTATTTATTTATACAGTTAATGGTTAGGATGAGGTTGCCGGACTCCGAAGCCGATGTATGGGAAGGAATCATAGACTTATAAAGCTAGAACTTCACTGGAAACTTCAAAAGAGTGATTTCTCTACTGTAAACCATAGTATTCTATTCTTTTCAAGTTTTTCCAACATTTGTCCATTAGTTTGAAATACAGGCACTTGTTTGGTGGAAATTTTTGTAAGTTAGTAAAGAAAACCACATATGAATATCAACCATACATAGTAATGGTCCATTGCAGGCTGGTCTGTAGTATTCTAATAGGTAGTGAGATCCTGCAGAGATGTTTGTGCTGCAAAGTTATATGTTAATATAGCTCTTTCAAAGACAAGTCAAGCAAAACCTTTACATGACCAGTTTTTTCTTCCTTTATGGAAAAATCCTTCTTGAATTGATATGCAAATGAGGCTGAAGAACTATTTGTAGTTCTGAAGCATCTGTCACTCCAGCTCTATTCCCCGCCCAGCACCATCTTCTTTTGATTGACTGACGGCTCCTTTGCCTGAAGTCACACAGTATAGAGGCTGTCAATCAAGCTGAAGAAGGTGAATCTCAGATCTGGAATAAAAAGGGTTAAAATCGCACTGCCGTGAAGAATGAATCGGTCTTATTGTTGAACAGTGATTTATTTTTATGCGTTTTGAAGACAACAATAATCTCCTTCTTCTTCAGAGGTCCATCTGAGAATTTTCTGAAGAATGAGACTATTGTTGTCTCCAAAACGCATAAAAATAAATCACTGTTCAACAATACGACCGATTCATTCTTCATGGCAGCACGGTTTCAACCCTTCTTCTTCCACATCAGAGATTGATCCTCCACGAGGGCCGCGGCAGCCATTCTCCTATACTTAGACAGTGGTTGTGAACGTTCACCACCAAATGAGGTGAGCAATTCCATGATCTTTTTCTAATTCTGGCTATAGGATGACCCTATCTTTCCAGCACATCATCCTCAAGCTGAAGATGATGATGCTGGACGGGCAATAGTGCTGGAGTGAGCTACATGCTCGTACAAATAGTTCGGACAGTGAAGTCCTGTTGACAAATCTGACCAGTCACCAGGTCAAAAGTGACCAGATTTCGCTCTTATATTATTGCCATTGCTCACCTGACTGTGCCACTTTTTTTAAACCTGCCATGGACCTTTAATTTTGAGCTAATTTTTATGGTCTTTACCAAGGAATAGTTATGGAATGCTTTCTGTGGACACCCCCCCAGAAGAAAATCCTTTGAGCCACACCCTGTTGATAAAGACCATTAACATTTGCTTAAAAAATGCCCATATCTCTAGAACCATATGGCAGATAGGGAGCTTTTCCATGTTACGCAATCGAGTGGCACATCAGATGCCTGACCTCCATTTATTCTTTGTGGGCCTGCCGGAAAAAGCCCTGTGCAGTGCTCGGCAGCCCCATGGAGGATTAATGGAGGGGGGGTTGAGCATATACACTAACGTTCCATTGTAACAGGAAAAAAGTGATCCGGTTTGATGATTAATGGAGGTCACGGTGGTCAAATCCCACCGATCAATAAATTATCCTCTATTTCGTGAATCGCTGATAACTTTTTTCTCATCAGACAACCCCTTTAATTCAATCCTCATGTTTCAGGTATATAGAAGATTTATTATCTCTATGAAGTCATTCAAAAATATAATAATAACTGTTGTTTTTGGTATTTTATTTGATTTATTGCAGCATTACCATAATGTAGACTATCTACACAGTGTAACGGAGAGTTGTGTATATCATCACAGGTTATATCTGGACAGTTTCTCTCAGACAAAAAAATGGGGACGTATGTTGAGGTGGATATGTATGGGTTGCCAACGGACACCATAAGAAAAGAGTTCCGGACGCGAATGGTCATGAACAATGGTCTGAACCCGGTGTATAATGAGGAGGCTTTTGTATTTCGGAAGGTGAGATTTGTGTCCAATGATTTATTTGTAAACTGATAAGGCTCTGTTCACATAGCCAGTTGTCTTCTGTTTGTAATGATCCAGTTTTTAACAAAAAAAAAAATCTGTTACAAATGGAATAAAAATGGATGCAAAATGGTAATTAAAGTGGAATCTTTCTTGAGGCGTCTCTGGACACTTCTGTGTACTGGGCATGGGCAATGCTAAAAAATATATCTGTTAGTGGATAACATAATAGATAATCATACTTTATGATCCTTTTTCCATAAACTTCTATAGAAAAAAACTGGATCATTTTACTATCTGTTTCGGGGGGGTTTTTTGGGGGGGAGGGGGGCTGGAAAAAAAACCCAAATTTTTTGATCCAGCTAAAAAAATTAATAGTAGCTGAGAAGAAAGCAAACAGAAGACATGATGCTACACTTCTATTCTCATTCAGTTGAATCGATCATACACTGGAATATTTTCTTTCTGTTTTTGTCTTCTCAAAATGCATCCAAAAATGGAAACAATTACTGCACATGTGAACAAAGTCCAAGAAATGTACTTATTACTCTCCTCTGGTCTCTAGGTTATCTTACCTGACCTTGCTGTGCTAAGGATAGGAGTGTACGATGACAACAATAAACTGATAGGACAGAGGATATTGCCATTAGATGGTCTCCAGGCTGGATATCGGCACATTTCACTTCGGAATGAAGGCAACAAGCCACTTTCCCTGCCAACCATTTTCTGCAACATTGTTCTGAAGACCTACGTTCCTGATGGATTTGGAGGTAAGAAGAACCTGTCCCAGACCTAATCTGTCAGACTTTTTTGAGTTCCATAGATTTATACAGATGGAGAAGCAGAAAATATATGCATTTACGGTATTTTTAGGACTATAAGACGCACTCTGGTTTTAGAGAAGGAAAATAGGAAAATAAAATTTTAAGCAAAAAATGTGGTCATGACACTGTTATGGGGCGAGGATCTGCTGCTGACACTATTATGTGGGTAATATCCCCAAAATCTCTACTAAGGTACCCCATCCTGGTAATGATCCTCCTGCCTTGTGTATATATTTATGTTCCTCATCCTGGTATAGCCCCATCTTGCTATATACTGCATCCTGGTACGTGCTCCCATCGTGCTATATACGCCATCATCCTGCTCATATACCCCCATCATCGTGCTCATATACCCCCATTATCCTGCTCATATACCCCCATCATCCTGCCCATATACCCCCATCATCCTGCTATATGCCATCATCCTGTTCATATACTCCCATCATCCTGGTATATGGCCCCATCCTGCTCATATACCCCCATCATCCTGCTCATATACCCCCATTATCCTGCTCATATACCCCCATCATCCTGCTCATATACCCCCATCATCCTGCCCATATACCCCCATCATCCTGCTATATGCCATCATCCTGTTCATATACTCCCATCATCCTGGTATATGGCCCCATCCTGCTCATATACCCCCATCATCCTGCTCATATACCCCCATTATCCTGCTCATATACCCCCATCATCCTGCTCATATACCCCCATCATCCTGCCCATATACCCCCATCATCCTGCTATATGCCATCATCCTGTTCATATACTCCCATCATCCTGGTATATGGCCCCATCCTGCTCATATACCCCCATCATCCTGCTCATATACCCCCATTATCCTGCTCATATACCCCCATCATCCTGCTCATATACCCCCATCATCCTGCCCATATACCCCCATCATCCTGCTATATGCCATCATCCTGTTCATATACTCCCATCATCCTGGTATATGGCCCCATCCTGCTCATATACCCCCATCATCCTGCTCATATACCCCCATTATCCTGCTCATATACCCCCATCATCCTACTCATATACCCCCATCATCCTGCCCATATACCCCCATCATCCTGCTATATGCCATCATCCTGTTCATATACTCCCATCATCCTGATATATGGCCCCATCCTGCTCATATACCCCCATCATCCTGCTCATATACCCCCATTATCCGGCTCATATACCCCCATCATCCTGCTCATATACCCCCATCATCCTGCCCATATACCCCCATCATCCTGCTATATGCCATCATCCTGTTCATATACTCCCATCATCCTGGTATATGGCCCCATCCTGCTCATATACCCCCATCATCCTGCTGTATGCCATCATCCTGGTATATGGCCCCATCCTGCTCATATACCCCCATCATCCTGCTATATGCCATCATCCTGCTATTTTCCATCATCCTGTTCATATACCCCCATCTTCCTGTTCATATATTCCCATCCTGCGGCACACACAAAAAATAAATAAACGTTTATACTGTCCTCACCTTTCCTCGCTCCACGCAGCGTCGCTCCTCCTCCTGTCTGTGCCGGCAGCGCTGTGTGGAGCCGGCCACGATCCCTGCGGCACTGCGATGTCCTCCAGTCTGACGGCGCGGCTGTGAAGACACACGTGTGTGCAGCGATGACGTCATCGCTGTGAGCACCGCTAGTCTCCAGTCCACACAGCGCTGCCGGCAGACTGGAGGACATCGCGTTGCTGCAGGGGAACGGTGAGTACATTGATTCATTGCACCCCGCGCTGATGATGATGTGCGGGGGGCAGTGAATACAGCCGCACATGATCATTCCAGGCTGTAGTTGCCAAGGGTGATCACGGCCTGCTGTTAATTATGCGCGCGTCCCCGCCCATCATCCCGCCCACCTATCAGCCCCGGCTTCAGCGCTGAGAGATGGGCGGGAGGATGGGCGTGCATATGTAATGAGCGGGCTAACGTGGTCACGGCAGGCGCTGCTGCTGCCTGCACGTGCCCCCGATGACCCGCAGCACCCTCATTCCCCGCAGCCGTGCCCTACATTCAGACCATTAGACGCACCCCCCACTTTCCCTCAACATTTGGGGGGAAAAAAGTGCGTCTTATGGTCCGAAAAATACAGTATTTTAGTGCAGTGAGTCATGGTGCTCTATTTGCATAGTGCGGCTTTTATTTTCACAAGTTGCCCCCTGCTACGTCTGTATGTGTGCCCAAGTTTGCCTTCAATACTGAGAAGAAAATTACCACTATGTCTTTTGTAATTACTGCCTAATGCACCCAATTTTTTTTTTAATTTTGTGACTTTAAACATTCAACATAACTAACACCACTATAGTATAACTTGTTCTCGCGATCATTACCCTCCCTCACATACAAGTGCATCTCAATAAATTAGAATATCATCAAAAAGTTAATTTATTTCAGTAATTCAATACAAAAAGGAAAAAGCATATATTATATAGAGTCATTACACACAGAGGGATCTATTCCTATTTATTAGGCCTCTGCCACACTCACGTGAAAAAAGTAACGTTTTTTCACGTACGTGTTAAAGGGGTGGTTTGCTCCCCGTGTGCCGTGTTTGTGGCACGTACGTGTTCTCTGTGTGTTATACGTAATAACACATGGAGAACGGAAAGCTCCGCCTTACCTGCTTCTTCCGGAGCTGTCTTTGGTGCTGAATGACAATGTTTGGCACAGGCCACGCCCCGCTGACGCTGCTTCCGCCCCCCAGTGAAGAAGATGCGTTGTTCAAATTCACTGGGTGTCGGATGCAGGTGACAGCCGCGGCAGAGACTGCAGGGCTCGTGGAGGTGAGTGTGTTTTTTTTATTTTTAACCTGATATGTGTGTTTCTCTGGCGTGTGTCACACGGGCCCGCATCCACACTACATCCGTGTGGTACGGGTGCAGGCCATGTGACACCCGTGCTGCCGGAGAAAACCTGACATGTCAGCGTATGGAACTCACGGACACATGTAAGTACGGAACGGACACACGTTCCGTTCCTAAATACTTACGTGTGTCCTGACCATTAGGATTAACTAGATCCCCCTGTGTACGTATCTCCAGTACGTGTAAAAAATGGCAAACATGTACCGGCGGCACGGATGTGTGACGGAGGCCTTATATAGAGTCATTACACATAGAGGGATCTATTTCAAGTTTTTATTTATGTGATGGGGATTGCTGCCTGTTTAGAGGTTGATCATGTATTGAATTTGTATCATGAGGGTGGTATGAGTGGACACAACTGTACCGATGTAAGGTATAGGTTTAGGTAGTCAACCATGTGCGTTAATAATGCCACATTCACATAGCAAGTATTCATTCTCCACAGTCTAATGTCAATATACGAAAAGCCATATTAGTGATTCCAGTACATATAATCATTTAAACCTACAAAAATTATACCGAAACACATGATATAATCACAATAATTTTTATTGTTGAAAAAGATTTTTTAAAATGAATATATACAAAAGGGATAGAACTGGAGAAAAATACACAGTGAAAAAAACTAAACACTGAATGGATCACCTGATAGATAGTTGTGATTAAATTATCAATAAATAATCAAATTCATGAATGTACTAACAAGGATATTAGTAGGGATATAGTATGAGGAACTGGATAGAGAATCTGATCCTCAGCTGCTGTCACTCAACAAGCTGATGATTTTATAAACTTTACTTTCTTGGATTTCAAAACCTAAACATTCAAGCTCACCACTAAGGCCACACGGGTACTAATGCAATCCTCGCATGACACTCGGCTCATGCTGGCAGCACAGCGGGAGACGAGTGTCATGCGATTGTCCCAGCGACTGAGGTCCGATCAAGCAATCGGACCTCAGCTGCGGGGGGCGGGCCGGCACTCAGGAGGGGAGGGCTGGCTCTGAGGAGGAGCGGGCCGGCGCTGAGGAGGGGAGGGAGGTATTTATCTCCCTCTCTCTTCCGTTGCTGGCTATTGCCATTCTTGCCCTGCACTCACGGAACACCGGTGTACCGCGAGTGCAGTGCGATCTTTCTCTCACCCCATAGACTTGAATGGGTGCGAGAGAAAGATACTCACATTACCATCGCAGCATGCTGCAACTGTTTTCTCAGTCCGATTAGGGCCAAGAAAATAATTGCTCATGTGTGCTGACACATAGGCTAATATTGGTCCGAGTGGAATGTGATGTTTTATTGCATTCCACTCCCTCCGATTTTCATGCCGTGTGTCTTAGGCCTGCAGGTATATAGAGAATTATCCTGCTAGTGCCAGTATAGCACTGGCTTTAGGTTATATATGAAAATCCTGGTGATTGGTTCCCTTTAATTCACAATGATAAGCACTGAATTAAATATTGGTAATTCCCCATTATGTTACATTGTCTTTTGTTTATTTGCTTTTAGATATCGTTGATGCTTTATCAGATCCTAAGAAGTTCCTGTCCATTACTGAAAAAAGGGCAGACCAAATGAGGGCAATGGGTATTGAAACAGTAAGTACACGTTAGGACATAAAAGGATTGAATATAATAATCCCCAACCCGACTGATGTGTATGGGGGGGGGGGGGCAGCCTGACTGATGTGTATGGGCGCTTTTGACTCTTCACCGATAGATAATGTCTGGGTGGAGAAGGATCCGCCATGTTGAACACATTACTTATCAGTCTGTGCACATTTGATGAATTGACTTATGTGCGGTTCTTTTGTGGTACTGAATAATGAATATTATTACTTCAGAGTGATATCGCAGATGTGCCAAATGACAACACAAAGAACGATAAAAAAGGGAAAACCAACAATGCCAAAGCCAATGTGACTCCCCAAACTAGCTCGGAGCTCCGGCCGTCTGCGGCGTCCACCTCTGGGATAGCAAGTGAAGTTAAGAAAGGTACAAGTCTCACTCACAAGTCTTCCTCGTACTGAAAATCTCGCCTGGTCTTTACAATCATTTTATGTGATTTTTCTAGCAATAGATCAGATTCCACAAGTGAAAGTCGAAGATTTGAAACAAATGAAGGTAAGATAATAGATGACTCCTCTTTCCCCTCCTTTGTCTTTCGGGTTCACACTGATCGGGATTTTAGACACCCACTTATTGGGCTGAGAGTGATCCCTCCCCTTCAAGACTTCACTATCAGCTACTACTTACAAGTGGGGACAGTAACTCACCACATACCAGATTATCACCTCCTCATTTTTTCTTTTCTGTAGCCTTTTGCTTATTGTTATTTTCCCATGATTGTTATTTTGCTGCTTTCTATAAATATTTCTTGCAATTGATTTTAGGCCTACATCAAACAGCTAAAGAAGCAGCAGAAAGAGATCAACTCCATGAAGAAAAAACACGACAAGGTAAGTGGCCTAAAAAAGGAGGACTGTGTAATTGTTTCTACCTAAAGTAAGGGTACCGTCTCACTAAACGACGTACCAGCGATTCCGACCACGATATGACCTTGCCAGGATCACTGGTGCGTCGCTACATGGTCGCTGGTGAGCTGTCAATCAGGCAGATCTCACCAGTGACCAGCCACCAGCCCGCAGCGACTCGTGGAAACGATGCTGCGCTTGGTAACCAAGGTAAATATCGGGTAACTAAGCAAAATGCTTTGCTTGGTTATCCGATATTTACCCTGGTTACCAGCGCACACCGCTTACCGCTGGCTCCCTGCACTCGTAGCCAGGGTACACATCGGGTTACTAAGCAAAGCACTTTGCTTAGTTATCTGATGTGTACTCTGGCTACGTGTACAGGGAGCCAGCACTGGTAGCCTGAGAGCGACGTACGCTAGTAACCAAGCTAAATATCAGGTAACCAAGCAAAGCGCTTTGCTTTGTTACCCGATGTGTACCTTGGTTACCAGAGTCCAAAGCTTCCAGGCGCCGGCTCCCTGCACATTCAGATCGTTGCTCTCTCGCTGTCAAACACAGCGATGTGTGCTTCACAGCGGGAGAGCAACGAGCAAAAAATGAACCAGCACTGTGTGTAAAGATCAGCGATTTCACAGCAGGGGCCAGGTCGCTGCTCAGTGTCACACACAGCGAGATCGCTAATGAGGTCACTGCTGCGTCACAAAACCTGTGACTCAGCAGCGATCTCGCTATGTGAGAAGTACCCCTAAGAGAAGACAGTGAGCTCTGAGATGGATAAATATATTAGATGGATGGATGGAGAGAGATAGATAGATATGAGATGGATGGAGAGATAGATGAATGGAGAGATAGATAAATACAGAGAATAGATAACAGATATATATGAGATAGATGGATGGAGAGATCGATAGATAGATAGATAGATAGATAGATAAAGGGATAGATAGACAGATAGATAAATAGAGGGATAGATAGATAGATAGATAGATAGATATGAGATAGTTGGATGGAGAAATAGATAGATATATAATTAGATGGATAGATATATATATGGATGGAGAGATAGATAGATAGATAGATAAATAGAATAGATAACAGATATATATGAGATAGATGGATGGAGAGATCGATAGCTAGATAACATAGATATGAGATAGATGGATGGATATGAGAGAGATGAGAAATGTATGGTCTCTAGCATATGTATGTGCTGAACTTAGACGCTAAACATTAGGAGAAATATCTGTCTTTAGATATAATTACCTAGAGTGTAAATTCTTGCAGTTGGTAACAAAGTTACTTTTTTCCCCCAACCCCGGATCATACACATAGTGAGGAGACATAATCAGATGAATAGATTGATTTACTTGTCCGTATATAGAGCAGCTGCACATACTGTGGAGTAGTATTTCTAGCACGCTGCCATCATCTCTAAGGTGGAATTTCTCACTTCATCAAGAGTAAATCTCCTAATTGTTCATACCTGTCCTATGAGCGTGAGCCGTGTACAGGTGACGATAACTAATCTGATGAGTCCTGATGTATTTGGATAAAGGAACCTGATGGTACAGAAGTCCCCATCGTCTTTCTTCTCTGTGTACAGGCTGTATCTGAGAAAACACAAGTCATTATGGCGTCAATAACAAGCGGCATGCTTCCTCATCCATAAATGAACCTTTTTTATTTCATTCTTGTAATGTTACATAGTCCTTATTCTTCGGGCCGCTCACCGTGGTGCTCGCGTCTCTTTATCCATCCTCACCATGAGGCGTGTATACAGACACCACAGCGTACAATCATCCCTTTGTCATTCATCTATATATTAGGTTTGGATTATGTCCTGTGATTATGCAACACTTCTATTACAGGATTGTGTTAATTTTGTTGACATTGTTTGCTTTATTATACTACAATTCATTTATTGCAGCACTCATTGTATTGGCTTTGTTGGAGGGTGTGTAGCCATTGGGACTAATATTGTATGGGTTACCGCAAAGCACTTATTTCTGCTGTACAGGTATATAGACTCCCAAACGGCAGTAGGAAACATGCTGCTCTCCTTTGTTTTCCATACATGTTTGCGGTTTAAAAGAGGAACATGAGAACTGCAAATGCAGCTTACGATGGCATATACACGGATACTTATCGCCAGCAGCACAGGGGAAATGTATTATATCATGGCGGCTAAGCCAATGGATGGCTGACCATGTATTGTTGGTCAAGTCTGCCCTCATGAAGCGAGCCTATCAGCCACGCCTAGACAAGTATTTCACCCTTTAACCCTAAATGCCCCCTTAAAACAAATAATGCCCCCGGAGTGCCCACAGTACAAAATATTAATGCCTTTACTGCCCCCTTAGAAAGTAATAATTCCCACTAAGTTCTCCCTTCAGTAGTAATAATCAAGGGCAGATATTCCATTGGTGCAATCTGTGAAGCCTTCAGGGGCCCAAGAGATAAGGGGGCCACTAGCACCTCTTAAGCAGCACATACACAACAGCTGACACTTAAAGGGATGCATTATGGTGAGATATTGGACGGCAAAGTGCCCACATACTGTTGTTGCCCA